>NW_028123739.1:0-606585 GCF_965194805.1 Balaenoptera borealis | reverse complement strand
AATTGGAGTCGAACGTGGCTGAACACACACCACAGGGCTTGTGTGTGTTTACCTCTTCCCCCTTACCCTGCACAGCCAGACCCCAGGCAAATCCCCAGCCTTGCAAATGTGCTATTCGGAGGGTGCTGTGGTTTGTAGGTGGGGCGATTCTAAGGAAGGAGGCTGGAGGTACGAACCCCACTAGCAGGAGCTGTGGAGATCCGGTGTCCTTTCACAGCTCCTCTCTCCCAGCGGTTCTACCATCATTTGGGTACACTAGGCTTTGCTTACCTGTAAGAGGGCTGTCTTGGATCGGGAGGTTGTGGTTCCATGCAGAGCAGAATGGGCAATAGAGGTCCAAGGGGCCGGTGATCTGGTGGCACGTCCTCCTTCCTGTCTCCCTCAGCAACAGCATACTCCAGCCTTGGGACCCAGGCCTGCTGAGGCTCTAGGGTTGTGACATCAGCCCACGTCACAGAGGCCTGAGTGTAATAGAGTGGGCATTTCTTGCCTTTTTCTTGTTTTATAATTTAGTATTGATTTCCTATTTCAGCATAGTTTATATACAGTGTTGTGTTTGAGTTCGACAGCAAGGTGATGAGTTATGAATGTAGCTGTACCTGTAGTATTTTGGATTCTTTTCCCTGTTAGGTTATTGAAGAATATTGAGTAGCGTTCCTTGTGCTATCAGGTGTGTCATCGTTGATGAATTCTTTTTGATACATTAGTGTGTTTCTGTTAATCCCAACCTCCGACTTCATCCTTCCCCGTTCCCCAATTTCCCCCTCTGGGAACTCTACACTTCTTTTTTCCGTTTGTGAACCTGTGTTTCATGTCTGTACTGCATCCTTTGTATCCCTTTTTAGACTCCACATATAAGTGATATCCTGGAATATGTGTCTTTTTGTCTCTAAATTACCAGAATTAGTGAGATCATCTACTGCTCCATCCATGTTGCTGCAAATAGCATGGGTTCATTTTGCTTTCTGGATGAGTGATAGTCGCCAGAATGTAAGTAGCACAACGTCTTTATCCATTCATCTCTCGCTGGACATTTCGGTCGTTTGTATGTCTGGGCTATGGTAAAGAGTAGCACAACGTCCGTTGGGGTGCAAGTGTTTTATTCCAATGATTGTATTCTCTGGTTATACGGACTGGAGTGCGGTTTCCGTATCTCGTGGTAGCTCCAGTTTTTAGTTTAGTAAGGGACTTGCTAACTGATCTCCATACTGGCTATTATCAATTTACACTCCCACCAATAGCATAGTAGGGTTCCCTTTATTGCCTGCCCTCTTGAGTACTTACTCTTTTTAGGCTTTTTGAGGACTGCAGCCAGGGAACACCTCGTCTACGTTTCTTTGCATTCTCTAATCATGACAGATCCTGAGGATTTTTTCATTTGATGTGCTGTTTTTAAAACTACGTGTAAGTACCACTGAGCTCTTGAAACATTTCTGCCTGAGAGTCGGGCCAGATTTGAGTTCATTTCAGATTAACTAGCCAAGGACATTTCTCGAGGGCAGGGGTCCTTTGCAGCCCCGCAGGCCTTGTGAATGTTAAGTGCCCTTGAGCACAGTTTTTCAATTTGTTGTTATAGGAAAAGGCCACAAGGCGGCAGCACTTCTTCATGTCCTCTGTGTTAACTTGGGCAAACACAATCTTAGAGGGAGTATTGGTGTTGGGTTGCAAATTGGAGTGGAATGTGGTTGAACACACACCACAGGGCTTGTTTATCTTTACCTCCTCCCCCTTACACTGCACCGCCAGTCCCCAGGCAAATCCCAAGCCTTGAAAATGTGCTATTCTGAGGGTGCTGTGGTTTGTAGGTGGGGTGATTCTAAGGAAGGAGGCTGGAGGTGGATACCCCACTAGCAGGAGCTGTGGAGATCCGGTGTCCTTTCACAGCTCCTCCCTCCCAGCGGTTCTACCATCATTTGGGTACACTAGGCTTTGCTTACCTGTAAGAGGGCTGTCTTGGATCGGGAGGTTGTGGTACCATGCAGAGCAGAAAGGGCAATAGAGGTCTAAGGGGCCGGTGATCTGGTGGCACGTGCTCCTTCCTGTCTCCCTCAGCGACAGCATACTCCAGCCTTGGGACCCAGGCCTGCTGAGGCTCTAGGGTTGTGTCATCAGCCCATGTCACAGAGGCCTGAGGGTAATAGAGTAGGCTGTTCTTACCTTTTTCTTGTTTTATAATTTAATACTGATTTTCTATTTCAGCATAGTTTATATACAGTGTTGTGTTTGAGTTCTACAGCAAGTTGATGCAGTTATGAATGTAGCTGTACCTGTAGTATTTTGGATTCTTTTCCCTGTTAGGTTATTGAAGAATATTGAGTAGCGTTCCCTGTGCTATCAGGTGTGTCGTCGTTGATGAATTCTTTTTGATACATTAGTGTGTTTCTGTTAATCCCAACCTCCGACTTCATCCTTCCCCGATCCCCAGTTTCCCCTTCTGGGAACTGTACACTTGTTTCTTCCGTTTCTGAACCTGTGTTTCCTTTGTATACTACATCCTGTGTATCCGTTTTTAGACTCCACATATAAGTGATGTCCTGGGATATGTGTCTTTCGGTCTCTAAATTACCAGAATTAGTGAGATCATCTACTGCTCCATCCATGTTGCTGCAAATAGCATGAGTTCATTTTGTTTTCTGGATGAGTGATAGTCGCCAAAATGTAAGTAGCACAACATCTTTATCCATTCATCTTTCGCTGGATATTTCGGTCGTTTGTATGTCTGGGCTATGGTAAAGAGTAGAACAATGTCCGTTGGGGTGCAAGTGTTTTATTCCAATGATGGTATTCTCTGGTTATACGAACTGGAGTGCGGTTTCCATATCTCGTGGTAGCTCCAGTTTTTCGTTTAGTGAGGGACTTGCTAACTGATCTCCATACTGGCTATTATCAATTTACACTCCCTCCAACAGCATAGTAGTGTTCCCTTTATTTCCTGCCCTCTTGAGCACTTACTCTTTTTAGGCTTTTGGAGGACTGCAGCCAGGGAACACCTTGTCTACATTTCTTTGCATTCTCTGAACATGACAGATCCTGAGCATTTTTTCATTTGATGTGCTGTTTTTAAAAATACGTGTAACTACCATTGAGCCCTTGAAACATTTCTGCCTGAGAGTCGGGCCAGATTTGAGTTCATTTCAGATCAACTAGCCAAGGACATTTCTCGAGGGCAGGGGTCGTTTGCAGCCCCGCAGGCCTTGTGAATGTTAAGTGCCCTTGAGCACAGTTTTTCAAGTTGTTGTTACGGGAAAGCGCCACCAGGCAGCAGCACCTCTTCATGTCCTTTGTGTTAACTTGGGCAAAGGCAGCCTTAGAGGGAGTCTTGGTGTTGGGTTGCAAATTGCAGTGGAACGTGGCTGAACACACACCGCAGGGCTTGTGTATCTTTACCTCTTCCCCCTTACACTGCACCGCCAGACCCCAGGCCAATCCCAAGCCTTGCAAATGTGCTATTCGGAGGGTGCTCTGGTTTGTAGGTGAAGCGATTCTAAGGAAGGAGGCTGGAGGTGGATACCCCACTAGCAGGAGCTGCGGAGTTCTGGTGTCCTTTCACAGCTCCTCCCTCCCAGCGGGTCTACCATCATTTGGGTACACTAGGCTCTGCTTACCTGTAAGAGGGCTGTCTTGGATCGGGAGTTTGTGGTACCATGCAGAGGAGAATGGCCAATAGAGGTCCAAGGGGCCGCTGATCTGGTGGCACGTGCTCCTTCCTGTCTCCCTCAGCACCAGCATACCGCAGCCTTGGGACCCAGGCCTGCTGAGGCTCTACAGTTGTGACATCAGCCCACGTCACAGAGGCCTGAGGGTAATAGGTAGGCATTTCTTACCTTTTTCTTGTTTTATAATTTAATACTGATTTTCTATTTCAGCATAATTTATATACAATGTTGTGTCTATTTGAGTCCTACAGCAACTTGATGCAGTTCTAAATGTAGCTGTACCTGTAGTATTTCGGATTCTTTTCCCTGTTAGGTTATTGAAGAATATTGAGTAGCGTTCCCTGTGCTATCAGGTGCGTCATCGTTGATGAACTCTTTTTGATACATTACTGTGTTTCTGTTAATGCCAACCTCTTACTTCATCTTTCTCCGATCCCCAACTTCCCCCAATGGTAACTCTACATTTCGTGTCTCCGTTTGTGAGTCTGTGTTTGCTCTGTACATTACGTTCCTTGGTCTCCATTTTTCGACTGCACATGTAAGTGATATCTCGTGATATGTGTCTTTCTGTCTCTAATTTTCCCGAATTAGTGAGATCGTCTACTGCTCCATCCATGCTGCTACAAATAGCATGAGTTCATTTTGTTGTCTGGATGAGTGACAGTCCAGGGGTTATAGGTAGCACAACTTCTTTATCCAATCATCTCTCGCTGGACATTTTGGTCGTTTGGGTGTCTTGGCTATGGCAAAGAGTACCACAAGACCGTTGGGGGGGCTAGTGTTTTATTCCAATGATGGTATTCTTTTGTTATACAAACTGGAGTGGGGATGGCCAATCTCGTGGTAGCTCCAGTTTACAGTTTAGTAAGGAACATGCCTACTGATCTCCATACTGGCTGTTAGCAATTTACATTTCCACCAACAGCATAGTAGGATCCCCTTTTCTGCCTGCCCTCTTGAGCACTTACTCTTTTTAGGCTTTTTGAGGACTGTAGGGAGGGAACACCTCATCTACGTTTGTTTGCATTCTCTAATCATGATAGATCCTGAACATCTTTTGATTTGATGTGCTGTTTTTTAAAAAGCGTGTGAGGATCATTGAGCTCTTGAAACATTTCTGCCTGGGAGTCGGGCCTGATTTGAATTCATTTCACATTACCTAGCCCAGGACGTTGCTCAAGGGCAGGGGTCGTGTGCAGCCCTGCAGGCCTTGTGAATATTAAGTGCCCTTGAGCACAGTTTTTCAAGTTGTTGTTACAGGAAAGCGCCACAATGTGGCAGCCCTTCTTCGTGTCCTTTGTGTTAACTTGGGCAAACAGAGCCTTAGAGGGAGTCTTGGTGTTGGGTTGCAAATTGGAGTCGAACGTGGCTGAACACACACCACAGGGCTTGTGTGTGTTTACCTCTTCCCCCTTACCCTGCACAGCCAGACCCCAGGCAAATCCCAAGCCTTGCAAATGTGCTATTCGGAGGGTGCTGTGGTTTGTAGGTGGGGCGATTCTAAGGAAGGAGGCTGGAGGTACGAACCCCACTAGCAGGAGCTGTGGAGATCCGGTGTCCTTTCACAGCTCCTCCCTCCCAGCGGTTCCACCATCATTTGGGTACACTAGGCTTTGCTTACCTGTAAGAGGGCTGTCTTGGATGGCGAGGTTGTGGTACCATGCAGAGCAGAATGGGCAATAGAGGTCCAAGGGGCCGGTGATCTGGTGGCACGTCCTCCTTCCTGTCTCCCTCAGCAACAGCATACTCCAGCCTTGGGACCCAGGCCTGCTGAGGCTCTACAGTTGTGACATCAGCCCACGTCACAGAGGCCTGAGGGTAATAGGTAGGCATTTCTTACCTTTTTTTTGTTTTATAATTTAATACTGATTTTCTATTTCAGCATAATTTATATACAATGTTGTGTCTATTTGAGTCCTACAGCAACTTGATGCAGTTCTAAATGTAGCTGTACCTGTAGTATTTCGGATTCTTTTCCCTGTTAGGTTATTGAAGAATATTGAGTAGCGTTCCCTGTGCTATCAGGTGTGTCATCGTTGATGAACTCTTTTTGATACATTACTGTGTTTCTGTTAATGCCAACCTCTTACTTCATCTTTCTCCGATCCCCAATTTCCCCCGATGGTAACTCTACATTTCGTGTCTCCGTTTGTGAGTCTGTGTTTGCTCTGTACATTACGTTCCTTCGTCTCCATTTTTCGACTGCACATGTAAGTGATATCTCGTGATATGTGTCTTTCTGTCTCTAATTTTCCCGAATTAGTGAGATCGTCTACTGCTCCATCCATGCTGCTACAAATAGCATGAGTTCATTTTGTTGTCTGGATGAGTGACAGTCCAGGGGTTATAGGTAGCACAACTTCTTTATCCAATCATCTCTCGCTGGACATTTTGGTCGTTTGGGTGTCTTGGCTATGGCAAAGAGTACCACAAGACCGTTGGGGGGGCTAGTGTTTTATTCCAATGATGGTATTCTCTTGTTATACAAACTGGAGTGGGGATGGCCAATCTCGTGGTAGCTCCAGTTTACAGTTTAGTAAGGAACATGCCTACTGATCTCCATACTGGCTGTTAGCAATTTACATTTCCACCAACAGCATAGTAGGATCCCCTTTTCTGCCTGCCCTCTTGAGCACTTACTCTTTTTAGGCTTTTTGAGGACTGTAGGGAGGGAACACCTCGTCTACGTTTGTTTGCATTCTCTAATCATGATAGATCCTGAACATCTTTTGATTTGATGTGCTGTTTTTTAAAAAGCGTGTGAGGATCATTGAGCTCTTGAAACATTTCTGCCTGGGAGTCGGGCCTGATTTGAATTCATTTCACATTACCTAGCCTAGGACGTTGCTCAAGGGCAGGGGTCCTGTGCAGCCCTGCAGGCCTTGTGAATATTAAGTGCCCTTGAGCACAGTTTTTCAAGTTGTTGTTACAGGAAAGCGCCACAATGTGGCAGCACTTCTTCGTGTCCTTTGTGTTAACTTGGGCAAACAGAGCCTTAGAGGGAGTCTTGGTGTTGGGTTGCAAATTGGAGTCGAACGTGGCTGAACACACACCACAGGGCTTGTGTGTGTTTGCCTCTTCCCCCTTACCCTGCACAGCCAGACCCCAGGCAAATCCCAAGCCTTGCAAATGTGCTATTCGGAGGGTGCTGTGGTTTGTAGGTGGGGCGATTCTAAGGAAGGAGGCTGGAGGTACGAACCCCACTAGCAGGAGCTGTGGAGATCCGGTGTCCTTTCACAGCTCCTCTCTCCCAGCGGTTCTACCATCATTTGGGTACACTAGGCTTTGCTTACCTGTAAGAGGTCTGTCTTGGATCGGGAGGTTGTGGTTCCATGCAGAGCAGAATGGGCAATAGAGGTCCAAGGGGCCGGTGATCTGGTGGCACGTCCTCCTTCCTGTCTCCCTCAGCGACAGCATACTCCAGCCTTGGGACCCAGGCCTGCTGAGGCTCTAGGGTTGTGACATCAGCCCACGTCACAGAGGCCTGAGTGTAATAGAGTAGGCATTTCTTGCCTTTTTCTTGTTTTATAATTTAGTATTGATTTCCTATTTCAGCATAGTTTATATACAGTGTTGTGTTTGAGTTCGACAGCAAGGTGATGAGTTATGAATGTAGCTGTACCTGTAGTATTTTGGATTCTTTTCCCTGTTAGGTTATTGAAGAATATTGAGTAGCGTTCCTTGTGCTATCAGGTGTGTCATCGTTGATGAATTCTTTTTGATACATTAGTGTGTTTCTGTTAATCCCAACCTCCGACTTCATCCTTCCCCGTTCCCCAATTTCCCCCTCTGGGAACTCTACACTTCTTTTTTCCGTTTGTGAACCTGTGTTTCATGTCTGTACTGCATCCTTTGTATCCCTTTTTAGACTCCACATATAAGTGATATCCTGGAATATGTGTCTTTTTGTCTCTAAAGTACCAGAATTAGTGAGATCATCTACTGCTCCATCCATGTTGCTGCAAATAGCATGGGTTCATTTTGCTTTCTGGATGAGTGATAGTCGCCAGAATGTAAGTAGCACAACGTCTTTATCCATTCATCTCTCGCTGGACATTTCGGTCGTTTGTATGTCTGGGCTCTGGTAAAGAGTAGCACAACGTCCGTTGGGGTGCAAGTGTTTTATTCCAATGATTGTATTCTCTGGTTATACGGACTGGAGTGCGGTTTCCATATCTCGTGGTAGCTCCAGTTTTTAGTTTAGTAAGGGACTTGCTAACTGATCTCCATACTGGCTATTATCAATTTACACTCCCACCAATAGCATAGTAGGGTTCCCTTTATTGCCTGCCCTCTTGAGTACTTACTCTTTTTAGGCTTTTTGAGGACTGCAGCCAGGGAACACCTCGTCTACGTTTCTTTGCATTCTCTAATCATGACAGATCCTGAGGATTTTTTCATTTGATGTGCTGTTTTTAAAACTACGTGTAAGTACCCCTGAGCTCTTGAAACATTTCTGCCTGAGAGTCGGGCCAGATTTGAGTTCATTTCAGATTAACTAGCCAAGGACATTTCTCGAGGGCAGGGGTCCTTTGCAGCCCCGCAGGCCTTGTGAATGTTAAGTGCCCTTGAGCACAGTTTTTCAATTTGTTGTTATAGGAAAAGGCCACAAGGTGGCAGCACTTCTTCATGTCCTCTGTGTTAACTTGGGCAAACACAATCTTAGAGGGAGTATTGGTGTTGGGTTGCAAATTGGAGTGGAATGTGGTTGAACACACACCACAGGGCTTGTTTATCTTTACCTCCTCCCCCTTACACTGCACCGCCAGTCCCCAGGCAAATCCCAAGCCTTGAAAATGTGCTATTCTGAGGGTGCTGTGGTTTGTAGGTGGGGTGATTCTAAGGAAGGAGGCTGGAGGTGGATACCCCACTAGCAGGAGCTGTGGAGATCCGGTGTCCTTTCACAGCTCCTCCCTCCCAGCGGTTCTACCATCATTTGGGTACACTAGGCTTTGCTTACCTGTAAGAGGGCTGTCTTGGATCGGGAGGTTGTGGTACCATGCAGAGCAGAAAGGGCAATAGAGGTCTAAGGGGCCGGTGATCTGGTGGCACGTGCTCCTTCCTGTCTCCCTCAGCGACAGCATACTCCAGCCTTGGGACCCAGGCCTGCTGAGGCTCTAGGGTTGTGTCATCAGCCCATTTCACAGAGGCCTGAGGGTAATAGAGTAGGCTGTTCTTACCTTTTTCTTGTTTTATAATTTAATACTGATTTTCTATTTCAGCATAGTTTATATACAGTGTTGTGTTTGAGTTCTACAGCAAGTTGATGCAGTTATGAATGTAGCTGTACCTGTAGTATTTTGGATTCTTTTCCCTGTTAGGTTATTGAAGAATATTGAGTAGCGTTCCCTGTGCTATCAGGTGTGTCGTCGTTGATGAATTCTTTTTGATACATTAGTGTGTTTCTGTTAATCCCAACCTCCGACTTCATCCTTCCCCGATCCCCAGTTTCCCCTTCTGGGAACTGTACACTTGTTTCTTCCGTTTCTGAACCTGTGTTTCCTTTGTATACTACATCCTGTGTATCCGTTTTTAGACTCCACATATAAGTGATGTCCTGGGATATGTGTCTTTCGGTCTCTAAATTACCAGAATTAGTGAGATCATCTACTGCTCCATCCATGTTGCTGCAAATAGCATGAGTTCATTTTGTTTTCTGGATGAGTGATAGTCGCCAAAATGTAAGTAGCACAACATCTTTATCCATTCATCTTTCGCTGGATATTTCGGTCGTTTGTATGTCTGGGCTATGGTAAAGAGTAGAACAATGTCCGTTGGGGTGCAAGTGTTTTATTCCAATGATGGTATTCTCTGGTTATACGAACTGGAGTGCGGTTTCCATATCTCGTGGTAGCTCCAGTTTTTCGTTTAGTGAGGGACTTGCTAACTGATCTCCATACTGGCTATTATCAATTTACACTCCCTCCAACAGCATAGTAGGGTTCCCTTTATTTCCTGCCCTCTTGAGCACTTACTCTTTTTAGGCTTTTGGAGGACTGCAGCCAGGGAACACCTTGTCTACATTTCTTTGCATTCTCTGAACATGACAGATCCTGAGCATTTTTTCATTTGATGTGCTGTTTTTAAAAATACGTGTAACTACCATTGAGCCCTTGAAACATTTCTGCCTGAGAGTCGGGCCAGATTTGAGTTCATTTCAGATCAACTAGCCAAGGACATTTCTCGAGGGCAGGGGTCGTTTGCAGCCCCGCAGGCCTTGTGAATGTTAAGTGCCCTTGAGCACAGTTTTTCAAGTTGTTGTTACGGGAAAGCGCCACCAGGCAGCAGTACCTCTTCATGTCCTTTGTGTTAACTTGGGCAAAGGCAGCCTTAGAGGGAGTCTTGGTGTTGGGTTGCAAATTGCAGTGGAACGTGGCTGAACACACACCGCAGGGCTTGTGTATCTTTACCTCTTCCCCCTTACACTGCACCGCCAGACCCCAGGCCAATCCCAAGCCTTGCAAATGTGCTATTCGGAGGGTGCTCTGGTTTGTAGGTGAAGCGATTCTAAGGAAGGAGGCTGGAGGTGGATACCCCACTAGCAGGAGCTGCGGAGTTCTGGTGTCCTTTCACAGCTCCTCCCTCCCAGCGGGTCTACCATCATTTGGGTACACTAGGCTCTGCTTACCTGTAAGAGGGCTGTCTTGGATCGGGAGTTTGTGGTACCATGCAGAGGAGAATGGCCAATAGAGGTCCAAGGGGCCGCTGATCTGGTGGCACGTGCTCCTTCCTGTCTCCCTCAGCACCAGCATACCGCAGCCTTGGGACCCAGGCCTGCTGAGGCTCTACAGTTGTGACATCAGCCCACGTCACAGAGGCCTGAGGGTAATAGGTAGGCATTTCTTACCTTTTTCTTGTTTTATAATTTAATACTGATTTTCTATTTCAGCATAATTTATATACAATGTTGTGTCTATTTGAGTCCTACAGCAACTTGATGCAGTTCTAAATGTAGCTGTACCTGTAGTATTTCGGATTCTTTTCCCTGTTAGGTTATTGAAGAATATTGAGTAGCGTTCCCTGTGCTATCAGGTGCGTCATCGTTGATGAACTCTTTTTGATACATTACTGTGTTTCTGTTAATGCCAACCTCTTACTTCATCTTTCTCCGATCCCCAATTTCCCCCGATGGTAACTCTACATTTCGTGTCTCCGTTTGTGAGTCTGTGTTTGCTCTGTACATTACGTTCCTTGGTCTCCATTTTTCGACTGCACATGTAAGTGATATCTCGTGATATGTGTCTTTCTGTCTCTAATTTTCCCGAATTAGTGAGATCGTCTACTGCTCCATCCATGCTGCTACAAATAGCATGAGTTCATTTTGTTGTCTGGATGAGTGACAGTCCAGGGGTTATAGGTAGCACAACTTCTTTATCCAATCATCTCTCGCTGGACATTTTGGTCGTTTGGGTGTCTTGGCTATGGCAAAGAGTACCACAAGACCGTTGCGGGGGCTAGTGTTTTATTCCAATGATGGTATTCTCTTGTTATACAAACTGGAGTGGGGATGCCCAATCTCGTGGTAGCTCCAGTTTACAGTTTAGTAAGGAACATGCCTACTGATCTCCATACTGGCTGTTAGCAATTTACATTTCCACCAACAGCATAGTAGGATCCCCTTTTCTGCCTGCCCTCTTGAGCACTTACTCTTTTTAGGCTTTTTGAGGACTGTAGGGAGGGAACACCTCGTCTACGTTTGTTTGCATTCTCTAATCATGATAGATCCTGAACATCTTTTGATTTGATGTGCTGTTTTTTAAAAAGCGTGTGAGGATCATTGAGCTCTTGAAACATTTCTGCCTGGGAGTCGGGCCTGATTTGAATTCATTTCACATTACCTAGCCCAGGACGTTGCTCAAGGGCAGGGGTCGTTTGCAGCCCTGCAGGCCTTGTGAATATTAAGTGCCCTTGAGCACAGTTTTTCAAGTTGTTGTTACAGGAAAGCGCCACAATGTGGCAGCACTTCTTCGTGTCCTCTGTGTTAACTTGGGCAAACAGAGCCTTAGAGGGAGTCTTGGTGTTGGGTTGCAAATTGGAGTCGAACGTGGCTGAACACACACCACAGGGCTTGTGTGTGTTTACCTCTTCCCCCTTACCCTGCACAGCCAGACCCCAGGCAAATCCCCAGCCTTGCAAATGTGCTATTCGGAGGGTGCTGTGGTTTGTAGGTGGGGCGATTCTAAGGAAGGAGGCTGGAGGTACGAACCCCACTAGCAGGAGCTGTGGAGATCCGGTGTCCTTTCACAGCTCCTCTCTCCCAGCGGTTCTACCATCATTTGGGTACACTAGGCTTTGCTTACCTGTAAGAGGGCTGTCTTGGATCGGGAGGTTGTGGTTCCATGCAGAGCAGAATGGGCAATAGAGGTCCAAGGGGCCGGTGATCTGGTGGCACGTCCTCCTTCCTGTCTCCCTCAGCAACAGCATACTCCAGCCTTGGGACCCAGGCCTGCTGAGGCTCTAGGGTTGTGACATCAGCCCACGTCACAGAGGCCTGAGTGTAATAGAGTGGGCATTTCTTGCCTTTTTCTTGTTTTATAATTTAGTATTGATTTCCTATTTCAGCATAGTTTATATACAGTGTTGTGTTTGAGTTCGACAGCAAGGTGATGAGTTATGAATGTAGCTGTACCTGTAGTATTTTGGATTCTTTTCCCTGTTAGGTTATTGAAGAATATTGAGTAGCGTTCCTTGTGCTATCAGGTGTGTCATCGTTGATGAATTCTTTTTGATACATTAGTGTGTTTCTGTTAATCCCAACCTCCGACTTCATCCTTCCCCGTTCCCCAATTTCCCCCTCTGGGAACTCTACACTTCTTTTTTCCGTTTGTGAACCTGTGTTTCATGTCTGTACTGCATCCTTTGTATCCCTTTTTAGACTCCACATATAAGTGATATCCTGGAATATGTGTCTTTTTGTCTCTAAATTACCAGAATTAGTGAGATCATCTACTGCTCCATCCATGTTGCTGCAAATAGCATGGGTTCATTTTGCTTTCTGGATGAGTGATAGTCGCCAGAATGTAAGTAGCACAACGTCTTTATCCATTCATCTCTCGCTGGACATTTCGGTCGTTTGTATGTCTGGGCTATGGTAAAGAGTAGCACAACGTCCGTTGGGGTGCAAGTGTTTTATTCCAATGATTGTATTCTCTGGTTATACGGACTGGAGTGCGGTTTCCGTATCTCGTGGTAGCTCCAGTTTTTAGTTTAGTAAGGGACTTGCTAACTGATCTCCATACTGGCTATTATCAATTTACACTCCCACCAATAGCATAGTAGGGTTCCCTTTATTGCCTGCCCTCTTGAGTACTTACTCTTTTTAGGCTTTTTGAGGACTGCAGCCAGGGAACACCTCGTCTACGTTTCTTTGCATTCTCTAATCATGACAGATCCTGAGGATTTTTTCATTTGATGTGCTGTTTTTAAAACTACGTGTAAGTACCACTGAGCTCTTGAAACATTTCTGCCTGAGAGTCGGGCCAGATTTGAGTTCATTTCAGATTAACTAGCCAAGGACATTTCTCGAGGGCAGGGGTCCTTTGCAGCCCCGCAGGCCTTGTGAATGTTAAGTGCCCTTGAGCACAGTTTTTCAATTTGTTGTTATAGGAAAAGGCCACAAGGCGGCAGCACTTCTTCATGTCCTCTGTGTTAACTTGGGCAAACACAATCTTAGAGGGAGTATTGGTGTTGGGTTGCAAATTGGAGTGGAATGTGGTTGAACACACACCACAGGGCTTGTTTATCTTTACCTCCTCCCCCTTACACTGCACCGCCAGTCCCCAGGCAAATCCCAAGCCTTGAAAATGTGCTATTCTGAGGGTGCTGTGGTTTGTAGGTGGGGTGATTCTAAGGAAGGAGGCTGGAGGTGGATACCCCACTAGCAGGAGCTGTGGAGATCCGGTGTCCTTTCACAGCTCCTCCCTCCCAGCGGTTCTACCATCATTTGGGTACACTAGGCTTTGCTTACCTGTAAGAGGGCTGTCTTGGATCGGGAGGTTGTGGTACCATGCAGAGCAGAAAGGGCAATAGAGGTCTAAGGGGCCGGTGATCTGGTGGCACGTGCTCCTTCCTGTCTCCCTCAGCGACAGCATACTCCAGCCTTGGGACCCAGGCCTGCTGAGGCTCTAGGGTTGTGTCATCAGCCCATGTCACAGAGGCCTGAGGGTAATAGAGTAGGCTGTTCTTACCTTTTTCTTGTTTTATAATTTAATACTGATTTTCTATTTCAGCATAGTTTATATACAGTGTTGTGTTTGAGTTCTACAGCAAGTTGATGCAGTTATGAATGTAGCTGTACCTGTAGTATTTTGGATTCTTTTCCCTGTTAGGTTATTGAAGAATATTGAGTAGCGTTCCCTGTGCTATCAGGTGTGTCGTCGTTGATGAATTCTTTTTGATACATTAGTGTGTTTCTGTTAATCCCAACCTCCGACTTCATCCTTCCCCGATCCCCAGTTTCCCCTTCTGGGAACTGTACACTTGTTTCTTCCGTTTCTGAACCTGTGTTTCCTTTGTATACTACATCCTGTGTATCCGTTTTTAGACTCCACATATAAGTGATGTCCTGGGATATGTGTCTTTCGGTCTCTAAATTACCAGAATTAGTGAGATCATCTACTGCTCCATCCATGTTGCTGCAAATAGCATGAGTTCATTTTGTTTTCTGGATGAGTGATAGTCGCCAAAATGTAAGTAGCACAACATCTTTATCCATTCATCTTTCGCTGGATATTTCGGTCGTTTGTATGTCTGGGCTATGGTAAAGAGTAGAACAATGTCCGTTGGGGTGCAAGTGTTTTATTCCAATGATGGTATTCTCTGGTTATACGAACTGGAGTGCGGTTTCCATATCTCGTGGTAGCTCCAGTTTTTCGTTTAGTGAGGGACTTGCTAACTGATCTCCATACTGGCTATTATCAATTTACACTCCCTCCAACAGCATAGTAGTGTTCCCTTTATTTCCTGCCCTCTTGAGCACTTACTCTTTTTAGGCTTTTGGAGGACTGCAGCCAGGGAACACCTTGTCTACATTTCTTTGCATTCTCTGAACATGACAGATCCTGAGCATTTTTTCATTTGATGTGCTGTTTTTAAAAATACGTGTAACTACCATTGAGCCCTTGAAACATTTCTGCCTGAGAGTCGGGCCAGATTTGAGTTCATTTCAGATCAACTAGCCAAGGACATTTCTCGAGGGCAGGGGTCGTTTGCAGCCCCGCAGGCCTTGTGAATGTTAAGTGCCCTTGAGCACAGTTTTTCAAGTTGTTGTTACGGGAAAGCGCCACCAGGCAGCAGCACCTCTTCATGTCCTTTGTGTTAACTTGGGCAAAGGCAGCCTTAGAGGGAGTCTTGGTGTTGGGTTGCAAATTGCAGTGGAACGTGGCTGAACACACACCGCAGGGCTTGTGTATCTTTACCTCTTCCCCCTTACACTGCACCGCCAGACCCCAGGCCAATCCCAAGCCTTGCAAATGTGCTATTCGGAGGGTGCTCTGGTTTGTAGGTGAAGCGATTCTAAGGAAGGAGGCTGGAGGTGGATACCCCACTAGCAGGAGCTGCGGAGTTCTGGTGTCCTTTCACAGCTCCTCCCTCCCAGCGGGTCTACCATCATTTGGGTACACTAGGCTCTGCTTACCTGTAAGAGGGCTGTCTTGGATCGGGAGTTTGTGGTACCATGCAGAGGAGAATGGCCAATAGAGGTCCAAGGGGCCGCTGATCTGGTGGCACGTGCTCCTTCCTGTCTCCCTCAGCACCAGCATACCGCAGCCTTGGGACCCAGGCCTGCTGAGGCTCTACAGTTGTGACATCAGCCCACGTCACAGAGGCCTGAGGGTAATAGGTAGGCATTTCTTACCTTTTTCTTGTTTTATAATTTAATACTGATTTTCTATTTCAGCATAATTTATATACAATGTTGTGTCTATTTGAGTCCTACAGCAACTTGATGCAGTTCTAAATGTAGCTGTACCTGTAGTATTTCGGATTCTTTTCCCTGTTAGGTTATTGAAGAATATTGAGTAGCGTTCCCTGTGCTATCAGGTGCGTCATCGTTGATGAACTCTTTTTGATACATTACTGTGTTTCTGTTAATGCCAACCTCTTACTTCATCTTTCTCCGATCCCCAACTTCCCCCAATGGTAACTCTACATTTCGTGTCTCCGTTTGTGAGTCTGTGTTTGCTCTGTACATTACGTTCCTTGGTCTCCATTTTTCGACTGCACATGTAAGTGATATCTCGTGATATGTGTCTTTCTGTCTCTAATTTTCCCGAATTAGTGAGATCGTCTACTGCTCCATCCATGCTGCTACAAATAGCATGAGTTCATTTTGTTGTCTGGATGAGTGACAGTCCAGGGGTTATAGGTAGCACAACTTCTTTATCCAATCATCTCTCGCTGGACATTTTGGTCGTTTGGGTGTCTTGGCTATGGCAAAGAGTACCACAAGACCGTTGGGGGGGCTAGTGTTTTATTCCAATGATGGTATTCTTTTGTTATACAAACTGGAGTGGGGATGGCCAATCTCGTGGTAGCTCCAGTTTACAGTTTAGTAAGGAACATGCCTACTGATCTCCATACTGGCTGTTAGCAATTTACATTTCCACCAACAGCATAGTAGGATCCCCTTTTCTGCCTGCCCTCTTGAGCACTTACTCTTTTTAGGCTTTTTGAGGACTGTAGGGAGGGAACACCTCATCTACGTTTGTTTGCATTCTCTAATCATGATAGATCCTGAACATCTTTTGATTTGATGTGCTGTTTTTTAAAAAGCGTGTGAGGATCATTGAGCTCTTGAAACATTTCTGCCTGGGAGTCGGGCCTGATTTGAATTCATTTCACATTACCTAGCCCAGGACGTTGCTCAAGGGCAGGGGTCGTGTGCAGCCCTGCAGGCCTTGTGAATATTAAGTGCCCTTGAGCACAGTTTTTCAAGTTGTTGTTACAGGAAAGCGCCACAATGTGGCAGCCCTTCTTCGTGTCCTTTGTGTTAACTTGGGCAAACAGAGCCTTAGAGGGAGTCTTGGTGTTGGGTTGCAAATTGGAGTCGAACGTGGCTGAACACACACCACAGGGCTTGTGTGTGTTTACCTCTTCCCCCTTACCCTGCACAGCCAGACCCCAGGCAAATCCCAAGCCTTGCAAATGTGCTATTCGGAGGGTGCTGTGGTTTGTAGGTGGGGCGATTCTAAGGAAGGAGGCTGGAGGTACGAACCCCACTAGCAGGAGCTGTGGAGATCCGGTGTCCTTTCACAGCTCCTCCCTCCCAGCGGTTCCACCATCATTTGGGTACACTAGGCTTTGCTTACCTGTAAGAGGGCTGTCTTGGATGGCGAGGTTGTGGTACCATGCAGAGCAGAATGGGCAATAGAGGTCCAAGGGGCCGGTGATCTGGTGGCACGTCCTCCTTCCTGTCTCCCTCAGCAACAGCATACTCCAGCCTTGGGACCCAGGCCTGCTGAGGCTCTACAGTTGTGACATCAGCCCACGTCACAGAGGCCTGAGGGTAATAGGTAGGCATTTCTTACCTTTTTTTTGTTTTATAATTTAATACTGATTTTCTATTTCAGCATAATTTATATACAATGTTGTGTCTATTTGAGTCCTACAGCAACTTGATGCAGTTCTAAATGTAGCTGTACCTGTAGTATTTCGGATTCTTTTCCCTGTTAGGTTATTGAAGAATATTGAGTAGCGTTCCCTGTGCTATCAGGTGTGTCATCGTTGATGAACTCTTTTTGATACATTACTGTGTTTCTGTTAATGCCAACCTCTTACTTCATCTTTCTCCGATCCCCAATTTCCCCCGATGGTAACTCTACATTTCGTGTCTCCGTTTGTGAGTCTGTGTTTGCTCTGTACATTACGTTCCTTCGTCTCCATTTTTCGACTGCACATGTAAGTGATATCTCGTGATATGTGTCTTTCTGTCTCTAATTTTCCCGAATTAGTGAGATCGTCTACTGCTCCATCCATGCTGCTACAAATAGCATGAGTTCATTTTGTTGTCTGGATGAGTGACAGTCCAGGGGTTATAGGTAGCACAACTTCTTTATCCAATCATCTCTCGCTGGACATTTTGGTCGTTTGGGTGTCTTGGCTATGGCAAAGAGTACCACAAGACCGTTGGGGGGGCTAGTGTTTTATTCCAATGATGGTATTCTCTTGTTATACAAACTGGAGTGGGGATGGCCAATCTCGTGGTAGCTCCAGTTTACAGTTTAGTAAGGAACATGCCTACTGATCTCCATACTGGCTGTTAGCAATTTACATTTCCACCAACAGCATAGTAGGATCCCCTTTTCTGCCTGCCCTCTTGAGCACTTACTCTTTTTAGGCTTTTTGAGGACTGTAGGGAGGGAACACCTCGTCTACGTTTGTTTGCATTCTCTAATCATGATAGATCCTGAACATCTTTTGATTTGATGTGCTGTTTTTTAAAAAGCGTGTGAGGATCATTGAGCTCTTGAAACATTTCTGCCTGGGAGTCGGGCCTGATTTGAATTCATTTCACATTACCTAGCCTAGGACGTTGCTCAAGGGCAGGGGTCCTGTGCAGCCCTGCAGGCCTTGTGAATATTAAGTGCCCTTGAGCACAGTTTTTCAAGTTGTTGTTACAGGAAAGCGCCACAATGTGGCAGCACTTCTTCGTGTCCTTTGTGTTAACTTGGGCAAACAGAGCCTTAGAGGGAGTCTTGGTGTTGGGTTGCAAATTGGAGTCGAACGTGGCTGAACACACACCACAGGGCTTGTGTGTGTTTGCCTCTTCCCCCTTACCCTGCACAGCCAGACCCCAGGCAAATCCCAAGCCTTGCAAATGTGCTATTCGGAGGGTGCTGTGCTTTGTAGGTGGGGCGATTCTAAGGAAGGAGGCTGGAGGTACGAACCCCACTAGCAGGAGCTGTGGAGATCCGGTGTCCTTTCACAGCTCCTCTCTCCCAGCGGTTCTACCATCATTTGGGTACACTAGGCTTTGCTTACCTGTAAGAGGTCTGTCTTGGATCGGGAGGTTGTGGTTCCATGCAGAGCAGAATGGGCAATAGAGGTCCAAGGGGCCGGTGATCTGGTGGCACGTCCTCCTTCCTGTCTCCCTCAGCGACAGCATACTCCAGCCTTGGGACCCAGGCCTGCTGAGGCTCTAGGGTTGTGACATCAGCCCACGTCACAGAGGCCTGAGTGTAATAGAGTAGGCATTTCTTGCCTTTTTCTTGTTTTATAATTTAGTATTGATTTCCTATTTCAGCATAGTTTATATACAGTGTTGTGTTTGAGTTCGACAGCAAGGTGATGAGTTATGAATGTAGCTGTACCTGTAGTATTTTGGATTCTTTTCCCTGTTAGGTTATTGAAGAATATTGAGTAGCCTTCCTTGTGCTATCAGGTGTGTCATCGTTGATGAATTCTTTTTGATACATTAGTGTGTTTCTGTTAATCCCAACCTCCGACTTCATCCTTCCCCGTTCCCCAATTTCCCCCTCTGGGAACTCTACACTTCTTTTTTCCGTTTGTGAACCTGTGTTTCATGTCTGTACTGCATCCTTTGTATCCCTTTTTAGACTCCACATATAAGTGATATCCTGGAATATGTGTCTTTTTGTCTCTAAAGTACCAGAATTAGTGAGATCATCTACTGCTCCATCCATGTTGCTGCAAATAGCATGGGTTCATTTTGCTTTCTGGATGAGTGATAGTCGCCAGAATGTAAGTAGCACAACGTCTTTATCCATTCATCTCTCGCTGGACATTTCGGTCGTTTGTATGTCTGGGCTCTGGTAAAGAGTAGCACAACGTCCGTTGGGGTGCAAGTGTTTTATTCCAATGATTGTATTCTCTGGTTATACGGACTGGAGTGCGGTTTCCGTATCTCGTGGTAGCTCCAGTTTTTAGTTTAGTAAGGGACTTGCTAACTGATCTCCATACTGGCTATTATCAATTTACACTCCCACCAATAGCATAGTAGGGTTCCCTTTATTGCCTGCCCTCTTGAGTACTTACTCTTTTTAGGCTTTTTGAGGACTGCAGCCAGGGAACACCTCGTCTACGTTTCTTTGCATTCTCTAATCATGACAGATCCTGAGGATTTTTTCATTTGATGTGCTGTTTTTAAAACTACGTGTAAGTACCCCTGAGCTCTTGAAACATTTCTGCCTGAGAGTCGGGCCAGATTTGAGTTCATTTCAGATTAACTAGCCAAGGACATTTCTCGAGGGCAGGGGTCCTTTGCAGCCCCGCAGGCCTTGTGAATGTTAAGTGCCCTTGAGCACAGTTTTTCAATTTGTTGTTATAGGAAAAGGCCACAAGGTGGCAGCACTTCTTCATGTCCTCTGTGTTAACTTGGGCAAACACAATCTTAGAGGGAGTATTGGTGTTGGGTTGCAAATTGGAGTGGAATGTGGTTGAACACACACCACAGGGCTTGTTTATCTTTACCTCCTCCCCCTTACACTGCACCGCCAGTCCCCAGGCAAATCCCAAGCCTTGAAAATGTGCTATTCTGAGGGTGCTGTGGTTTGTAGGTGGGGTGATTCTAAGGAAGGAGGCTGGAGGTGGATACCCCACTAGCAGGAGCTGTGGAGATCCGGTGTCCTTTCACAGCTCCTCCCTCCCAGCGGTTCTACCATCATTTGGGTACACTAGGCTTTGCTTACCTGTAAGAGGGCTGTCTTGGATCGGGAGGTTGTGGTACCATGCAGAGCAGAAAGGGCAATAGAGGTCTAAGGGGCCGGTGATCTGGTGGCACGTGCTCCTTCCTGTCTCCCTCAGCGACAGCATACTCCAGCCTTGGGACCCAGGCCTGCTGAGGCTCTAGGGTTGTGTCATCAGCCCATTTCACAGAGGCCTGAGGGTAATAGAGTAGGCTGTTCTTACCTTTTTCTTGTTTTATAATTTAATACTGATTTTCTATTTCAGCATAGTTTATATACAGTGTTGTGTTTGAGTTCTACAGCAAGTTGATGCAGTTATGAATGTAGCTGTACCTGTAGTATTTTGGATTCTTTTCCCTGTTAGGTTATTGAAGAATATTGAGTAGCGTTCCCTGTGCTATCAGGTGTGTCGTCGTTGATGAATTCTTTTTGATACATTAGTGTGTTTCTGTTAATCCCAACCTCCGACTTCATCCTTCCCCGATCCCCAGTTTCCCCTTCTGGGAACTGTACACTTGTTTCTTCCGTTTCTGAACCTGTGTTTCCTTTGTATACTACATCCTGTGTATCCGTTTTTAGACTCCACATATAAGTGATGTCCTGGGATATGTGTCTTTCGGTCTCTAAATTACCAGAATTAGTGAGATCATCTACTGCTCCATCCATGTTGCTGCAAATAGCATGAGTTCATTTTGTTTTCTGGATGAGTGATAGTCGCCAAAATGTAAGTAGCACAACATCTTTATCCATTCATCTTTCGCTGGATATTTCGGTCGTTTGTATGTCTGGGCTATGGTAAAGAGTAGAACAATGTCCGTTGGGGTGCAAGTGTTTTATTCCAATGATGGTATTCTCTGGTTATACGAACTGGAGTGCGGTTTCCATATCTCGTGGTAGCTCCAGTTTTTCGTTTAGTGAGGGACTTGCTAACTGATCTCCATACTGGCTATTATCAATTTACACTCCCTCCAACAGCATAGTAGGGTTCCCTTTATTTCCTGCCCTCTTGAGCACTTACTCTTTTTAGGCTTTTGGAGGACTGCAGCCAGGGAACACCTTGTCTACATTTCTTTGCATTCTCTGAACATGACAGATCCTGAGCATTTTTTCATTTGATGTGCTGTTTTTAAAAATACGTGTAACTACCATTGAGCCCTTGAAACATTTCTGCCTGAGAGTCGGGCCAGATTTGAGTTCATTTCAGATCAACTAGCCAAGGACATTTCTCGAGGGCAGGGGTCGTTTGCAGCCCCGCAGGCCTTGTGAATGTTAAGTGCCCTTGAGCACAGTTTTTCAAGTTGTTGTTACGGGAAAGCGCCACCAGGCAGCAGTACCTCTTCATGTCCTTTGTGTTAACTTGGGCAAAGGCAGCCTTAGAGGGAGTCTTGGTGTTGGGTTGCAAATTGCAGTGGAACGTGGCTGAACACACACCGCAGGGCTTGTGTATCTTTACCTCTTCCCCCTTACACTGCACCGCCAGACCCCAGGCCAATCCCAAGCCTTGCAAATGTGCTATTCGGAGGGTGCTCTGGTTTGTAGGTGAAGCGATTCTAAGGAAGGAGGCTGGAGGTGGATACCCCACTAGCAGGAGCTGCGGAGTTCTGGTGTCCTTTCACAGCTCCTCCCTCCCAGCGGGTCTACCATCATTTGGGTACACTAGGCTCTGCTTACCTGTAAGAGGGCTGTCTTGGATCGGGAGTTTGTGGTACCATGCAGAGGAGAATGGCCAATAGAGGTCCAAGGGGCCGCTGATCTGGTGGCACGTGCTCCTTCCTGTCTCCCTCAGCACCAGCATACCGCAGCCTTGGGACCCAGGCCTGCTGAGGCTCTACAGTTGTGACATCAGCCCACGTCACAGAGGCCTGAGGGTAATAGGTAGGCATTTCTTACCTTTTTCTTGTTTTATAATTTAATACTGATTTTCTATTTCAGCATAATTTATATACAATGTTGTGTCTATTTGAGTCCTACAGCAACTTGATGCAGTTCTAAATGTAGCTGTACCTGTAGTATTTCGGATTCTTTTCCCTGTTAGGTTATTGAAGAATATTGAGTAGCGTTCCCTGTGCTATCAGGTGCGTCATCGTTGATGAACTCTTTTTGATACATTACTGTGTTTCTGTTAATGCCAACCTCTTACTTCATCTTTCTCCGATCCCCAATTTCCCCCGATGGTAACTCTACATTTCGTGTCTCCGTTTGTGAGTCTGTGTTTGCTCTGTACATTACGTTCCTTGGTCTCCATTTTTCGACTGCACATGTAAGTGATATCTCGTGATATGTGTCTTTCTGTCTCTAATTTTCCCGAATTAGTGAGATCGTCTACTGCTCCATCCATGCTGCTACAAATAGCATGAGTTCATTTTGTTGTCTGGATGAGTGACAGTCCAGGGGTTATAGGTAGCACAACTTCTTTATCCAATCATCTCTCGCTGGACATTTTGGTCGTTTGGGTGTCTTGGCTATGGCAAAGAGTACCACAAGACCGTTGCGGGGGCTAGTGTTTTATTCCAATGATGGTATTCTCTTGTTATACAAACTGGAGTGGGGATGCCCAATCTCGTGGTAGCTCCAGTTTACAGTTTAGTAAGGAACATGCCTACTGATCTCCATACTGGCTGTTAGCAATTTACATTTCCACCAACAGCATAGTAGGATCCCCTTTTCTGCCTGCCCTCTTGAGCACTTACTCTTTTTAGGCTTTTTGAGGACTGTAGGGAGGGAACACCTCGTCTACGTTTGTTTGCATTCTCTAATCATGATAGATCCTGAACATCTTTTGATTTGATGTGCTGTTTTTTAAAAAGCGTGTGAGGATCATTGAGCTCTTGAAACATTTCTGCCTGGGAGTCGGGCCTGATTTGAATTCATTTCACATTACCTAGCCCAGGACGTTGCTCAAGGGCAGGGGTCGTTTGCAGCCCTGCAGGCCTTGTGAATATTAAGTGCCCTTGAGCACAGTTTTTCAAGTTGTTGTTACAGGAAAGCGCCACAATGCGGCAGCACTTCTTCGTGTCCTCTGTGTTAACTTGGGCAAACAGAGCCTTAGAGGGAGTCTTGGTGTTGGGTTGCAAATTGGAGTCGAACGTGGCTGAACACACACCACAGGGCTTGTGTGTGTTTACCTCTTCCCCCTTACCCTGCACAGCCAGACCCCAGGCAAATCCCCAGCCTTGCAAATGTGCTATTCGGAGGGTGCTGTGGTTTGTAGGTGGGGCGATTCTAAGGAAGGAGGCTGGAGGTACGAACCCCACTAGCAGGAGCTGTGGAGATCCGGTGTCCTTTCACAGCTCCTCTCTCCCAGCGGTTCTACCATCATTTGGGTACACTAGGCTTTGCTTACCTGTAAGAGGGCTGTCTTGGATCGGGAGGTTGTGGTTCCATGCAGAGCAGAATGGGCAATAGAGGTCCAAGGGGCCGGTGATCTGGTGGCACGTCCTCCTTCCTGTCTCCCTCAGCAACAGCATACTCCAGCCTTGGGACCCAGGCCTGCTGAGGCTCTAGGGTTGTGACATCAGCCCACGTCACAGAGGCCTGAGTGTAATAGAGTGGGCATTTCTTGCCTTTTTCTTGTTTTATAATTTAGTATTGATTTCCTATTTCAGCATAGTTTATATACAGTGTTGTGTTTGAGTTCGACAGCAAGGTGATGAGTTATGAATGTAGCTGTACCTGTAGTATTTTGGATTCTTTTCCCTGTTAGGTTATTGAAGAATATTGAGTAGCGTTCCTTGTGCTATCAGGTGTGTCATCGTTGATGAATTCTTTTTGATACATTAGTGTGTTTCTGTTAATCCCAACCTCCGACTTCATCCTTCCCCGTTCCCCAATTTCCCCCTCTGGGAACTCTACACTTCTTTTTTCCGTTTGTGAACCTGTGTTTCATGTCTGTACTGCATCCTTTGTATCCCTTTTTAGACTCCACATATAAGTGATATCCTGGAATATGTGTCTTTTTGTCTCTAAATTACCAGAATTAGTGAGATCATCTACTGCTCCATCCATGTTGCTGCAAATAGCATGGGTTCATTTTGCTTTCTGGATGAGTGATAGTCGCCAGAATGTAAGTAGCACAACGTCTTTATCCATTCATCTCTCGCTGGACATTTCGGTCGTTTGTATGTCTGGGCTCTGGTAAAGAGTAGCACAACGTCCGTTGGGGTGCAAGTGTTTTATTCCAATGATTGTATTCTCTGGTTATACGGACTGGAGTGCGGTTTCCGTATCTCGTGGTAGCTCCAGTTTTTAGTTTAGTAAGGGACTTGCTAACTGATCTCCATACTGGCTATTATCAATTTACACTCCCACCAATAGCATAGTAGGGTTCCCTTTATTGCCTGCCCTCTTGAGTACTTACTCTTTTTAGGCTTTTTGAGGACTGCAGCCAGGGAACACCTCGTCTACGTTTCTTTGCATTCTCTAATCATGACAGATCCTGAGGATTTTTTCATTTGATGTGCTGTTTTTAAAACTACGTGTAAGTACCCCTGAGCTCTTGAAACATTTCTGCCTGAGAGTCGGGCCAGATTTGAGTTCATTTCAGATTAACTAGCCAAGGACATTTCTCGAGGGCAGGGGTCCTTTGCAGCCCCGCAGGCCTTGTGAATGTTAAGTGCCCTTGAGCACAGTTTTTCAATTTGTTGTTATAGGAAAAGGCCACAAGGTGGCAGCACTTCTTCATGTCCTCTGTGTTAACTTGGGCAAACACAATCTTAGAGGGAGTATTGGTGTTGGGTTGCAAATTGGAGTGGAATGTGGTTGAACACACACCACAGGGCTTGTTTATCTTTACCTCCTCCCCCTTACACTGCACCGCCAGTCCCCAGGCAAATCCCAAGCCTTGAAAATGTGCTATTCTGAGGGTGCTGTGGTTTGTAGGTGGGGTGATTCTAAGGAAGGAGGCTGGAGGTGGATACCCCACTAGCAGGAGCTGTGGAGATCCGGTGTCCTTTCACAGCTCCTCCCTCCCAGCGGTTCTACCATCATTTGGGTACACTAGGCTTTGCTTACCTGTAAGAGGGCTGTCTTGGATCGGGAGGTTGTGGTACCATGCAGAGCAGAAAGGGCAATAGAGGTCTAAGGGGCCGGTGATCTGGTGGCACGTGCTCCTTCCTGTCTCCCTCAGCGACAGCATACTCCAGCCTTGGGACCCAGGCCTGCTGAGGCTCTAGGGTTGTGTCATCAGCCCATTTCACAGAGGCCTGAGGGTAATAGAGTAGGCTGTTCTTACCTTTTTCTTGTTTTATAATTTAATACTGATTTTCTATTTCAGCATAGTTTATATACAGTGTTGTGTTTGAGTTCTACAGCAAGTTGATGCAGTTATGAATGTAGCTGTACCTGTAGTATTTTGGATTCTTTTCCCTGTTAGGTTATTGAAGAATATTGAGTAGCGTTCCCTGTGCTATCAGGTGTGTCGTCGTTGATGAATTCTTTTTGATACATTAGTGTGTTTCTGTTAATCCCAACCTCCGACTTCATCCTTCCCCGATCCCCAGTTTCCCCTTCTGGGAACTGTACACTTGTTTCTTCCGTTTCTGAACCTGTGTTTCCTTTGTATACTACATCCTGTGTATCCGTTTTTAGACTCCACATATAAGTGATGTCCTGGGATATGTGTCTTTCGGTCTCTAAATTACCAGAATTAGTGAGATCATCTACTGCTCCATCCATGTTGCTGCAAATAGCATGAGTTCATTTTGTTTTCTGGATGAGTGATAGTCGCCAAAATGTAAGTAGCACAACATCTTTATCCATTCATCTTTCGCTGGATATTTCGGTCGTTTGTATGTCTGGGCTATGGTAAAGAGTAGAACAATGTCCGTTGGGGTGCAAGTGTTTTATTCCAATGATGGTATTCTCTGGTTATACGAACTGGAGTGCGGTTTCCATATCTCGTGGTAGCTCCAGTTTTTCGTTTAGTGAGGGACTTGCTAACTGATCTCCATACTGGCTATTATCAATTTACACTCCCTCCAACAGCATAGTAGGGTTCCCTTTATTTCCTGCCCTCTTGAGCACTTACTCTTTTTAGGCTTTTGGAGGACTGCAGCCAGGGAACACCTTGTCTACATTTCTTTGCATTCTCTGAACATGACAGATCCTGAGCATTTTTTCATTTGATGTGCTGTTTTTAAAAATACGTGTAACTACCATTGAGCCCTTGAAACATTTCTGCCTGAGAGTCGGGCCAGATTTGAGTTCATTTCAGATCAACTAGCCAAGGACATTTCTCGAGGGCAGGGGTCGTTTGCAGCCCCGCAGGCCTTGTGAATGTTAAGTGCCCTTGAGCACAGTTTTTCAAGTTGTTGTTACGGGAAAGCGCCACCAGGCAGCAGTACCTCTTCATGTCCTTTGTGTTAACTTGGGCAAAGGCAGCCTTAGAGGGAGTCTTGGTGTTGGGTTGCAAATTGCAGTGGAACGTGGCTGAACACACACCGCAGGGCTTGTGTATCTTTACCTCTTCCCCCTTACACTGCACCGCCAGACCCCAGGCCAATCCCAAGCCTTGCAAATGTGCTATTCGGAGGGTGCTCTGGTTTGTAGGTGAAGCGATTCTAAGGAAGGAGGCTGGAGGTGGATACCCCACTAGCAGGAGCTGCGGAGTTCTGGTGTCCTTTCACAGCTCCTCCCTCCCAGCGGGTCTACCATCATTTGGGTACACTAGGCTCTGCTTACCTGTAAGAGGGCTGTCTTGGATCGGGAGTTTGTGGTACCATGCAGAGGAGAATGGCCAATAGAGGTCCAAGGGGCCGCTGATCTGGTGGCACGTGCTCCTTCCTGTCTCCCTCAGCACCAGCATACCGCAGCCTTGGGACCCAGGCCTGCTGAGGCTCTACAGTTGTGACATCAGCCCACGTCACAGAGGCCTGAGGGTAATAGGTAGGCATTTCTTACCTTTTTCTTGTTTTATAATTTAATACTGATTTTCTATTTCAGCATAATTTATATACAATGTTGTGTCTATTTGAGTCCTACAGCAACTTGATGCAGTTCTAAATGTAGCTGTACCTGTAGTATTTCGGATTCTTTTCCCTGTTAGGTTATTGAAGAATATTGAGTAGCGTTCCCTGTGCTATCAGGTGCGTCATCGTTGATGAACTCTTTTTGATACATTACTGTGTTTCTGTTAATGCCAACCTCTTACTTCATCTTTCTCCGATCCCCAATTTCCCCCGATGGTAACTCTACATTTCGTGTCTCCGTTTGTGAGTCTGTGTTTGCTCTGTACATTACGTTCCTTGGTCTCCATTTTTCGACTGCACATGTAAGTGATATCTCGTGATATGTGTCTTTCTGTCTCTAATTTTCCCGAATTAGTGAGATCGTCTACTGCTCCATCCATGCTGCTACAAATAGCATGAGTTCATTTTGTTGTCTGGATGAGTGACAGTCCAGGGGTTATAGGTAGCACAACTTCTTTATCCAATCATCTCTCGCTGGACATTTTGGTCGTTTGGGTGTCTTGGCTATGGCAAAGAGTACCACAAGACCGTTGCGGGGGCTAGTGTTTTATTCCAATGATGGTATTCTCTTGTTATACAAACTGGAGTGGGGATGCCCAATCTCGTGGTAGCTCCAGTTTACAGTTTAGTAAGGAACATGCCTACTGATCTCCATACTGGCTGTTAGCAATTTACATTTCCACCAACAGCATAGTAGGATCCCCTTTTCTGCCTGCCCTCTTGAGCACTTACTCTTTTTAGGCTTTTTGAGGACTGTAGGGAGGGAACACCTCGTCTACGTTTGTTTGCATTCTCTAATCATGATAGATCCTGAACATCTTTTGATTTGATGTGCTGTTTTTTAAAAAGCGTGTGAGGATCATTGAGCTCTTGAAACATTTCTGCCTGGGAGTCGGGCCTGATTTGAATTCATTTCACATTACCTAGCCCAGGACGTTGCTCAAGGGCAGGGGTCGTTTGCAGCCCTGCAGGCCTTGTGAATATTAAGTGCCCTTGAGCACAGTTTTTCAAGTTGTTGTTACAGGAAAGCGCCACAATGCGGCAGCACTTCTTCGTGTCCTCTGTGTTAACTTGGGCAAACAGAGCCTTAGAGGGAGTCTTGGTGTTGGGTTGCAAATTGGAGTCGAACGTGGCTGAACACACACCACAGGGCTTGTGTGTGTTTACCTCTTCCCCCTTACCCTGCACAGCCAGACCCCAGGCAAATCCCCAGCCTTGCAAATGTGCTATTCGGAGGGTGCTGTGGTTTGTAGGTGGGGCGATTCTAAGGAAGGAGGCTGGAGGTACGAACCCCACTAGCAGGAGCTGTGGAGATCCGGTGTCCTTTCACAGCTCCTCTCTCCCAGCGGTTCTACCATCATTTGGGTACACTAGGCTTTGCTTACCTGTAAGAGGGCTGTCTTGGATCGGGAGGTTGTGGTTCCATGCAGAGCAGAATGGGCAATAGAGGTCCAAGGGGCCGGTGATCTGGTGGCACGTCCTCCTTCCTGTCTCCCTCAGCAACAGCATACTCCAGCCTTGGGACCCAGGCCTGCTGAGGCTCTAGGGTTGTGACATCAGCCCACGTCACAGAGGCCTGAGTGTAATAGAGTGGGCATTTCTTGCCTTTTTCTTGTTTTATAATTTAGTATTGATTTCCTATTTCAGCATAGTTTATATACAGTGTTGTGTTTGAGTTCGACAGCAAGGTGATGAGTTATGAATGTAGCTGTACCTGTAGTATTTTGGATTCTTTTCCCTGTTAGGTTATTGAAGAATATTGAGTAGCGTTCCTTGTGCTATCAGGTGTGTCATCGTTGATGAATTCTTTTTGATACATTAGTGTGTTTCTGTTAATCCCAACCTCCGACTTCATCCTTCCCCGTTCCCCAATTTCCCCCTCTGGGAACTCTACACTTCTTTTTTCCGTTTGTGAACCTGTGTTTCATGTCTGTACTGCATCCTTTGTATCCCTTTTTAGACTCCACATATAAGTGATATCCTGGAATATGTGTCTTTTTGTCTCTAAATTACCAGAATTAGTGAGATCATCTACTGCTCCATCCATGTTGCTGCAAATAGCATGGGTTCATTTTGCTTTCTGGATGAGTGATAGTCGCCAGAATGTAAGTAGCACAACGTCTTTATCCATTCATCTCTCGCTGGACATTTCGGTCGTTTGTATGTCTGGGCTATGGTAAAGAGTAGCACAACGTCCGTTGGGGTGCAAGTGTTTTATTCCAATGATTGTATTCTCTGGTTATACGGACTGGAGTGCGGTTTCCGTATCTCGTGGTAGCTCCAGTTTTTAGTTTAGTAAGGGACTTGCTAACTGATCTCCATACTGGCTATTATCAATTTACACTCCCACCAATAGCATAGTAGGGTTCCCTTTATTGCCTGCCCTCTTGAGTACTTACTCTTTTTAGGCTTTTTGAGGACTGCAGCCAGGGAACACCTCGTCTACGTTTCTTTGCATTCTCTAATCATGACAGATCCTGAGGATTTTTTCATTTGATGTGCTGTTTTTAAAACTACGTGTAAGTACCACTGAGCTCTTGAAACATTTCTGCCTGAGAGTCGGGCCAGATTTGAGTTCATTTCAGATTAACTAGCCAAGGACATTTCTCGAGGGCAGGGGTCCTTTGCAGCCCCGCAGGCCTTGTGAATGTTAAGTGCCCTTGAGCACAGTTTTTCAATTTGTTGTTATAGGAAAAGGCCACAAGGCGGCAGCACTTCTTCATGTCCTCTGTGTTAACTTGGGCAAACACAATCTTAGAGGGAGTATTGGTGTTGGGTTGCAAATTGGAGTGGAATGTGGTTGAACACACACCACAGGGCTTGTTTATCTTTACCTCCTCCCCCTTACACTGCACCGCCAGTCCCCAGGCAAATCCCAAGCCTTGAAAATGTGCTATTCTGAGGGTGCTGTGGTTTGTAGGTGGGGTGATTCTAAGGAAGGAGGCTGGAGGTGGATACCCCACTAGCAGGAGCTGTGGAGATCCGGTGTCCTTTCACAGCTCCTCCCTCCCAGCGGTTCTACCATCATTTGGGTACACTAGGCTTTGCTTACCTGTAAGAGGGCTGTCTTGGATCGGGAGGTTGTGGTACCATGCAGAGCAGAAAGGGCAATAGAGGTCTAAGGGGCCGGTGATCTGGTGGCACGTGCTCCTTCCTGTCTCCCTCAGCGACAGCATACTCCAGCCTTGGGACCCAGGCCTGCTGAGGCTCTAGGGTTGTGTCATCAGCCCATGTCACAGAGGCCTGAGGGTAATAGAGTAGGCTGTTCTTACCTTTTTCTTGTTTTATAATTTAATACTGATTTTCTATTTCAGCATAGTTTATATACAGTGTTGTGTTTGAGTTCTACAGCAAGTTGATGCAGTTATGAATGTAGCTGTACCTGTAGTATTTTGGATTCTTTTCCCTGTTAGGTTATTGAAGAATATTGAGTAGCGTTCCCTGTGCTATCAGGTGTGTCGTCGTTGATGAATTCTTTTTGATACATTAGTGTGTTTCTGTTAATCCCAACCTCCGACTTCATCCTTCCCCGATCCCCAGTTTCCCCTTCTGGGAACTGTACACTTGTTTCTTCCGTTTCTGAACCTGTGTTTCCTTTGTATACTACATCCTGTGTATCCGTTTTTAGACTCCACATATAAGTGATGTCCTGGGATATGTGTCTTTCGGTCTCTAAATTACCAGAATTAGTGAGATCATCTACTGCTCCATCCATGTTGCTGCAAATAGCATGAGTTCATTTTGTTTTCTGGATGAGTGATAGTCGCCAAAATGTAAGTAGCACAACATCTTTATCCATTCATCTTTCGCTGGATATTTCGGTCGTTTGTATGTCTGGGCTATGGTAAAGAGTAGAACAATGTCCGTTGGGGTGCAAGTGTTTTATTCCAATGATGGTATTCTCTGGTTATACGAACTGGAGTGCGGTTTCCATATCTCGTGGTAGCTCCAGTTTTTCGTTTAGTGAGGGACTTGCTAACTGATCTCCATACTGGCTATTATCAATTTACACTCCCTCCAACAGCATAGTAGTGTTCCCTTTATTTCCTGCCCTCTTGAGCACTTACTCTTTTTAGGCTTTTGGAGGACTGCAGCCAGGGAACACCTTGTCTACATTTCTTTGCATTCTCTGAACATGACAGATCCTGAGCATTTTTTCATTTGATGTGCTGTTTTTAAAAATACGTGTAACTACCATTGAGCCCTTGAAACATTTCTGCCTGAGAGTCGGGCCAGATTTGAGTTCATTTCAGATCAACTAGCCAAGGACATTTCTCGAGGGCAGGGGTCGTTTGCAGCCCCGCAGGCCTTGTGAATGTTAAGTGCCCTTGAGCACAGTTTTTCAAGTTGTTGTTACGGGAAAGCGCCACCAGGCAGCAGCACCTCTTCATGTCCTTTGTGTTAACTTGGGCAAAGGCAGCCTTAGAGGGAGTCTTGGTGTTGGGTTGCAAATTGCAGTGGAACGTGGCTGAACACACACCGCAGGGCTTGTGTATCTTTACCTCTTCCCCCTTACACTGCACCGCCAGACCCCAGGCCAATCCCAAGCCTTGCAAATGTGCTATTCGGAGGGTGCTCTGGTTTGTAGGTGAAGCGATTCTAAGGAAGGAGGCTGGAGGTGGATACCCCACTAGCAGGAGCTGCGGAGTTCTGGTGTCCTTTCACAGCTCCTCCCTCCCAGCGGGTCTACCATCATTTGGGTACACTAGGCTCTGCTTACCTGTAAGAGGGCTGTCTTGGATCGGGAGTTTGTGGTACCATGCAGAGGAGAATGGCCAATAGAGGTCCAAGGGGCCGCTGATCTGGTGGCACGTGCTCCTTCCTGTCTCCCTCAGCACCAGCATACCGCAGCCTTGGGACCCAGGCCTGCTGAGGCTCTACAGTTGTGACATCAGCCCACGTCACAGAGGCCTGAGGGTAATAGGTAGGCATTTCTTACCTTTTTCTTGTTTTATAATTTAATACTGATTTTCTATTTCAGCATAATTTATATACAATGTTGTGTCTATTTGAGTCCTACAGCAACTTGATGCAGTTCTAAATGTAGCTGTACCTGTAGTATTTCGGATTCTTTTCCCTGTTAGGTTATTGAAGAATATTGAGTAGCGTTCCCTGTGCTATCAGGTGCGTCATCGTTGATGAACTCTTTTTGATACATTACTGTGTTTCTGTTAATGCCAACCTCTTACTTCATCTTTCTCCGATCCCCAACTTCCCCCAATGGTAACTCTACATTTCGTGTCTCCGTTTGTGAGTCTGTGTTTGCTCTGTACATTACGTTCCTTGGTCTCCATTTTTCGACTGCACATGTAAGTGATATCTCGTGATATGTGTCTTTCTGTCTCTAATTTTCCCGAATTAGTGAGATCGTCTACTGCTCCATCCATGCTGCTACAAATAGCATGAGTTCATTTTGTTGTCTGGATGAGTGACAGTCCAGGGGTTATAGGTAGCACAACTTCTTTATCCAATCATCTCTCGCTGGACATTTTGGTCGTTTGGGTGTCTTGGCTATGGCAAAGAGTACCACAAGACCGTTGGGGGGGCTAGTGTTTTATTCCAATGATGGTATTCTTTTGTTATACAAACTGGAGTGGGGATGGCCAATCTCGTGGTAGCTCCAGTTTACAGTTTAGTAAGGAACATGCCTACTGATCTCCATACTGGCTGTTAGCAATTTACATTTCCACCAACAGCATAGTAGGATCCCCTTTTCTGCCTGCCCTCTTGAGCACTTACTCTTTTTAGGCTTTTTGAGGACTGTAGGGAGGGAACACCTCATCTACGTTTGTTTGCATTCTCTAATCATGATAGATCCTGAACATCTTTTGATTTGATGTGCTGTTTTTTAAAAAGCGTGTGAGGATCATTGAGCTCTTGAAACATTTCTGCCTGGGAGTCGGGCCTGATTTGAATTCATTTCACATTACCTAGCCCAGGACGTTGCTCAAGGGCAGGGGTCGTGTGCAGCCCTGCAGGCCTTGTGAATATTAAGTGCCCTTGAGCACAGTTTTTCAAGTTGTTGTTACAGGAAAGCGCCACAATGTGGCAGCCCTTCTTCGTGTCCTTTGTGTTAACTTGGGCAAACAGAGCCTTAGAGGGAGTCTTGGTGTTGGGTTGCAAATTGGAGTCGAACGTGGCTGAACACACACCACAGGGCTTGTGTGTGTTTACCTCTTCCCCCTTACCCTGCACAGCCAGACCCCAGGCAAATCCCAAGCCTTGCAAATGTGCTATTCGGAGGGTGCTGTGGTTTGTAGGTGGGGCGATTCTAAGGAAGGAGGCTGGAGGTACGAACCCCACTAGCAGGAGCTGTGGAGATCCGGTGTCCTTTCACAGCTCCTCCCTCCCAGCGGTTCCACCATCATTTGGGTACACTAGGCTTTGCTTACCTGTAAGAGGGCTGTCTTGGATGGCGAGGTTGTGGTACCATGCAGAGCAGAATGGGCAATAGAGGTCCAAGGGGCCGGTGATCTGGTGGCACGTCCTCCTTCCTGTCTCCCTCAGCAACAGCATACTCCAGCCTTGGGACCCAGGCCTGCTGAGGCTCTACAGTTGTGACATCAGCCCACGTCACAGAGGCCTGAGGGTAATAGGTAGGCATTTCTTACCTTTTTTTTGTTTTATAATTTAATACTGATTTTCTATTTCAGCATAATTTATATACAATGTTGTGTCTATTTGAGTCCTACAGCAACTTGATGCAGTTCTAAATGTAGCTGTACCTGTAGTATTTCGGATTCTTTTCCCTGTTAGGTTATTGAAGAATATTGAGTAGCGTTCCCTGTGCTATCAGGTGTGTCATCGTTGATGAACTCTTTTTGATACATTACTGTGTTTCTGTTAATGCCAACCTCTTACTTCATCTTTCTCCGATCCCCAATTTCCCCCGATGGTAACTCTACATTTCGTGTCTCCGTTTGTGAGTCTGTGTTTGCTCTGTACATTACGTTCCTTCGTCTCCATTTTTCGACTGCACATGTAAGTGATATCTCGTGATATGTGTCTTTCTGTCTCTAATTTTCCCGAATTAGTGAGATCGTCTACTGCTCCATCCATGCTGCTACAAATAGCATGAGTTCATTTTGTTGTCTGGATGAGTGACAGTCCAGGGGTTATAGGTAGCACAACTTCTTTATCCAATCATCTCTCGCTGGACATTTTGGTCGTTTGGGTGTCTTGGCTATGGCAAAGAGTACCACAAGACCGTTGGGGGGGCTAGTGTTTTATTCCAATGATGGTATTCTCTTGTTATACAAACTGGAGTGGGGATGGCCAATCTCGTGGTAGCTCCAGTTTACAGTTTAGTAAGGAACATGCCTACTGATCTCCATACTGGCTGTTAGCAATTTACATTTCCACCAACAGCATAGTAGGATCCCCTTTTCTGCCTGCCCTCTTGAGCACTTACTCTTTTTAGGCTTTTTGAGGACTGTAGGGAGGGAACACCTCGTCTACGTTTGTTTGCATTCTCTAATCATGATAGATCCTGAACATCTTTTGATTTGATGTGCTGTTTTTTAAAAAGCGTGTGAGGATCATTGAGCTCTTGAAACATTTCTGCCTGGGAGTCGGGCCTGATTTGAATTCATTTCACATTACCTAGCCTAGGACGTTGCTCAAGGGCAGGGGTCCTGTGCAGCCCTGCAGGCCTTGTGAATATTAAGTGCCCTTGAGCACAGTTTTTCAAGTTGTTGTTACAGGAAAGCGCCACAATGTGGCAGCACTTCTTCGTGTCCTTTGTGTTAACTTGGGCAAACAGAGCCTTAGAGGGAGTCTTGGTGTTGGGTTGCAAATTGGAGTCGAACGTGGCTGAACACACACCACAGGGCTTGTGTGTGTTTGCCTCTTCCCCCTTACCCTGCACAGCCAGACCCCAGGCAAATCCCAAGCCTTGCAAATGTGCTATTCGGAGGGTGCTGTGGTTTGTAGGTGGGGCGATTCTAAGGAAGGAGGCTGGAGGTACGAACCCCACTAGCAGGAGCTGTGGAGATCCGGTGTCCTTTCACAGCTCCTCTCTCCCAGCGGTTCTACCATCATTTGGGTACACTAGGCTTTGCTTACCTGTAAGAGGTCTGTCTTGGATCGGGAGGTTGTGGTTCCATGCAGAGCAGAATGGGCAATAGAGGTCCAAGGGGCCGGTGATCTGGTGGCACGTCCTCCTTCCTGTCTCCCTCAGCGACAGCATACTCCAGCCTTGGGACCCAGGCCTGCTGAGGCTCTAGGGTTGTGACATCAGCCCACGTCACAGAGGCCTGAGTGTAATAGAGTAGGCATTTCTTGCCTTTTTCTTGTTTTATAATTTAGTATTGATTTCCTATTTCAGCATAGTTTATATACAGTGTTGTGTTTGAGTTCGACAGCAAGGTGATGAGTTATGAATGTAGCTGTACCTGTAGTATTTTGGATTCTTTTCCCTGTTAGGTTATTGAAGAATATTGAGTAGCCTTCCTTGTGCTATCAGGTGTGTCATCGTTGATGAATTCTTTTTGATACATTAGTGTGTTTCTGTTAATCCCAACCTCCGACTTCATCCTTCCCCGTTCCCCAATTTCCCCCTCTGGGAACTCTACACTTCTTTTTTCCGTTTGTGAACCTGTGTTTCATGTCTGTACTGCATCCTTTGTATCCCTTTTTAGACTCCACATATAAGTGATATCCTGGAATATGTGTCTTTTTGTCTCTAAAGTACCAGAATTAGTGAGATCATCTACTGCTCCATCCATGTTGCTGCAAATAGCATGGGTTCATTTTGCTTTCTGGATGAGTGATAGTCGCCAGAATGTAAGTAGCACAACGTCTTTATCCATTCATCTCTCGCTGGACATTTCGGTCGTTTGTATGTCTGGGCTCTGGTAAAGAGTAGCACAACGTCCGTTGGGGTGCAAGTGTTTTATTCCAATGATTGTATTCTCTGGTTATACGGACTGGAGTGCGGTTTCCGTATCTCGTGGTAGCTCCAGTTTTTAGTTTAGTAAGGGACTTGCTAACTGATCTCCATACTGGCTATTATCAATTTACACTCCCACCAATAGCATAGTAGGGTTCCCTTTATTGCCTGCCCTCTTGAGTACTTACTCTTTTTAGGCTTTTTGAGGACTGCAGCCAGGGAACACCTCGTCTACGTTTCTTTGCATTCTCTAATCATGACAGATCCTGAGGATTTTTTCATTTGATGTGCTGTTTTTAAAACTACGTGTAAGTACCCCTGAGCTCTTGAAACATTTCTGCCTGAGAGTCGGGCCAGATTTGAGTTCATTTCAGATTAACTAGCCAAGGACATTTCTCGAGGGCAGGGGTCCTTTGCAGCCCCGCAGGCCTTGTGAATGTTAAGTGCCCTTGAGCACAGTTTTTCAATTTGTTGTTATAGGAAAAGGCCACAAGGTGGCAGCACTTCTTCATGTCCTCTGTGTTAACTTGGGCAAACACAATCTTAGAGGGAGTATTGGTGTTGGGTTGCAAATTGGAGTGGAATGTGGTTGAACACACACCACAGGGCTTGTTTATCTTTACCTCCTCCCCCTTACACTGCACCGCCAGTCCCCAGGCAAATCCCAAGCCTTGAAAATGTGCTATTCTGAGGGTGCTGTGGTTTGTAGGTGGGGTGATTCTAAGGAAGGAGGCTGGAGGTGGATACCCCACTAGCAGGAGCTGTGGAGATCCGGTGTCCTTTCACAGCTCCTCCCTCCCAGCGGTTCTACCATCATTTGGGTACACTAGGCTTTGCTTACCTGTAAGAGGGCTGTCTTGGATCGGGAGGTTGTGGTACCATGCAGAGCAGAAAGGGCAATAGAGGTCTAAGGGGCCGGTGATCTGGTGGCACGTGCTCCTTCCTGTCTCCCTCAGCGACAGCATACTCCAGCCTTGGGACCCAGGCCTGCTGAGGCTCTAGGGTTGTGTCATCAGCCCATTTCACAGAGGCCTGAGGGTAATAGAGTAGGCTGTTCTTACCTTTTTCTTGTTTTATAATTTAATACTGATTTTCTATTTCAGCATAGTTTATATACAGTGTTGTGTTTGAGTTCTACAGCAAGTTGATGCAGTTATGAATGTAGCTGTACCTGTAGTATTTTGGATTCTTTTCCCTGTTAGGTTATTGAAGAATATTGAGTAGCGTTCCCTGTGCTATCAGGTGTGTCGTCGTTGATGAATTCTTTTTGATACATTAGTGTGTTTCTGTTAATCCCAACCTCCGACTTCATCCTTCCCCGATCCCCAGTTTCCCCTTCTGGGAACTGTACACTTGTTTCTTCCGTTTCTGAACCTGTGTTTCCTTTGTATACTACATCCTGTGTATCCGTTTTTAGACTCCACATATAAGTGATGTCCTGGGATATGTGTCTTTCGGTCTCTAAATTACCAGAATTAGTGAGATCATCTACTGCTCCATCCATGTTGCTGCAAATAGCATGAGTTCATTTTGTTTTCTGGATGAGTGATAGTCGCCAAAATGTAAGTAGCACAACATCTTTATCCATTCATCTTTCGCTGGATATTTCGGTCGTTTGTATGTCTGGGCTATGGTAAAGAGTAGAACAATGTCCGTTGGGGTGCAAGTGTTTTATTCCAATGATGGTATTCTCTGGTTATACGAACTGGAGTGCGGTTTCCATATCTCGTGGTAGCTCCAGTTTTTCGTTTAGTGAGGGACTTGCTAACTGATCTCCATACTGGCTATTATCAATTTACACTCCCTCCAACAGCATAGTAGGGTTCCCTTTATTTCCTGCCCTCTTGAGCACTTACTCTTTTTAGGCTTTTGGAGGACTGCAGCCAGGGAACACCTTGTCTACATTTCTTTGCATTCTCTGAACATGACAGATCCTGAGCATTTTTTCATTTGATGTGCTGTTTTTAAAAATACGTGTAACTACCATTGAGCCCTTGAAACATTTCTGCCTGAGAGTCGGGCCAGATTTGAGTTCATTTCAGATCAACTAGCCAAGGACATTTCTCGAGGGCAGGGGTCGTTTGCAGCCCCGCAGGCCTTGTGAATGTTAAGTGCCCTTGAGCACAGTTTTTCAAGTTGTTGTTACGGGAAAGCGCCACCAGGCAGCAGTACCTCTTCATGTCCTTTGTGTTAACTTGGGCAAAGGCAGCCTTAGAGGGAGTCTTGGTGTTGGGTTGCAAATTGCAGTGGAACGTGGCTGAACACACACCGCAGGGCTTGTGTATCTTTACCTCTTCCCCCTTACACTGCACCGCCAGACCCCAGGCCAATCCCAAGCCTTGCAAATGTGCTATTCGGAGGGTGCTCTGGTTTGTAGGTGAAGCGATTCTAAGGAAGGAGGCTGGAGGTGGATACCCCACTAGCAGGAGCTGCGGAGTTCTGGTGTCCTTTCACAGCTCCTCCCTCCCAGCGGGTCTACCATCATTTGGGTACACTAGGCTCTGCTTACCTGTAAGAGGGCTGTCTTGGATCGGGAGTTTGTGGTACCATGCAGAGGAGAATGGCCAATAGAGGTCCAAGGCGCCGCTGATCTGGTGGCACGTGCTCCTTCCTGTCTCCCTCAGCACCAGCATACCGCAGCCTTGGGACCCAGGCCTGCTGAGGCTCTACAGTTGTGACATCAGCCCACGTCACAGAGGCCTGAGGGTAATAGGTAGGCATTTCTTACCTTTTTCTTGTTTTATAATTTAATACTGATTTTCTATTTCAGCATAATTTATATACAATGTTGTGTCTATTTGAGTCCTACAGCAACTTGATGCAGTTCTAAATGTAGCTGTACCTGTAGTATTTCGGATTCTTTTCCCTGTTAGGTTATTGAAGAATATTGAGTAGCGTTCCCTGTGCTATCAGGTGCGTCATCGTTGATGAACTCTTTTTGATACATTACTGTGTTTCTGTTAATGCCAACCTCTTACTTCATCTTTCTCCGATCCCCAATTTCCCCCGATGGTAACTCTACATTTCGTGTCTCCGTTTGTGAGTCTGTGTTTGCTCTGTACATTACGTTCCTTGGTCTCCATTTTTCGACTGCACATGTAAGTGATATCTCGTGATATGTGTCTTTCTGTCTCTAATTTTCCCGAATTAGTGAGATCGTCTACTGCTCCATCCATGCTGCTACAAATAGCATGAGTTCATTTTGTTGTCTGGATGAGTGACAGTCCAGGGGTTATAGGTAGCACAACTTCTTTATCCAATCATCTCTCGCTGGACATTTTGGTCGTTTGGGTGTCTTGGCTATGGCAAAGAGTACCACAAGACCGTTGCGGGGGCTAGTGTTTTATTCCAATGATGGTATTCTCTTGTTATACAAACTGGAGTGGGGATGCCCAATCTCGTGGTAGCTCCAGTTTACAGTTTAGTAAGGAACATGCCTACTGATCTCCATACTGGCTGTTAGCAATTTACATTTCCACCAACAGCATAGTAGGATCCCCTTTTCTGCCTGCCCTCTTGAGCACTTACTCTTTTTAGGCTTTTTGAGGACTGTAGGGAGGGAACACCTCGTCTACGTTTGTTTGCATTCTCTAATCATGATAGATCCTGAACATCTTTTGATTTGATGTGCTGTTTTTTAAAAAGCGTGTGAGGATCATTGAGCTCTTGAAACATTTCTGCCTGGGAGTCGGGCCTGATTTGAATTCATTTCACATTACCTAGCCCAGGACGTTGCTCAAGGGCAGGGGTCGTTTGCAGCCCTGCAGGCCTTGTGAATATTAAGTGCCCTTGAGCACAGTTTTTCAAGTTGTTGTTACAGGAAAGCGCCACAATGTGGCAGCACTTCTTCGTGTCCTCTGTGTTAACTTGGGCAAACAGAGCCTTAGAGGGAGTCTTGGTGTTGGGTTGCAAATTGGAGTCGAACGTGGCTGAACACACACCACAGGGCTTGTGTGTGTTTACCTCTTCCCCCTTACCCTGCACAGCCAGACCCCAGGCAAATCCCCAGCCTTGCAAATGTGCTATTCGGAGGGTGCTGTGGTTTGTAGGTGGGGCGATTCTAAGGAAGGAGGCTGGAGGTACGAACCCCACTAGCAGGAGCTGTGGAGATCCGGTGTCCTTTCACAGCTCCTCTCTCCCAGCGGTTCTACCATCATTTGGGTACACTAGGCTTTGCTTACCTGTAAGAGGGCTGTCTTGGATCGGGAGGTTGTGGTTCCATGCAGAGCAGAATGGGCAATAGAGGTCCAAGGGGCCGGTGATCTGGTGGCACGTCCTCCTTCCTGTCTCCCTCAGCAACAGCATACTCCAGCCTTGGGACCCAGGCCTGCTGAGGCTCTAGGGTTGTGACATCAGCCCACGTCACAGAGGCCTGAGTGTAATAGAGTGGGCATTTCTTGCCTTTTTCTTGTTTTATAATTTAGTATTGATTTCCTATTTCAGCATAGTTTATATACAGTGTTGTGTTTGAGTTCGACAGCAAGGTGATGAGTTATGAATGTAGCTGTACCTGTAGTATTTTGGATTCTTTTCCCTGTTAGGTTATTGAAGAATATTGAGTAGCGTTCCTTGTGCTATCAGGTGTGTCATCGTTGATGAATTCTTTTTGATACATTAGTGTGTTTCTGTTAATCCCAACCTCCGACTTCATCCTTCCCCGTTCCCCAATTTCCCCCTCTGGGAACTCTACACTTCTTTTTTCCGTTTGTGAACCTGTGTTTCATGTCTGTACTGCATCCTTTGTATCCCTTTTTAGACTCCACATATAAGTGATATCCTGGAATATGTGTCTTTTTGTCTCTAAATTACCAGAATTAGTGAGATCATCTACTGCTCCATCCATGTTGCTGCAAATAGCATGGGTTCATTTTGCTTTGTGGATGAGTGATAGTCGCCAGAATGTAAGTAGCACAACGTCTTTATCCATTCATCTCTCGCTGGACATTTCGGTCGTTTGTATGTCTGGGCTATGGTAAAGAGTAGCACAACGTCCGTTGGGGTGCAAGTGTTTTATTCCAATGATGGTATTCTCTGGTTATTCGAACTGGAGTGCGGTTTCCGTGTCTCGTGGTAGCTCCAGTTTATAGTTTAGTAAGGGACTTGCTTACTGATCTCCATACTGGCTGTTATCAATTTACATTCCCACCAATAGCATAGTAGGGTTCCCTTTATTGCCTGCCCTCTTGAGCATTTACTCTTTTTAGGCTTTTTGAGAACTGCAGCCAGGGAGCACCTCGTCTACGTTTCGTTGCATTCTCTATTCATGACAGATCCTGAGGATTTTTTCATTTGATGTGCTGTTTTTAAAACTACGTGTAAGTACCACTGAGCTCTTGAAACATTTCTTCCTGAGAGCCGGGCCAGATTTGAGTTCATTTCAGATCAACTAGCCAAGGACATTGCTCGAGGGCAGGGGTCGTTTGTAGCCCCGCAGGCCTTGTGAGTGTTAAGTGCCCTTGAGCACAGTTTTTCAAGTTGTTGTTACGGGAAAGCACCACAAGGCGGCAGCACTTCTTCGTGTCCTCTGTGTTAACTTGGGCAAACACAGCTTTAGCAGGAGTCTTGGTGTTGGGTTGCAACTTGGAGTGGAACGTGGATGCACACACACCGCAGGGCTTGTGTATCCTTACCTCTTCCTCCTGACACTGCACCGCCACTTCCCAGGCAAATCCCAAGCCTGGCAAATGTGCTATTCGGAGGGTGGTCTGGTTTGTAGGTGGGGAGATTCTAAGGAAGGAGGCTGGAGGTGGATACCCCACTAGCAGGAGCTGTGGAGATCCGGTGTCCTTTCACAGCTCCTCCCTCCCAGCGGGTCTACCATCATTTGGGTACACTAGGCTTTGCTTACCTGTAAAGGGGCTGTCTTGGATCAGGAGGTTGTGGTACCATGCACAGGAGAATGGCCAATAGAGGTCCAAGGGGCCGCTGATCTGGTGGCACGTGCTCCTTCCTGTCTCCCTCAGCACCAGCATACTGCAGTCTTGGGACCCAGGCCTGCTGAGGCTCTAGGGTTGTGTCATCAGCCCACGTCACAGAGGCCTGAGCGTAATAGAGTAGGCACTTCTTGCCTTTTTCTTGTTTTATAATTTAATATTGATTTTCTATTTCAGCATAATTTATATACAATGTTGTGTGTATTTGAGTCCTACAGCAACTTGATGCAGTTATAAATGTAGCTGTACCTGTAGTATTTCGGATTCTTTTCCCTGTTAGGTTACTGAAGAATATTGAGTAGCGTTCCCTGTGCTATCAGGTGTGTCATCGTTGACGAACTCTTTTTGATACATTACTGTGTTTCTGTTAATGCCAACCTCTTACTTCATCTTTCTCCGATCCCCAATTTCCCCCGATGTTAACTCTACATTTCGTGTCTCCGTTTGTGAGTCTGTGTTTGCTCTGTACATTACGTTCCTTGGTCTCCATTTTTCGCCTGCACATGTAAGTGATATCTCGCGATATGTGTCTTTCTGTCTCTAATTTTCCCGAATTAGTGAGATCGTCTACTGCTCCATCCATGCTGCTACAAATAGCATGAGTTCATTTTGTTGTCTGGATGAGTGACAGTCCAGGGGTTATAGGTAGCACAACTTCTTTATCCAATCATCTCTCGCTGGACATTTTGGTCGTTTGGGTGTCTTGGCTATGGCAAAGAGTACCACAAGACCGTTGGGGGGGCAAGTGTTTTATTCCAATGATGGTATTCTCTTGTTATACAAACTGGAGTGGGGATGCCCAATCTCGTGGTAGCTCCAGTTTACAGTTTAGTAAGGAACATGCCTACTGATCTCCATACTGGCTGTTAGCAATTTACATTTCCACCAACAGCATAGTAGGATCCCCTTTTCTGCCTGCCCTCTTGAGCACTTACTCTTTTTAGGCTTTTTGAGGACTGTAGGGAGGGAACACCTCGTCTACGTTTGTTTGCATTCTCTAATCATGATAGATCCTGAACATCTTTTGATTTGATGTGCTGTTTTTTAAAAAGCGTGTGAGGATCATTGAGCTCTTGAAACATTTCTGCCTGGGAGTCGGGCCTGATTTGAATTCATTTCACATTACCTAGCCCAGGACGTTGCTCAAGGGCAGGGGTCGTTTGCAGCCCCGCAGGCCTTGTGAATATTAAGTGCCCTTGAGCACAGTTTTTCAAGTTGTTGTTACAGGAAAGCGCCACAATGTGGCAGCACTTCTTCGTGTCCTCTGTGTTAACTTGGGCAAACAGAGCCTTAGAGGGAGTCTTGGTGTTGGGTTGCAAATTGGAGTCGAACGTGGCTGAACACACACCACAGGGCTTGTGTGTGTTTACCTCTTCCCCCTTACCCTGCACAGCCAGACCCCAGGCAAATCCCAAGCCTTGCAAATGTGATATTCGGAGGGTGCTGTGGTTTGTAGGTGGGGCGATTCTAAGGAAGGAGGCTGGAGGTACGAACCCCACTAGCAGGAGCTGTGGAGATCCAGTGTCCTTTCACAGCTCCTCTCTCCCAGCGGTTCTACCATCATTTGGGTACACTAGGCTTTGCTTACCTGTAAGAGGTCTGTCTTGGATCGGGAGGTTGTGGTTCCATGCAGAGCAGAATGGGCAATAGAGGTCCAAGGGGCCGGTGATCTGGTGGCACGTCCTCCTTCCTGTCTCCCTCAGCGACAGCATACTCCAGCCTTGGGACCCAGGCCTGCTGAGGCTCTAGGGTTGTGACATCAGCCCACGTCACAGAGGCCTGAGTGTAATAGAGTAGGCATTTCTTGCCTTTTTCTTGTTTTATAATTTAGTATTGATTTCCTATTCCACATAGTTTATATACAGTGTTGTGTTTGAGTTCGACCCAAGGTGATGAGTTATGAATGTAGCTGTACCTGTAGTATTTTGGATTCTTTTCCCTGTTAGGTTATTGAAGAATATTGAGTAGCGTTCCTTGTGCTATCAGGTGTGTCATCGTTGATGAATTCTTTTTGATACATTAGTGTGTTTCTGTTAATCCCAACCTCCGACTTCATCCTTCCCCGTTCCCCAATTTCCCCCTCTGGGAACTCTACACTTCTTTTTTCCGTTTGTGAACCTGTGTTTCATGTCTGTACTGCATCCTTTGTATCCCTTTTTAGACTCCACATATAAGTGATATCCTGGAATATGTGTCTTCTTGTCTCTAAAGTACCAGAATTAGTGAGATCATCTACTGCTCCATCCATGTTGCTGCAAATAGCATGGGTTCATTTTGCTTTCTGGATGAGTGATAGTCGCCAGAATGTAAGTAGCACAACGTCTTTATTCATTCATCTCGCTGGACCTTTCGGTCGTTTGTATGTCTAGGCTCTGGTAAAGAGTAGCACAACGTCCGTTGGGGTGCAAGGGTTTTATTCCAATGATGGTATTCTCTGGTTATACGGACTGGAGTGCGGTTTCCGTATCTCGTGGTAGCTCCAGTTTTTAGTTTAGTAAGGGACTTGCTAACTGATCTCCATACTGGCTATTATCAATTTACACTCCCACCAATAGCATAGTAGTGTTCCCTTTATTGCCTGCCCTCTTGAGTACTTACTCTTTTTAGGCTTTTTGAGGACTGCAGCCAGGGAACACCTCGTCTACGTTTCTTTGCATTCTCTAATCATGACAGATCCTGAGGATTTTTTCATTTGATGTGCTGTTTTTAAAACTACGTGTAAGTACCACTGAGCTCTTGAAACATTTCTTCCTGAGAGCCGGGCCAGATTTGAGTTCATTTCAGATCAACTAGCCAAGGACATTGCTCGAGGGCAGGGGTCGTTTGTAGCCCCGCAGGCCTTGTGAGTGTTAAGTGCCCTTGAGCACAGTTTTTCAAGTTGTTGTTACGGGAAAGCGCCACAAGGCGGCAGCACTTCTTCGTGTCCTCTGTGTTAACTTGGGCAAACACAGCTTTAGCAGGAGTCTTGGTGTTTGGTTGCAACTTGGAGTGGAACGTGGATGCACACACACCGCAGGGCTTGTGTATCCTTACCTCTTCCTCCTGACACTGCACCGCCACTTCCCAGGCAAATCCCAAGCCTGGCAAATGTGCTATTCGGAGGGTGGTCTGGTTTGTAGGTGGGGAGATTCTAAGGAAGGAGGCTGGAGGTGGATACCCCACTAGCAGGAGCTGTGGAGATCCGGTGTCCTTTCACAGCTCCTCCCTCCCAGCGGGTCTACCATCATTTGGGTACACTAGGCTTTGCTTACCTGTAAGGGGGCTGTCTTGGATCAGGAGGTTGTGGTACCATGCACAGGAGAATGGCCAATAGAGGTCCAAGGGGCCGCTGATCTGGTGGCACGTGCTCCTTCCTGTCTCCCTCAGCACCAGCATACTGCAGTCTTGGGACCCAGGCCTGCTGAGGCTCTAGGGTTGTGTCATCAGCCCACGTCACAGAGGCCTGAGCGTAATAGAGTAGGCACTTCTTGCCTTTTTCTTGTTTTATAATTTAATATTGATTTTCTATTTCAGCATAATTTATATACAATGTTGTGTGTATTTGAGTCCTACAGCAACTTGATGCAGTTATAAATGTAGCTGTACCTGTAGTATTTCGGATTCTTTTCCCTGTTAGGTTACTGAAGAATATTGAGTAGCGTTCCCTGTGCTATCAGGTGTGTCATCGTTGACGAACTCTTTTTGATACATTACTGTGTTTCTGTTAATGCCAACCCCTTACTTCATCTTTCTCCGATCCCCAATTTCCCCCGATGGTAACTCTACATTTCGTGTCTCCGTTTGTGAGTCTGTGTTTGCTCTGTACATTACGTTCCTTGGTCTCCATTTTTCGACTGCACATGTAAGTGATATCTCGCGATATGTGTCTTTCTGTCTCTAATTTTCCCGAATTAGTGAGATCGTCTACTGCTCCATCCATGCTGCTACAAATAGCATGAGTTCATTTTGTTGTCTGGATGAGTGACAGTCCAGGGGTTATAGGTAGCACAACTTCTTTATCCAATCATCTCTCGCTGGACATTTTGGTCGTTTGGGTGTCTTGGCTATGGCAAAGAGTACCAAAAGACCGTTGCGGGGGCTAGTGTTTTATTCCAATGATGGTATTCTCTTGTTATACAAACTGGAGTGGGGATGCCCAATCTCGTGGTAGCTCCAGTTTACAGTTTAGTAAGGAACATGCCTACTGATCTCCATACTGGCTGTTAGCAATTTACATTTCCACCAACAGCATAGTAGGATCCCCTTTTCTGCCTGCCCTCTTGAGCACTTACTCTTTTTAGGCTTTTTGAGGACTGTAGGGAGGGAACACCTCGTCTACGTTTGTTTGCATTCTCTAATCATGATAGATCCTGAACATCTTTTGATTTGATGTGCTGTTTTTTAAAAAGCGTGTGAGGATCATTGAGCTCTTGAAACATTTCTGCCTGGGAGTCGGGCCTGATTTGAATTCATTTCACATTACCTAGCCCAGGACGTTGCTCAAGGGCAGGGGTCGTGTGCAGCCCTGCAGGCCTTGTGAATATTAAGTGCCCTTGAGCACAGTTTTTCAAGTTGTTGTTACAGGAAAGCGCCACAATGTGGCAGCACTTCTTCGTGTCCTCTGTGTTAACTTGGGCAAACAGAGCCTTAGAGGGAGTCTTGGTGTTGGGTTGCAAATTGGAGTCGAACGTGGCTGAACACACACCACAGGGCTTGTGTGTGTTTACCTCTTCCCCCTTACCCTGCACAGCCAGACCCCAGGCAAATCCCCAGCCTTGCAAATGTGCTATTCGGAGGGTGCTGTGGTTTGTAGGTGGGGCGATTCTAAGGAAGGAGGCTGGAGGTACGAACCCCACTAGCAGGAGCTGTGGAGATCCGGTGTCCTTTCACAGCTCCTCTCTCCCAGCGGTTCTACCATCATTTGGGTACACTAGGCTTTGCTTACCTGTAAGAGGGCTGTCTTGGATCGGGAGGTTGTGGTTCCATGCAGAGCAGAATGGGCAATAGAGGTCCAAGGGGCCGGTGATCTGGTGGCACGTCCTCCTTCCTGTCTCCCTCAGCAACAGCATACTCCAGCCTTGGGACCCAGGCCTGCTGAGGCTCTAGGGTTGTGACATCAGCCCACGTCACAGAGGCCTGAGTGTAATAGAGTGGGCATTTCTTGCCTTTTTCTTGTTTTATAATTTAGTATTGATTTCCTATTTCAGCATAGTTTATATACAGTGTTGTGTTTGAGTTCGACAGCAAGGTGATGAGTTATGAATGTAGCTGTACCTGTAGTATTTTGGATTCTTTTCCCTGTTAGGTTATTGAAGAATATTGAGTAGCGTTCCTTGTGCTATCAGGTGTGTCATCGTTGATGAATTCTTTTTGATACATTAGTGTGTTTCTGTTAATCCCAACCTCCGACTTCATCCTTCCCCGTTCCCCAATTTCCCCCTCTGGGAACTCTACACTTCTTTTTTCCGTTTGTGAACCTGTGTTTCATGTCTGTACTGCATCCTTTGTATCCCTTTTTAGACTCCACATATAAGTGATATCCTGGAATATGTGTCTTTTTGTCTCTAAATTACCAGAATTAGTGAGATCATCTACTGCTCCATCCATGTTGCTGCAAATAGCATGGGTTCATTTTGCTTTGTGGATGAGTGATAGTCGCCAGAATGTAAGTAGCACAACGTCTTTATCCATTCATCTCTCGCTGGACATTTCGGTCGTTTGTATGTCTGGGCTATGGTAAAGAGTAGCACAACGTCCGTTGGGGTGCAAGTGTTTTATTCCAATGATGGTATTCTCTGGTTATTCGAACTGGAGTGCGGTTTCCGTGTCTCGTGGTAGCTCCAGTTTATAGTTTAGTAAGGGACTTGCTTACTGATCTCCATACTGGCTGTTATCAATTTACATTCCCACCAATAGCATAGTAGGGTTCCCTTTATTGCCTGCCCTCTTGAGCATTTACTCTTTTTAGGCTTTTTGAGAACTGCAGCCAGGGAGCACCTCGTCTACGTTTCGTTGCATTCTCTATTCATGACAGATCCTGAGGATTTTTTCATTTGATGTGCTGTTTTTAAAACTACGTGTAAGTACCACTGAGCTCTTGAAACATTTCTTCCTGAGAGCCGGGCCAGATTTGAGTTCATTTCAGATCAACTAGCCAAGGACATTGCTCGAGGGCAGGGGTCGTTTGTAGCCCCGCAGGCCTTGTGAGTGTTAAGTGCCCTTGAGCACAGTTTTTCAAGTTGTTGTTACGGGAAAGCACCACAAGGCGGCAGCACTTCTTCGTGTCCTCTGTGTTAACTTGGGCAAACACAGCTTTAGCAGGAGTCTTGGTGTTGGGTTGCAACTTGGAGTGGAACGTGGATGCACACACACCGCAGGGCTTGTGTATCCTTACCTCTTCCTCCTGACACTGCACCGCCACTTCCCAGGCAAATCCCAAGCCTGGCAAATGTGCTATTCGGAGGGTGGTCTGGTTTGTAGGTGGGGAGATTCTAAGGAAGGAGGCTGGAGGTGGATACCCCACTAGCAGGAGCTGTGGAGATCCGGTGTCCTTTCACAGCTCCTCCCTCCCAGCGGGTCTACCATCATTTGGGTACACTAGGCTTTGCTTACCTGTAAGGGGGCTGTCTTGGATCAGGAGGTTGTGGTACCATGCACAGGAGAATGGCCAATAGAGGTCCAAGGGGCCGCTGATCTGGTGGCACGTGCTCCTTCCTGTCTCCCTCAGCACCAGCATACTGCAGTCTTGGGACCCAGGCCTGCTGAGGCTCTAGGGTTGTGTCATCAGCCCACGTCACAGAGGCCTGAGCGTAATAGAGTAGGCACTTCTTGCCTTTTTCTTGTTTTATAATTTAATATTGATTTTCTATTTCAGCATAATTTATATACAATGTTGTGTGTATTTGAGTCCTACAGCAACTTGATGCAGTTATAAATGTAGCTGTACCTGTAGTATTTCGGATTCTTTTCCCTGTTAGGTTACTGAAGAATATTGAGTAGCGTTCCCTGTGCTATCAGGTGTGTCATCGTTGACGAACTCTTTTTGATACATTACTGTGTTTCTGTTAATGCCAACCTCTTACTTCATCTTTCTCCGATCCCCAATTTCCCCCGATGTTAACTCTACATTTCGTGTCTCCGTTTGTGAGTCTGTGTTTGCTCTGTACATTACGTTCCTTGGTCTCCATTTTTCGACTGCACATGTAAGTGATATCTCGCGATATGTGTCTTTCTGTCTCTAATTTTCCCGAATTAGTGAGATCGTCTACTGCTCCATCCATGCTGCTACAAATAGCATGAGTTCATTTTGTTGTCTGGATGAGTGACAGTCCAGGGGTTATAGGTAGCACAACTTCTTTATCCAATCATCTCTCGCTGGACATTTTGGTCGTTTGGGTGTCTTGGCTATGGCAAAGAGTACCACAAGACCGTTGGGGGGGCAAGTGTTTTATTCCAATGATGGTATTCTCTTGTTATACAAACTGGAGTGGGGATGCCCAATCTCGTGGTAGCTCCAGTTTACAGTTTAGTAAGGAACATGCCTACTGATCTCCATACTGGCTGTTAGCAATTTACATTTCCACCAACAGCATAGTAGGATCCCCTTTTCTGCCTGCCCTCTTGAGCACTTACTCTTTTTAGGCTTTTTGAGGACTGTAGGGAGGGAACACCTCGTCTACGTTTGTTTGCATTCTCTAATCATGATAGATCCTGAACATCTTTTGATTTGATGTGCTGTTTTTTAAAAAGCGTGTGAGGATCATTGAGCTCTTGAAACATTTCTGCCTGGGAGTCGGGCCTGATTTGAATTCATTTCACATTACCTAGCCCAGGACGTTGCTCAAGGGCAGGGGTCGTTTGCAGCCCCGCAGGCCTTGTGAATATTAAGTGCCCTTGAGCACAGTTTTTCAAGTTGTTGTTACAGGAAAGCGCCACAATGTGGCAGCACTTCTTCGTGTCCTCTGTGTTAACTTGGGCAAACAGAGCCTTAGAGGGAGTCTTGGTGTTGGGTTGCAAATTGGAGTCGAACGTGGCTGAACACACACCACAGGGCTTGTGTGTGTTTACCTCTTCCCCCTTACCCTGCACAGCCAGACCCCAGGCAAATCCCAAGCCTTGCAAATGTGATATTCGGAGGGTGCTGTGGTTTGTAGGTGGGGCGATTCTAAGGAAGGAGGCTGGAGGTACGAACCCCACTAGCAGGAGCTGTGGAGATCCGGTGTCCTTTCACAGCTCCTCTCTCCCAGCGGTTCTACCATCATTTGGGTACACTAGGCTTTGCTTACCTGTAAGAGGTCTGTCTTGGATCGGGAGGTTGTGGTTCCATGCAGAGCAGAATGGGCAATAGAGGTCCAAGGGGCCGGTGATCTGGTGGCACGTCCTCCTTCCTGTCTCCCTCAGCGACAGCATACTCCAGCCTTGGGACCCAGGCCTGCTGAGGCTCTAGGGTTGTGACATCAGCCCACGTCACAGAGGCCTGAGTGTAATAGAGTAGGCATTTCTTGCCTTTTTCTTGTTTTATAATTTAGTATTGATTTCCTATTTCAGCATAGTTTATATACAGTGTTGTGTTTGAGTTCGACAGCAAGGTGATGAGTTATGAATGTAGCTGTACCTGTAGTATTTTGGATTCTTTTCCCTGTTAGGTTATTGAAGAATATTGAGTAGCCTTCCTTGTGCTATCAGGTGTGTCATCGTTGATGAATTCTTTTTGATACATTAGTGTGTTTCTGTTAATCCCAACCTCCGACTTCATCCTTCCCCGTTCCCCAATTTCCCCCTCTGGGAACTCTACACTTCTTTTTTCCGTTTGTGAACCTGTGTTTCATGTCTGTACTGCATCCTTTGTATCCCTTTTTAGACTCCACATATAAGTGATATCCTGGAATATGTGTCTTTTTGTCTCTAAAGTACCAGAATTAGTGAGATCATCTACTGCTCCATCCATGTTGCTGCAAATAGCATGGGTTCATTTTGCTTTCTGGATGAGTGATAGTCGCCAGAATGTAAGTAGCACAACGTCTTTATCCATTCATCTCTCGCTGGACATTTCGGTCGTTTGTATGTCTGGGCTCTGGTAAAGAGTAGCACAACGTCCGTTGGGGTGCAAGTGTTTTATTCCAATGATTGTATTCTCTGGTTATACGGACTGGAGTGCGGTTTCCGTATCTCGTGGTAGCTCCAGTTTTTAGTTTAGTAAGGGACTTGCTAACTGATCTCCATACTGGCTATTATCAATTTACACTCCCACCAATAGCATAGTAGGGTTCCCTTTATTGCCTGCCCTCTTGAGTACTTACTCTTTTTAGGCTTTTTGAGGACTGCAGCCAGGGAACACCTCGTCTACGTTTCTTTGCATTCTCTAATCATGACAGATCCTGAGGATTTTTTCATTTGATGTGCTGTTTTTAAAACTACGTGTAAGTACCCCTGAGCTCTTGAAACATTTCTGCCTGAGAGTCGGGCCAGATTTGAGTTCATTTCAGATTAACTAGCCAAGGACATTTCTCGAGGGCAGGGGTCCTTTGCAGCCCCGCAGGCCTTGTGAATGTTAAGTGCCCTTGAGCACAGTTTTTCAATTTGTTGTTATAGGAAAAGGCCACAAGGTGGCAGCACTTCTTCATGTCCTCTGTGTTAACTTGGGCAAACACAATCTTAGAGGGAGTATTGGTGTTGGGTTGCAAATTGGAGTGGAATGTGGTTGAACACACACCACAGGGCTTGTTTATCTTTACCTCCTCCCCCTTACACTGCACCGCCAGTCCCCAGGCAAATCCCAAGCCTTGAAAATGTGCTATTCTGAGGGTGCTGTGGTTTGTAGGTGGGGTGATTCTAAGGAAGGAGGCTGGAGGTGGATACCCCACTAGCAGGAGCTGTGGAGATCCGGTGTCCTTTCACAGCTCCTCCCTCCCAGCGGTTCTACCATCATTTGGGTACACTAGGCTTTGCTTACCTGTAAGAGGGCTGTCTTGGATCGGGAGGTTGTGGTACCATGCAGAGCAGAAAGGGCAATAGAGGTCTAAGGGGCCGGTGATCTGGTGGCACGTGCTCCTTCCTGTCTCCCTCAGCGACAGCATACTCCAGCCTTGGGACCCAGGCCTGCTGAGGCTCTAGGGTTGTGTCATCAGCCCATTTCACAGAGGCCTGAGGGTAATAGAGTAGGCTGTTCTTACCTTTTTCTTGTTTTATAATTTAATACTGATTTTCTATTTCAGCATAGTTTATATACAGTGTTGTGTTTGAGTTCTACAGCAAGTTGATGCAGTTATGAATGTAGCTGTACCTGTAGTATTTTGGATTCTTTTCCCTGTTAGGTTATTGAAGAATATTGAGTAGCGTTCCCTGTGCTATCAGGTGTGTCGTCGTTGATGAATTCTTTTTGATACATTAGTGTGTTTCTGTTAATCCCAACCTCCGACTTCATCCTTCCCCGATCCCCAGTTTCCCCTTCTGGGAACTGTACACTTGTTTCTTCCGTTTCTGAACCTGTGTTTCCTTTGTATACTACATCCTGTGTATCCGTTTTTAGACTCCACATATAAGTGATGTCCTGGGATATGTGTCTTTCGGTCTCTAAATTACCAGAATTAGTGAGATCATCTACTGCTCCATCCATGTTGCTGCAAATAGCATGAGTTCATTTTGTTTTCTGGATGAGTGATAGTCGCCAAAATGTAAGTAGCACAACATCTTTATCCATTCATCTTTCGCTGGATATTTCGGTCGTTTGTATGTCTGGGCTATGGTAAAGAGTAGAACAATGTCCGTTGGGGTGCAAGTGTTTTATTCCAATGATGGTATTCTCTGGTTATACGAACTGGAGTGCGGTTTCCATATCTCGTGGTAGCTCCAGTTTTTCGTTTAGTGAGGGACTTGCTAACTGATCTCCATACTGGCTATTATCAATTTACACTCCCTCCAACAGCATAGTAGGGTTCCCTTTATTTCCTGCCCTCTTGAGCACTTACTCTTTTTAGGCTTTTGGAGGACTGCAGCCAGGGAACACCTTGTCTACATTTCTTTGCATTCTCTGAACATGACAGATCCTGAGCATTTTTTCATTTGATGTGCTGTTTTTAAAAATACGTGTAACTACCATTGAGCCCTTGAAACATTTCTGCCTGAGAGTCGGGCCAGATTTGAGTTCATTTCAGATCAACTAGCCAAGGACATTTCTCGAGGGCAGGGGTCGTTTGCAGCCCCGCAGGCCTTGTGAATGTTAAGTGCCCTTGAGCACAGTTTTTCAAGTTGTTGTTACGGGAAAGCGCCACCAGGCAGCAGTACCTCTTCATGTCCTTTGTGTTAACTTGGGCAAAGGCAGCCTTAGAGGGAGTCTTGGTGTTGGGTTGCAAATTGCAGTGGAACGTGGCTGAACACACACCGCAGGGCTTGTGTATCTTTACCTCTTCCCCCTTACACTGCACCGCCAGACCCCAGGCCAATCCCAAGCCTTGCAAATGTGCTATTCGGAGGGTGCTCTGGTTTGTAGGTGAAGCGATTCTAAGGAAGGAGGCTGGAGGTGGATACCCCACTAGCAGGAGCTGCGGAGTTCTGGTGTCCTTTCACAGCTCCTCCCTCCCAGCGGGTCTACCATCATTTGGGTACACTAGGCTCTGCTTACCTGTAAGAGGGCTGTCTTGGATCGGGAGTTTGTGGTACCATGCAGAGGAGAATGGCCAATAGAGGTCCAAGGGGCCGCTGATCTGGTGGCACGTGCTCCTTCCTGTCTCCCTCAGCACCAGCATACCGCAGCCTTGGGACCCAGGCCTGCTGAGGCTCTACAGTTGTGACATCAGCCCACGTCACAGAGGCCTGAGGGTAATAGGTAGGCATTTCTTACCTTTTTCTTGTTTTATAATTTAATACTGATTTTCTATTTCAGCATAATTTATATACAATGTTGTGTCTATTTGAGTCCTACAGCAACTTGATGCAGTTCTAAATGTAGCTGTACCTGTAGTATTTCGGATTCTTTTCCCTGTTAGGTTATTGAAGAATATTGAGTAGCGTTCCCTGTGCTATCAGGTGCGTCATCGTTGATGAACTCTTTTTGATACATTACTGTGTTTCTGTTAATGCCAACCTCTTACTTCATCTTTCTCCGATCCCCAATTTCCCCCGATGGTAACTCTACATTTCGTGTCTCCGTTTGTGAGTCTGTGTTTGCTCTGTACATTACGTTCCTTGGTCTCCATTTTTCGACTGCACATGTAAGTGATATCTCGTGATATGTGTCTTTCTGTCTCTAATTTTCCCGAATTAGTGAGATCGTCTACTGCTCCATCCATGCTGCTACAAATAGCATGAGTTCATTTTGTTGTCTGGATGAGTGACAGTCCAGGGGTTATAGGTAGCACAACTTCTTTATCCAATCATCTCTCGCTGGACATTTTGGTCGTTTGGGTGTCTTGGCTATGGCAAAGAGTACCACAAGACCGTTGCGGGGGCTAGTGTTTTATTCCAATGATGGTATTCTCTTGTTATACAAACTGGAGTGGGGATGCCCAATCTCGTGGTAGCTCCAGTTTACAGTTTAGTAAGGAACATGCCTACTGATCTCCATACTGGCTGTTAGCAATTTACATTTCCACCAACAGCATAGTAGGATCCCCTTTTCTGCCTGCCCTCTTGAGCACTTACTCTTTTTAGGCTTTTTGAGGACTGTAGGGAGGGAACACCTCGTCTACGTTTGTTTGCATTCTCTAATCATGATAGATCCTGAACATCTTTTGATTTGATGTGCTGTTTTTTAAAAAGCGTGTGAGGATCATTGAGCTCTTGAAACATTTCTGCCTGGGAGTCGGGCCTGATTTGAATTCATTTCACATTACCTAGCCCAGGACGTTGCTCAAGGGCAGGGGTCGTTTGCAGCCCTGCAGGCCTTGTGAATATTAAGTGCCCTTGAGCACAGTTTTTCAAGTTGTTGTTACAGGAAAGCGCCACAATGTGGCAGCACTTCTTCGTGTCCTCTGTGTTAACTTGGGCAAACAGAGCCTTAGAGGGAGTCTTGGTGTTGGGTTGCAAATTGGAGTCGAACGTGGCTGAACACACACCACAGGGCTTGTGTGTGTTTACCTCTTCCCCCTTACCCTGCACAGCCAGACCCCAGGCAAATCCCAAGCCTTGCAAATGTGCTATTCGGAGGGTGCTGTGGTTTGTAGGTGGGGCGATTCTAAGGAAGGAGGCTGGAGGTACGAACCCCACTAGCAGGAGCTGTGGAGATCCGGTGTCCTTTCACAGCTCCTCTCTCCCAGCGGTTCTACCATCATTTGGGTACACTAGGCTTTGCTTACCTGTAAGAGGGCTGTCTTGGATCGGGAGGTTGTGGTTCCATGCAGAGCAGAATGGGCAATAGAGGTCCAAGGGGCCGGTGATCTGGTGGCACGTCCTCCTTCCTGTCTCCCTCAGCAACAGCATACTCCAGCCTTGGGACCCAGGCCTGCTGAGGCTCTAGGGTTGTGACATCAGCCCACGTCACAGAGGCCTGAGTGTAATAGAGTGGGCATTTCTTGCCTTTTTCTTGTTTTATAATTTAGTATTGATTTCCTATTTCAGCATAGTTTATATACAGTGTTGTGTTTGAGTTCGACAGCAAGGTGATGAATTATGAATGTAGCTGTACCTGTAGTATTTTGGATTCTTTTCCCTGTTAGGTTATTGAAGAATATTGAGTAGCGTTCCTTGTGCTATCAGGTGTGTCATCGTTGATGAATTCTTTTTGATACATTAGTGTGTTTCTGTTAATCCCAACCTCCGACTTCATCCTTCCCCGTTCCCCAATTTCCCCCTCTGGGAACTCTACACTTCTTTTTTCCGTTTGTGAACCTGTGTTTCATGTCTGTACTGCATCCTTTGTATCCCTTTTTAGACTCCACATATAAGTGATATCCTGGAATATGTGTCTTTTTGTCTCTAAATTACCAGAATTAGTGAGATCATCTACTGCTCCATCCATGTTGCTGCAAATAGCATGGGTTCATTTTGCTTTGTGGATGAGTGATAGTCGCCAGAATGTAAGTAGCACAACGTCTTTATCCATTCATCTCTCGCTGGACATTTCGGTCGTTTGTATGTCTGGGCTATGGTAAAGAGTAGCACAACGTCCGTTGGGGTGCAAGTGTTTTATTCCAATGATGGTATTCTCTGGTTATTCGAACTGGAGTGCGGTTTCCGTGTCTCGTGGTAGCTCCAGTTTATAGTTTAGTAAGGGACTTGCTTACTGATCTCCATACTGGCTGTTATCAATTTACATTCCCACCAATAGCATAGTAGGGTTCCCTTTATTGCCTGCCCTCTTGAGCATTTACTCTTTTTAGGCTTTTTGAGAACTGCAGCCAGGGAGCACCTCGTCTACGTTTCGTTGCATTCTCTATTCATGACAGATCCTGAGGATTTTTTCATTTGATGTGCTGTTTTTAAAACTACGTGTAAGTACCACTGAGCTCTTGAAACATTTCTTCCTGAGAGCCGGGCCAGATTTGAGTTCATTTCAGATCAACTAGCCAAGGACATTGCTCGAGGGCAGGGGTCGTTTGTAGCCCCGCAGGCCTTGTGAGTGTTAAGTGCCCTTGAGCACAGTTTTTCAAGTTGTTGTTACGGGAAAGCACCACAAGGCGGCAGCACTTCTTCGTGTCCTCTGTGTTAACTTGGGCAAACACAGCTTTAGCAGGAGTCTTGGTGTTGGGTTGCAACTTGGAGTGGAACGTGGATGCACACACACCGCAGGGCTTGTGTATCCTTACCTCTTCCTCCTGACACTGCACCGCCACTTCCCAGGCAAATCCCAAGCCTGGCAAATGTGCTATTCGGAGGGTGGTCTGGTTTGTAGGTGGGGAGATTCTAAGGAAGGAGGCTGGAGGTGGATACCCCACTAGCAGGAGCTGTGGAGATCCGGTGTCCTTTCACAGCTCCTCCCTCCCAGCGGGTCTACCATCATTTGGGTACACTAGGCTTTGCTTACCTGTAAGGGGGCTGTCTTGGATCAGGAGGTTGTGGTACCATGCACAGGAGAATGGCCAATAGAGGTCCAAGGGGCCGCTGATCTGGTGGCACGTGCTCCTTCCTGTCTCCCTCAGCACCAGCATACTGCAGTCTTGGGACCCAGGCCTGCTGAGGCTCTAGGGTTGTGTCATCAGCCCACGTCACAGAGGCCTGAGCGTAATAGAGTAGGCACTTCTTGCCTTTTTCTTGTTTTATAATTTAATATTGATTTTCTATTTCAGCATAATTTATATACAATGTTGTGTGTATTTGAGTCCTACAGCAACTTGATGCAGTTATAAATGTAGCTGTACCTGTAGTATTTCGGATTCTTTTCCCTGTTAGGTTACTGAAGAATATTGAGTAGCGTTCCCTGTGCTATCAGGTGTGTCATCGTTGACGAACTCTTTTTGATACATTACTGTGTTTCTGTTAATGCCAACCTCTTACTTCATCTTTCTCCGATCCCCAATTTCCCCCGATGTTAACTCTACATTTCGTGTCTCCGTTTGTGAGTCTGTGTTTGCTCTGTACATTACGTTCCTTGGTCTCCATTTTTCGACTGCACATGTAAGTGATATCTCGCGATATGTGTCTTTCTGTCTCTAATTTTCCCGAATTAGTGAGATCGTCTACTGCTCCATCCATGCTGCTACAAATAGCATGAGTTCATTTTGTTGTCTGGATGAGTGACAGTCCAGGGGTTATAGGTAGCACAACTTCTTTATCCAATCATCTCTCGCTGGACATTTTGGTCGTTTGGGTGTCTTGGCTATGGCAAAGAGTACCACAAGACCGTTGGGGGGGCAAGTGTTTTATTCCAATGATGGTATTCTCTTGTTATACAAACTGGAGTGGGGATGCCCAATCTCGTGGTAGCTCCAGTTTACAGTTTAGTAAGGAACATGCCTACTGATCTCCATACTGGCTGTTAGCAATTTACATTTCCACCAACAGCATAGTAGGATCCCCTTTTCTGCCTGCCCTCTTGAGCACTTACTCTTTTTAGGCTTTTTGAGGACTGTAGGGAGGGAACACCTCGTCTACGTTTGTTTGCATTCTCTAATCATGATAGATCCTGAACATCTTTTGATTTGATGTGCTGTTTTTTAAAAAGCGTGTGAGGATCATTGAGCTCTTGAAACATTTCTGCCTGGGAGTCGGGCCTGATTTGAATTCATTTCACATTACCTAGCCCAGGACGTTGCTCAAGGGCAGGGGTCGTTTGCAGCCCCGCAGGCCTTGTGAATATTAAGTGCCCTTGAGCACAGTTTTTCAAGTTGTTGTTACAGGAAAGCGCCACAATGTGGCAGCACTTCTTCGTGTCCTCTGTGTTAACTTGGGCAAACAGAGCCTTAGAGGGAGTCTTGGTGTTGGGTTGCAAATTGGAGTCGAACGTGGCTGAACACACACCACAGGGCTTGTGTGTGTTTACCTCTTCCCCCTTACCCTGCACAGCCAGACCCCAGGCAAATCCCAAGCCTTGCAAATGTGATATTCGGAGGGTGCTGTGGTTTGTAGGTGGGGCAATTCTAAGGAAGGAGGCTGGAGGTACGAACCCCACTAGCAGGAGCTGTGGAGATCCGGTGTCCTTTCACAGCTCCTCTCTCCCAGCGGTTCTACCATCATTTGGGTACACTAGGCTTTGCTTACCTGTAAGAGGTCTGTCTTGGATCGGGAGGTTGTGGTTCCATGCAGAGCAGAATGGGCAATAGAGGTCCAAGGGGCCGGTGATCTGGTGGCACGTCCTCCTTCCTGTCTCCCTCAGCGACAGCATACTCCAGCCTTGGGACCCAGGCCTGCTGAGGCTCTAGGGTTGTGACATCAGCCCACGTCACAGAGGCCTGAGTGTAATAGAGTAGGCATTTCTTGCCTTTTTCTTGTTTTATAATTTAGTATTGATTTCCTATTCCACATAGTTTATATACAGTGTTGTGTTTGAGTTCGACCCAAGGTGATGAGTTATGAATGTAGCTGTACCTGTAGTATTTTGGATTCTTTTCCCTGTTAGGTTATTGAAGAATATTGAGTAGCGTTCCTTGTGCTATCAGGTGTGTCATCGTTGATGAATTCTTTTTGATACATTAGTGTGTTTCTGTTAATCCCAACCTCCGACTTCATCCTTCCCCGTTCCCCAATTTCCCCCTCTGGGAACTCTACACTTCTTTTTTCCGTTTGTGAACCTGTGTTTCATGTCTGTACTGCATCCTTTGTATCCCTTTTTAGACTCCACATATAAGTGATATCCTGGAATATGTGTCTTCTTGTCTCTAAAGTACCAGAATTAGTGAGATCATCTACTGCTCCATCCATGTTGCTGCAAATAGCATGGGTTCATTTTGCTTTCTGGATGAGTGATAGTCGCCAGAATGTAAGTAGCACAACGTCTTTATTCATTCATCTCGCTGGACCTTTCGGTCGTTTGTATGTCTAGGCTCTGGTAAAGAGTAGCACAACGTCCGTTGGGGTGCAAGGGTTATATTCCAATGATGGTATTCTCTGGTTATACGGACTGGAGTGCGGTTTCCGTATCTCGTGGTAGCTCCAGTTTTTAGTTTAGTAAGGGACTTGCTAACTGATCTCCATACTGGCTATTATCAATTTACACTCCCACCAATAGCATAGTAGTGTTCCCTTTATTGCCTGCCCTCTTGAGTACTTACTCTTTTTAGGCTTTTTGAGGACTGCAGCCAGGGAACACCTCGTCTACGTTTCTTTGCATTCTCTAATCATGACAGATCCTGAGGATTTTTTCATTTGATGTGCTGTTTTTAAAACTACGTGTAAGTACCACTGAGCTCTTGAAACATTTCTTCCTGAGAGCCGGGCCAGATTTGAGTTCATTTCAGATCAACTAGCCAAGGACATTGCTCGAGGGCAGGGGTCGTTTGTAGCCCCGCAGGCCTTGTGAGTGTTAAGTGCCCTTGAGCACAGTTTTTCAAGTTGTTGTTACGGGAAAGCGCCACAAGGCGGCAGCACTTCTTCGTGTCCTCTGTGTTAACTTGGGCAAACACAGCTTTAGCAGGAGTCTTGGTGTTGGGTTGCAACTTGGAGTGGAACGTGGATGCACACACACCGCAGGGCTTGTGTATCCTTACCTCTTCCTCCTGACACTGCACCGCCACTTCCCAGGCAAATCCCAAGCCTGGCAAATGTGCTATTCGGAGGGTGGTCTGGTTTGTAGGTGGGGAGATTCTAAGGAAGGAGGCTGGAGGTGGATACCCCACTAGCAGGAGCTGTGGAGATCCGGTGTCCTTTCACAGCTCCTCCCTCCCAGCGGGTCTACCATCATTTGGGTACACTAGGCTTTGCTTACCTGTAAGGGGGCTGTCTTGGATCAGGAGGTTGTGGTACCATGCACAGGAGAATGGCCAATAGAGGTCCAAGGGGCCGCTGATCTGGTGGCACGTGCTCCTTCCTGTCTCCCTCAGCACCAGCATACTGCAGTCTTGGGACCCAGGCCTGCTGAGGCTCTAGGGTTGTGTCATCAGCCCACGTCACAGAGGCCTGAGCGTAATAGAGTAGGCACTTCTTGCCTTTTTCTTGTTTTATAATTTAATATTGATTTTCTATTTCAGCATAATTTATATACAATGTTGTGTGTATTTGAGTCCTACAGCAACTTGATGCAGTTATAAATGTAGCTGTACCTGTAGTATTTCGGATTCTTTTCCCTGTTAGGTTACTGAAGAATATTGAGTAGCGTTCCCTGTGCTATCAGGTGTGTCATCGTTGACGAACTCTTTTTGATACATTACTGTGTTTCTGTTAATGCCAACCCCTTACTTCATCTTTCTCCGATCCCCAATTTCCCCCGATGGTAACTCTACATTTCGTGTCTCCGTTTGTGAGTCTGTGTTTGCTCTGTACATTACGTTCCTTGGTCTCCATTTTTCGACTGCACATGTAAGTGATATCTCGCGATATGTGTCTTTCTGTCTCTAATTTTCCCGAATTAGTGAGATCGTCTACTGCTCCATCCATGCTGCTACAAATAGCATGAGTTCATTTTGTTGTCTGGATGAGTGACAGTCCAGGGGTTATAGGTAGCACAACTTCTTTATCCAATCATCTCTCGCTGGACATTTTGGTCGTTTGGGTGTCTTGGCTATGGCAAAGAGTACCAAAAGACCGTTGCGGGGGCTAGTGTTTTATTCCAATGATGGTATTCTCTTGTTATACAAACTGGAGTGGGGATGCCCAATCTCGTGGTAGCTCCAGTTTACAGTTTAGTAAGGAACATGCCTACTGATCTCCATACTGGCTGTTAGCAATTTACATTTCCACCAACAGCATAGTAGGATCCCCTTTTCTGCCTGCCCTCTTGAGCACTTACTCTTTTTAGGCTTTTTGAGGACTGTAGGGAGGGAACACCTCGTCTACGTTTGTTTGCATTCTCTAATCATGATAGATCCTGAACATCTTTTGATTTGATGTGCTGTTTTTTAAAAAGCGTGTGAGGATCATTGAGCTCTTGAAACATTTCTGCCTGGGAGTCGGGCCTGATTTGAATTCATTTCACATTACCTAGCCCAGGACGTTGCTCAAGGGCAGGGGTCGTGTGCAGCCCTGCAGGCCTTGTGAATATTAAGTGCCCTTGAGCACAGTTTTTCAAGTTGTTGTTACAGGAAAGCGCCACAATGTGGCAGCACTTCTTCGTGTCCTCTGTGTTAACTTGGGCAAACAGAGCCTTAGAGGGAGTCTTGGTGTTGGGTTGCAAATTGGAGTCGAACGTGGCTGAACACACACCACAGGGCTTGTGTGTGTTTACCTCTTCCCCCTTACCCTGCACAGCCAGACCCCAGGCAAATCCCCAGCCTTGCAAATGTGCTATTCGGAGGGTGCTGTGGTTTGTAGGTGGGGCGATTCTAAGGAAGGAGGCTGGAGGTACGAACCCCACTAGCAGGAGCTGTGGAGATCCGGTGTCCTTTCACAGCTCCTCTCTCCCAGCGGTTCTACCATCATTTGGGTACACTAGGCTTTGCTTACCTGTAAGAGGGCTGTCTTGGATCGGGAGGTTGTGGTTCCATGCAGAGCAGAATGGGCAATAGAGGTCCAAGGGGCCGGTGATCTGGTGGCACGTCCTCCTTCCTGTCTCCCTCAGCAACAGCATACTCCAGCCTTGGGACCCAGGCCTGCTGAGGCTCTAGGGTTGTGACATCAGCCCACGTCACAGAGGCCTGAGTGTAATAGAGTGGGCATTTCTTGCCTTTTTCTTGTTTTATAATTTAGTATTGATTTCCTATTTCAGCATAGTTTATATACAGTGTTGTGTTTGAGTTCGACAGCAAGGTGATGAGTTATGAATGTAGCTGTACCTGTAGTATTTTGGATTCTTTTCCCTGTTAGGTTATTGAAGAATATTGAGTAGCGTTCCTTGTGCTATCAGGTGTGTCATCGTTGATGAATTCTTTTTGATACATTAGTGTGTTTCTGTTAATCCCAACCTCCGACTTCATCCTTCCCCGTTCCCCAATTTCCCCCTCTGGGAACTCTACACTTCTTTTTTCCGTTTGTGAACCTGTGTTTCATGTCTGTACTGCATCCTTTGTATCCCTTTTTAGACTCCACATATAAGTGATATCCTGGAATATGTGTCTTTTTGTCTCTAAATTACCAGAATTAGTGAGATCATCTACTGCTCCATCCATGTTGCTGCAAATAGCATGGGTTCATTTTGCTTTGTGGATGAGTGATAGTCGCCAGAATGTAAGTAGCACAACGTCTTTATCCATTCATCTCTCGCTGGACATTTCGGTCGTTTGTATGTCTGGGCTATGGTAAAGAGTAGCACAACGTCCGTTGGGGTGCAAGTGTTTTATTCCAATGATGGTATTCTCTGGTTATTCGAACTGGAGTGCGGTTTCCGTGTCTCGTGGTAGCTCCAGTTTATAGTTTAGTAAGGGACTTGCTTACTGATCTCCATACTGGCTGTTATCAATTTACATTCCCACCAATAGCATAGTAGGGTTCCCTTTATTGCCTGCCCTCTTGAGCATTTACTCTTTTTAGGCTTTTTGAGAACTGCAGCCAGGGAGCACCTCGTCTACGTTTCGTTGCATTCTCTATTCATGACAGATCCTGAGGATTTTTTCATTTGATGTGCTGTTTTTAAAACTACGTGTAAGTACCACTGAGCTCTTGAAACATTTCTTCCTGAGAGCCGGGCCAGATTTGAGTTCATTTCAGATCAACTAGCCAAGGACATTGCTCGAGGGCAGGGGTCGTTTGTAGCCCCGCAGGCCTTGTGAGTGTTAAGTGCCCTTGAGCACAGTTTTTCAAGTTGTTGTTACGGGAAAGCACCACAAGGCGGCAGCACTTCTTCGTGTCCTCTGTGTTAACTTGGGCAAACACAGCTTTAGCAGGAGTCTTGGTGTTGGGTTGCAACTTGGAGTGGAACGTGGATGCACACACACCGCAGGGCTTGTGTATCCTTACCTCTTCCTCCTGACACTGCACCGCCACTTCCCAGGCAAATCCCAAGCCTGGCAAATGTGCTATTCGGAGGGTGGTCTGGTTTGTAGGTGGGGAGATTCTAAGGAAGGAGGCTGGAGGTGGATACCCCACTAGCAGGAGCTGTGGAGATCCGGTGTCCTTTCACAGCTCCTCCCTCCCAGCGGGTCTACCATCATTTGGGTACACTAGGCTTTGCTTACCTGTAAGGGGGCTGTCTTGGATCAGGAGGTTGTGGTACCATGCACAGGAGAATGGCCAATAGAGGTCCAAGGGGCCGCTGATCTGGTGGCACGTGCTCCTTCCTGTCTCCCTCAGCACCAGCATACTGCAGTCTTGGGACCCAGGCCTGCTGAGGCTCTAGGGTTGTGTCATCAGCCCACGTCACAGAGGCCTGAGCGTAATAGAGTAGGCACTTCTTGCCTTTTTCTTGTTTTATAATTTAATATTGATTTTCTATTTCAGCATAATTTATATACAATGTTGTGTGTATTTGAGTCCTACAGCAACTTGATGCAGTTCTAAATGTAGCTGTACCTGTAGTATTTCGGATTCTTTTCCCTGTTAGGTTACTGAAGAATATTGAGTAGCGTTCCCTGTGCTATCAGGTGTGTCATCGTTGACGAACTCTTTTTGATACATTACTGTGTTTCTGTTAATGCCAACCTCTTACTTCATCTTTCTCCGATCCCCAATTTCCCCCGATGTTAACTCTACATTTCGTGTCTCCGTTTGTGAGTCTGTGTTTGCTCTGTACATTACGTTCCTTGGTCTCCATTTTTCGACTGCACATGTAAGTGATATCTCGCGATATGTGTCTTTCTGTCTCTAATTTTCCCGAATTAGTGAGATCGTCTACTGCTCCATCCATGCTGCTACAAATAGCATGAGTTCATTTTGTTGTCTGGATGAGTGACAGTCCAGGGGTTATAGGTAGCACAACTTCTTTATCCAATCATCTCTCGCTGGACATTTTGGTCGTTTGGGTGTCTTGGCTATGGCAAAGAGTACCACAAGACCGTTGGGGGGGCTAGTGTTTTATTCCAATGATGGTATTCTCTTGTTATACAAACTGGAGTGGGGATGCCCAATCTTGTGGTAGCTCCAGTTTACACTTTAGTAAGGAACATGCCTACTGATCTCCATACTGGCTGTTAGCAATTTACATTTCCACCAACAGCATAGTAGGATCCCCTTTTCTGCCTGCCCTCTTGAGCACTTACTCTTTTTAGGCTTTTTGAGGACTGTAGGGAGGGAACACCTCGTCTACGTTTGTTTGCATTCTCTAATCATGATAGATCCTGAACATCTTTTGATTTGATGTGCTGTTTTTTAAAAAGCGTGTGAGGATCATTGAGCTCTTGAAACATTTCTGCCTGGGAGTCGGGCCTGATTTGAATTCATTTCACATTACCTAGCCCAGGACGTTGCTCAAGGGCAGGGGTCGTTTGCAGCCCCGCAGGCCTTGTGAATATTAAGTGCCCTTGAGCACAGTTTTTCAAGTTGTTGTTACAGGAAAGCGCCACAATGTGGCAGCACTTCTTCGTGTCCTCTGTGTTAACTTGGGCAAACAGAGCCTTAGAGGGAGTCTTGGTGTTGGGTTGCAAATTGGAGTCGAACGTGGCTGAACACACACCACAGGGCTTGTGTGTGTTTACCTCTTCCCCCTTACCCTGCACAGCCAGACCCCAGGCAAATCCCAAGCCTTGCAAATGTGCTATTCGGAGGGTGCTGTGGTTTGTAGGTGGGGCGATTCTAAGGAAGGAGGCTGGAGGTACGAACCCCACTAGCAGGAGCTGTGGAGATCCGGTGTCCTTTCACAGCTCCTCTCTCCCAGCGGTTCTACCATCATTTGGGTACACTAGGCTTTGCTTACCTGTAAGAGGTCTGTCTTGGATCGGGAGGTTGTGGTTCCATGCAGAGCAGAATGGGCAATAGAGGTCCAAGGGGCCGGTGATCTGGTGGCACGTCCTCCTTCCTGTCTCCCTCAGCGACAGCATACTCCAGCCTTGGGACCCAGGCCTGCTGAGGCTCTAGGGTTGTGACATCAGCCCACGTCACAGAGGCCTGAGTGTAATAGAGTAGGCATTTCTTGCCTTTTTCTTGTTTTATAATTTAGTATTGATTTCCTATTCCACATAGTTTATATACAGTGTTGTGTTTGAGTTCGACCCAAGGTGATGAGTTATGAATGTAGCTGTACCTGTAGTATTTTGGATTCTTTTCCCTGTTAGGTTATTGAAGAATATTGAGTAGCGTTCCTTGTGCTATCAGGTGTGTCATCGTTGATGAATTCTTTTTGATACATTAGTGTGTTTCTGTTAATCCCAACCTCCGACTTCATCCTTCCCCGTTCCCCAATTTCCCCCTCTGGGAACTCTACACTTCTTTTTTCCGTTTGTGAACCTGTGTTTCATGTCTGTACTGCATCCTTTGTATCCCTTTTTAGACTCCACATATAAGTGATATCCTGGAATATGTGTCTTCTTGTCTCTAAAGTACCAGAATTAGTGAGATCATCTACTGCTCCATCCATGTTGCTGCAAATAGCATGGGTTCATTTTGCTTTCTGGATGAGTGATAGTCGCCAGAATGTAAGTAGCACAACGTCTTTATTCATTCATCTCGCTGGACCTTTCGGTCGTTTGTATGTCTAGGCTCTGGTAAAGAGTAGCACAACGTCCGTTGGGGTGCAAGGGTTTTATTCCAATGATGGTATTCTCTGGTTATACGGACTGGAGTGCGGTTTCCGTATCTCGTGGTAGCTCCAGTTTTTAGTTTAGTAAGGGACTTGCTAACTGATCTCCATACTGGCTATTATCAATTTACACTCCCACCAATAGCATAGTAGTGTTCCCTTTATTGCCTGCCCTCTTGAGTACTTACTCTTTTTAGGCTTTTTGAGGACTGCAGCCAGGGAACACCTCGTCTACGTTTCTTTGCATTCTCTAATCATGACAGATCCTGAGGATTTTTTCATTTGATGTGCTGTTTTTAAAACTACGTGTAAGTACCACTGAGCTCTTGAAACATTTCTTCCTGAGAGCCGGGCCAGATTTGAGTTCATTTCAGATCAACTAGCCAAGGACATTGCTCGAGGGCAGGGGTCGTTTGTAGCCCCGCAGGCCTTGTGAGTGTTAAGTGCCCTTGAGCACAGTTTTTCAAGTTGTTGTTACGGGAAAGCACCACAAGGCGGCAGCACTTCTTCGTGTCCTCTGTGTTAACTTGGGCAAACACAGCTTTAGCAGGAGTCTTGGTGTTGGGTTGCAACTTGGAGTGGAACGTGGATGCACACACACCGCAGGGCTTGTGTATCCTTACCTCTTCCTCCTGACACTGCACCGCCACTTCCCAGGCAAATCCCAAGCCTGGCAAATGTGCTATTCGGAGGGTGGTCTGGTTTGTAGGTGGGGAGATTCTAAGGAAGGAGGCTGGAGGTGGATACCCCACTAGCAGGAGCTGTGGAGATCCGGTGTCCTTTCACAGCTCCTCCCTCCCAGCGGGTCTACCATCATTTGGGTACACTAGGCTTTGCTTACCTGTAAGGGGGCTGTCTTGGATCAGGAGGTTGTGGTACCATGCACAGGAGAATGGCCAATAGAGGTCCAAGGGGCCGCTGATCTGGTGGCACGTGCTCCTTCCTGTCTCCCTCAGCACCAGCATACTGCAGTCTTGGGACCCAGGCCTGCTGAGGCTCTAGGGTTGTGTCATCAGCCCACGTCACAGAGGCCTGAGCGTAATAGAGTAGGCACTTCTTGCCTTTTTCTTGTTTTATAATTTAATATTGATTTTCTATTTCAGCATAATTTATATACAATGTTGTGTGTATTTGAGTCCTACAGCAACTTGATGCAGTTATAAATGTAGCTGTACCTGTAGTATTTCGGATTCTTTTCCCTGTTAGGTTACTGAAGAATATTGAGTAGCGTTCCCTGTGCTATCAGGTGTGTCATCGTTGACGAACTCTTTTTGATACATTACTGTGTTTCTGTTAATGCCAACCCCTTACTTCATCTTTCTCCGATCCCCAATTTCCCCCGATGGTAACTCTACATTTCGTGTCTCCGTTTGTGAGTCTGTGTTTGCTCTGTACATTACGTTCCTTGGTCTCCATTTTTCGACTGCACATGTAAGTGATATCTCGCGATATGTGTCTTTCTGTCTCTAATTTTCCCGAATTAGTGAGATCGTCTACTGCTCCATCCATGCTGCTACAAATAGCATGAGTTCATTTTGTTGTCTGGATGAGTGACAGTCCAGGGGTTATAGGTAGCACAACTTCTTTATCCAATCATCTCTCGCTGGACATTTTGGTCGTTTGGGTGTCTTGGCTATGGCAAAGAGTACCAAAAGACCGTTGCGGGGGCTAGTGTTTTATTCCAATGATGGTATTCTCTTGTTATACAAACTGGAGTGGGGATGCCCAATCTCGTGGTAGCTCCAGTTTACAGTTTAGTAAGGAACATGCCTACTGATCTCCATACTGGCTGTTAGCAATTTACATTTCCACCAACAGCATAGTAGGATCCCCTTTTCTGCCTGCCCTCTTGAGCACTTACTCTTTTTAGGCTTTTTGAGGACTGTAGGGAGGGAACACCTCGTCTACGTTTGTTTGCATTCTCTAATCATGATAGATCCTGAACATCTTTTGATTTGATGTGCTGTTTTTTAAAAAGCGTGTGAGGATCATTGAGCTCTTGAAACATTTCTGCCTGGGAGTCGGGCCTGATTTGAATTCATTTCACATTACCTAGCCCAGGACGTTGCTCAAGGGCAGGGGTCGTTTGCAGCCCTGCAGGCCTTGTGAATATTAAGTGCCCTTGAGCACAGTTTTTCAAGTTGTTGTTACAGGAAAGCGCCACAATGTGGCAGCACTTCTTCGTGTCCTCTGTGTTAACTTGGGCAAACAGAGCCTTAGAGGGAGTCTTGGTGTTGGGTTGCAAATTGGAGTCGAACGTGGCTGAACACACACCACAGGGCTTGTGTGTGTTTACCTCTTCCCCCTTACCCTGCACAGCCAGACCCCAGGCAAATCCCAAGCCTTGCAAATGTGCTATTCGGAGGGTGCTGTGGTTTGTAGGTGGGGCGATTCTAAGGAAGGAGGCTGGAGGTACGAACCCCACTAGCAGGAGCTGTGGAGATCCGGTGTCCTTTCACAGCTCCTCTCTCCCAGCGGTTCTACCATCATTTGGGTACACTAGGCTTTGCTTACCTGTAAGAGGTCTGTCTTGGATCGGGAGGTTGTGGTTCCATGCAGAGCAGAATGGGCAATAGAGGTCCAAGGGGCCGGTGATCTGGTGGCACGTCCTCCTTCCTGTCTCCCTCAGCAACAGCATACTCCAGCCTTGGGACCCAGGCCTGCTGAGGCTCTAGGGTTGTGACATCAGCCCACGTCACAGAGGCCTGAGTGTAATAGAGTGGGCATTTCTTGCCTTTTTCTTGTTTTATAATTTAGTATTGATTTCCTATTTCAGCATAGTTTATATACAGTGTTGTGTTTGAGTTCGACAGCAAGGTGATGAGTTATGAATGTAGCTGTACCTGTAGTATTTTGGATTCTTTTCCCTGTTAGGTTATTGAAGAATATTGAGTAGCGTTCCTTGTGCTATCAGGTGTGTCATCGTTGATGAATTCTTTTTGATACATTAGTGTGTTTTTGTTAATCCCAACCTCTGACTTCATCCTTCCTTGTTCCCCAATTTCCCCCTCTGGGAACTCTACACTTCTTTTTTCCGTTTGTGAACCTGTGTTTCATGTCTGTACTGCATCCTTTGTATCCCTTTTTAGACTCCACATATAAGTGATATCCTGGAATATGTGTCTTTTTGTCTCTAAATTACCAGAATTAGTGAGATCATCTACTGCTCCATCCATGTTGCTGCAAATAGCATGGGTTCATTTTGCTTTCTGGATGAGTGATAGTCGCCAGAATGTAAGTAGCACAACGTCTTTATCCATTCATCTCTCGCTGGACATTTCGGTCGTTTGTATGTCTGGGCTATGGTAAAGAGTAGCACAACGTCCGTTGGGGTGCAAGGGTTTTATTCCAATGATGGTATTCTCTGGTTATACGGACTGGAGTGCGGTTTCCGTATCTCGTGGTAGCTCCAGTTTTTAGTTTAGTAACGGACTTGCTAACTGATCTCCATACTGGCTATTATCAATTTACACTCCCACCAATAGCATAGTAGGGTTCCCTTTATTGCCTGCCCTCTTGAGTACGTACTCTTTTTAGGCTTTTTGAGGACTGCAGCCAGGGAACACCTCGTCTACGTTTCTTTGCATTCTCTAATCATGACAGATCCTGAGGATTTTTTCATTTGATGTGCTGTTTTTAAAACTACGTGTAAGTACCACTGAGCTCTTGAAACATTTCTGCCTGAGAGTCGGGCCAGATTTGAGTTCATTTCAGATTAACTAGCCAAGGACATTTCTCGAGGGCAGGGGTCCTTTGCAGCCCCGCAGGCCTTGTGAATGTTAAGTGCCCTTGAGCACAGTTTTTCAATTTGTTGTTATAGGAAAAGGCCACAAGGCGGCAGCACTTCTTCATGTCCTCTGTGTTAACTTGGGCAAACACAACCTTAGAGGGAGTCTTGGTGTTGGGTTGCAAATTGGAGTCCAATGTGGTTGAACACACACCGCAGGGCTTGTGTATCTTTACCTCCTCCCCCTTACACTGCACCGCCAGTCCCCAGGCAAATCCCAAGCCTTGAAAATGTGCTATTCTGAGGGTGCTGTGGTTTGTAGGTGGGGCGATTCTAAGGAAGGAGGCTGGAGGTGGATACCCCACTAGCAGGAGCTGTGGAGATCCGGTGTCCTTTCACAGCTCCTCCCTCCCAGCGGTTCTACCATCATTTGGGTACACTAGGCTTTGCTTACCTGTAAGAGGGCTGTCTTGGATCGGGAGGTTGTGGTACCATGCAGAGCAGAATGGGCAATAGAGGTCTAAGGGGCCGGTGATCTGGTGGCACGTGCTCCTTCCTGTCTCCCTCAGCGACAGCATACTCCAGCCTTGGGACCCAGGCCTGCTGAGGCTCTAGGGTTGTGTCATCAGCCCATGTCACAGAGGCCTGAGGGTAATAGAGTAGGCTGTTCTTACCTTTTTCTTGTTTTATAATTTAATACTGATTTTCTATTTCAGCATAGTTTATATACAGTGTTGTGTTTGAGTTCGACAGCAAGGTGATGAGTTATGAATGTAGCTGTACCTGTAGTATTTTGGATTCTTTTCCCTGTTAGGTTATTGAAGAATATTGAGTAGCGTTCCCTGTGCTATCAGGTGTGTCATCGTTGATGAATTCTTTTTGATACATTAGTGTGTTTCTGTTAATCCCAACCTCCGAGTTCATCCTTCCCCGATCCCCAGTTTCCCCTTCTGGGAACTGTACACTTGTTTCTTCCGTTTCTGAACCTGTGTTTCCTTTGTATACTACATCCTGTGTATCCGTTTTTAGACTCCACATATAAGTGATGTCCTGGGATATGTGTCTTTCGGTCTCTAAATTACCAGAATTAGTGAGATCATCTACTGCTCCATCCATGTTGCTGCAAATAGCATGAGTTCATTTTGTTTTCTGGATGAGTGATAGTCGCCAAAATGTAAGTAGCACAACATCTGTATCCATTCATCTTTCGCTGGATATTTCGGTCGTTTGTATGTCTGGGCTATGGTAAAGAGTAGAACAATGTCCGTTGGGGTGCAAGTGTTTTATTCCAATGATGGTATTCTCTGGTTATAGGAACTGGAGTGCGGTTTCCATATCTCGTGGTAGCTCCAGTTTTTCGTTTAGTGAGGGACTTGCTAACTGATCTCCATACTGGCTATTATCAATTTACACTCCCTCCAACATCATAGTAGGGTTCCCTTTATTGCCTGCCCTCTTGAGCACTTACTCTTTTTAGGCTTTTGGAGGACTGCAGCCAGGGAACACCTCGTCTACATTTCTTTGCATTCTCTGAACATGACAGATCCTGAGCATTTTTTCATTTGATGTGCTGTTTTTAAAAATACGTGTAAGTACCACTGAGCTCTTGAAATATTTCTGCCTGAGATTCGGGCCAGATTTGAGTTCATTTCAGATTAACTAGCCAAGGACATTTCTCAAAGGCAGGGGTCGTTTGCAGCCCCGCAGGCCTTGTGAATGTTAAGTGCCCTTGAGCACAGTTTTTCAATTTGTTGTTATGGGAAAAGGCCACAAGGCGCCAGCACCTCTTCATGTCCTTTGTGTTAACTTGGGCAAAGGCAGCCTTAGAGGGAGTCTTGGTGTTGGGTTGCAAATTGCAGTGGAACGTGGCTGAACACACACCGCAGGGCTTGTGTATCTTTACCTGTTCCCCCTTACACTGCACCGCCAGACCCCAGGCAAATCCCAAGCCTTGCAAATGTGCTATTCGGAGGGTGCTCTGGTTTGTAGGTGAAGCGATTCTAAGGAAGGAGGCTGGAGGTGGATACCCCACTAGCAGGAGCTGCGGAGATCTGGTGTCCTTTCACAGCTCCTCCCTCCCAGCGGTTCTACCATCATTTGGGTACACTAGGCTCTGCTTACCTGTAAGAGGGCTGTCTTGGATCGGGAGTTTGTGGTACCATGCAGAGGAGAATGGCCAATAGAGGTCCAAGGGGCCGCTGATCTGGTGGCACGTGCTCCTTCCTGTCTCCCTCAGCACCAGCATACCGCAGCCTTGGGACCCAGGCCTGCTGAGGCTCTAGGGTTGTGACATCAGCCCACGTCACAGAGGCCTGAGGGTAATAGGTAGGCATTTCTTACCTTTTTCTTGTTTTATAATTTAATACTGATTTTCTATTTCAGCATAATTTATATACAATGTTGTGTCTATTTGAGTCCTACAGCAACTTGATGCAGTTCTACATGTAGCTGTACCTGTAGTATTTCGGATTCTTTTCCCTGTTAGGTTATTGAAGAATATTGAGTAGCGTTCCCTGTGCTATCAGGTGTGTCATCGTTGATGAACTCTTTTTGATACATTACTGTGTTTCTGTTAATGCCAACCTCTTACTTCATCTTTCTCCGATCCCCAATTTCCCCCGATGGTAACTCTACATTTCGTGTCTCCGTTTGTGAGTCTGTGTTTGCTCTGTACATTACGTTCCTTGGTCTCCATTTTTCGACTGCACATGTAAGTGATATCTCGCGATATGTGTCTTTCTGTCTCTAATTTTCCCGAATTAGTGAGATCGTCTACTGCTCCATCCATGCTGCTACAAATAGCATGAGTTCATTTTGTTGTCTGGATGAGTGACAGTCCAGGGGTTATAGGTAGCACAACTTCTTTATCCAATCATCTCTCGCTGGACATTTTGGTCGTTTGGGTGTCTTGGCTATGGCAAAGAGTACCACAAGACCGTTGCGGGGGCTAGTGTTTTATTCCAATGATGGTATTCTCTTGTTATACAAACTGGAGTGGGGATGCCCAATCTCGTGGTAGCTCCAGTTTACAGTTTAGTAAGGAACATGCCTACTGATCTCCATACTGGCTGTTAGCAATTTACATTTCCACCAACAGCATAGTAGGATCCCCTTTTCTGCCTGCCCTCTTGAGCACTTACTCTTTTTAGGCTTTTTGAGGACTGTAGGGAGGGAACACCTCGTCTACGTTTGTTTGCATTCTCTAATCATGATAGATCCTGAACATCTTTTGATTTGATGTGCTGTTTTTTAAAAAGCGTGTGAGGATCATTGAGCTCTTGAAACATTTCTGCCTGGGAGTCGGGCCTGATTTGAATTCATTTCACATTACCTAGCCCAGGACGTTGCTCAAGGGCAGGGGTCGTTTGCAGCCCTGCAGGCCTTGTGAATATTAAGTGCCCTTGAGCACAGTTTTTCAAGTTGTTGTTACAGGAAAGCGCCACAATGTGGCAGCACTTCTTCGTGTCCTCTGTGTTAACTTGGGCAAACAGAGCCTTAGAGGGAGTCTTGGTGTTGGGTTGCAAATTGGAGTCGAACGTGGCTGAACACACACCACAGGGCTTGTGTGTGTTTACCTCTTCCCCCTTACCCTGCACAGCCAGACCCCAGGCAAATCCCCAGCCTTGCAAATGTGCTATTCGGAGGGTGCTGTGGTTTGTAGGTGGGGCGATTCTAAGGAAGGAGGCTGGAGGTACGAACCCCACTAGCAGGAGCTGTGGAGATCCGGTGTCCTTTCACAGCTCCTCTCTCCCAGCGGTTCTACCATCATTTGGGTACACTAGGCTTTGCTTACCTGTAAGAGGGCTGTCTTGGATCGGGAGGTTGTGGTTCCATGCAGAGCAGAATGGGCAATAGAGGTCCAAGGGGCCGGTGATCTGGTGGCACGTCCTCCTTCCTGTCTCCCTCAGCAACAGCATACTCCAGCCTTGGGACCCAGGCCTGCTGAGGCTCTAGGGTTGTGACATCAGCCCACGTCACAGAGGCCTGAGTGTAATAGAGTGGGCATTTCTTGCCTTTTTCTTGTTTTATAATTTAGTATTGATTTCCTATTTCAGCATAGTTTATATACAGTGTTGTGTTTGAGTTCGACAGCAAGGTGATGAGTTATGAATGTAGCTGTACCTGTAGTATTTTGGATTCTTTTCCCTGTTAGGTTATTGAAGAATATTGAGTAGCGTTCCTTGTGCTATCAGGTGTGTCATCGTTGATGAATTCTTTTTGATACATTAGTGTGTTTCTGTTAATCCCAACCTCCGACTTCATCCTTCCCCGTTCCCCAATTTCCCCCTCTGGGAACTCTACACTTCTTTTTTCCGTTTGTGAACCTGTGTTTCATGTCTGTACTGCATCCTTTGTATCCCTTTTTAGACTCCACATATAAGTGATATCCTGGAATATGTGTCTTTTTGTCTCTAAATTACCAGAATTAGTGAGATCATCTACTGCTCCATCCATGTTGCTGCAAATAGCATGGGTTCATTTTGCTTTGTGGATGAGTGATAGTCGCCAGAATGTAAGTAGCACAACGTCTTTATCCATTCATCTCTCGCTGGACATTTCGGTCGTTTGTATGTCTGGGCTATGGTAAAGAGTAGCACAACGTCCGTTGGGGTGCAAGTGTTTTATTCCAATGATGGTATTCTCTGGTTATTCGAACTGGAGTGCGGTTTCCGTGTCTCGTGGTAGCTCCAGTTTATAGTTTAGTAAGGGACTTGCTTACTGATCTCCATACTGGCTGTTATCAATTTACATTCCCACCAACAGCATAGTAGGGTTCCCTTTATTGCCTGCCCTCTTGAGCATTTACTCTTTTTAGGCTTTTTGAGAACTGCAGCCAGGGAGCACCTCGTCTACGTTTCGTTGCATTCTCTATTCATGACAGATCCTGAGGATTTTTTCATTTGATGTGCTGTTTTTAAAACTACGTGTAAGTACCACTGAGCTCTTGAAACATTTCTTCCTGAGAGCCGGGCCAGATTTGAGTTCATTTCAGATCAACTAGCCAAGGACATTGCTCGAGGGCAGGGGTCGTTTGTAGCCCCGCAGGCCTTGTGAGTGTTAAGTGCCCTTGAGCACAGTTTTTCAAGTTGTTGTTACGGGAAAGCACCACAAGGCGGCAGCACTTCTTCGTGTCCTCTGTGTTAACTTGGGCAAACACAGCTTTAGCAGGAGTCTTGGTGTTGGGTTGCAACTTGGAGTGGAACGTGGATGCACACACACCGCAGGGCTTGTGTATCCTTACCTCTTCCTCCTGACACTGCACCGCCACTTCCCAGGCAAATCCCAAGCCTGGCAAATGTGCTATTCGGAGGGTGGTCTGGTTTGTAGGTGGGGAGATTCTAAGGAAGGAGGCTGGAGGTGGATACCCCACTAGCAGGAGCTGTGGAGATCCGGTGTCCTTTCACAGCTCCTCCCTCCCAGCGGGTCTACCATCATTTGGGTACACTAGGCTTTGCTTACCTGTAAGGGGGCTGTCTTGGATCAGGAGGTTGTGGTACCATGCACAGGAGAATGGCCAATAGAGGTCCAAGGGGCCGCTGATCTGGTGGCACGTGCTCCTTCCTGTCTCCCTCAGCACCAGCATACTGCAGTCTTGGGACCCAGGCCTGCTGAGGCTCTAGGGTTGTGTCATCAGCCCACGTCACAGAGGCCTGAGCGTAATAGAGTAGGCACTTCTTGCCTTTTTCTTGTTTTATAATTTAATATTGATTTTCTATTTCAGCATAATTTATATACAATGTTGTGTGTATTTGAGTCCTACAGCAACTTGATGCAGTTATAAATGTAGCTGTACCTGTAGTATTTCGGATTCTTTTCCCTGTTAGGTTACTGAAGAATATTGAGTAGCGTTCCCTGTGCTATCAGGTGTGTCATCGTTGACGAACTCTTTTTGATACATTACTGTGTTTCTGTTAATGCCAACCTCTTACTTCATCTTTCTCCGATCCCCAATTTCCCCCGATGTTAACTCTACATTTCGTGTCTCCGTTTGTGAGTCTGTGTTTGCTCTGTACATTACGTTCCTTGGTCTCCATTTTTCGACTGCACATGTAAGTGATATCTCGCGATATGTGTCTTTCTGTCTCTAATTTTCCCGAATTAGTGAGATCGTCTACTGCTCCATCCATGCTGCTACAAATAGCATGAGTTCATTTTGTTGTCTGGATGAGTGACAGTCCAGGGGTTATAGGTAGCACAACTTCTTTATCCAATCATCTCTCGCTGGACATTTTGGTCGTTTGGGTGTCTTGGCTATGGCAAAGAGTACCACAAGACCGTTGGGGGGGCAAGTGTTTTATTCCAATGATGGTATTCTCTTGTTATACAAACTGGAGTGGGGATGGCCAATCTCGTGGTAGCTCCAGTTTACAGTTTAGTAAGGAACATGCCTACTGATCTCCATACTGGCTGTTAGCAATTTACATTTCCACCAACAGCATAGTAGGATCCCCTTTTCTGCCTGCCCTCTTGAGCACTTACTCTTTTTAGGCTTTTTGAGGACTGTAGGGAGGGAACACCTCGTCTACGTTTGTTTGCATTCTCTAATCATGATAGATCCTGAACATCTTTTGATTTGATGTGCTGTTTTTTAAAAAGCGTGTGAGGATCATTGAGCTCTTGAAACATTTCTGCCTGGGAGTCGGGCCTGATTTGAATTCATTTCACATTACCTAGCCCAGGACGTTGCTCAAGGGCAGGGGTCGTTTGCAGCCCCGCAGGCCTTGTGAATATTAAGTGCCCTTGAGCACAGTTTTTCAAGTTGTTGTTACAGGAAAGCGCCACAATGTGGCAGCACTTCTTCGTGTCCTCTGTGTTAACTTGGGCAAACAGAGCCTTAGAGGGAGTCTTGGTGTTGGGTTGCAAATTGGAGTCGAACGTGGCTGAACACACACCACAGGGCTTGTGTGTGTTTACCTCTTCCCCCTTACCCTGCACAGCCAGACCCCAGGCAAATCCCAAGCCTTGCAAATGTGCTATTCGGAGGGTGCTGTGGTTTGTAGGTGGGGCGATTCTAAGGAAGGAGGCTGGAGGTACGAACCCCACTAGCAGGAGCTGTGGAGATCCGGTGTCCTTTCACAGCTCCTCTCTCCCAGCGGTTCTACCATCATTTGGGTACACTAGGCTTTGCTTACCTGTAAGAGGTCTGTCTTGGATCGGGAGGTTGTGGTTCCATGCAGAGCAGAATGGGCAATAGAGGTCCAAGGGGCCGGTGATCTGGTGGCACGTCCTCCTTCCTGTCTCCCTCAGCGACAGCATACTCCAGCCTTGGGACCCAGGCCTGCTGAGGCTCTAGGGTTGTGACATCAGCCCACGTCACAGAGGCCTGAGTGTAATAGAGTAGGCATTTCTTGCCTTTTTCTTGTTTTATAATTTAGTATTGATTTCCTATTCCACATAGTTTATATACAGTGTTGTGTTTGAGTTCGACCCAAGGTGATGAGTTATGAATGTAGCTGTACCTGTAGTATTTTGGATTCTTTTCCCTGTTAGGTTATTGAAGAATATTGAGTAGCGTTCCTTGTGCTATCAGGTGTGTCATCGTTGATGAATTCTTTTTGATACATTAGTGTGTTTCTGTTAATCCCAACCTCCGACTTCATCCTTCCCCGTTCCCCAATTTCCCCCTCTGGGAACTCTACACTTCTTTTTTCCGTTTGTGAACCTGTGTTTCATGTCTGTACTGCATCCTTTGTATCCCTTTTTAGACTCCACATATAAGTGATATCCTGGAATATGTGTCTTTTTGTCTCTAAAGTACCAGAATTAGTGAGATCATCTACTGCTCCATCCATGTTGCTGCAAATAGCATGGGTTCATTTTGCTTTCTGGATGAGTGATAGTCGCCAGAATGTAAGTAGCACAACGTCTTTATTCATTCATCTCGCTGGACCTTTCGGTCGTTTGTATGTCTAGGCTCTGGTAAAGAGTAGCACAACGTCCGTTGGGGTGCAAGGGTTTTATTCCAATGATGGTATTCTCTGGTTATACGGACTGGAGTGCGGTTTCCGTATCTCGTGGTAGCTCCAGTTTTTAGTTTAGTAAGGGACTTGCTAACTGATCTCCATACTGGCTATTATCAATTTACACTCCCACCAATAGCATAGTAGTGTTCCCTTTATTGCCTGCCCTCTTGAGTACTTACTCTTTTTAGGCTTTTTGAGGACTGCAGCCAGGGAACACCTCGTCTACGTTTCTTTGCATTCTCTAATCATGACAGATCCTGAGGAATTTTTCATTTGATGTGCTGTTTTTAAAACTACGTGTAAGTACCACTGAGCTCTTGAAACATTTCTTCCTGAGAGCCGGGCCAGATTTGAGTTCATTTCAGATCAACTAGCCAAGGACATTGCTCGAGGGCAGGGGTCGTTTGTAGCCCCGCAGGCCTTGTGAGTGTTAAGTGCCCTTGAGCACAGTTTTTCAAGTTGTTGTTACGGGAAAGCGCCACAAGGCGGCAGCACTTCTTCGTGTCCTCTGTGTTAACTTGGGCAAACACAGCTTTAGCAGGAGTCTTGGTGTTGGGTTGCAACTTGGAGTGGAACGTGGATGCACACACACCGCAGGGCTTGTGTATCCTTACCTCTTCCTCCTGACACTGCACCGCCACTTCCCAGGCAAATCCCAAGCCTGGCAAATGTGCTATTCGGAGGGTGGTCTGGTTTGTAGGTGGGGAGATTCTAAGGAAGGAGGCTGGAGGTGGATACCCCACTAGCAGGAGCTGTGGAGATCCGGTGTCCTTTCACAGCTCCTCCCTCCCAGCAGGTCTACCATCATTTGGGTACACTAGGCTTTGCTTACCTGTAAGGGGGCTGTCTTGGATCAGGAGGTTGTGGTACCATGCACAGGAGAATGGCCAATAGAGGTCCAAGGGGCCGCTGATCTGGTGGCACGTGCTCCTTCCTGTCTCCCTCAGCACCAGCATACTGCAGTCTTGGGACCCAGGCCTGCTGAGGCTCTAGGGTTGTGTCATCAGCCCACGTCACAGAGGCCTGAGCGTAATAGAGTAGGCACTTCTTGCCTTTTTCTTGTTTTATAATTTAATATTGATTTTCTATTTCAGCATAATTTATATACAATGTTGTGTGTATTTGAGTCCTACAGCAACTTGATGCAGTTATAAATGTAGCTGTACCTGTAGTATTTCGGATTCTTTTCCCTGTTAGGTTACTGAAGAATATTGAGTAGCGTTCCCTGTGCTATCAGGTGTGTCATCGTTGACGAACTCTTTTTGATACATTACTGTGTTTCTGTTAATGCCAACCCCTTACTTCATCTTTCTCCGATCCCCAATTTCCCCCGATGGTAACTCTACATTTCGTGTCTCCGTTTGTGAGTCTGTGTTTGCTCTGTACATTACGTTCCTTGGTCTCCATTTTTCGACTGCACATGTAAGTGATATCTCGCGATATGTGTCTTTCTGTCTCTAATTTTCCCGAATTAGTGAGATCGTCTACTGCTCCATCCATGCTGCTACAAATAGCATGAGTTCATTTTGTTGTCTGGATGAGTGACAGTCCAGGGGTTATAGGTAGCACAACTTCTTTATCCAATCATCTCTCGCTGGACATTTTGGTCGTTTGGGTGTCTTGGCTATGGCAAAGAGTACCACAAGACCGTTGCGGGGGCTAGTGTTTTATTCCAATGATGGTATTCTCTTGTTATACAAACTGGAGTGGGGATGCCCAATCTCGTGGTAGCTCCAGTTTACAGTTTAGTAAGGAACATGCCTACTGATCTCCATACTGGCTGTTAGCAATTTACATTTCCACCAACAGCATAGTAGGATCCCCTTTTCTGCCTGCCCTCTTGAGCACTTACTCTTTTTAGGCTTTTTGAGGACTGTAGGGAGGGAACACCTCGTCTACGTTTGTTTGCATTCTCTAATCATGATAGATCCTGAACATCTTTTGATTTGATGTGCTGTTTTTTAAAAAGCGTGTGAGGATCATTGAGCTCTTGAAACATTTCTGCCTGGGAGTCGGGCCTGATTTGAATTCATTTCACATTACCTAGCCCAGGACGTTGCTCAAGGGCAGGGGTCGTTTGCAGCCCTGCAGGCCTTGTGAATATTAAGTGCCCTTGAGCACAGTTTTTCAAGTTGTTGTTACAGGAAAGCGCCACAATGTGGCAGCACTTCTTCGTGTCCTCTGTGTTAACTTGGGCAAACAGAGCCTTAGAGGGAGTCTTGGTGTTGGGTTGCAAATTGGAGTCGAACGTGGCTGAACACACACCACAGGGCTTGTGTGTGTTTACCTCTTCCCCCTTACCCTGCACAGCCAGACCCCAGGCAAATCCCAAGCCTTGCAAATGTGCTATTCGGAGGGTGCTGTGGTTTGTAGGTGGGGCGATTCTAAGGAAGGAGGCTGGAGGTACGAACCCCACTAGCAGGAGCTGTGGAGATCCGGTGTCCTTTCACAGCTCCTCTCTCCCAGCGGTTCTACCATCATTTGGGTACACTAGGCTTTGCTTACCTGTAAGAGGTCTGTCTTGGATCGGGAGGTTGTGGTTCCATGCAGAGCAGAATGGGCAATAGAGGTCCAAGGGGCCGGTGATCTGGTGGCACGTCCTCCTTCCTGTCTCCCTCAGCAACAGCATACTCCAGCCTTGGGACCCAGGCCTGCTGAGGCTCTAGGGTTGTGACATCAGCCCACGTCACAGAGGCCTGAGTGTAATAGAGTGGGCATTTCTTGCCTTTTTCTTGTTTTATAATTTAGTATTGATTTCCTATTTCAGCATAGTTTATATACAGTGTTGTGTTTGAGTTCGACAGCAAGGTGATGAGTTATGAATGTAGCTGTACCTGTAGTATTTTGGATTCTTTTCCCTGTTAGGTTATTGAAGAATATTGAGTAGCGTTCCTTGTGCTATCAGGTGTGTCATCGTTGATGAATTCTTTTTGATACATTAGTGTGTTTTTGTTAATCCCAACCTCTGACTTCATCCTTCCTTGTTCCCCAATTTCCCCCTCTGGGAACTCTACACTTCTTTTTTCCGTTTGTGAACCTGTGTTTCATGTCTGTACTGCATCCTTTGTATCCCTTTTTAGACTCCACATATAAGTGATATCCTGGAATATGTGTCTTTTTGTCTCTAAATTACCAGAATTAGTGAGATCATCTACTGCTCCATCCATGTTGCTGCAAATAGCATGGGTTCATTTTGCTTTCTGGATGAGTGATAGTCGCCAGAATGTAAGTAGCACAACGTCTTTATCCATTCATCTCTCGCTGGACATTTCGGTCGTTTGTATGTCTGGGCTATGGTAAAGAGTAGCACAACGTCCGTTGGGGTGCAAGGGTTTTATTCCAATGATGGTATTCTCTGGTTATACGGACTGGAGTGCGGTTTCCGTATCTCGTGGTAGCTCCAGTTTTTAGTTTAGTAACGGACTTGCTAACTGATCTCCATACTGGCTATTATCAATTTACACTCCCACCAATAGCATAGTAGGGTTCCCTTTATTGCCTGCCCTCTTGAGTACGTACTCTTTTTAGGCTTTTTGAGGACTGCAGCCAGGGAACACCTCGTCTACGTTTCTTTGCATTCTCTAATCATGACAGATCCTGAGGATTTTTTCATTTGATGTGCTGTTTTTAAAACTACGTGTAAGTACCACTGAGCTCTTGAAACATTTCTGCCTGAGAGTCGGGCCAGATTTGAGTTCATTTCAGATTAACTAGCCAAGGACATTTCTCGAGGGCAGGGGTCCTTTGCAGCCCCGCAGGCCTTGTGAATGTTAAGTGCCCTTGAGCACAGTTTTTCAATTTGTTGTTATAGGAAAAGGCCACAAGGCGGCAGCACTTCTTCATGTCCTCTGTGTTAACTTGGGCAAACACAACCTTAGAGGGAGTCTTGGTGTTGGGTTGCAAATTGGAGTCCAATGTGGTTGAACACACACCGCAGGGCTTGTGTATCTTTACCTCCTCCCCCTTACACTGCACCGCCAGTCCCCAGGCAAATCCCAAGCCTTGAAAATGTGCTATTCTGAGGGTGCTGTGGTTTGTAGGTGGGGCGATTCTAAGGAAGGAGGCTGGAGGTGGATACCCCACTAGCAGGAGCTGTGGAGATCCGGTGTCCTTTCACAGCTCCTCCCTCCCAGCGGTTCTACCATCATTTGGGTACACTAGGCTTTGCTTACCTGTAAGAGGGCTGTCTTGGATCGGGAGGTTGTGGTACCATGCAGAGCAGAATGGGCAATAGAGGTCTAAGGGGCCGGTGATCTGGTGGCACGTGCTCCTTCCTGTCTCCCTCAGCGACAGCATACTCCAGCCTTGGGACCCAGGCCTGCTGAGGCTCTAGGGTTGTGTCATCAGCCCATGTCACAGAGGCCTGAGGGTAATAGAGTAGGCTGTTCTTACCTTTTTCTTGTTTTATAATTTAATACTGATTTTCTATTTCAGCATAGTTTATATACAGTGTTGTGTTTGAGTTCGACAGCAAGGTGATGAGTTATGAATGTAGCTGTACCTGTAGTATTTTGGATTCTTTTCCCTGTTAGGTTATTGAAGAATATTGAGTAGCGTTCCCTGTGCTATCAGGTGTGTCATCGTTGATGAATTCTTTTTGATACATTAGTGTGTTTCTGTTAATCCCAACCTCCGAGTTCATCCTTCCCCGATCCCCAGTTTCCCCTTCTGGGAACTGTACACTTGTTTCTTCCGTTTCTGAACCTGTGTTTCCTTTGTATACTACATCCTGTGTATCCGTTTTTAGACTCCACATATAAGTGATGTCCTGGGATATGTGTCTTTCGGTCTCTAAATTACCAGAATTAGTGAGATCATCTACTGCTCCATCCATGTTGCTGCAAATAGCATGAGTTCATTTTGTTTTCTGGATGAGTGATAGTCGCCAAAATGTAAGTAGCACAACATCTGTATCCATTCATCTTTCGCTGGATATTTCGGTCGTTTGTATGTCTGGGCTATGGTAAAGAGTAGAACAGTGTCCGTTGGGGTGCAAGTGTTTTATTCCAATGATGGTATTCTCTGGTTATAGGAACTGGAGTGCGGTTTCCATATCTCGTGGTAGCTCCAGTTTTTCGTTTAGTGAGGGACTTGCTAACTGATCTCCATACTGGCTATTATCAATTTACACTCCCTCCAACAGCATAGTAGGGTTCCCTTTATTGCCTGCCCTCTTGAGCACTTACTCTTTTTAGGCTTTTGGAGGAGTGCAGCCAGGGAACACCTCGTCTACATTTCTTTGCATTCTCTGAACATGACAGATCCTGAGCATTTTTTCATTTGATGTGCTGTTTTTAAAAATACGTGTAAGTACCACTGAGCTCTTGAAACATTTCTGCCTGAGATTCGGGCCAGATTTGAGTTCATTTCAGATTAACTAGCCAAGGACATTTCTCAAGGGCAGGGGTCGTTTGCAGCCCCGCAGGCCTTGTGAATGTTAAGTGCCCTTGAGCACAGTTTTTCAATTTGTTGTTATGGGAAAAGGCCACAAGGCGCCAGCACCTCTTCATGTCCTTTGTGTTAACTTGGGCAAAGGCAGCCTTAGAGGGAGTCTTGGTGTTGGGTTGCAAATTGCAGTGGAACGTGGTTGAACACACACCGCAGGGCTTGTGTATCTTTACCTGTTCCCCCTTACACTGCACCGCCAGACCCCAGGCAAATCCCAAGCCTTGCAAATGTGCTATTCGGAGGGTGCTCTGGTTTGTAGGTGAAGCGATTCTAAGGAAGGAGGCTGGAGGTGGATACCCCACTAGCAGGAGCTGCGGAGATCTGGTGTCCTTTCACAGCTCCTCCCTCCCAGCGGTTCTACCATCATTTGGGTACACTAGGCTCTGCTTACCTGTAAGAGGGCTGTCTTGGATCGGGAGTTTGTGGTACCATGCAGAGGAGAATGGCCAATAGAGGTCCAAGGGGCCGCTGATCTGGTGGCACGTGCTCCTTCCTGTCTCCCTCAGCACCAGCATACCGCAGCCTTGGGACCCAGGCCTGCTGAGGCTCTAGGGTTGTGACATCAGCCCACGTCACAGAGGCCTGAGTGTAATAGAGTGGGCATTTCTTGCCTTTTTCTTGTTTTATAATTTAGTATTGATTTCCTATTTCAGCATAGTTTATATACAGTGTTGTGTTTGAGTTCGACAGCAAGGTGATGAGTTATGAATGTAGCTGTACCTGTAGTATTTTGGATTCTTTTCCCTGTTAGGTTATTGAAGAATATTGAGTAGCGTTCCTTGTGCTATCAGGTGTGTCATCGTTGATGAATTCTTTTTGATACATTCGTGTGTTTCTGTTAATCCCAACCTCCGACTTCATCCTTCCCCGTTCCCCAATTTCCCCCTCTGGGAACTCTACACTTCTTTTTTCCGTTTGTGAACCTGTGTTTCATGTCTGTACTGCATCCTTTGTATCCCTTTTTAGACTCCACATATAAGTGATATCCTGGAATATGTGTCTTTTTGTCTCTAAATTACCAGAATTAGTGAGATCATCTACTGCTCCATCCATGTTGCTGCAAATAGCATGGGTTCATTTTGCTTTCTGGATGAGTGATAGTCGCCAGAATGTAAGTAGCACAACGTCTTTATTCATTCATCTCGCTGGACCTCTCGGTCGTTTGTATGTCTAGGCTCTGGTAAAGAGTAGCACATCGTCCGTTGGGGTGCAAGGGTTTTATTCCAATGATGGTATTCTCTGGTTATACGGACTGGAGTGCGGTTTCCGTATCTCGTGGTAGCTCCAGTTTTTAGTTTAGTAAGGGACTTGCTAACTGATCTCCATACTGGCTATTATCAATTTACACTCCCACCAATAGCATAGTAGTGTTCCCTTTATTGCCTGCCCTCTTGAGTACTTACTCTTTTTAGGCTTTTTGAGGACTGCAGCCAGGGAACACCTCGTCTACGTTTCTTTGCATTCTCTAATCATGACAGATCCTGAGGATTTTTTCATTTGATGTGCTGTTTTTAAAACTACGTGTAAGTACCACTGAGCTCTTGAAACATTTCTTCCTGAGAGCCGGGCCAGATTTGAGTTCATTTCAGATCAACTAGCCAAGGACATTGCTCGAGGGCAGGGGTCGTTTGTAGCCCCGCAGGCCTTGTGAGTGTTAAGTGCCCTTGAGCACAGTTTTTCAAGTTGTTGTTACGGGAAAGCGCCACAAGGCGGCAGCACTTCTTCGTGTCCTCTGTGTTAACTTGGGCAAACACAGCTTTAGCAGGAGTCTTGGTGTTGGGTTGCAACTTGGAGTGGAACGTGGATGCACACACACCGCAGGGCTTGTGTATCCTTACCTCTTCCTCCTGACACTGCACCGCCACTTCCCAGGCAAATCCCAAGCCTGGCAAATGTGCTATTCGGAGGGTGGTCTGGTTTGTAGGTGGGGAGATTCTAAGGAAGGAGGCTGGAGGTGGATACCCCACTAGCAGGAGCTGTGGAGATCCGGTGTCCTTTCACAGTTCCTCCCTCCCAGCGGGTCTACCATCATTTGGGTACACTAGGCTTTGCTTACCTGTAAGGGGGCTGTCTTGGATCAGGAGGTTGTGGTACCATGCACAGGAGAATGGCCAATAGAGGTCCAAGGGGCCGCTGATCTGGTGGCACGTGCTCCTTCCTGTCTCCCTCAGCACCAGCATACTGCAGTCTTGGGACCCAGGCCTGCTGAGGCTCTAGGGTTGTGTCATCAGCCCACGTCACAGAGGCCTGAGCGTAATAGAGTAGGCACTTCTTGCCTTTTTCTTGTTTTATAATTTAATATTGATTTTCTATTTCAGCATAATTTATATACAATGTTGTGTGTATTTGAGTCCTACAGCAACTTGATGCAGTTATAAATGTAGCTGTACCTGTAGTATTTCGGATTCTTTTCCCTGTTAGGTTACTGAAGAATATTGAGTAGCGTTCCCTGTGCTATCAGGTGTGTCATCGTTGACGAACTCTTTTTGATACATTACTGTGTTTCTGTTAATGCCAACCCCTTACTTCATCTTTCTCCGATCCCCAATTTCCCCCGATGGTAACTCTACATTTCGTGTCTCCGTTTGTGAGTCTGTGTTTGCTCTGTACATTACGTTCCTTGGTCTCCATTTTTCGACTGCACATGTAAGTGATATCTCGCGATATGTGTCTTTCTGTCTCTAATTTTCCCGAATTAGTGAGATCGTCTACTGCTCCATCCATGCTGCTACAAATAGCATGAGTTCATTTTGTTGTCTGGATGAGTGACAGTCCAGGGGTTATAGGTAGCACAACTTCTTTATCCAATCATCTCTCGCTGGACATTTTGGTCGTTTGGGTGTCTTGGCTATGGCAAAGAGTACCACAAGACCGTTGCGGGGGCTAGTGTTTTATTCCAATGATGGTATTCTCTTGTTATACAAACTGGAGTGGGGATGCCCAATCTCGTGGTAGCTCCAGTTTACAGTTTAGTAAGGAACATGCCTACTGATCTCCATACTGGCTGTTAGCAATTTACATTTCCACCAACAGCATAGTAGGATCCCCTTTTCTGCCTGCCCTCTTGAGCACTTACTCTTTTTAGGCTTTTTGAGGACTGTAGGGAGGGAACACCTCGTCTACGTTTGTTTGCATTCTCTAATCATGATAGATCCTGAACATCTTTTGATTTGATGTGCTGTTTTTTAAAAAGCGTGTGAGGATCATTGAGCTCTTGAAACATTTCTGCCTGGGAGTCGGGCCTGATTTGAATTCATTTCACATTACCTAGCCCAGGACGTTGCTCAAGGGCAGGGGTCGTTTGCAGCCCTGCAGGCCTTGTGAATATTAAGTGCCCTTGAGCACAGTTTTTCAAGTTGTTGTTACAGGAAAGCGCCACAATGTGGCAGCACTTCTTCGTGTCCTCTGTGTTAACTTGGGCAAACAGAGCCTTAGAGGGAGTCTTGGTGTTGGGTTGCAAATTGGAGTCGAACGTGGCTGAACACACACCACAGGGCTTGTGTGTGTTTACCTCTTCCCCCTTACCCTGCACAGCCAGACCCCAGGCAAATCCCAAGCCTTGCAAATGTGCTATTCGGAGGGTGCTGTGGTTTGTAGGTGGGGCGATTCTAAGGAAGGAGGCTGGAGGTACGAACCCCACTAGCAGGAGCTGTGGAGATCCGGTGTCCTTTCACAGCTCCTCTCTCCCAGCGGTTCTACCATCATTTGGGTACACTAGGCTTTGCTTACCTGTAAGAGGTCTGTCTTGGATCGGGAGGTTGTGGTTCCATGCAGAGCAGAATGGGCAATAGAGGTCCAAGGGGCCGGTGATCTGGTGGCACGTCCTCCTTCCTGTCTCCCTCAGCAACAGCATACTCCAGCCTTGGGACCCAGGCCTGCTGAGGCTCTAGGGTTGTGACATCAGCCCACGTCACAGAGGCCTGAGTGTAATAGAGTGGGCATTTCTTGCCTTTTTCTTGTTTTATAATTTAGTATTGATTTCCTATTTCAGCATAGTTTATATACAGTGTTGTGTTTGAGTTCGACAGCAAGGTGATGAGTTATGAATGTAGCTGTACCTGTAGTATTTTGGATTCTTTTCCCTGTTAGGTTATTGAAGAATATTGAGTAGCGTTCCTTGTGCTATCAGGTGTGTCATCGTTGATGAATTCTTTTTGATACATTAGTGTGTTTTTGTTAATCCCAACCTCTGACTTCATCCTTCCTTGTTCCCCAATTTCCCCCTCTGGGAACTCTACACTTCTTTTTTCCGTTTGTGAACCTGTGTTTCATGTCTGTACTGCATCCTTTGTATCCCTTTTTAGACTCCACATATAAGTGATATCCTGGAATATGTGTCTTTTTGTCTCTAAATTACCAGAATTAGTGAGATCATCTACTGCTCCATCCATGTTGCTGCAAATAGCATGGGTTCATTTTGCTTTCTGGATGAGTGATAGTCGCCAGAATGTAAGTAGCACAACGTCTTTATCCATTCATCTCTCGCTGGACATTTCGGTCGTTTGTATGTCTGGGCTATGGTAAAGAGTAGCACAACGTCCGTTGGGGTGCAAGGGTTTTATTCCAATGATGGTATTCTCTGGTTATACGGACTGGAGTGCGGTTTCCGTATCTCGTGGTAGCTCCAGTTTTTAGTTTAGTAACGGACTTGCTAACTGATCTCCATACTGGCTATTATCAATTTACACTCCCACCAATAGCATAGTAGGGTTCCCTTTATTGCCTGCCCTCTTGAGTACGTACTCTTTTTAGGCTTTTTGAGGACTGCAGCCAGGGAACACCTCGTCTACGTTTCTTTGCATTCTCTAATCATGACAGATCCTGAGGATTTTTTCATTTGATGTGCTGTTTTTAAAACTACGTGTAAGTACCACTGAGCTCTTGAAACATTTCTGCCTGAGAGTCGGGCCAGATTTGAGTTCATTTCAGATTAACTAGCCAAGGACATTTCTCGAGGGCAGGGGTCCTTTGCAGCCCCGCAGGCCTTGTGAATGTTAAGTGCCCTTGAGCACAGTTTTTCAATTTGTTGTTATAGGAAAAGGCCACAAGGCGGCAGCACTTCTTCATGTCCTCTGTGTTAACTTGGGCAAACACAACCTTAGAGGGAGTCTTGGTGTTGGGTTGCAAATTGGAGTCCAATGTGGTTGAACACACACCGCAGGGCTTGTGTATCTTTACCTCCTCCCCCTTACACTGCACCGCCAGTCCCCAGGCAAATCCCAAGCCTTGAAAATGTGCTATTCTGAGGGTGCTGTGGTTTGTAGGTGGGGCGATTCTAAGGAAGGAGGCTGGAGGTGGATACCCCACTAGCAGGAGCTGTGGAGATCCGGTGTCCTTTCACAGCTCCTCCCTCCCAGCGGTTCTACCATCATTTGGGTACACTAGGCTTTGCTTACCTGTAAGAGGGCTGTCTTGGATCGGGAGGTTGTGGTACCATGCAGAGCAGAATGGGCAATAGAGGTCTAAGGGGCCGGTGATCTGGTGGCACGTGCTCCTTCCTGTCTCCCTCAGCGACAGCATACTCCAGCCTTGGGACCCAGGCCTGCTGAGGCTCTAGGGTTGTGTCATCAGCCCATGTCACAGAGGCCTGAGGGTAATAGAGTAGGCTGTTCTTACCTTTTTCTTGTTTTATAATTTAATACTGATTTTCTATTTCAGCATAGTTTATATACAGTGTTGTGTTTGAGTTCGACAGCAAGGTGATGAGTTATGAATGTAGCTGTACCTGTAGTATTTTGGATTCTTTTCCCTGTTAGGTTATTGAAGAATATTGAGTAGCGTTCCCTGTGCTATCAGGTGTGTCATCGTTGATGAATTCTTTTTGATACATTAGTGTGTTTCTGTTAATCCCAACCTCCGAGTTCATCCTTCCCCGATCCCCAGTTTCCCCTTCTGGGAACTGTACACTTGTTTCTTCCGTTTCTGAACCTGTGTTTCCTTTGTATACTACATCCTGTGTATCCGTTTTTAGACTCCACATATAAGTGATGTCCTGGGATATGTGTCTTTCGGTCTCTAAATTACCAGAATTAGTGAGATCATCTACTGCTCCATCCATGTTGCTGCAAATAGCATGAGTTCATTTTGTTTTCTGGATGAGTGATAGTCGCCAAAATGTAAGTAGCACAACATCTGTATCCATTCATCTTTCGCTGGATATTTCGGTCGTTTGTATGTCTGGGCTATGGTAAAGAGTAGAACAATGTCCGTTGGGGTGCAAGTGTTTTATTCCAATGATGGTATTCTCTGGTTATAGGAACTGGAGTGCGGTTTCCATATCTCGTGGTAGCTCCAGTTTTTCGTTTAGTGAGGGACTTGCTAACTGATCTCCATACTGGCTATTATCAATTTACACTCCCTCCAACATCATAGTAGGGTTCCCTTTATTGCCTGCCCTCTTGAGCACTTACTCTTTTTAGGCTTTTGGAGGACTGCAGCCAGGGAACACCTCGTCTACATTTCTTTGCATTCTCTGAACATGACAGATCCTGAGCATTTTTTCATTTGATGTGCTGTTTTTAAAAATACGTGTAAGTACCACTGAGCTCTTGAAACATTTCTGCCTGAGATTCGGGCCAGATTTGAGTTCATTTCAGATTAACTAGCCAAGGACATTTCTCAAAGGCAGGGGTCGTTTGCAGCCCCGCAGGCCTTGTGAATGTTAAGTGCCCTTGAGCACAGTTTTTCAATTTGTTGTTATGGGAAAAGGCCACAAGGCGCCAGCACCTCTTCATGTCCTTTGTGTTAACTTGGGCAAAGGCAGCCTTAGAGGGAGTCTTGGTGTTGGGTTGCAAATTGCAGTGGAACGTGGCTGAACACACACCGCAGGGCTTGTGTATCTTTACCTGTTCCCCCTTACACTGCACCGCCAGACCCCAGGCAAATCCCAAGCCTTGCAAATGTGCTATTCGGAGGGTGCTCTGGTTTGTAGGTGAAGCGATTCTAAGGAAGGAGGCTGGAGGTGGATACCCCACTAGCAGGAGCTGCGGAGATCTGGTGTCCTTTCACAGCTCCTCCCTCCCAGCGGTTCTACCATCATTTGGGTACACTAGGCTCTGCTTACCTGTAAGAGGGCTGTCTTGGATCGGGAGTTTGTGGTACCATGCAGAGGAGAATGGCCAATAGAGGTCCAAGGGGCCGCTGATCTGGTGGCACGTGCTCCTTCCTGTCTCCCTCAGCACCAGCATACCGCAGCCTTGGGACCCAGGCCTGCTGAGGCTCTAGGGTTGTGACATCAGCCCACGTCACAGAGGCCTGAGGGTAATAGGTAGGCATTTCTTACCTTTTTCTTGTTTTATAATTTAATACTGATTTTCTATTTCAGCATAATTTATATACAATGTTGTGTCTATTTGAGTCCTACAGCAACTTGATGCAGTTCTACATGTAGCTGTACCTGTAGTATTTCGGATTCTTTTCCCTGTTAGGTTATTGAAGAATATTGAGTAGCGTTCCCTGTGCTATCAGGTGTGTCATCGTTGATGAACTCTTTTTGATACATTACTGTGTTTCTGTTAATGCCAACCTCTTACTTCATCTTTCTCCGATCCCCAATTTCCCCCAATGGTAACTCTACATTTCGTGTCTCCGTTTGTGAGTCTGTGTTTGCTCTGTACATTACGTTCCTTGGTCTCCATTTTTCGACTGCACATGTAAGTGATATCTCGCGATATGTGTCTTTCTGTCTCTAATTTTCCCGAATTAGTGAGATCGTCTACTGCTCCATCCATGCTGCTACAAATAGCATGAGTTCATTTTGTTGTCTGGATGAGTGACAGTCCAGGGGTTATAGGTAGCACAACTTCTTTATCCAATCATCTCTCGCTGGACATTTTGGTCGTTTGGGTGTCTTGGCTATGGCAAAGAGTACCACAAGACCGTTGGGGGGGCAAGTGTTTTATTCCAATGATGGTATTCTCTTGTTATACAAACTGGAGTGGGGATGCCCAATCTCGTGGTAGCTCCAGTTTACAGTTTAGTAAGGAACATGCCTACTGATCTCCATACTGGCTGTTAGCAATTTACATTTCCACCAACAGCATAGTAGGATCCCCTTTTCTGCCTGCCCTCTTGAGCACTTACTCTTTTTAGGCTTTTTGAGGACTGTAGGGAGGGAACACCTCGTCTACGTTTGTTTGCATTCTCTAATCATGATAGATCCTGAACATCTTTTGATTTGATGTGCTGTTTTTTAAAAAGCGTGTGAGGATCATTGAGCTCTTGAAACATTTCTGCCTGGGAGTCGGGCCTGATTTGAATTCATTTCACATTACCTAGCCCAGGACGTTGCTCAAGGGCAGGGGTCGTTTGCAGCCCTGCAGGCCTTGTGAATATTAAGTGCCCTTGAGCACAGTTTTTCAAGTTGTTGTTACAGGAAAGCGCCACAATGTGGCAGCACTTCTTCGTGTCCTCTGTGTTAACTTGGGCAAACAGAGCCTTAGAGGGAGTCTTGGTGTTGGGTTGCAAATTGGAGTCGAACGTGGCTGAACACACACCACAGGGCTTGTGTGTGTTTACCTCTTCCCCCTTACCCTGCACAGCCAGACCCCAGGCAAATCCCCAGCCTTGCAAATGTGCTATTCGGAGGGTGCTGTGGTTTGTAGGTGGGGCGATTCTAAGGAAGGAGGCTGGAGGTACGAACCCCACTAGCAGGAGCTGTGGAGATCCGGTGTCCTTTCACAGCTCCTCTCTCCCAGCGGTTCTACCATCATTTGGGTACACTAGGCTTTGCTTACCTGTAAGAGGTCTGTCTTGGATCGGGAGGTTGTGGTTCCATGCAGAGCAGAATGGGCAATAGAGGTCCAAGGGGCCGGTGATCTGGTGGCACGTCCTCCTTCCTGTCTCCCTCAGCAACAGCATACTCCAGCCTTGGGACCCAGGCCTGCTGAGGCTCTAGGGTTGTGACATCAGCCCACGTCACAGAGGCCTGAGTGTAATAGAGTGGGCATTTCTTGCCTTTTTCTTGTTTTATAATTTAGTATTGATTTCCTATTTCAGCATAGTTTATATACAGTGTTGTGTTTGAGTTCGACCCAAGGTGATGAGTTATGAATGTAGCTGTACCTGTAGTATTTTGGATTCTTTTCCCTGTTAGGTTATTGAAGAATATTGAGTAGCGTTCCTTGTGCTATCAGGTGTGTCATCGTTGATGAATTCTTTTTGATACATTAGTGTGTTTCTGTTAATCCCAACCTCCGACTTCATCCTTCCCCGTTCCCCAATTTCCCCCTCTGGGAACTCTACACTTCTTTTTTTCCGTTTGTGAACCTGTGTTTCATGTCTGTACTGCATCCTTTGTATCCCTTTTTAGACTCCACATATAAGTGATATCCTGGAATATGTGTCTTTTTGTCTCTAAAGTACCAGAATTAGTGAGATCATCTACTGCTCCATCCATGTTGCTGCAAATAGCATGGGTTCATTTTGCTTTCTGGATGAGTGATAGTCGCCAGAATGTAAGTAGCACAACGTCTTTATTCATTCATCTCGCTGGACCTCTCGGTCGTTTGTATGTCTAGGCTCTGGTAAAGAGTAGCACATCGTCCGTTGGGGTGCAAGGGTTTTATTCCAATGATGGTATTCTCTGGTTATACGGACTGGAGTGCGGTTTCCGTATCTCGTGGTAGCTCCAGTTTTTAGTTTAGTAAGGGACTTGCTAACTGATCTCCATACTGGCTATTATCAATTTACACTCCCACCAATAGCATAGTAGTGTTCCCTTTATTGCCTGCCCTCTTGAGTACTTACTCTTTTTAGGCTTTTTGAGGACTGCAGCCAGGGAACACCTCGTCTACGTTTCTTTGCATTCTCTAATCATGACAGATCCTGAGGATTTTTTCATTTGATGTGCTGTTTTTAAAACTACGTGTAAGTACCACTGAGCTCTTGAAACATTTCTTCCTGAGAGCCGGGCCAGATTTGAGTTCATTTCAGATCAACTAGCCAAGGACATTGCTCGAGGGCAGGGGTCGTTTGTAGCCCCGCAGGCCTTGTGAGTGTTAAGTGCCCTTGAGCACAGTTTTTCAAGTTGTTGTTACGGGAAAGCGCCACAAGGCGGCAGCACTTCTTCGTGTCCTCTGTGTTAACTTGGGCAAACACAGCTTTAGCAGGAGTCTTGGTGTTGGGTTGCAACTTGGAGTGGAACGTGGATGCACACACACCGCAGGGCTTGTGTATCCTTACCTCTTCCTCCTGACACTGCACCGCCACTTCCCAGGCAAATCCCAAGCCTGGCAAATGTGCTATTCGGAGGGTGGTCTGGTTTGTAGGTGGGGAGATTCTAAGGAAGGAGGCTGGAGGTGGATACCCCACTAGCAGGAGCTGTGGAGATCCGGTGTCCTTTCACAGCTCCTCCCTCCCAGCGGGTCTACCATCATTTGGGTACACTAGGCTTTGCTTACCTGTAAGGGGGCTGTCTTGGATCAGGAGGTTGTGGTACCATGCACAGGAGAATGGCCAATAGAGGTCCAAGGGGCCGCTGATCTGGTGGCACGTGCTCCTTCCTGTCTCCCTCAGCACCAGCATACTGCAGTCTTGGGACCCAGGCCTGCTGAGGCTCTAGGGTTGTGTCATCAGCCCACGTCACAGAGGCCTGAGCGTAATAGAGTAGGCACTTCTTGCCTTTTTCTTGTTTTATAATTTAATATTGATTTTCTATTTCAGCATAATTTATATACAATGTTGTGTGTATTTGAGTCCTACAGCAACTTGATGCAGTTATAAATGTAGCTGTACCTGTAGTATTTCGGATTCTTTTCCCTGTTAGGTTACTGAAGAATATTGAGTAGCGTTCCCTGTGCTATCAGGTGTGTCATCGTTGACGAACTCTTTTTGATACATTACTGTGTTTCTGTTAATGCCAACCCCTTACTTCATCTTTCTCCGATCCCCAATTTCCCCCGATGGTAACTCTACATTTCGTGTCTCCGTTTGTGAGTCTGTGTTTGCTCTGTACATTACGTTCCTTGGTCTCCATTTTTCGACTGCACATGTAAGTGATATCTCGCGATATGTGTCTTTCTGTCTCTAATTTTCCCGAATTAGTGAGATCGTCTACTGCTCCATCCATGCTGCTACAAATAGCATGAGTTCATTTTGTTGTCTGGATGAGTGACAGTCCAGGGGTTATAGGTAGCACAACTTCTTTATCCAATCATCTCTCGCTGGACATTTTGGTCGTTTGGGTGTCTTGGCTATGGCAAAGAGTACCACAAGACCGTTGCGGGGGCTAGTGTTTTATTCCAATGATGGTATTCTCTTGTTATACAAACTGGAGTGGGGATGCCCAATCTCGTGGTAGCTCCAGTTTACAGTTTAGTAAGGAACATGCCTACTGATCTCCTTACTGGCTGTTAGCAATTTACATTTCCACCAACAGCATAGTAGGATCCCCTTTTCTGCCTGCCCTCTTGAGCACTTACTCTTTTTAGGCTTTTTGAGGACTGTAGGGAGGGAACACCTCGTCTACGTTTGTTTGCATTCTCTAATCATGATAGATCCTGAACATCTTTTGATTTGATGTGCTGTTTTTTAAAAAGCGTGTGAGGATCATTGAGCTCTTGAAACATTTCTGCCTGGGAGTCGGGCCTGATTTGAATTCATTTCACATTACCTAGCCCAGGACGTTGCTCAAGGGCAGGGGTCGTGTGCAGCCCTGCAGGCCTTGTGAATATTAAGTGCCCTTGAGCACAGTTTTTCAAGTTGTTGTTACAGGAAAGCGCCACAATGTGGCAGCACTTCTTCGTGTCCTCTGTGTTAACTTGGGCAAACAGAGCCTTAGAGGGAGTCTTGGTGTTGGGTTGCAAATTGGAGTCGAACGTGGCTGAACACACACCACAGGGCTTGTGTGTGTTTACCTCTTCCCCCTTACCCTGCACAGCCAGACCCCAGGCAAATCCCAAGCCTTGCAAATGTGCTATTCGGAGGGTGCTGTGGTTTGTAGGTGGGGCGATTCTAAGGAAGGAGGCTGGAGGTACGAACCCCACTAGCAGGAGCTGTGGAGATCCGGTGTCCTTTCACAGCTCCTCTCTCCCAGCGGTTCTACCATCATTTGGGTACACTAGGCTTTGCTTACCTGTAAGAGGTCTGTCTTGGATCGGGAGGTTGTGGTTCCATGCAGAGCAGAATGGGCAATAGAGGTCCAAGGGGCCGGTGATCTGGTGGCACGTCCTCCTTCCTGTCTCCCTCAGCAACAGCATACTCCAGCCTTGGGACCCAGGCCTGCTGAGGCTCTAGGGTTGTGACATCAGCCCACGTCACAGAGGCCTGAGTGTAATAGAGTGGGCATTTCTTGCCTTTTTCTTGTTTTATAATTTAGTATTGATTTCCTATTTCAGCATAGTTTATATACAGTGTTGTGTTTGAGTTCGACCGCAAGGTGATGAGTTATGAATGTAGCTGTACCTGTAGTATTTTGGATTCTTTTCCCTGTTAGGTTATTGAAGAATATTGAGTAGCGTTCCTTGTGCTATCAGGTGTGTCATCGTTGATGAATTCTTTTTGATACATTAGTGTGTTTTTGTTAATCCCAACCTCTGACTTCATCCTTCCTTGTTCCCCAATTTCCCCCTCTGGGAACTCTACACTTCTTTTTTCCGTTTGTGAACCTGTGTTTCATGTCTGTACTGCATCCTTTGTATCCCTTTTTAGACTCCACATATAAGTGATATCCTGGAATATGTGTCTTTTTGTCTCTAAATTACCAGAATTAGTGAGATCATCTACTGCTCCATCCATGTTGCTGCAAATAGCATGGGTTCATTTTGCTTTCTGGATGAGTGATAGTCGCCAGAATGTAAGTAGCACAACGTCTTTATCCATTCATCTCTCGCTGGACATTTCGGTCGTTTGTATGTCTGGGCTATGGTAAAGAGTAGCACAACGTCCGTTGGGGTGCAAGGGTTTTATTCCAATGATGGTATTCTCTGGTTATACGGACTGGAGTGCGGTTTCCGTATCTCGTGGTAGCTCCAGTTTTTAGTTTAGTAACGGACTTGCTAACTGATCTCCATACTGGCTATTATCAATTTACACTCCCACCAATAGCATAGTAGGGTTCCCTTTATTGCCTGCCCTCTTGAGTACGTACTCTTTTTAGGCTTTTTGAGGACTGCAGCCAGGGAACACCTCGTCTACGTTTCTTTGCATTCTCTAATCATGACAGATCCTGAGGATTTTTTCATTTGATGTGCTGTTTTTAAAACTACGTGTAAGTACCACTGAGCTCTTGAAACATTTCTGCCTGAGAGTCGGGCCAGATTTGAGTTCATTTCAGATTAACTAGCCAAGGACATTTCTCGAGGGCAGGGGTCCTTTGCAGCCCCGCAGGCCTTGTGAATGTTAAGTGCCCTTGAGCACAGTTTTTCAATTTGTTGTTATAGGAAAAGGCCACAAGGCGGCAGCACTTCTTCATGTCCTCTGTGTTAACTTGGGCAAACACAACCTTAGAGGGAGTCTTGGTGTTGGGTTGCAAATTGGAGTCCAACGTGGTTGAACACACACCGCAGGGCTTGTGTATCTTTACCTCCTCCCCCTTACACTGCACCGCCAGTCCCCAGGCAAATCCCAAGCCTTGAAAATGTGCTATTCTGAGGGTGCTGTGGTTTGTAGGTGGGGCGATTCTAAGGAAGGAGGCTGGAGGTGGATACCTCACTAGCAGGAGCTGTGGAGATCCGGTGTCCTTTCACAGCTCCTCCCTCCCAGCGGTTCTACCATCATTTGGGTACACTAGGCTTTGCTTACCTGTAAGAGGGCTGTCTTGGATCGGGAGGTTGTGGTACCATGCAGAGCAGAATGGGCAATAGAGGTCTAAGGGGCCGGTGATCTGGTGGCACGTGCTCCTTCCTGTCTCCCTCAGCGACAGCATACTCCAGCCTTGGGACCCAGGCCTGCTGAGGCTCTAGGGTTGTGTCATCAGCCCATGTCACAGAGGCCTGAGGGTAATAGAGTAGGCTGTTCTTACCTTTTTCTTGTTTTATAATTTAATACTGATTTTCTATTTCAGCATAGTTTATATACAGTGTTGTGTTTGAGTTCGACAGCAAGGTGATGAGTTATGAATGTAGCTGTACCTGTAGTATTTTGGATTCTTTTCCCTGTTAGGTTATTGAAGAATATTGAGTAGCGTTCCCTGTGCTATCAGGTGTGTCATCGTTGATGAATTCTTTTTGATACATTAGTGTGTTTCTGTTAATCCCAACCTCCGAGTTCATCCTTCCCCGATCCCCAGTTTCCCCTTCTGGGAACTGTACACTTGTTTCTTCCGTTTCTGAACCTGTGTTTCCTTTGTATACTACATCCTGTGTATCCGTTTTTAGACTCCACATATAAGTGATGTCCTGGGATATGTGTCTTTCGGTCTCTAAATTACCAGAATTAGTGAGATCATCTACTGCTCCATCCATGTTGCTGCAAATAGCATGAGTTCATTTTGTTTTCTGGATGAGTGATAGTCGCCAAAATGTAAGTAGCACAACATCTTTATCCATTCATCTTTCGCTGGATATTTCGGTCGTTTGTATGTCTGGGCTATGGTAAAGAGTAGAACAATGTCCGTTGGGGTGCAAGTGTTTTATTCCAATGATGGTATTCTCTGGTTATAGGAACTGGAGTGCGGTTTCCATATCTCGTGGTAGCTCCAGTTTTTCGTTTAGTGAGGGACTTGCTAACTGATCTCCATACTGGCTATTATCAATTTACACTCCCTCCAACAGCATAGTAGGGTTCCCTTTATTGCCTGCCCTCTTGAGCACTTACTCTTTTTAGGCTTTTGGAGGACTGCAGCCAGGGAACACCTCGTCTACATTTCTTTGCATTCTCTGAACATGACAGATCCTGAGCATTTTTTCATTTGATGTGCTGTTTTTAAAAATACGTGTAAGTACCACTGAGCTCTTGAAACATTTCTGCCTGAGATTCGGGCCAGATTTGAGTTCATTTCAGATTAACTAGCCAAGGACATTTCTCAAGGGCAGGGGTCGTTTGCAGCCCCGCAGGCCTTGTGAATGTTAAGTGCCCTTGAGCACAGTTTTTCAATTTGTTGTTATGGGAAAAGGCCACAAGGCGCCAGCACCTCTTCATGTCCTTTGTGTTAACTTGGGCAAAGGCAGCCTTAGAGGGAGTCTTGGTGTTGGGTTGCAAATTGCAGTGGAACGTGGCTGAACACACACCGCAGGGCTTGTGTATCTTTACCTGTTCCCCCTTACACTGCACCGCCAGACCCCAGGCAAATCCCAAGCCTTGCAAATGTGCTATTCGGAGGGTGCTGTGGTTTGTAGGTGGGGCGATTCTAAGGAAGGAGGCTGGAGGTACGAACCCCACTAGCAGGAGCTGCGGAGATCTGGTGTCCTTTCACAGCTCCTCCCTCCCAGCGGGTCTACCATCATTTGGGTACACTAGGCTCTGCTTACCTGTAAGAGGGCTGTCTTGGATCGGGAGTTTGTGGTACCATGCAGAGGAGAATGGCCAATAGAGGTCCAAGGGGCCGCTGATCTGGTGGCACGTGCTCCTTCCTGTCTCCCTCAGCACCAGCATACCGCAGCCTTGGGACCCAGGCCTGCTGAGGCTCTAGGGTTGTGACATCAGCCCACGTCACAGAGGCCTGAGGGTAATAGGTAGGCATTTCTTACCTTTTTCTTGTTTTATAATTTAATACTGATTTTCTATTTCAGCATAATTTATATACAATGTTGTGTCTATTTGAGTCCTACAGCAACTTGATGCAGTTCTACATGTAGCTGTACCTGTAGTATTTCGGATTCTTTTCCCTGTTAGGTTATTGAAGAATATTGAGTAGCGTTCCCTGTGCTATCAGGTGTGTCATCGTTGATGAACTCTTTTTGATACATTACTGTGTTTCTGTTAATGCCAACCTCTTACTTCATCTTTCTCCGATCCCCAATTTCCCCCGATGGTAACTCTACATTTCGTGTCTCCGTTTGTGAGTCTGTGTTTGCTCTGTACATTACGTTCCTTGGTCTCCATTTTTCGACTGCACATGTAAGTGATATCTCGCGATATGTGTCTTTCTGTCTCTAATTTTCCCGAATTAGTGAGATCGTCTACTGCTCCATCCATGCTGCTACAAATAGCATGAGTTCATTTTGTTGTCTGGATGAGTGACAGTCCAGGGGTTATAGGTAGCACAACTTCTTTATCCAATCATCTCTCGCTGGACATTTTGGTCGTTTGGGTGTCTTGGCTATGGCAAAGAGTACCACAAGACCGTTGCGGGGGCTAGTGTTTTATTCCAATGATGGTATTCTCTTGTTATACAAACTGGAGTGGGGATGCCCAATCTCGTGGTAGCTCCAGTTTACAGTTTAGTAAGGAACATGCCTACTGATCTCCATACTGGCTGTTAGCAATTTACATTTCCACCAACAGCATAGTAGGATCCCCTTTTCTGCCTGCCCTCTTGAGCACTTACTCTTTTTAGGCTTTTTGAGGACTGTAGGGAGGGAACACCTCGTCTACGTTTGTTTGCATTCTCTAATCATGATAGATCCTGAACATCTTTTGATTTGATGTGCTGTTTTTTAAAAAGCGTGTGAGGATCATTGAGCTCTTGAAACATTTCTGCCTGGGAGTCGGGCCTGATTTGAATTCATTTCACATTACCTAGCCCAGGACGTTGCTCAAGGGCAGGGGTCGTTTGCAGCCCTGCAGGCCTTGTGAATATTAAGTGCCCTTGAGCACAGTTTTTCAAGTTGTTGTTACAGGAAAGCGCCACAATGTGGCAGCACTTCTTCGTGTCCTCTGTGTTAACTTGGGCAAACAGAGCCTTAGAGGGAGTCTTGGTGTTGGGTTGCAAATTGGAGTCGAACGTGGCTGAACACACACCACAGGGCTTGTGTGTGTTTACCTCTTCCCCCTTACCCTGCACAGCCAGACCCCAGGCAAATCCCCAGCCTTGCAAATGTGCTATTCGGAGGGTGCTGTGGTTTGTAGGTGGGGCGATTCTAAGGAAGGAGGCTGGAGGTACGAACCCCACTAGCAGGAGCTGTGGAGATCCGGTGTCCTTTCACAGCTCCTCTCTCCCAGCGGTTCTACCATCATTTGGGTACACTAGGCTTTGCTTACCTGTAAGAGGGCTGTCTTGGATCGGGAGGTTGTGGTTCCATGCAGAGCAGAATGGGCAATAGAGGTCCAAGGGGCCGGTGATCTGGTGGCACGTCCTCCTTCCTGTCTCCCTCAGCAACAGCATACTCCAGCCTTGGGACCCAGGCCTGCTGAGGCTCTAGGGTTGTGACATCAGCCCACGTCACAGAGGCCTGAGTGTAATAGAGTGGGCATTTCTTGCCTTTTTCTTGTTTTATAATTTAGTATTGATTTCCTATTTCAGCATAGTTTATATACAGTGTTGTGTTTGAGTTCGACAGCAAGGTGATGAGTTATGAATGTAGCTGTACCTGTAGTATTTTGGATTCTTTTCCCTGTTAGGTTATTGAAGAATATTGAGTAGCGTTCCTTGTGCTATCAGGTGTGTCATCGTTGATGAATTCTTTTTGATACATTAGTGTGTTTCTGTTAATCCCAACCTCCGACTTCATCCTTCCCCGTTCCCCAATTTCCCCCTCTGGGAACTCTACACTTCTTTTTTCCGTTTGTGAACCTGTGTTTCATGTCTGTACTGCATCCTTTGTATCCCTTTTTAGACTCCACATATAAGTGATATCCTGGAATATGTGTCTTTTTGTCTCTAAATTACCAGAATTAGTGAGATCATCTACTGCTCCATCCATGTTGCTGCAAATAGCATGGGTTCATTTTGCTTTGTGGATGAGTGATAGTCGCCAGAATGTAAGTAGCACAACGTCTTTATCCATTCATCTCTCGCTGGACATTTCGGTCGTTTGTATGTCTGGGCTATGGTAAAGAGTAGCACAACGTCCGTTGGGGTGCAAGTGTTTTATTCCAATGATGGTATTCTCTGGTTATTCGAACTGGAGTGCGGTTTCCGTGTCTCGTGGTAGCTCCAGTTTATAGTTTAGTAAGGGACTTGCTTACTGATCTCCATACTGGCTGTTATCAATTTACATTCCCACCAACAGCATAGTAGGGTTCCCTTTATTGCCTGCCCTCTTGAGCATTTACTCTTTTTAGGCTTTTTGAGAACTGCAGCCAGGGAGCACCTCGTCTACGTTTCGTTGCATTCTCTATTCATGACAGATCCTGAGGATTTTTTCATTTGATGTGCTGTTTTTAAAACTACATGTAAGTACCACTGAGCTCTTGAAACATTTCTTCCTGAGAGCCGGGCCAGATTTGAGTTCATTTCAGATCAACTAGCCAAGGACATTGCTCGAGGGCAGGGGTCGTTTGTAGCCCCGCAGGCCTTGTGAGTGTTAAGTGCCCTTGAGCACAGTTTTTCAAGTTGTTGTTACGGGAAAGCACCACAAGGCGGCAGCACTTCTTCGTGTCCTCTGTGTTAACTTGGGCAAACACAGCTTTAGCAGGAGTCTTGGTGTTGGGTTGCAACTTGGAGTGGAACGTGGATGCACACACACCGCAGGGCTTGTGTATCCTTACCTCTTCCTCCTGACACTGCACCGCCACTTCCCAGGCAAATCCCAAGCCTGGCAAATGTGCTATTCGGAGGGTGGTCTGGTTTGTAGGTGGGGAGATTCTAAGGAAGGAGGCTGGAGGTGGATACCCCACTAGCAGGAGCTGTGGAGATCCGGTGTCCTTTCACAGCTCCTCCCTCCCAGCGGGTCTACCATCATTTGGGTACACTAGGCTTTGCTTACCTGTAAGGGGGCTGTCTTGGATCAGGAGGTTGTGGTACCATGCACAGGAGAATGGCCAATAGAGGTCCAAGGGGCCGCTGATCTGGTGGCACGTGCTCCTTCCTGTCTCCCTCAGCACCAGCATACTGCAGTCTTGGGACCCAGGCCTGCTGAGGCTCTAGGGTTGTGTCATCAGCCCACGTCACAGAGGCCTGAGCGTAATAGAGTAGGCACTTCTTGCCTTTTTCTTGTTTTATAATTTAATATTGATTTTCTATTTCAGCATAATTTATATACAATGTTGTGTGTATTTGAGTCCTACAGCAACTTGATGCAGTTATAAATGTAGCTGTACCTGTAGTATTTCGGATTCTTTTCCCTGTTAGGTTACTGAAGAATATTGAGTAGCGTTCCCTGTGCTATCAGGTGTGTCATCGTTGACGAACTCTTTTTGATACATTACTGTGTTTCTGTTAATGCCAACCTCTTACTTCATCTTTCTCCGATCCCCAATTTCCCCCGATGTTAACTCTACATTTCGTGTCTCCGTTTGTGAGTCTGTGTTTGCTCTGTACATTACGTTCCTTGGTCTCCATTTTTCGACTGCACATGTAAGTGATATCTCGCGATATGTGTCTTTCTGTCTCTAATTTTCCCGAATTAGTGAGATCGTCTACTGCTCCATCCATGCTGCTACAAATAGCATGAGTTCATTTTGTTGTCTGGATGAGTGACAGTCCAGGGGTTATAGGTAGCACAACTTCTTTATCCAATCATCTCTCGCTGGACATTTTGGTCGTTTGGGTGTCTTGGCTATGGCAAAGAGTACCACAAGACCGTTGGGGGGGCAAGTGTTTTATTCCAATGATGGTATTCTCTTGTTATACAAACTGGAGTGGGGATGCCCAATCTCGTGGTAGCTCCAGTTTACAGTTTAGTAAGGAACATGCCTACTGATCTCCATACTGGCTGTTAGCAATTTACATTTCCACCAACAGCATAGTAGGATCCCCTTTTCTGCCTGCCCTCTTGAGCACTTACTCTTTTTAGGCTTTTTGAGGACTGTAGGGAGGGAACACCTCGTCTACGTTTGTTTGCATTCTCTAATCATGATAGATCCTGAACATCTTTTGATTTGATGTGCTGTTTTTTAAAAAGCGTGTGAGGATCATTGAGCTCTTGAAACATTTCTGCCTGGGAGTCGGGCCTGATTTGAATTCATTTCACATTACCTAGCCCAGGACGTTGCTCAAGGGCAGGGGTCGTTTGCAGCCCCGCAGGCCTTGTGAATATTAAGTGCCCTTGAGCACAGTTTTTCAAGTTGTTGTTACAGGAAAGCGCCACAATGTGGCAGCACTTCTTCGTGTCCTCTGTGTTAACTTGGGCAAACAGAGCCTTAGAGGGAGTCTTGGTGTTGGGTTGCAAATTGGAGTCGAACGTGGCTGAACACACACCACAGGGCTTGTGTGTGTTTACCTCTTCCCCCTTACCCTGCACAGCCAGACCCCAGGCAAATCCCAAGCCTTGCAAATGTGCTATTCGGAGGGTGCTGTGGTTTGTAGGTGGGGCGATTCTAAGGAAGGAGGCTGGAGGTACGAACCCCACTAGCAGGAGCTGTGGAGATCCGGTGTCCTTTCACAGCTCCTCTCTCCCAGCGGTTCTACCATCATTTGGGTACACTAGGCTTTGCTTACCTGTAAGAGGTCTGTCTTGGATCGGGAGGTTGTGGTTCCATGCAGAGCAGAATGGGCAATAGAGGTCCAAGGGGCCGGTGATCTGGTGGCACGTCCTCCTTCCTGTCTCCCTCAGCGACAGCATACTCCAGCCTTGGGACCCAGGCCTGCTGAGGCTCTAGGGTTGTGACATCAGCCCACGTCACAGAGGCCTGAGTGTAATAGAGTAGGCATTTCTTGCCTTTTTCTTGTTTTATAATTTAGTATTGATTTCCTATTCCACATAGTTTATATACAGTGTTGTGTTTGAGTTCGACCCAAGGTGATGAGTTATGAATGTAGCTGTACCTGTAGTATTTTGGATTCTTTTCCCTGTTAGGTTATTGAAGAATATTGAGTAGCGTTCCTTGTGCTATCAGGTGTGTCATCGTTGATGAATTCTTTTTGATACATTAGTGTGTTTCTGTTAATCCCAACCTCCGACTTCATCCTTCCCCGTTCCCCAATTTCCCCCTCTGGGAACTCTACACTTCTTTTTTCCGTTTGTGAACCTGTGTTTCATGTCTGTACTGCATCCTTTGTATCCCTTTTTAGACTCCACATATAAGTGATATCCTGGAATATGTGTCTTTTTGTCTCTAAAGTACCAGAATTAGTGAGATCATCTACTGCTCCATCCATGTTGCTGCAAATAGCATGGGTTCATTTTGCTTTCTGGATGAGTGATAGTCGCCAGAATGTAAGTAGCACAACGTCTTTATTCATTCATCTCGCTGGACCTCTCGGTCGTTTGTATGTCTAGGCTCTGGTAAAGAGTAGCACAACGTCCGTTGGGGTGCAAGGGTTTTATTCCAATGATGGTATTCTCTGGTTATACGGACTGGAGTGCGGTTTCCGTATCTCGTGGTAGCTCCAGTTTTTAGTTTAGTAAGGGACTTGCTAACTGATCTCCATACTGGCTATTATCAATTTACACTCCCACCAATAGCATAGTAGTGTTCCCTTTATTGCCTGCCCTCTTGAGTACTTACTCTTTTTAGGCTTTTTGAGGACTGCAGCCAGGGAACACCTCGTCTACGTTTCTTTGCATTCTCTAATCATGACAGATCCTGAGGATTTTTTCATTTGATGTGCTGTTTTTAAAACTACGTGTAAGTACCACTGAGCTCTTGAAACATTTCTTCCTGAGAGCCGGGCCAGATTTGAGTTCATTTCAGATCAACTAGCCAAGGACATTGCTCGAGGGCAGGGGTCGTTTGTAGCCCCGCAGGCCTTGTGAGTGTTAAGTGCCCTTGAGCACAGTTTTTCAAGTTGTTGTTACGGGAAAGCGCCACAAGGCGGCAGCACTTCTTCGTGTCCTCTGTGTTAACTTGGGCAAACACAGCTTTAGCAGGAGTCTTGGTGTTGGGTTGCAACTTGGAGTGGAACGTGGATGCACACACACCGCAGGGCTTGTGTATCCTTACCTCTTCCTCCTGACACTGCACCGCCACTTCCCAGGCAAATCCCAAGCCTGGCAAATGTGCTATTCGGAGGGTGGTCTGGTTTGTAGGTGGGGAGATTCTAAGGAAGGAGGCTGGAGGTGGATACCCCACTAGCAGGAGCTGTGGAGATCCGGTGTCCTTTCACAGCTCCTCCCTCCCAGCGGGTCTACCATCATTTGGGTACACTAGGCTTTGCTTACCTGTAAGGGGGCTGTCTTGGATCAGGAGGTTGTGGTACCATGCACAGGAGAATGGCCAATAGAGGTCCAAGGGGCCGCTGATCTGGTGGCACGTGCTCCTTCCTGTCTCCCTCAGCACCAGCATACTGCAGTCTTGGGACCCAGGCCTGCTGAGGCTCTAGGGTTGTGTCATCAGCCCACGTCACAGAGGCCTGAGCGTAATAGAGTAGGCACTTCTTGCCTTTTTCTTGTTTTATAATTTAATATTGATTTTCTATTTCAGCATAATTTATATACAATGTTGTGTGTATTTGAGTCCTACAGCAACTTGATGCAGTTATAAATGTAGCTGTACCTGTAGTATTTCGGATTCTTTTCCCTGTTAGGTTACTGAAGAATATTGAGTAGCGTTCCCTGTGCTATCAGGTGTGTCATCGTTGACGAACTCTTTTTGATACATTACTGTGTTTCTGTTAATGCCAACCCCTTACTTCATCTTTCTCCGATCCCCAATTTCCCCCGATGGTAACTCTACATTTCGTGTCTCCGTTTGTGAGTCTGTGTTTGCTCTGTACATTACGTTCCTTGGTCTCCATTTTTCGACTGCACATGTAAGTGATATCTCGCGATATGTGTCTTTCTGTCTCTAATTTTCCCGAATTAGTGAGATCGTCTACTGCTCCATCCATGCTGCTACAAATAGCATGAGTTCATTTTGTTGTCTGGATGAGTGACAGTCCAGGGGTTATAGGTAGCACAACTTCTTTATCCAATCATCTCTCGCTGGACATTTTGGTCGTTTGGGTGTCTTGGCTATGGCAAAGAGTACCACAAGACCGTTGCGGGGGCTAGTGTTTTATTCCAATGATGGTATTCTCTTGTTATACAAACTGGAGTGGGGATGCCCAATCTCGTGGTAGCTCCAGTTTACAGTTTAGTAAGGAACATGCCTACTGATCTCCATACTGGCTGTTAGCAATTTACATTTCCACCAACAGCATAGTAGGATCCCCTTTTCTGCCTGCCCTCTTGAGCACTTACTCTTTTTAGGCTTTTTGAGGACTGTAGGGAGGGAACACCTCGTCTACGTTTGTTTGCATTCTCTAATCATGATAGATCCTGAACATCTTTTGATTTGATGTGCTGTTTTTTAAAAAGCGTGTGAGGATCATTGAGCTCTTGAAACATTTCTGCCTGGGAGTCGGGCCTGATTTGAATTCATTTCACATTACCTAGCCCAGGACGTTGCTCAAGGGCAGGGGTCGTTTGCAGCCCTGCAGGCCTTGTGAATATTAAGTGCCCTTGAGCACAGTTTTTCAAGTTGTTGTTACAGGAAAGCGCCACAATGTGGCAGCACTTCTTCGTGTCCTCTGTGTTAACTTGGGCAAACAGAGCCTTAGAGGGAGTCTTGGTGTTGGGTTGCAAATTGGAGTCGAACGTGGCTGAACACACACCACAGGGCTTGTGTGTGTTTACCTCTTCCCCCTTACCCTGCACAGCCAGACCCCAGGCAAATCCCAAGCCTTGCAAATGTGCTATTCGGAGGGTGCTGTGGTTTGTAGGTGGGGCGATTCTAAGGAAGGAGGCTGGAGGTACGAACCCCACTAGCAGGAGCTGTGGAGATCCGGTGTCCTTTCACAGCTCCTCTCTCCCAGCGGTTCTACCATCATTTGGGTACACTAGGCTTTGCTTACCTGTAAGAGGTCTGTCTTGGATCGGGAGGTTGTGGTTCCATGCAGAGCAGAATGGGCAATAGAGGTCCAAGGGGCCGGTGATCTGGTGGCACGTCCTCCTTCCTGTCTCCCTCAGCAACAGCATACTCCAGCCTTGGGACCCAGGCCTGCTGAGGCTCTAGGGTTGTGACATCAGCCCACGTCACAGAGGCCTGAGTGTAATAGAGTGGGCATTTCTTGCCTTTTTCTTGTTTTATAATTTAGTATTGATTTCCTATTTCAGCATAGTTTATATACAGTGTTGTGTTTGAGTTCGACAGCAAGGTGATGAGTTATGAATGTAGCTGTACCTGTAGTATTTTGGATTCTTTTCCCTGTTAGGTTATTGAAGAATATTGAGTAGCGTTCCTTGTGCTATCAGGTGTGTCATCGTTGATGAATTCTTTTTGATACATTAGTGTGTTTTTGTTAATCCCAACCTCTGACTTCATCCTTCCTTGTTCCCCAATTTCCCCCTCTGGGAACTCTACACTTCTTTTTTCCGTTTGTGAACCTGTGTTTCATGTCTGTACTGCATCCTTTGTATCCCTTTTTAGACTCCACATATAAGTGATATCCTGGAATATGTGTCTTTTTGTCTCTAAATTACCAGAATTAGTGAGATCATCTACTGCTCCATCCATGTTGCTGCAAATAGCATGGGTTCATTTTGCTTTCTGGATGAGTGATAGTCGCCAGAATGTAAGTAGCACAACGTCTTTATCCATTCATCTCTCGCTGGACATTTCGGTCGTTTGTATGTCTGGGCTATGGTAAAGAGTAGCACAACGTCCGTTGGGGTGCAAGGGTTTTATTCCAATGATGGTATTCTCTGGTTATACGGACTGGAGTGCGGTTTCCGTATCTCGTGGTAGCTCCAGTTTTTAGTTTAGTAACGGACTTGCTAACTGATCTCCATACTGGCTATTATCAATTTACACTCCCACCAATAGCATAGTAGGGTTCCCTTTATTGCCTGCCCTCTTGAGTACGTACTCTTTTTAGGCTTTTTGAGGACTGCAGCCAGGGAACACCTCGTCTACGTTTCTTTGCATTCTCTAATCATGACAGATCCTGAGGATTTTTTCATTTGATGTGCTGTTTTTAAAACTACGTGTAAGTACCACTGAGCTCTTGAAACATTTCTGCCTGAGAGTCGGGCCAGATTTGAGTTCATTTCAGATTAACTAGCCAAGGACATTTCTCGAGGGCAGGGGTCCTTTGCAGCCCCGCAGGCCTTGTGAATGTTAAGTGCCCTTGAGCACAGTTTTTCAATTTGTTGTTATAGGAAAAGGCCACAAGGCGGCAGCACTTCTTCATGTCCTCTGTGTTAACTTGGGCAAACACAACCTTAGAGGGAGTCTTTGTGTTGGGTTGCAAATTGGAGTCCAATGTGTTTGAACACACACCGCAGGGCTTGTGTATCTTTACCTCCTCCCCCTTACACTGCACCGCCAGTCCCCAGGCAAATCCCAAGCCTTGAAAATGTGCTATTCTGAGGGTGCTGTGGTTTGTAGGTGGGGCGATTCTAAGGAAGGAGGCTGGAGGTGGATACCCCACTAGCAGGAGCTGTGGAGATCCGGTGTCCTTTCACAGCTCCTCCCTCCCAGCGGTTCTACCATCATTTGGGTACACTAGGCTTTGCTTACCTGTAAGAGGGCTGTCTTGGATCGGGAGGTTGTGGTACCATGCAGAGCAGAATGGGCAATAGAGGTCTAAGGGGCCGGTGATCTGGTGGCACGTGCTCCTTCCTGTCTCCCTCAGCGACAGCATACTCCAGCCTTGGGACCCAGGCCTGCTGAGGCTCTAGGGTTGTGTCATCAGCCCATGTCACAGAGGCCTGAGGGTAATAGAGTAGGCTGTTCTTACCTTTTTCTTGTTTTATAATTTAATACTGATTTTCTATTTCAGCATAGTTTATATACAGTGTTGTGTTTGAGTTCGACAGCAAGGTGATGAGTTATGAATGTAGCTGTACCTGTAGTATTTTGGATTCTTTTCCCTGTTAGGTTATTGAAGAATATTGAGTAGCGTTCCCTGTGCTATCAGGTGTGTCATCGTTGATGAATTCTTTTTGATACATTAGTGTGTTTCTGTTAATCCCAACCTCCGAGTTCATCCTTCCCCGATCCCCAGTTTCCCCTTCTGGGAACTGTACACTTGTTTCTTCCGTTTCTGAACCTGTGTTTCCTTTGTATACTACATCCTGTGTATCCGTTTTTAGACTCCACATATAAGTGATGTCCTGGGATATGTGTCTTTCGGTCTCTAAATTACCAGAATTAGTGAGATCATCTACTGCTCCATCCATGTTGCTGCAAATAGCATGAGTTCATTTTGTTTTCTGGATGAGTGATAGTCGCCAAAATGTAAGTAGCACAACATCTTTATCCATTCATCTTTCGCTGGATATTTCGGTCGTTTGTATGTCTGGGCTATGGTAAAGAGTAGAACAATGTCCGTTGGGGTGCAAGTGTTTTATTCCAATGATGGTATTCTCTGGTTATAGGAACTGGAGTGCGGTTTCCATATCTCGTGGTAGCTCCAGTTTTTCGTTTAGTGAGGGACTTGCTAACTGATCTCCATACTGGCTATTATCAATTTACACTCCCTCCAACAGCATAGTAGGGTTCCCTTTATTGCCTGCCCTCTTGAGCACTTACTCTTTTTAGGCTTTTGGAGGACTGCAGCCAGGGAACACCTCGTCTACATTTCTTTGCATTCTCTGAACATGACAGATCCTGAGCATTTTTTCATTTGATGTGCTGTTTTTAAAAATACGTGTAAGTACCACTGAGCTCTTGAAACATTTCTGCCTGAGATTCGGGCCAGATTTGAGTTCATTTCAGATTAACTAGCCAAGGACATTTCTCAAGGGCAGGGGTCGTTTGCAGCCCCGCAGGCCTTGTGAATGTTAAGTGCCCTTGAGCACAGTTTTTCAATTTGTTGTTATGGGAAAAGGCCACAAGGCGCCAGCACCTCTTCATGTCCTTTGTGTTAACTTGGGCAAAGGCAGCCTTAGAGGGAGTCTTGGTGTTGGGTTGCAAATTGCAGTGGAACGTGGTTGAACACACACCGCAGGGCTTGTGTATCTTTACCTGTTCCCCCTTACACTGCACCGCCAGACCCCAGGCAAATCCCAAGCCTTGCAAATGTGCTATTCGGAGGGTGCTCTGGTTTGTAGGTGAAGCGATTCTAAGGAAGGAGGCTGGAGGTGGATACCCCACTAGCAGGAGCTGCGGAGATCTGGTGTCCTTTCACAGCTCCTCCCTCCCAGCGGTTCTACCATCATTTGGGTACACTAGGCTCTGCTTACCTGTAAGAGGGCTGTCTTGGATCGGGAGTTTGTGGTACCATGCAGAGGAGAATGGCCAATAGAGGTCCAAGGGGCCGCTGATCTGGTGGCACGTGCTCCTTCCTGTCTCCCTCAGCACCAGCATACCGCAGCCTTGGGACCCAGGCCTGCTGAGGCTCTAGGGTTGTGACATCAGCCCACGTCACAGAGGCCTGAGGGTAATAGGTAGGCATTTCTTACCTTTTTCTTGTTTTATAATTTAATACTGATTTTCTATTTCAGCATAATTTATATACAATGTTGTGTCTATTTGAGTCCTACAGCAACTTGATGCAGTTCTACATGTAGCTGTACCTGTAGTATTTCGGATTCTTTTCCCTGTTAGGTTATTGAAGAATATTGAGTAGCGTTCCCTGTGCTATCAGGTGTGTCATCGTTGATGAACTCTTTTTGATACATTACTGTGTTTCTGTTAATGCCAACCTCTTACTTCATCTTTCTCCGATCCCCAATTTCCCCCGATGGTAACTCTACATTTCGTGTCTCCGTTTGTGAGTCTGTGTTTGCTCTGTACATTACGTTCCTTGGTCTCCATTTTTCGACTGCACATGTAAGTGATATCTCGCGATATGTGTCTTTCTGTCTCTAATTTTCCCGAATTAGTGAGATCGTCTACTGCTCCATCCATGCTGCTACAAATAGCATGAGTTCATTTTGTTGTCTGGATGAGTGACAGTCCAGGGGTTATAGGTAGCACAACTTCTTTATCCAATCATCTCTCGCTGGACATTTTGGTCGTTTGGGTGTCTTGGCTATGGCAAAGAGTACCACAAGACCGTTGCGGGGGCTAGTGTTTTATTCCAATGATGGTATTCTCTTGTTATACAAACTGGAGTGGGGATGCCCAATCTCGTGGTAGCTCCAGTTTACAGTTTAGTAAGGAACATGCCTACTGATCTCCATACTGGCTGTTAGCAATTTACATTTCCACCAACAGCATAGTAGGATCCCCTTTTCTGCCTGCCCTCTTGAGCACTTACTCTTTTTAGGCTTTTTGAGGACTGTAGGGAGGGAACACCTCGTCTACGTTTGTTTGCATTCTCTAATCATGATAGATCCTGAACATCTTTTGATTTGATGTGCTGTTTTTTAAAAAGCGTGTGAGGATCATTGAGCTCTTGAAACATTTCTGCCTGGGAGTCGGGCCTGATTTGAATTCATTTCACATTACCTAGCCCAGGACGTTGCTCAAGGGCAGGGGTCGTTTGCAGCCCTGCAGGCCTTGTGAATATTAAGTGCCCTTGAGCACAGTTTTTCAAGTTGTTGTTACAGGAAAGCGCCACAATGTGGCAGCACTTCTTCGTGTCCTCTGTGTTAACTTGGGCAAACAGAGCCTTAGAGGGAGTCTTGGTGTTGGGTTGCAAATTGGAGTCGAACGTGGCTGAACACACACCACAGGGCTTGTGTGTGTTTACCTCTTCCCCCTTACCCTGCACAGCCAGACCCCAGGCAAATCCCCAGCCTTGCAAATGTGCTATTCGGAGGGTGCTGTGGTTTGTAGGTGGGGCGATTCTAAGGAAGGAGGCTGGAGGTACGAACCCCACTAGCAGGAGCTGTGGAGATCCGGTGTCCTTTCACAGCTCCTCTCTCCCAGCGGTTCTACCATCATTTGGGTACACTAGGCTTTGCTTACCTGTAAGAGGTCTGTCTTGGATCGGGAGGTTGTGGTTCCATGCAGAGCAGAATGGGCAATAGAGGTCCAAGGGGCCGGTGATCTGGTGGCACGTCCTCCTTCCTGTCTCCCTCAGCAACAGCATACTCCAGCCTTGGGACCCAGGCCTGCTGAGGCTCTAGGGTTGTGACATCAGCCCACGTCACAGAGGCCTGAGTGTAATAGAGTGGGCATTTCTTGCCTTTTTCTTGTTTTATACTTTAGTATTGATTTCCTATTTCAGCATAGTTTATATACAGTGTTGTGTTTGAGTTCGACAGCAAGGTGATGAGTTATGAATGTAGCTGTACCTGTAGTATTTTGGATTCTTTTCCCTGTTAGGTCATTGAAGAATATTGAGTAGCGTTCCTTGTGCTATCAGGTGTGTCATCGTTGATGAATTCTTTTTGATACATTAGTGTGTTTCTGTTAATCCCAACCTCCGACTTCATCCTTCCCCGTTCCCCAATTTCCCCCTCTGGGAACTCTACACTTCTTTTTTCCGTTTGTGAACCTGTGTTTCATGTCTGTACTGCATCCTTTGTATCCCTTTTTAGACTCCACATATAAGTGATATCCTGGAATATGTGTCTTTTTGTCTCTAAATTACCAGAATTAGTGAGATCATCTACTGCTCCATCCATGTTGCTGCAAATAGCATGGGTTCATTTTGCTTTCTGGATGAGTGATAGTCGCCAGAATGTAAGTAGCACAACGTCTTTATCCATTCATCTCTCGCTGGACATTTCGGTCGTTTGTATGTCTGGGCTATGGTAAAGAGTAGCACAACGTCCGTTGGGGTGCAAGTGTTTTATTCCAATGATGGTATTCTCTGGTTATTCGAACTGGAGTGCGGTTTCCGTGTCTCGTGGTAGCTCCAGTTTATAGTTTAGTAAGGGACTTGCTTACTGATCTCCATACTGGCTGTTATCAATTTACATTCCCACCAACAGCATAGTAGGGTTCCCTTTATTGCCTGCCCTCTTGAGCATTTACTCTTTTTAGGCTTTTTGAGAACTGCAGCCAGGGAACACCTCGTCTACGTTTCGTTGCATTCTCTATTCATGGCAGATCCTGAGGATTTTTTCATTTGATGTGCTTTTTTAAAACTACGTGTAAGTACCACTGAGCTCTTGAAACATTTCTTCCTGAGAGCCGGGCCAGATTTGAGTTCATTTCAGATCAACTAGCCAAGGACATTGCTCGAGGGCAGGGGTCGTTTGTAGCCCCGCAGGCCCTGTGAGTGTTAAGTGCCCTTGAGCACAGTTTTTCAAGTTGTTGTTACGGGAAAGCACCACAAGGCGGCAGCACTTCTTCGTGTCCTCTGTGTTAACTTGGGCAAACACAGCTTTAGCAGGAGTCTTGGTGTTGGGTTGCAACTTGGAGTGGAACGTGGATGCACACACACCGCAGGGCTTGTGTATCCTTACCTCTTCCTCCTGACACTGCACCGCCACTTCCCAGGCAAATCCCAAGCCTGGCAAATGTGCTATTCGGAGGGTGGTCTGGTTTGTAGGTGGGGAGATTCTAAGGAAGGAGGCTGGAGGTGGATACCCCACTAGCAGGAGCTGTGGAGATCCGGTGTCCTTTCACAGCTCCTCCCTCCCAGCGGGTCTACCATCATTTGGGTACACTAGGCTTTGCTTACCTGTAAGGGGGCTGTCTTGGATCAGGAGGTTGTGGTACCATGCACAGGAGAATGGCCAATAGAGGTCCAAGGGGCCGCTGATCTGGTGGCACGTGCTCCTTCCTGTCTCCCTCAGCACCAGCATACTGCAGTCTTGGGACCCAGGCCTGCTGAGGCTCTAGGGTTGTGTCATCAGCCCACGTCACAGAGGCCTGAGCGTAATAGAGTAGGCACTTCTTGCCTTTTTCTTGTTTTATAATTTAATATTGATTTTCTATTTCAGCATAATTTATATACAATGTTGTGTGTATTTGAGTCCTACAGCAACTTGATGCAGTTATAAATGTAGCTGTACCTGTAGTATTTCGGATTCTTTTCCCTGTTAGGTTACTGAAGAATATTGAGTAGCGTTCCCTGTGCTATCAGGTGTGTCATCGTTGACGAACTCTTTTTGATACATTACTGTGTTTCTGTTAATGCCAACCTCTTACTTCATCTTTCTCCGATCCCCAATTTCCCCCGATGGTAACTCTACATTTCGTGTCTCCGTTTGTGAGTCTGTGTTTGCTCTGTACATTACGTTCCTTGGTCTCCATTTTTCGACTGCACATGTAAGTGATATCTCGCGATATGTGTCTTTCTGTCTCTAATTTTCCCGAATTAGTGAGATCGTCTACTGCTCCATCCATGCTGCTACAAATAGCATGAGTTCATTTTGTTGTCTGGATGAGTGACAGTCCAGGGGTTATAGGTAGCACAACTTCTTTATCCAATCATCTCTCGCTGGACATTTTGGTCGTTTGGGTGTCTTGGCTATGGCAAAGAGTACCACAAGACCGTTGGGGGGGCAAGTGTTTTATTCCAATGATGGTATTCTCTTGTTATACAAACTGGAGTGGGGATGCCCAATCTCGTGGTAGCTCCAGTTTACAGTTTAGTAAGGAACATGCCTACTGATCTCCATACTGGCTGTTAGCAATTTACATTTCCACCAACAGCATAGTAGGATCCCCTTTTCTGCCTGCCCTCTTGAGCACTTACTCTTTTTAGGCTTTTTGAGGACTGTAGGGAGGGAACACCTCGTCTACGTTTGTTTGCATTCTCTAATCATGATAGATTCTGAACATCTTTTGATTTGATGTGCTGTTTTTTAAAAAGCGTGTGAGGATCATTGAGCTCTTGAAACATTTCTGCCTGGGAGTCGGGCCTGATTTGAATTCATTTCACATTACCTAGCCCAGGACGTTGCTCAAGGGCAGGGGTCGTTTGCAGCCCCGCAGGCCTTGTGAATATTAAGTGCCCTTGAGCACAGTTTTTCAAGTTGTTGTTACAGGAAAGCGCCACAATGTGGCAGCACTTCTTCGTGTCCTCTGTGTTAACTTGGGCAAACAGAGCCTTAGAGGGAGTCTTGGTGTTGGGTTGCAAATTGGAGTCGAACGTGGCTGAACACACACCACAGGGCTTGTGTGTGTTTACCTCTTCCCCCTTACCCTGCACAGCCAGACCCCAGGCAAATCCCAAGCCTTGCAAATGTGCTATTCGGAGGGTGCTGTGGTTTGTAGGTGGGGCGATTCTAAGGAAGGAGGCTGGAGGTACGAACCCCACTAGCAGGAGCTGTGGAGATCCGGTGTCCTTTCACAGCTCCTCTCTCCCAGCGGTTCTACCATCATTTGGGTACACTAGGCTTTGCTTACCTGTAAGAGGTCTGTCTTGGATCGGGAGGTTGTGGTTCCATGCAGAGCAGAATGGGCAATAGAGGTCCAAGGGGCCGGTGATCTGGTGGCACGTCCTCCTTCCTGTCTCCCTCAGCGACAGCATACTCCAGCCTTGGGACCCAGGCCTGCTGAGGCTCTAGGGTTGTGACATCAGCCCACGTCACAGAGGCCTGAGTGTAATAGAGTAGGCATTTCTTGCCTTTTTCTTGTTTTATAATTTAGTATTGATTTCCTATTTCAGCATAGTTTATATACAGTGTTGTGTTTGAGTTCGACCCAAGGTGATGAGTTATGAATGTAGCTGTACCTGTAGTATTTTGGATTCTTTTCCCTGTTAGGTTATTGAAGAATATTGAGTAGCGTTCCTTGTGCTATCAGGTGTGTCATCGTTGATGAATTCTTTTTGATACATTAGTGTGTTTCTGTTAATCCCAACCTCCGACTTCATCCTTCCCCGTTCCCCAATTTCCCCCTCTGGGAACTCTACACTTCTTTTTTCCGTTTGTGAACCTGTGTTTCATGTCTGTACTGCATCCTTTGTATCCCTTTTTAGACTCCACATATAAGTGATATCCTGGAATATGTGTCTTTTTGTCTCTAAAGTACCAGAATTAGTGAGATCATCTACTGCTCCATCCATGTTGCTGCAAATAGCATGGGTTCATTTTGCTTTCTGGATGAGTGATAGTCGCCAGAATGTAAGTAGCACAACGTCTTTATTCATTCATCTCGCTGGACCTCTCGGTCGTTTGTATGTCTAGGCTCTGGTAAAGAGTAGCACATCGTCCGTTGGGGTGCAAGGGTTTTATTCCAATGATGGTATTCTCTGGTTATACGGACTGGAGTGCGGTTTCCGTATCTCGTGGTAGCTCCAGTTTTTAGTTTAGTAAGGGACTTGCTAACTGATCTCCATACTGGCTATTATCAATTTACACTCCCACCAATAGCATAGTAGTGTTCCCTTTATTGCCTGCCCTCTTGAGTACTTACTCTTTTTAGGCTTTTTGAGGACTGCAGCCAGGGAACACCTCGTCTACGTTTCTTTGCATTCTCTAATCATGACAGATCCTGAGGATTTTTTCATTTGATGTGCTGTTTTTAAAACTACGTGTAAGTACCACTGAGCTCTTGAAACATTTCTTCCTGAGAGCCGGGCCAGATTTGAGTTCATTTCAGATCAACTAGCCAAGGACATTGCTCGAGGGCAGGGGTCGTTTGTAGCCCCGCAGGCCTTGTGAGTGTTAAGTGCCCTTGAGCACAGTTTTTCAAGTTGTTGTTACGGGAAAGCGCCACAAGGCGGCAGCACTTCTTCGTGTCCTCTGTGTTAACTTGGGCAAACACAGCTTTAGCAGGAGTCTTGGTGTTGGGTTGCAACTTGGAGTGGAACGTGGATGCACACACACCGCAGGGCTTGTGTATCCTTACCTCTTCCTCCTGACACTGCACCGCCACTTCCCAGGCAAATCCCAAGCCTGGCAAATGTGCTATTCGGAGGGTGGTCTGGTTTGTAGGTGGGGAGATTCTAAGGAAGGAGGCTGGAGGTGGATACCCCACTAGCAGGAGCTGTGGAGATCCGGTGTCCTTTCACAGCTCCTCCCTCCCAGCGGGTCTACCATCATTTGGGTACACTAGGCTTTGCTTACCTGTAAGGGGGCTGTCTTGGATCAGGAGGTTGTGGTACCATGCACAGGAGAATGGCCAATAGAGGTCCAAGGGGCCGCTGATCTGGTGGCACGTGCTCCTTCCTGTCTCCCTCAGCACCAGCATACTGCAGTCTTGGGACCCAGGCCTGCTGAGGCTCTAGGGTTGTGTCATCAGCCCACGTCACAGAGGCCTGAGCGTAATAGAGTAGGCACTTCTTGCCTTTTTCTTGTTTTATAATTTAATATTGATTTTCTATTTCAGCATAATTTATATACAATGTTGTGTGTATTTGAGTCCTACAGCAACTTGATGCAGTTATAAATGTAGCTGTACCTGTAGTATTTCGGATTCTTTTCCCTGTTAGGTTACTGAAGAATATTGAGTAGCGTTCCCTGTGCTATCAGGTGTGTCATCGTTGACGAACTCTTTTTGATACATTACTGTGTTTCTGTTAATGCCAACCCCTTACTTCATCTTTCTCCGATCCCCAATTTCCCCCGATGGTAACTCTACATTTCGTGTCTCCGTTTGTGAGTCTGTGTTTGCTCTGTACATTACGTTCCTTGGTCTCCATTTTTCGACTGCACATGTAAGTGATATCTCGCGATATGTGTCTTTCTGTCTCTAATTTTCCCGAATTAGTGAGATCGTCTACTGCTCCATCCATGCTGCTACAAATAGCATGAGTTCATTTTGTTGTCTGGATGAGTGACAGTCCAGGGGTTATAGGTAGCACAACTTCTTTATCCAATCATCTCTCGCTGGACATTTTGGTCGTTTGGGTGTCTTGGCTATGGCAAAGAGTACCACAAGACCGTTGCGGGGGCTAGTGTTTTATTCCAATGATGGTATTCTCTTGTTATACAAACTGGAGTGGGGATGCCCAATCTCGTGGTAGCTCCAGTTTACAGTTTAGTAAGGAACATGCCTACTGATCTCCATACTGGCTGTTAGCAATTTACATTTCCACCAACAGCATAGTAGGATCCCCTTTTCTGCCTGCCCTCTTGAGCACTTACTCTTTTTAGGCTTTTTGAGGACTGTAGGGAGGGAACACCTCGTCTACGTTTGTTTGCATTCTCTAATCATGATAGATCCTGAACATCTTTTGATTTGATGTGCTGTTTTTTAAAAAGCGTGTGAGGATCATTGAGCTCTTGAAACATTTCTGCCTGGGAGTCGGGCCTGATTTGAATTCATTTCACATTACCTAGCCCAGGACGTTGCTCAAGGGCAGGGGTCGTGTGCAGCCCTGCAGGCCTTGTGAATATTAAGTGCCCTTGAGCACAGTTTTTCAAGTTGTTGTTACAGGAAAGCGCCACAATGTGGCAGCACTTCTTCGTGTCCTCTGTGTTAACTTGGGCAAACAGAGCCTTAGAGGGAGTCTTGGTGTTGGGTTGCAAATTGGAGTCGAACGTGGCTGAACACACACCACAGGGCTTGTGTGTGTTTACCTCTTCCCCCTTACCCTGCACAGCCAGACCCCAGGCAAATCCCAAGCCTTGCAAATGTGCTATTCGGAGGGTGCTGTGGTTTGTAGGTGGGGCGATTCTAAGGAAGGAGGCTGGAGGTACGAACCCCACTAGCAGGAGCTGTGGAGATCCGGTGTCCTTTCACAGCTCCTCTCTCCCAGGGGTTCTACCATCATTTGGGTACACTAGGCTTTGCTTACCTGTAAGAGGTCTGTCTTGGATCGGGAGGTTGTGGTTCCATGCAGAGCAGAATGGGCAATAGAGGTCCAAGGGGCCGGTGATCTGGTGGCACGTCCTCCTTCCTGTCTCCCTCAGCAACAGCATACTCCAGCCTTGGGACCCAGGCCTGCTGAGGCTCTAGGGTTGTGACATCAGCCCACGTCACAGAGGCCTGAGTGTAATAGAGTGGGCATTTCTTGCCTTTTTCTTGTTTTATAATTTAGTATTGATTTCCTATTTCAGCATAGTTTATATACAGTGTTGTGTTTGAGTTCGACCGCAAGGTGATGAGTTATGAATGTAGCTGTACCTGTAGTATTTTGGATTCTTTTCCCTGTTAGGTTATTGAAGAATATTGAGTAGCGTTCCTTGTGCTATCAGGTGTGTCATCGTTGATGAATTCTTTTTGATACATTAGTGTGTTTTTGTTAATCCCAACCTCTGACTTCATCCTTCCTTGTTCCCCAATTTCCCCCTCTGGGAACTCTACACTTCTTTTTTCCGTTTGTGAACCTGTGTTTCATGTCTGTACTGCATCCTTTGTATCCCTTTTTAGACTCCACATATAAGTGATATCCTGGAATATGTGTCTTTTTGTCTCTAAATTACCAGAATTAGTGAGATCATCTACTGCTCCATCCATGTTGCTGCAAATAGCATGGGTTCATTTTGCTTTCTGGATGAGTGATAGTCGCCAGAATGTAAGTAGCACAACGTCTTTATCCATTCATCTCTCGCTGGACATTTCGGTCGTTTGTATGTCTGGGCTATGGTAAAGAGTAGCACAACGTCCGTTGGGGTGCAAGGGTTTTATTCCAATGATGGTATTCTCTGGTTATACGGACTGGAGTGCGGTTTCCGTATCTCGTGGTAGCTCCAGTTTTTAGTTTAGTAACGGACTTGCTAACTGATCTCCATACTGGCTATTATCAATTTACACTCCCACCAATAGCATAGTAGGGTTCCCTTTATTGCCTGCCCTCTTGAGTACTTACTCTTTTTAGGCTTTTTGAGGACTGCAGCCAGGGAACACCTCGTCTACGTTTCTTTGCATTCTCTAATCATGACAGATCCTGAGGATTTTTTCATTTGATGTGCTGTTTTTAAAACTACGTGTAAGTACCACTGAGCTCTTGAAACATTTCTGCCTGAGAGTCGGGCCAGATTTGAGTTCATTTCAGATTAACTAGCCAAGGACATTTCTCGAGGGCAGGGGTCCTTTGCAGCCCCGCAGGCCTTGTGAATGTTAAGTGCCCTTGAGCACAGTTTTTCAATTTGTTGTTATAGGAAAAGGCCACAAGGCGGCAGCACTTCTTCATGTCCTCTGTGTTAACTTGGGCAAACACAACCTTAGAGGGAGTCTTGGTGTTGGGTTGCAAATTGGAGTCCAACGTGGTTGAACACACACCGCAGGGCTTGTGTATCTTTACCTCCTCCCCCTTACACTGCACCGCCAGTCCCCAGGCAAATCCCAAGCCTTGAAAATGTGCTATTCTGAGGGTGCTGTGGTTTGTAGGTGGGGCGATTCTAAGGAAGGAGGCTGGAGGTGGATACCCCACTAGCAGGAGCTGTGGAGATCCGGTGTCCTTTCACAGCTCCTCTCTCCCAGCGGTTCTACCATCATTTGGGTACACTAGGCTTTGCTTACCTGTAAGAGGGCTGTCTTGGATCGGGAGGTTGTGGTACCATGCAGAGCAGAATGGGCAATAGAGGTCTAAGGGGCCGGTGATCTGGTGGCACGTGCTCCTTCCTGTCTCCCTCAGCGACAGCATACTCCAGCCTTGGGACCCAGGCCTGCTGAGGCTCTAGGGTTGTGTCATCAGCCCATGTCACAGAGGCCTGAGGGTAATAGAGTAGGCTGTTCTTACCTTTTTCTTGTTTTATAATTTAATACTGATTTTCTATTTCAGCATAGTTTATATACAGTGTTGTGTTTGAGTTCGACAGCAAGGTGATGAGTTATGAATGTAGCTGTACCTGTAGTATTTTGGATTCTTTTCCCTGTTAGGTTATTGAAGAATATTGAGTAGCGTTCCCTGTGCTATCAGGTGTGTCATCGTTGATGAATTCTTTTTGATACATTAGTGTGTTTCTGTTAATCCCAACCTCCGAGTTCATCCTTCCCCGATCCCCAGTTTCCCCTTCTGGGAACTGTACACTTGTTTCTTCCGTTTCTGAACCTGTGTTTCCTTTGTATACTACATCCTGTGTATCCGTTTTTAGACTCCACATATAAGTGATGTCCTGGGATATGTGTCTTTCGGTCTCTAAATTACCAGAATTAGTGAGATCATCTACTGCTCCATCCATGTTGCTGCAAATAGCATGAGTTCATTTTGTTTTCTGGATGAGTGATAGTCGCCAAAATGTAAGTAGCACAACATCTTTATCCATTCATCTTTCGCTGGATATTTCGGTCGTTTGTATGTCTGGGCTATGGTAAAGAGTAGAACAATGTCCGTTGGGGTGCAAGTGTTTTATTCCAATGATGGTATTCTCTGGTTATAGGAACTGGAGTGCGGTTTCCATATCTCGTGGTAGCTCCAGTTTTTCGTTTAGTGAGGGACTTGCTAACTGATCTCCATACTGGCTATTATCAATTTACACTCCCTCCAACAGCATAGTAGGGTTCCCTTTATTGCCTGCCCTCTTGAGCACTTACTCTTTTTAGGCTTTTGGAGGACTGCAGCCAGGGAACACCTCGTCTACATTTCTTTGCATTCTCTGAACATGACAGATCCTGAGCATTTTTTCATTTGATGTGCTGTTTTTAAAAATACGTGTAAGTACCACTGAGCTCTTGAAACATTTCTGCCTGAGATTCGGGCCAGATTTGAGTTCATTTCAGATTAACTAGCCAAGGACATTTCTCAAGGGCAGGGGTCGTTTGCAGCCCCGCAGGCCTTGTGAATGTTAAGTGCCCTTGAGCACAGTTTTTCAATTTGTTGTTATGGGAAAAGGCCACAAGGCGCCAGCACCTCTTCATGTCCTTTGTGTTAACTTGGGCAAAGGCAGCCTTAGAGGGAGTCTTGGTGTTGGGTTGCAAATTGCAGTGGAACGTGGCTGAACACACACCGCAGGGCTTGTGTATCTTTACCTGTTCCCCCTTACACTGCACCGCCAGACCCCAGGCAAATCCCAAGCCTTGCAAATGTGCTATTCGGAGGGTGCTGTGGTTTGTAGGTGGGGCGATTCTAAGGAAGGAGGCTGGAGGTACGAACCCCACTAGCAGGAGCTGCGGAGATCTGGTGTCCTTTCACAGCTCCTCCCTCCCAGCGGGTCTACCATCATTTGGGTACACTAGGCTCTGCTTACCTGTAAGAGGGCTGTCTTGGATCGGGAGTTTGTGGTACCATGCAGAGGAGAATGGCCAATAGAGGTCCAAGGGGCCGCTGATCTGGTGGCACGTGCTCCTTCCTGTCTCCCTCAGCACCAGCATACCGCAGCCTTGGGACCCAGGCCTGCTGAGGCTCTAGGGTTGTGACATCAGCCCACGTCACAGAGGCCTGAGGGTAATAGGTAGGCATTTCTTACCTTTTTCTTGTTTTATAATTTAATACTGATTTTCTATTTCAGCATAATTTATATACAATGTTGTGTCTATTTGAGTCCTACAGCAACTTGATGCAGTTATACATGTAGCTGTACCTGTAGTATTTCGGATTCTTTTCCCTGTTAGGTTATTGAAGAATATTGAGTAGCGTTCCCTGTGCTATCAGGTGTGTCATCGTTGATGAACTCTTTTTGATACATTACTGTGTTTCTGTTAATGCCAACCTCTTACTTCATCTTTCTCCGATCCCCAATTTCCCCCGATGGTAACTCTACATTTCGTGTCTCCGTTTGTGAGTCTGTGTTTGCTCTGTACATTACGTTCCTTGGTCTCCATTTTTCGACTGCACATGTAAGTGATATCTCGCGATATGTGTCTTTCTGTCTCTAATTTTCCCGAATTAGTGAGATCGTCTACTGCTCCATCCATGCTGCTACAAATAGCATGAGTTCATTTTGTTGTCTGGATGAGTGACAGTCCAGGGGTTATAGGTAGCACAACTTCTTTATCCAATCATCTCTCGCTGGACATTTTGGTCGTTTGGGTGTCTTGGCTATGGCAAAGAGTACCACAAGACCGTTGCGGGGGCTAGTGTTTTATTCCAATGATGGTATTCTCTTGTTATACAAACTGGAGTGGGGATGCCCAATCTCGTGGTAGCTCCAGTTTACAGTTTAGTAAGGAACATGCCTACTGATCTCCATACTGGCTGTTAGCAATTTACATTTCCACCAACAGCATAGTAGGATCCCCTTTTCTGCCTGCCCTCTTGAGCACTTACTCTTTTTAGGCTTTTTGAGGACTGTAGGGAGGGAACACCTCGTCTACGTTTGTTTGCATTCTCTAATCATGATAGATCCTGAACATCTTTTGATTTGATGTGCTGTTTTTTAAAAAGCGTGTGAGGATCATTGAGCTCTTGAAACATTTCTGCCTGGGAGTCGGGCCTGATTTGAATTCATTTCACATTACCTAGCCCAGGACGTTGCTCAAGGGCAGGGGTCGTTTGCAGCCCTGCAGGCCTTGTGAATATTAAGTGCCCTTGAGCACAGTTTTTCAAGTTGTTGTTACAGGAAAGCGCCACAATGTGGCAGCACTTCTTCGTGTCCTCTGTGTTAACTTGGGCAAACAGAGCCTTAGAGGGAGTCTTGGTGTTGGGTTGCAAATTGGAGTCGAACGTGGCTGAACACACACCACAGGGCTTGTGTGTGTTTACCTCTTCCCCCTTACCCTGCACAGCCAGACCCCAGGCAAATCCCCAGCCTTGCAAATGTGCTATTCGGAGGGTGCTGTGGTTTGTAGGTGGGGCGATTCTAAGGAAGGAGGCTGGAGGTACGAACCCCACTAGCAGGAGCTGTGGAGATCCGGTGTCCTTTCACAGCTCCTCTCTCCCAGCGGTTCTACCATCATTTGGGTACACTAGGCTTTGCTTACCTGTAAGAGGGCTGTCTTGGATCGGGAGGTTGTGGTTCCATGCAGAGCAGAATGGGCAATAGAGGTCCAAGGGGCCGGTGATCTGGTGGCACGTCCTCCTTCCTGTCTCCCTCAGCAACAGCATACTCCAGCCTTGGGACCCAGGCCTGCTGAGGCTCTAGGGTTGTGACATCAGCCCACGTCACAGAGGCCTGAGTGTAATAGAGTGGGCATTTCTTGCCTTTTTCTTGTTTTATAATTTAGTATTGATTTCCTATTTCAGCATAGTTTATATACAGTGTTGTGTTTGAGTTCGACAGCAAGGTGATGAGTTATGAATGTAGCTGTACCTGTAGTATTTTGGATTCTTTTCCCTGTTAGGTTATTGAAGAATATTGAGTAGCGTTCCTTGTGCTATCAGGTGTGTCATCGTTGATGAATTCTTTTTGATACATTAGTGTGTTTCTGTTAATCCCAACCTCCGACTTCATCCTTCCCCGTTCCCCAATTTCCCCCTCTGGGAACTCTACACTTCTTTTTTCCGTTTGTGAACCTGTGTTTCATGTCTGTACTGCATCCTTTGTATCCCTTTTTAGACTCCACATATAAGTGATATCCTGGAATATGTGTCTTTTTGTCTCTAAATTACCAGAATTAGTGAGATCATCTACTGCTCCATCCATGTTGCTGCAAATAGCATGGGTTCATTTTGCTTTGTGGATGAGTGATAGTCGCCAGAATGTAAGTAGCACAACGTCTTTATCCATTCATCTCTCGCTGGACATTTCGGTCGTTTGTATGTCTGGGCTATGGTAAAGAGTAGCACAACGTCCGTTGGGGTGCAAGTGTTTTATTCCAATGATGGTATTCTCTGGTTATTCGAACTGGAGTGCGGTTTCCGTGTCTCGTGGTAGCTCCAGTTTATAGTTTAGTAAGGGACTTGCTTACTGATCTCCATACTGGCTGTTATCAATTTACATTCCCACCAACAGCATAGTAGGGTTCCCTTTATTGCCTGCCCTCTTGAGCATTTACTCTTTTTAGGCTTTTTGAGAACTGCAGCCAGGGAGCACCTCGTCTACGTTTCGTTGCATTCTCTATTCATGACAGATCCTGAGGATTTTTTCATTTGATGTGCTGTTTTTAAAACTACGTGTAAGTACCACTGAGCTCTTGAAACATTTCTTCCTGAGAGCCGGGCCAGATTTGAGTTCATTTCAGATCAACTAGCCAAGGACATTGCTCGAGGGCAGGGGTCGTTTGTAGCCCCGCAGGCCTTGTGAGTGTTAAGTGCCCTTGAGCACAGTTTTTCAAGTTGTTGTTACGGGAAAGCACCACAAGGCGGCAGCACTTCTTCGTGTCCTCTGTGTTAACTTGGGCAAACACAGCTTTAGCAGGAGTCTTGGTGTTGGGTTGCAACTTGGAGTGGAACGTGGATGCACACACACCGCAGGGCTTGTGTATCCTTACCTCTTCCTCCTGACACTGCACCGCCACTTCCCAGGCAAATCCCAAGCCTGGCAAATGTGCTATTCGGAGGGTGGTCTGGTTTGTAGGTGGGGAGATTCTAAGGAAGGAGGCTGGAGGTGGATACCCCACTAGCAGGAGCTGTGGAGATCCGGTGTCCTTTCACAGCTCCTCCCTCCCAGCGGGTCTACCATCATTTGGGTACACTAGGCTTTGCTTACCTGTAAGGGGGCTGTCTTGGATCAGGAGGTTGTGGTACCATGCACAGGAGAATGGCCAATAGAGGTCCAAGGGGCCGCTGATCTGGTGGCACGTGCTCCTTCCTGTCTCCCTCAGCACCAGCATACTGCAGTCTTGGGACCCAGGCCTGCTGAGGCTCTAGGGTTGTGTCATCAGCCCACGTCACAGAGGCCTGAGCGTAATAGAGTAGGCACTTCTTGCCTTTTTCTTGTTTTATAATTTAATATTGATTTTCTATTTCAGCATAATTTATATACAATGTTGTGTGTATTTGAGTCCTACAGCAACTTGATGCAGTTATAAATGTAGCTGTACCTGTAGTATTTCGGATTCTTTTCCCTGTTAGGTTACTGAAGAATATTGAGTAGCGTTCCCTGTGCTATCAGGTGTGTCATCGTTGACGAACTCTTTTTGATACATTACTGTGTTTCTGTTAATGCCAACCTCTTACTTCATCTTTCTCCGATCCCCAATTTCCCCCGATGTTAACTCTACATTTCGTGTCTCCGTTTGTGAGTCTGTGTTTGCTCTGTACATTACGTTCCTTGGTCTCCATTTTTCGACTGCACATGTAAGTGATATCTCGCGATATGTGTCTTTCTGTCTCTAATTTTCCCGAATTAGTGAGATCGTCTACTGCTCCATCCATGCTGCTACAAATAGCATGAGTTCATTTTGTTGTCTGGATGAGTGACAGTCCAGGGGTTATAGGTAGCACAACTTCTTTATCCAATCATCTCTCGCTGGACATTTTGGTCGTTTGGGTGTCTTGGCTATGGCAAAGAGTACCACAAGACCGTTGGGGGGGCAAGTGTTTTATTCCAATGATGGTATTCTCTTGTTATACAAACTGGAGTGGGGATGCCCAATCTCGTGGTAGCTCCAGTTTACAGTTTAGTAAGGAACATGCCTACTGATCTCCATACTGGCTGTTAGCAATTTACATTTCCACCAACAGCATAGTAGGATCCCCTTTTCTGCCTGCCCTCTTGAGCACTTACTCTTTTTAGGCTTTTTGAGGACTGTAGGGAGGGAACACCTCGTCTACGTTTGTTTGCATTCTCTAATCATGATAGATCCTGAACATCTTTTGATTTGATGTGCTGTTTTTTAAAAAGCGTGTGAGGATCATTGAGCTCTTGAAACATTTCTGCCTGGGAGTCGGGCCTGATTTGAATTCATTTCACATTACCTAGCCCAGGACGTTGCTCAAGGGCAGGGGTCGTTTGCAGCCCCGCAGGCCTTGTGAATATTAAGTGCCCTTGAGCACAGTTTTTCAAGTTGTTGTTACAGGAAAGCGCCACAATGTGGCAGCACTTCTTCGTGTCCTCTGTGTTAACTTGGGCAAACAGAGCCTTAGAGGGAGTCTTGGTGTTGGGTTGCAAATTGGAGTCGAACGTGGCTGAACACACACCACAGGGCTTGTGTGTGTTTACCTCTTCCCCCTTACCCTGCACAGCCAGACCCCAGGCAAATCCCAAGCCTTGCAAATGTGCTATTCGGAGGGTGCTGTGGTTTGTAGGTGGGGCGATTCTAAGGAAGGAGGCTGGAGGTACGAACCCCACTAGCAGGAGCTGTGGAGATCCGGTGTCCTTTCACAGCTCCTCTCTCCCAGCGGTTCTACCATCATTTGGGTACACTAGGCTTTGCTTACCTGTAAGAGGTCTGTCTTGGATCGGGAGGTTGTGGTTCCATGCAGAGCAGAATGGGCAATAGAGGTCCAAGGGGCCGGTGATCTGGTGGCACGTCCTCCTTCCTGTCTCCCTCAGCGACAGCATACTCCAGCCTTGGGACCCAGGCCTGCTGAGGCTCTAGGGTTGTGACATCAGCCCACGTCACAGAGGCCTGAGTGTAATAGAGTAGGCATTTCTTGCCTTTTTCTTGTTTTATAATTTAGTATTGATTTCCTATTCCACATAGTTTATATACAGTGTTGTGTTTGAGTTCGATCCAAGGTGATGAGTTATGAATGTAGCTGTACCTGTAGTATTTTGGATTCTTTTCCCTGTTAGGTTATTGAAGAATATTGAGTAGCGTTCCTTGTGCTATCAGGTGTGTCATCGTTGATGAATTCTTTTTGATACATTAGTGTGTTTCTGTTAATCCCAACCTCCGACTTCATCCTTCCCCGTTCCCCAATTTCCCCCTCTGGGAACTCTACACTTCTTTTTTCCGTTTGTGAACCTGTGTTTCATGTCTGTACTGCATCCTTTGTATCCCTTTTTAGACTCCACATATAAGTGATATCCTGGAATATGTGTCTTTTTGTCTCTAAAGTACCAGAATTAGTGAGATCATCTACTGCTCCATCCATGTTGCTGCAAATAGCATGGGTTCATTTTGCTTTCTGGATGAGTGATAGTCGCCAGAATGTAAGTAGCACAACGTCTTTATTCATTCATCTCGCTGGACCTTTCGGTCGTTTGTATGTCTAGGCTCTGGTAAAGAGTAGCACAACGTCCGTTGGGGTGCAAGGGTTTTATTCCAATGATGGTATTCTCTGGTTATATGGACTGGAGTGCGGTTTCCGTATCTCGTGGTAGCTCCAGTTTTTAGTTTAGTAAGGGACTTGCTAACTGATCTCCATACTGGCTATTATCAATTTACACTCCCACCAATAGCATAGTAGTGTTCCCTTTATTGCCTGCCCTCTTGAGTACTTACTCTTTTTAGGCTTTTTGAGGACTGCAGCCAGGGAACACCTCGTCTACGTTTCTTTGCATTCTCTAATCATGACAGATCCTGAGGATTTTTTCATTTGATGTGCTGTTTTTAAAACTACGTGTAAGTACCACTGAGCTCTTGAAACATTTCTTCCTGAGAGCCGGGCCAGATTTGAGTTCATTTCAGATCAACTAGACAAGGACATTGCTCGAGGGCAGGGGTCGTTTGTAGCCCCGCAGGCCTTGTGAGTGTTAAGTGCCCTTGAGCACAGTTTTTCAAGTTGTTGTTACGGGAAAGCGCCACAAGGCGGCAGCACTTCTTCGTGTCCTCTGTGTTAACTTGGGCAAACACAGCTTTAGCAGGAGTCTTGGTGTTGGGTTGCAACTTGGAGTGGAACGTGGATGCACACACACCGCAGGGCTTGTGTATCCTTACCTCTTCCTCCTGACACTGCACCGCCACTTCCCAGGCAAATCCCAAGCCTGGCAAATGTGCTATTCGGAGGGTGGTCTGGTTTGTAGGTGGGGAGATTCTAAGGAAGGAGGCTGGAGGTGGATACCCCACTAGCAGGAGCTGTGGAGATCCGGTGTCCTTTCACAGCTCCTCCCTCCCAGCGGGTCTACCATCATTTGGGTACACTAGGCTTTGCTTACCTGTAAGGGGGCTGTCTTGGATCAGGAGGTTGTGGTACCATGCACAGGAGAATGGCCAATAGAGGTCCAAGGGGCCGCTGATCTGGTGGCACGTGCTCCTTCCTGTCTCCCTCAGCACCAGCATACTGCAGTCTTGGGACCCAGGCCTGCTGAGGCTCTAGGGTTGTGTCATCAGCCCACGTCACAGAGGCCTGAGCGTAATAGAGTAGGCACTTCTTGCCTTTTTCTTGTTTTATAATTTAATATTGATTTTCTATTTCAGCATAATTTATATACAATGTTGTGTGTATTTGAGTCCTACAGCAACTTGATGCAGTTATAAATGTAGCTGTACCTGTAGTATTTCGGATTCTTTTCCCTGTTAGGTTACTGAAGAATATTGAGTAGCGTTCCCTGTGCTATCAGGTGTGTCATCGTTGACGAACTCTTTTTGATACATTACTGTGTTTCTGTTAATGCCAACCCCTTACTTCATCTTTCTCCGATCCCCAATTTCCCCCGATGGTAACTCTACATTTCGTGTCTCCGTTTGTGAGTCTGTGTTTGCTCTGTACATTACGTTCCTTGGTCTCCATTTTTCGACTGCACATGTAAGTGATATCTCGCGATATGTGTCTTTCTGTCTCTAATTTTCCCGAATTAGTGAGATCGTCTACTGCTCCATCCATGCTGCTACAAATAGCATGAGTTCATTTTGTTGTCTGGATGAGTGACAGTCCAGGGGTTATAGGTAGCACAACTTCTTTATCCAATCATCTCTCGCTGGACATTTTGGTCGTTTGGGTGTCTTGGCTATGGCAAAGAGTACCAAAAGACCGTTGCGGGGGCTAGTGTTTTATTCCAATGATGGTATTCTCTTGTTATACAAACTGGAGTGGGGATGGCCAATCTCGTGGTAGCTCCAGTTTACAGTTTAGTAAGGAACATGCCTACTGATCTCCATACTGGCTGTTAGCAATTTACATTTCCACCAACAGCATAGTAGGATCCCCTTTTCTGCCTGCCCTCTTGAGCACTTACTCTTTTTAGGCTTTTTGAGGACTGTAGGGAGGGAACACCTCGTCTACGTTTGTTTGCATTCTCTAATCATGATAAATCCTGAACATCTTTTGATTTGATGTGCTGTTTTTTAAAAAGCGTGTGAGGATCATTGAGCTCTTGAAACATTTCTGCCTGGGAGTCGGGCCTGATTTGAATTCATTTCACATTACCTAGCCCAGGACGTTGCTCAAGGGCAGGGGTCGTTTGCAGCCCTGCAGGCCTTGTGAATATTAAGTGCCCTTGAGCACAGTTTTTCAAGTTGTTGTTACAGGAAAGCGCCACAATGTGGCAGCACTTCTTCGTGTCCTCTGTGTTAACTTGGGCAAACAGAGCCTTAGAGGGAGTCTTGGTGTTGGGTTGCAAATTGGAGTCGAACGTGGCTGAACACACACCACAGGGCTTGTGTGTGTTTACCTCTTCCCCCTTACCCTGCACAGCCAGACCCCAGGCAAATCCCAAGCCTTGCAAATGTGCTATTCGGAGGGTGCTGTGGTTTGTAGGTGGGGCGATTCTAAGGAAGGAGGCTGGAGGTACGAACCCCACTAGCAGGAGCTGTGGAGATCCGGTGTCCTTTCACAGCTCCTCTCTCCCAGCGGTTCTACCATCATTTGGGTACACTAGGCTTTGCTTACCTGTAAGAGGGCTGTCTTGGATCGGGAGGTTGTGGTTCCATGCAGAGCAGAATGGGCAATAGAGGTCCAAGGGGCCGGTGATCTGGTGGCACGTCCTCCTTCCTGTCTCCCTCAGCAACAGCATACTCCAGCCTTGGGACCCAGGCCTGCTGAGGCTCTAGGGTTGTGACATCAGCCCACGTCACAGAGGCCTGAGTGTAATAGAGTGGGCATTTCTTGCCTTTTTCTTGTTTTATAATTTAGTATTGATTTCCTATTTCAGCATAGTTTATATACAGTGTTGTGTTTGAGTTCGACAGCAAGGTGATGAGTTATGAATGTAGCTGTACCTGTAGTATTTTGGATTCTTTTCCCTGTTAGGTTATTGAAGAATATTGAGTAGCGTTCCTTGTGCTATCAGGTGTGTCATCGTTGATGAATTCTTTTTGATACATTAGTGTGTTTCTGTTAATCCCAACCTCCGACTTCATCCTTCCCCGTTCCCCAATTTCCCCCTCTGGGAACTCTACACTTCTTTTTTCCGTTTGTGAACCTGTGTTTCATGTCTGTACTGCATCCTTTGTATCCCTTTTTAGACTCCACATATAAGTGATATCCTGGAATATGTGTCTTTTTGTCTCTAAAGTACCAGAATTAGTGAGATCATCTACTGCTCCATCCATGTTGCTGCAAATAGCATGGGTTCATTTTGCTTTGTGGATGAGTGATAGTCGCCAGAATGTAAGTAGCACAACGTCTTTATCCATTCATCTCTCGCTGGACATTTCGGTCGTTTGTATGTCTGGGCTATGGTAAAGAGTAGCACAACGTCCGTTGGGGTGCAAGTGTTTTATTCCAATGATGGTATTCTCTGGTTATTCGAACTGGAGTGCGGTTTCCGTGTCTCGTGGTAGCTCCAGTTTATAGTTTAGTAAGGGACTTGCTTACTGATCTCCATACTGGCTGTTATCAATTTACATTCCCACCAACAGCATAGTAGGGTTCCCTTTATTGCCTGCCCTCTTGAGCATTTACTCTTTTTAGGCTTTTTGAGAACTGCAGCCAGGGAGCACCTCGTCTACGTTTCGTTGCATTCTCTATTCAGGACAGATCCTGAGGATTTTTTCATTTGATGTGCTGTTTTTAAAACTACGTGTAAGTACCACTGAGCTCTTGAAACATTTCTTCCTGAGAGCTGGGCCAGATTTGAGTTCATTTCAGATCAACTAGCCAAGGACATTGCTCGAGGGCAGGGGTCGTTTGTAGCCCCGCAGGCCTTGTGAGTGTTAAGTGCCCTTGAGCACAGTTTTTCAAGTTGTTGTTACGGGAAAGCACCACAAGGCGGCAGCACTTCTTCGTGTCCTCTGTGTTAACTTGGGCAAACACAGCTTTAGCAGGAGTCTTGGTGTTGGGTTGCAACTTGGAGTGGAACGTGGATGCACACACACCGCAGGGCTTGTGTATCCTTACCTCTTCCTCCTGACACTGCACCGCCACTTCCCAGGCAAATCCCAAGCCTGGCAAATGTGCTATTCGGAGGGTGGTCTGGTTTGTAGGTGGGGAGATTCTAAGGAAGGAGGCTGGAGGTGGATACCCCACTAGCAGGAGCTGTGGAGATCCGGTGTCCTTTCACAGCTCCTCCCTCCCAGCGGGTCTACCATCATTTGGGTACACTAGGCTTTGCTTACCTGTAAGGGGGCTGTCTTGGATCAGGAGGTTGTGGTACCATGCACAGGAGAATGGCCAATAGAGGTCCAAGGGGCCGCTGATCTGGTGGCACGTGCTCCTTCCTGTCTCCCTCAGCACCAGCATACTGCAGTCTTGGGACCCAGGCCTGCTGAGGCTCTAGGGTTGTGTCATCAGCCCACGTCACAGAGGCCTGAGCGTAATAGAGTAGGCACTTCTTGCCTTTTTCTTGTTTTATAATTTAATATTGATTTTCTATTTCAGCATAATTTATATACAATGTTGTGTGTATTTGAGTCCTACAGCAACTTGATGCAGTTATAAATGTAGCTGTACCTGTAGTATTTCGGATTCTTTTCCCTGTTAGGTTACTGAAGAATATTGAGTAGCGTTCCCTGTGCTATCAGGTGTGTCATCGTTGACGAACTCTTTTTGATACATTACTGTGTTTCTGTTAATGCCAACCTCTTACTTCATCTTTCTCCGATCCCCAATTTCCCCCGATGTTAACTCTACATTTCGTGTCTCCGTTTGTGAGTCTGTGTTTGCTCTGTACATTACGTTCCTTGGTCTCCATTTTTCGACTGCACATGTAAGTGATATCTCGCGATATGTGTCTTTCTGTCTCTAATTTTCCCGAATTAGTGAGATCGTCTACTGCTCCATCCATGCTGCTACAAATAGCATGAGTTCATTTTGTTGTCTGGATGAGTGACAGTCCAGGGGTTATAGGTAGCACAACTTCTTTATCCAATCATCTCTCGCTGGACATTTTGGTCGTTTGGGTGTCTTGGCTATGGCAAAGAGTACCACAAGACCGTTGGGGGGGCAAGTGTTTTATTCCAATGATGGTATTCTCTTGTTATACAAACTGGAGTGGGGATGCCCAATCTCGTGGTAGCTCCAGTTTACAGTTTAGTAAGGAACATGCCTACTGATCTCCATACTGGCTGTTAGCAATTTACATTTCCACCAACAGCATAGTAGGATCCCCTTTTCTGCCTGCCCTCTTGAGCACTTACTCTTTTTAGGCTTTTTGAGGACTGTAGGGAGGGAACACCTCGTCTACGTTTGTTTGCATTCTCTAATCATGATAGATCCTGAACATCTTTTGATTTGATGTGCTGTTTTTTAAAAAGCGTGTGAGGATCATTGAGCTCTTGAAACATTTCTGCCTGGGAGTCGGGCCTGATTTGAATTCATTTCACATTACCTAGCCCAGGACGTTGCTCAAGGGCAGGGGTCGTTTGCAGCCCCGCAGGCCTTGTGAATATTAAGTGCCCTTGAGCACAGTTTTTCAAGTTGTTGTTACAGGAAAGCGCCACAATGTGGCAGCACTTCTTCGTGTCCTCTGTGTTAACTTGGGCAAACAGAGCCTTAGAGGGAGTCTTGGTGTTGGGTTGCAAATTGGAGTCGAACGTGGCTGAACACACACCACAGGGCTTGTGTGTGTTTACCTCTTCCCCCTTACCCTGCACAGCCAGACCCCAGGCAAATCCCAAGCCTTGCAAATGTGCTATTCGGAGGGTGCTGTGGTTTGTAGGTGGGGCGATTCTAAGGAAGGAGGCTGGAGGTACGAACCCCACTAGCAGGAGCTGTGGAGATCCGGTGTCCTTTCACAGCTCCTCTCTCCCAGCGGTTCTACCATCATTTGGGTACACTAGGCTTTGCTTACCTGTAAGAGGTCTGTCTTGGATCGGGAGGTTGTGGTTCCATGCAGAGCAGAATGGGCAATAGAGGTCCAAGGGGCCGGTGATCTGGTGGCACGTCCTCCTTCCTGTCTCCCTCAGCGACAGCATACTCCAGCCTTGGGACCCAGGCCTGCTGAGGCTCTAGGGTTGTGACATCAGCCCACGTCACAGAGGCCTGAGTGTAATAGAGTAGGCATTTCTTGCCTTTTTCTTGTTTTATAATTTAGTATTGATTTCCTATTCCACATAGTTTATATACAGTGTTGTGTTTGAGTTCGACCCAAGGTGATGAGTTATGAATGTAGCTGTACCTGTAGTATTTTGGATTCTTTTCCCTGTTAGGTTATTGAAGAATATTGAGTAGCGTTCCTTGTGCTATCAGGTGTGTCATCGTTGATGAATTCTTTTTGATACATTAGTGTGTTTCTGTTAATCCCAACCTCCGACTTCATCCTTCCCCGTTCCCCAATTTCCCCCTCTGGGAACTCTACACTTCTTTTTTCCGTTTGTGAACCTGTGTTTCATGTCTGTACTGCATCCTTTGTATCCCTTTTTAGACTCCACATATAAGTGATATCCTGGAATATGTGTCTTTTTGTCTCTAAAGTACCAGAATTAGTGAGATCATCTACTGCTCCATCCATGTTGCTGCAAATAGCATGGGTTCATTTTGCTTTCTGGATGAGTGATAGTCGCCAGAATGTAAGTAGCACAACGTCTTTATTCATTCATCTCGCTGGACCTTTCGGTCGTTTGTATGTCTAGGCTCTGGTAAAGAGTAGCACAACGTCCGTTGGGGTGCAAGGGTTTTATTCCAATGATGGTATTCTCTGGTTATACGGACTGGAGTGCGGTTTCCGTATCTCGTGGTAGCTCCAGTTTTTAGTTTAGTAAGGGACTTGCTAACTGATCTCCATACTGGCTATTATCAATTTACACTCCCACCAATAGCATAGTAGTGTTCCCTTTATTGCCTGCCCTCTTGAGTACTTACTCTTTTTAGGCTTTTTGAGGACTGCAGCCAGGGAACACCTCGTCTACGTTTCTTTGCATTCTCTAATCATGACAGATCCTGAGGATTTTTTCATTTGATGTGCTGTTTTTAAAACTACGTGTAAGTACCACTGAGCTCTTGAAACATTTCTTCCTGAGAGCCGGGCCAGATTTGAGTTCATTTCAGATCAACTAGCCAAGGACATTGCTCGAGGGCAGGGGTCGTTTGTAGCCCCGCAGGCCTTGTGAGTGTTAAGTGCCCTTGAGCACAGTTTTTCAAGTTGTTGTTACGGGAAAGCGCCACAAGGCGGCAGCACTTCTTCGTGTCCTCTGTGTTAACTTGGGCAAACACAGCTTTAGCAGGAGTCTTGGTGTTGGGTTGCAACTTGGAGTGGAACGTGGATGCACACACACCGCAGGGCTTGTGTATCCTTACCTCTTCCTCCTGACACTGCACCGCCACTTCCCAGGCAAATCCCAAGCCTGGCAAATGTGCTATTCGGAGGGTGGTCTGGTTTGTAGGTGGGGAGATTCTAAGGAAGGAGGCTGGAGGTGGATACCCCACTAGCAGGAGCTGTGGAGATCCGGTGTCCTTTCACAGCTCCTCCCTCCCAGCGGGTCTACCATCATTTGGGTACACTAGGCTTTGCTTACCTGTAAGGGGGCTGTCTTGGATCAGGAGGTTGTGGTACCATGCACAGGAGAATGGCCAATAGAGGTCCAAGGGGCCGCTGATCTGGTGGCACGTGCTCCTTCCTGTCTCCCTCAGCACCAGCATACTGCAGTCTTGGGACCCAGGCCTGCTGAGGCTCTAGGGTTGTGTCATCAGCCCACGTCACAGAGGCCTGAGCGTAATAGAGTAGGCACTTCTTGCCTTTTTCTTGTTTTATAATTTAATATTGATTTTCTATTTCAGCATAATTTATATACAATGTTGTGTGTATTTGAGTCCTACAGCAACTTGATGCAGTTATAAATGTAGCTGTACCTGTAGTATTTCGGATTCTTTTCCCTGTTAGGTTACTGAAGAATATTGAGTAGCGTTCCCTGTGCTATCAGGTGTGTCATCGTTGACGAACTCTTTTTGATACATTACTGTGTTTCTGTTAATGCCAACCCCTTACTTCATCTTTCTCCGATCCCCAATTTCCCCCGATGGTAACTCTACATTTCGTGTCTCCGTTTGTGAGTCTGTGTTTGCTCTGTACATTACGTTCCTTGGTCTCCATTTTTCGACTGCACATGTAAGTGATATCTCGCGATATGTGTCTTTCTGTCTCTAATTTTCCCGAATTAGTGAGATCGTCTACTGCTCCATCCATGCTGCTACAAATAGCATGAGTTCATTTTGTTGTCTGGATGAGTGACAGTCCAGGGGTTATAGGTAGCACAACTTCTTTATCCAATCATCTCTCGCTGGACATTTTGGTCGTTTGGGTGTCTTGGCTATGGCAAAGAGTACCAAAAGACCGTTGCGGGGGCTAGTGTTTTATTCCAATGATGGTATTCTCTTGTTATACAAACTGGAGTGGGGATGCCCAATCTCGTGGTAGCTCCAGTTTACAGTTTAGTAAGGAACATGCCTACTGATCTCCATACTGGCTGTTAGCAATTTACATTTCCACCAACAGCATAGTAGGATCCCCTTTTCTGCCTGCCCTCTTGAGCACTTACTCTTTTTAGGCTTTTTGAGGACTGTAGGGAGGGAACACCTCGTCTACGTTTGTTTGCATTCTCTAATCATGATAGATCCTGAACATCTTTTGATTTGATGTGCTGTTTTTTAAAAAGCGTGTGAGGATCATTGAGCTCTTGAAACATTTCTGCCTGGGAGTCGGGCCTGATTTGAATTCATTTCACATTACCTAGCCCAGGACGTTGCTCAAGGGCAGGGGTCGTTTGCAGCCCTGCAGGCCTTGTGAATATTAAGTGCCCTTGAGCACAGTTTTTCAAGTTGTTGTTACAGGAAAGCGCCACAATGTGGCAGCACTTCTTCGTGTCCTCTGTGTTAACTTGGGCAAACAGAGCCTTAGAGGGAGTCTTGGTGTTGGGTTGCAAATTGGAGTCGAACGTGGCTGAACACACACCACAGGGCTTGTGTGTGTTTACCTCTTCCCCCTTACCCTGCACAGCCAGACCCCAGGCAAATCCCAAGCCTTGCAAATGTGCTATTCGGAGGGTGCTGTGGTTTGTAGGTGGGGCGATTCTAAGGAAGGAGGCTGGAGGTACGAACCCCACTAGCAGGAGCTGTGGAGATCCGGTGTCCTTTCACAGCTCCTCTCTCCCAGCGGTTCTACCATCATTTGGGTACACTAGGCTTTGCTTACCTGTAAGAGGTCTGTCTTGGATCGGGAGGTTGTGGTTCCATGCAGAGCAGAATGGGCAATAGAGGTCCAAGGGGCCGGTGATCTGGTGGCACGTCCTCCTTCCTGTCTCCCTCAGCGACAGCATACTCCAGCCTTGGGACCCAGGCCTGCTGAGGCTCTAGGGTTGTGACATCAGCCCACGTCACAGAGGCCTGAGTGTAATAGAGTAGGCATTTCTTGCCTTTTTCTTGTTTTATAATTTAGTATTGATTTCCTATTCCACATAGTTTATATACAGTGTTGTGTTTGAGTTCGACCCAAGGTGATGAGTTATGAATGTAGCTGTACCTGTAGTATTTTGGATTCTTTTCCCTGTTAGGTTATTGAAGAATATTGAGTAGCGTTCCTTGTGCTATCAGGTGTGTCATCGTTGATGAATTCTTTTTGATACATTAGTGTGTTTCTGTTAATCCCAACCTCCGACTTCATCCTTCCCCGTTCCCCAATTTCCCCCTCTGGGAACTCTACACTTCTTTTTTCCGTTTGTGAACCTGTGTTTCATGTCTGTACTGCATCCTTTGTATCCCTTTTTAGACTCCACATATAAGTGATATCCTGGAATATGTGTCTTTTTGTCTCTAAAGTACCAGAATTAGTGAGATCATCTACTGCTCCATCCATGTTGCTGCAAATAGCATGGGTTCATTTTGCTTTCTGGATGAGTGATAGTCGCCAGAATGTAAGTAGCACAACGTCTTTATTCTTTCATCTCGCTGGACCTTTCGGTCGTTTGTATGTCTAGGCTCTGGTAAAGAGTAGCACAACGTCCGTTGGGGTGCAAGGGTTTTATTCCAATGATGGTATTCTCTGGTTATACGGACTGGAGTGCGGTTTCCGTATCTCGTGGTAGCTCCAGTTTTTAGTTTAGTAAGGGACTTGCTAACTGATCTCCATACTGGCTATTATCAATTTACACTCCCACCAATAGCATAGTAGTGTTCCCTTTATTGCCTGCCCTCTTGAGTACTTACTCTTTTTAGGCTTTTTGAGGACTGCAGCCAGGGAACACCTCGTCTACGTTTCTTTGCATTCTCTAATCATGACAGATCCTGAGGATTTTTTCATTTGATGTGCTGTTTTTAAAACTACGTGTAAGTACCACTGAGCTCTTGAAACATTTCTTTCTGAGAGCCGGGCCAGATTTGAGTTCATTTCAGATCAACTAGCCAAGGACATTGCTCGAGGGCAGGGGTCGTTTGTAGCCCCGCAGGCCTTGTGAGTGTTAAGTGCCCTTGAGCACAGTTTTTCAAGTTGTTGTTACGGGAAAGCGCCACAAGGCGGCAGCACTTCTTCGTGTCCTCTGTGTTAACTTGGGCAAACACAGCTTTAGCAGGAGTCTTGGTGTTGGGTTGCAACTTGGAGTGGAACGTGGATGCACACACACCGCAGGGCTTGTGTATCCTTACCTCTTCCTCCTGACACTGCACCGCCACTTCCCAGGCAAATCCCAAGCCTGGCAAATGTGCTATTCGGAGGGTGGTCTGGTTTGTAGGTGGGGAGATTCTAAGGAAGGAGGCTGGAGGTGGATACCCCACTAGCAGGAGCTGTGGAGATCCGGTGTCCTTTCACAGCTCCTCCCTCCCAGCGGGTCTACCATCATTTGGGTACACTAGGCTTTGCTTACCTGTAAGGGGGCTGTCTTGGATCAGGAGGTTGTGGTACCATGCACAGGAGAATGGCCAATAGAGGTCCAAGGGGCCGCTGATCTGGTGGCACGTGCTCCTTCCTGTCTCCCTCAGCACCAGCATACTGCAGTCTTGGGACCCAGGCCTGCTGAGGCTCTAGGGTTGTGTCATCAGCCCACGTCACAGAGGCCTGAGCGTAATAGAGTAGGCACTTCTTGCCTTTTTCTTGTTTTATAATTTAATATTGATTTTCTATTTCAGCATAATTTATATACAATGTTGTGTGTATTTGAGTCCTACAGCAACTTGATGCAGTTATAAATGTAGCTGTACCTGTAGTATTTCGGATTCTTTTCCCTGTTAGGTTACTGAAGAATATTGAGTAGCGTTCCCTGTGCTATCAGGTGTGTCATCGTTGACGAACTCTTTTTGATACATTACTGTGTTTCTGTTAATGCCAACCCCTTACTTCATCTTTCTCCGATCCCCAATTTCCCCCGATGGTAACTCTACATTTCGTGTCTCCGTTTGTGAGTCTGTGTTTGCTCTGTACATTACGTTCCTTGGTCTCCATTTTTCGACTGCACATGTAAGTGATATCTCGCGATATGTGTCTTTCTGTCTCTAATTTTCCCGAATTAGTGAGATCGTCTACTGCTCCATCCATGCTGCTACAAATAGCATGAGTTCATTTTGTTGTCTGGATGAGTGACAGTCCAGGGGTTATAGGTAGCACAACTTCTTTATCCAATCATCTCTCGCTGGACATTTTGGTCGTTTGGGTGTCTTGGCTATGGCAAAGAGTACCAAAAGACCGTTGCGGGGGCTAGTGTTTTATTCCAATGATGGTATTCTCTTGTTATACAAACTGGAGTGGGGATGGCCAATCTCGTGGTAGCTCCAGTTTACAGTTTAGTAAGGAACATGCCTACTGATCTCCATACTGGCTGTTAGCAATTTACATTTCCACCAACAGCATAGTAGGATCCCCTTTTCTGCCTGCCCTCTTGAGCACTTACTCTTTTTAGGCTTTTTGAGGACTGTAGGGAGGGAACACCTCGTCTACGTTTGTTTGCATTCTCTAATCATGATAGATCCTGAACATCTTTTGATTTGATGTGCTGTTTTTTAAAAAGCGTGTGAGGATCATTGAGCTCTTGAAACATTTCTGCCTGGGAGTCGGGCCTGATTTGAATTCATTTCACATTACCTAGCCCAGGACGTTGCTCAAGGGCAGGGGTCGTTTGCAGCCCTGCAGGCCTTGTGAATATTAAGTGCCCTTGAGCACAGTTTTTCAAGTTGTTGTTACAGGAAAGCGCCACAATGTGGCAGCACTTCTTCGTGTCCTCTGTGTTAACTTGGGCAAACAGAGCCTTAGAGGGAGTCTTGGTGTTGGGTTGCAAATTGGAGTCGAACGTGGCTGAACACACACCACAGGGCTTGTGTGTGTTTACCTCTTCCCCCTTACCCTGCACAGCCAGACCCCAGGCAAATCCCCAGCCTTGCAAATGTGCTATTCGGAGGGTGCTGTGGTTTGTAGGTGGGGCGATTCTAAGGAAGGAGGCTGGAGGTACGAACCCCACTAGCAGGAGCTGTGGAGATCCGGTGTCCTTTCACAGCTCCTCTCTCCCAGCGGTTCTACCATCATTTGGGTACACTAGGCTTTGCTTACCTGTAAGAGGGCTGTCTTGGATCGGGAGGTTGTGGTTCCATGCAGAGCAGAATGGGCAATAGAGGTCCAAGGGGCCGGTGATCTGGTGGCACGTCCTCCTTCCTGTCTCCCTCAGCAACAGCATACTCCAGCCTTGGGACCCAGGCCTGCTGAGGCTCTAGGGTTGTGACATCAGCCCACGTCACAGAGGCCTGAGTGTAATAGAGTGGGCATTTCTTGCCTTTTTCTTGTTTTATAATTTAGTATTGATTTCCTATTTCAGCATAGTTTATATACAGTGTTGTGTTTGAGTTCGACAGCAAGGTGATGAGTTATGAATGTAGCTGTACCTGTAGTATTTTGGATTCTTTTCCCTGTTAGGTTATTGAAGAATATTGAGTAGCGTTCCTTGTGCTATCAGGTGTGTCATCGTTGATGAATTCTTTTTGATACATTAGTGTGTTTCTGTTAATCCCAACCTCCGACTTCATCCTTCCCCGTTCCCCAATTTCCCCCTCTGGGAACTCTACACTTCTTTTTTCCGTTTGTGAACCTGTGTTTCATGTCTGTACTGCATCCTTTGTATCCCTTTTTAGACTCCACATATAAGTGATATCCTGGAATATGTGTCTTTTTGTCTCTAAATTACCAGAATTAGTGAGATCATCTACTGCTCCATCCATGTTGCTGCAAATAGCATGGGTTCATTTTGCTTTGTGGATGAGTGATAGTCGCCAGAATGTAAGTAGCACAACGTCTTTATCCATTCATCTCTCGCTGGACATTTCGGTCGTTTGTATGTCTGGGCTATGGTAAAGAGTAGCACAACGTCCGTTGGGGTGCAAGTGTTTTATTCCAATGATGGTATTCTCTGGTTATTCGAACTGGAGTGCGGTTTCCGTGTCTCGTGGTAGCTCCAGTTTATAGTTTAGTAAGGGACTTGCTTACTGATCTCCATACTGGCTGTTATCAATTTACATTCCCACCAACAGCATAGTAGGGTTCCCTTTATTGCCTGCCCTCTTGAGCATTTACTCTTTTTAGGCTTTTTGAGAACTGCAGCCAGGGAGCACCTCGTCTACGTTTCGTTGCATTCTCTATTCATGACAGATCCTGAGGATTTTTTCATTTGATGTGCTGTTTTTAAAACTACGTGTAAGTACCACTGAGCTCTTGAAACATTTCTTCCTGAGAGCCGGGCCAGATTTGAGTTCATTTCAGATCAACTAGCCAAGGACATTGCTCGAGGGCAGGGGTCGTTTGTAGCCCCGCAGGCCTTGTGAGTGTTAAGTGCCCTTGAGCACAGTTTTTCAAGTTGTTGTTACGGGAAAGCACCACAAGGCGGCAGCACTTCTTCGTGTCCTCTGTGTTAACTTGGGCAAACACAGCTTTAGCAGGAGTCTTGGTGTTGGGTTGCAACTTGGAGTGGAACGTGGATGCACACACACCGCAGGGCTTGTGTATCCTTACCTCTTCCTCCTGACACTGCACCGCCACTTCCCAGGCAAATCCCAAGCCTGGCAAATGTGCTATTCGGAGGGTGGTCTGCTTTGTAGGTGGGGAGATTCTAAGGAAGGAGGCTGGAGGTGGATACCCCACTAGCAGGAGCTGTGGAGATCCGGTGTCCTTTCACAGCTCCTCCCTCCCAGCGGGTCTACCATCATTTGGGTACACTAGGCTTTGCTTACCTGTAAGGGGGCTGTCTTGGATCAGGAGGTTGTGGTACCATGCACAGGAGAATGGCCAATAGAGGTCCAAGGGGCCGCTGATCTGGTGGCACGTGCTCCTTCCTGTCTCCCTCAGCACCAGCATACTGCAGTCTTGGGACCCAGGCCTGCTGAGGCTCTAGGGTTGTGTCATCAGCCCACGTCACAGAGGCCTGAGCGTAATAGAGTAGGCACTTCTTGCCTTTTTCTTGTTTTATAATTTAATATTGATTTTCTATTTCAGCATAATTTATATACAATGTTGTGTGTATTTGAGTCCTACAGCAACTTGATGCAGTTATAAATGTAGCTGTACCTGTAGTATTTCGGATTCTTTTCCCTGTTAGGTTACTGAAGAATATTGAGTAGCGTTCCCTGTGCTATCAGGTGTGTCATCGTTGACGAACTCTTTTTGATACATTACTGTGTTTCTGTTAATGCCAACCCCTTACTTCATCTTTCTCCGATCCCCAATTTCCCCCGATGTTAACTCTACATTTCGTGTCTCCGTTTGTGAGTCTGTGTTTGCTCTGTACATTACGTTCCTTGGTCTCCATTTTTCGACTGCACATGTAAGTGATATCTCGCGATATGTGTCTTTCTGTCTCTAATTTTCCCGAATTAGTGAGATCGTCTACTGCTCCATCCATGCTGCTACAAATAGCATGAGTTCATTTTGTTGTCTGGATGAGTGACAGTCCAGGGGTTATAGGTAGCACAACTTCTTTATCCAATCATCTCTCGCTGGACATTTTGGTCGTTTGGGTGTCTTGGCTATGGCAAAGAGTACCACAAGACCGTTGGGGGGGCAAGTGTTTTATTCCAATGATGGTATTCTCTTGTTATACAAACTGGAGTGGGGATGCCCAATCTCGTGGTAGCTCCAGTTTACAGTTTAGTAAGGAACATGCCTACTGATCTCCATACTGGCTGTTAGCAATTTACATTTCCACCAACAGCATAGTAGGATCCCCTTTTCTGCCTGCCCTCTTGAGCACTTACTCTTTTTAGGCTTTTTGAGGACTGTAGGGAGGGAACACCTCGTCTACGTTTGTTTGCATTCTCTAATCATGATAGATCCTGAACATCTTTTGATTTGATGTGCTGTTTTTTAAAAAGCGTGTGAGGATCATTGAGCTCTTGAAACATTTCTGCCTGGGAGTCGGGCCTGATTTGAATTCATTTCACATTACCTAGCCCAGGACGTTGCTCAAGGGCAGGGGTCGTTTGCAGCCCCGCAGGCCTTGTGAATATTAAGTGCCCTTGAGCACAGTTTTTCAAGTTGTTGTTACAGGAAAGCGCCACAATGTGGCAGCACTTCTTCGTGTCCTCTGTGTTAACTTGGGCAAACAGAGCCTTAGAGGGAGTCTTGGTGTTGGGTTGCAAATTGGAGTCGAACGTGGCTGAACACACACCACAGGGCTTGTGTGTGTTTACCTCTTCCCCCTTACCCTGCACAGCCAGACCCCAGGCAAATCCCAAGCCTTGCAAATGTGCTATTCGGAGGGTGCTGTGGTTTGTAGGTGGGGCGATTCTAAGGAAGGAGGCTGGAGGTACGAACCCCACTAGCAGGAGCTGTGGAGATCCGGTGTCCTTTCACAGCTCCTCTCTCCCAGCGGTTCTACCATCATTTGGGTACACTAGGCTTTGCTTACCTGTAAGAGGTCTGTCTTGGATCGGGAGGTTGTGGTTCCATGCAGAGCAGAATGGGCAATAGAGGTCCAAGGGGCCGGTGATCTGGTGGCACGTCCTCCTTCCTGTCTCCCTCAGCGACAGCATACTCCAGCCTTGGGACCCAGGCCTGCTGAGGCTCTAGGGTTGTGACATCAGCCCACGTCACAGAGGCCTGAGTGTAATAGAGTAGGCATTTCTTGCCTTTTTCTTGTTTTATAATTTAGTATTGATTTCCTATTCCACATAGTTTATATACAGTGTTGTGTTTGAGTTCGACCCAAGGTGATGAGTTATGAATGTAGCTGTACCTGTAGTATTTTGGATTCTTTTCCCTGTTAGGTTATTGAAGAATATTGAGTAGCGTTCCTTGTGCTATCAGGTGTGTCATCGTTGATGAATTCTTTTTGATACATTAGTGTGTTTCTGTTAATCCCAACCTCCGACTTCATCCTTCCCCGTTCCCCAATTTCCCCCTCTGGGAACTCTACACTTCTTTTTTCCGTTTGTGAACCTGTGTTTCATGTCTGTACTGCATCCTTTGTATCCCTTTTTAGACTCCACATATAAGTGATATCCTGGAATATGTGTCTTTTTGTCTCTAAAGTACCAGAATTAGTGAGATCATCTACTGCTCCATCCATGTTGCTGCAAATAGCATGGGTTCATTTTGCTTTCTGGATGAGTGATAGTCGCCAGAATGTAAGTAGCACAACGTCTTTATTCATTCATCTCGCTGGACCTTTCGGTCGTTTGTATGTCTAGGCTCTGGTAAAGAGTAGCACAACGTCCGTTGGGGTGCAAGGGTTTTATTCCAATGATGGTATTCTCTGGTTATACGGACTGGAGTGCGGTTTCCGTATCTCGTGGTAGCTCCAGTTTTTAGTTTAGTAAGGGACTTGCTAACTGATCTCCATACTGGCTATTATCAATTTACACTCCCACCAATAGCATAGTAGTGTTCCCTTTATTGCCTGCCCTCTTGAGTACTTACTCTTTTTAGGCTTTTTGAGGACTGCAGCCAGGGAACACCTCGTCTACGTTTCGTTGCATTCTCTAATCATGACAGATCCTGAGGATTTTTTCATTTGATGTGCTGTTTTTAAAACTACGTGTAAGTACCACTGAGCTCTTGAAACATTTCTTCCTGAGAGCCGGGCCAGATTTGAGTTCATTTCAGATCAACTAGCCAAGGACATTGCTCGAGGGCAGGGGTCGTTTGTAGCCCCGCAGGCCTTGTGAGTGTTAAGTGCCCTTGAGCACAGTTTTTCAAGTTGTTGTTACGGGAAAGCGCCACAAGGCGGCAGCACTTCTTCGTGTCCTCTGTGTTAACTTGGGCAAACACAGCTTTAGCAGGAGTCTTGGTGTTGGGTTGCAACTTGGAGTGGAACGTGGATGCACACACACCGCAGGGCTTGTGTATCCTTACCTCTTCCTCCTGACACTGCACCGCCACTTCCCAGGCAAATCCCAAGCCTGGCAAATGTGCTATTCGGAGGGTGGTCTGGTTTGTAGGTGGGGAGATTCTAAGGAAGGAGGCTGGAGGTGGATACCCCACTAGCAGGAGCTGTGGAGATCCGGTGTCCTTTCACAGCTCCTCCCTCCCAGCGGGTCTACCATCATTTGGGTACACTAGGCTTTGCTTACCTGTAAGGGGGCTGTCTTGGATCAGGAGGTTGTGGTACCATGCACAGGAGAATGGCCAATAGAGGTCCAAGGGGCCGCTGATCTGGTGGCACGTGCTCCTTCCTGTCTCCCTCAGCACCAGCATACTGCAGTCTTGGGACCCAGGCCTGCTGAGGCTCTAGGGTTGTGTCATCAGCCCACGTCACAGAGGCCTGAGCGTAATAGAGTAGGCACTTCTTGCCTTTTTCTTGTTTTATAATTTAATATTGATTTTCTATTTCAGCATAATTTATATACAATGTTGTGTGTATTTGAGTCCTACAGCAACTTGATGCAGTTATAAATGTAGCTGTACCTGTAGTATTTCGGATTCTTTTCCCTGTTAGGTTACTGAAGAATATTGAGTAGCGTTCCCTGTGCTATCAGGTGTGTCATCGTTGACGAACTCTTTTTGATACATTACTGTGTTTCTGTTAATGCCAACCCCTTACTTCATCTTTCTCCGATCCCCAATTTCCCCCGATGGTAACTCTACATTTCGTGTCTCCGTTTGTGAGTCTGTGTTTGCTCTGTACATTACGTTCCTTGGTCTCCATTTTTCGACTGCACATGTAAGTGATATCTCGCGATATGTGTCTTTCTGTCTCTAATTTTCCCGAATTAGTGAGATCGTCTACTGCTCCATCCATGCTGCTACAAATAGCATGAGTTCATTTTGTTGTCTGGATGAGTGACAGTCCAGGGGTTATAGGTAGCACAACTTCTTTATCCAATCATCTCTCGCTGGACATTTTGGTCGTTTGGGTGTCTTGGCTATGGCAAAGAGTACCAAAAGACCGTTGTGGGGGCTAGTGTTTTATTCCAATGATGGTATTCTCTTGTTATACAAACTGGAGTGGGGATGCCCAATCTCGTGGTAGCTCCAGTTTACAGTTTAGTAAGGAACATGCCTACTGATCTCCATACTGGCTGTTAGCAATTTACATTTCCACCAACAGCATAGTAGGATCCCCTTTTCTGCCTGCCCTCTTGAGCACTTACTCTTTTTAGGCTTTTTGAGGACTGTAGGGAGGGAACACCTCGTCTACGTTTGTTTGCATTCTCTAATCATGATAGATCCTGAACATCTTTTGATTTGATGTGCTGTTTTTTAAAAAGCGTGTGAGGATCATTGAGCTCTTGAAACATTTCTGCCTGGGAGTCGGGCCTGATTTGAATTCATTTCACATTACCTAGCCCAGGACGTTGCTCAAGGGCAGGGGTCGTTTGCAGCCCTGCAGGCCTTGTGAATATTAAGTGCCCTTGAGCACAGTTTTTCAAGTTGTTGTTACAGGAAAGCGCCACAATGTGGCAGCACTTCTTCGTGTCCTCTGTGTTAACTTGGGCAAACAGAGCCTTAGAGGGAGTCTTGGTGTTGGGTTGCAAATTGGAGTCGAACGTGGCTGAACACACACCACAGGGCTTGTGTGTGTTTACCTCTTCCCCCTTACCCTGCACAGCCAGACCCCAGGCAAATCCCAAGCCTTGCAAATGTGCTATTCGGAGGGTGCTGTGGTTTGTAGGTGGGGCGATTCTAAGGAAGGAGGCTGGAGGTACGAACCCCACTAGCAGGAGCTGTGGAGATCCGGTGTCCTTTCACAGCTCCTCTCTCCCAGCGGTTCTACCATCATTTGGGTACACTAGGCTTTGCTTACCTGTAAGAGGTCTGTCTTGGATCGGGAGGTTGTGGTTCCATGCAGAGCAGAATGGGCAATAGAGGTCCAAGGGGCCGGTGATCTGGTGGCACGTCCTCCTTCCTGTCTCCCTCAGCGACAGCATACTCCAGCCTTGGGACCCAGGCCTGCTGAGGCTCTAGGGTTGTGACATCAGCCCACGTCACAGAGGCCTGAGTGTAATAGAGTAGGCATTTCTTGCCTTTTTCTTGTTTTATAATTTAGTATTGATTTCCTATTCCACATAGTTTATATACAGTGTTGTGTTTGAGTTCGACCCAAGGTGATGAGTTATGAATGTAGCTGTACCTGTAGTATTTTGGATTCTTTTCCCTGTTAGGTTATTGAAGAATATTGAGTAGCGTTCCTTGTGCTATCAGGTGTGTCATCGTTGATGAATTCTTTTTGATACATTAGTGTGTTTCTGTTAATCCCAACCTCCGACTTCATCCTTCCCCGTTCCCCAATTTCCCCCTCTGGGAACTCTACACTTCTTTTTTCCGTTTGTGAACCTGTGTTTCATGTCTGTACTGCATCCTTTGTATCCCTTTTTAGACTCCACATATAAGTGATATCCTGGAATATGTGTCTTTTTGTCTCTAAAGTACCAGAATTAGTGAGATCATCTACTGCTCCATCCATGTTGCTGCAAATAGCATGGGTTCATTTTGCTTTCTGGATGAGTGATAGTCGCCAGAATGTAAGTAGCACAACGTCTTTATTCATTCATCTCGCTGGACCTTTCGGTCGTTTGTATGTCTAGGCTCTGGTAAAGAGTAGCACAACGTCCGTTGGGGTGCAAGGGTTTTATTCCAATGATGGTATTCTCTGGTTATACGGACTGGAGTGCGGTTTCCGTATCTCGTGGTAGCTCCAGTTTTTAGTTTAGTAAGGGACTTGCTAACTGATCTCCATACTGGCTATTATCAATTTACACTCCCACCAATAGCATAGTAGTGTTCCCTTTATTGCCTGCCCTCTTGAGTACTTACTCTTTTTAGGCTTTTTGAGGACTGCAGCCAGGGAACACCTCGTCTACGTTTCTTTGCATTCTCTAATCATGACAGATCCTGAGGATTTTTTCATTTGATGTGCTGTTTTTAAAACTACGTGTAAGTACCACTGAGCTCTTGAAACATTTCTTCCTGAGAGCCGGGCCAGATTTGAGTTCATTTCAGATCAACTAGCCAAGGACATTGCTCGAGGGCAGGGGTCGTTTGTAGCCCCGCAGGCCTTGTGAGTGTTAAGTGCCCTTGAGCACAGTTTTTCAAGTTGTTGTTACGGGAAAGCGCCACAAGGCGGCAGCACTTCTTCGTGTCCTCTGTGTTAACTTGGGCAAACACAGCTTTAGCAGGAGTCTTGGTGTTGGGTTGCAACTTGGAGTGGAACGTGGATGCACACACACCGCAGGGCTTGTGTATCCTTACCTCTTCCTCCTGACACTGCACCGCCACTTCCCAGGCAAATCCCAAGCCTGGCAAATGTGCTATTCGGAGGGTGGTCTGGTTTGTAGGTGGGGAGATTCTAAGGAAGGAGGCTGGAGGTGGATACCCCACTAGCAGGAGCTGTGGAGATCCGGTGTCCTTTCACAGCTCCTCCCTCCCAGCGGGTCTACCATCATTTGGGTACACTAGGCTTTGCTTACCTGTAAGGGGGCTGTCTTGGATCAGGAGGTTGTGGTACCATGCACAGGAGAATGGCCAATAGAGGTCCAAGGGGCCGCTGATCTGGTGGCACGTGCTCCTTCCTGTCTCCCTCAGCACCAGCATACTGCAGTCTTGGGACCCAGGCCTGCTGAGGCTCTAGGGTTGTGTCATCAGCCCACGTCACAGAGGCCTGAGCGTAATAGAGTAGGCACTTCTTGCCTTTTTCTTGTTTTATAATTTAATATTGATTTTCTATTTCAGCATAATTTATATACAATGTTGTGTGTATTTGAGTCCTACAGCAACTTGATGCAGTTATAAATGTAGCTGTACCTGTAGTATTTCGGATTCTTTTCCCTGTTAGGTTACTGAAGAATATTGAGTAGCGTTCCCTGTGCTATCAGGTGTGTCATCGTTGACGAACTCTTTTTGATACATTACTGTGTTTCTGTTAATGCCAACCCCTTACTTCATCTTTCTCCGATCCCCAATTTCCCCCGATGGTAACTCTACATTTCGTGTCTCCGTTTGTGAGTCTGTGTTTGCTCTGTACATTACGTTCCTTGGTCTCCATTTTTCGACTGCACATGTAAGTGATATCTCGCGATATGTGTCTTTCTGTCTCTAATTTTCCCGAATTAGTGAGATCGTCTACTGCTCCATCCATGCTGCTACAAATAGCATGAGTTCATTTTGTTGTCTGGATGAGTGACAGTCCAGGGGTTATAGGTAGCACAACTTCTTTATCCAATCATCTCTCGCTGGACATTTTGGTCGTTTGGGTGTCTTGGCTATGGCAAAGAGTACCACAAGACCGTTGCGGGGGCTAGTGTTTTATTCCAATGATGGTATTCTCTTGTTATACAAACTGGAGTGGGGATGCCCAATCTCGTGGTAGCTCCAGTTTACAGTTTAGTAAGGAACATGCCTACTGATCTCCATACTGGCTGTTAGCAATTTACATTTCCACCAACAGCATAGTAGGATCCCCTTTTCTGCCTGCCCTCTTGAGCACTTACTCTTTTTAGGCTTTTTGAGGACTGTAGGGAGGGAACACCTCGTCTACGTTTGTTTGCATTCTCTAATCATGATAGATCCTGAACATCTTTTGATTTGATGTGCTGTTTTTTAAAAAGCGTGTGAGGATCATTGAGCTCTTGAAACATTTCTGCCTGGGAGTCGGGCCTGATTTGAATTCATTTCACATTACCTAGCCCAGGACGTTGCTCAAGGGCAGGGGTCGTTTGCAGCCCTGCAGGCCTTGTGAATATTAAGTGCCCTTGAGCACAGTTTTTCAAGTTGTTGTTACAGGAAAGCGCCACAATGTGGCAGCACTTCTTCGTGTCCTCTGTGTTAACTTGGGCAAACAGAGCCTTAGAGGGAGTCTTGGTGTTGGGTTGCAAATTGGAGTCGAACGTGGCTGAACACACACCACAGGGCTTGTGTGTGTTTACCTCTTCCCCCTTACCCTGCACAGCCAGACCCCAGGCAAATCCCAAGCCTTGCAAATGTGCTATTCGGAGGGTGCTGTGGTTTGTAGGTGGGGCGATTCTAAGGAAGGAGGCTGGAGGTACGAACCCCACTAGCAGGAGCTGTGGAGATCCGGTGTCCTTTCACAGCTCCTCTCTCCCAGCGGTTCTACCATCATTTGGGTACACTAGGCTTTGCTTACCTGTAAGAGGTCTGTCTTGGATCGGGAGGTTGTGGTTCCATGCAGAGCAGAATGGGCAATAGAGGTCCAAGGGGCCGGTGATCTGGTGGCACGTCCTCCTTCCTGTCTCCCTCAGCGACAGCATACTCCAGCCTTGGGACCCAGGCCTGCTGAGGCTCTAGGGTTGTGACATCAGCCCACGTCACAGAGGCCTGAGTGTAATAGAGTGGGCATTTCTTGCCTTTTTCTTGTTTTATAATTTAGTATTGATTTCCTATTTCAGCATAGTTTATATACAGTGTTGTGTTTGAGTTCGACAGCAAGGTGATGAGTTATGAATGTAGCTGTACCTGTAGTATTTTGGATTCTTTTCCCTGTTAGGTTATTGAAGAATATTGAGTAGCGTTCCTTGTGCTATCAGGTGTGTCATCGTTGATGAATTCTTTTTGATACATTAGTGTGTTTTTGTTAATCCCAACCTCTGACTTCATCCTTCCTTGTTCCCCAATTTCCCCCTCTGGGAACTCTACACTTCTTTTTTCCGTTTGTGAACCTGTGTTTCATGTCTGTACTGCATCCTTTGTATCCCTTTTTAGACTCCACATATAAGTGATATCCTGGAATATGTGTCTTTTTGTCTCTAAATTACCAGAATTAGTGAGATCATCTACTGCTCCATCCATGTTGCTGCAAATAGCATGGGTTCATTTTGCTTTCTGGATGAGTGATAGTCGCCAGAATGTAAGTAGCACAACGTCTTTATCCATTCATCTCTCGCTGGACATTTCGGTCGTTTGTATGTCTGGGCTATGGTAAAGAGTAGCACAACGTCCGTTGGGGTGCAAGGGTTTTATTCCAATGATGGTATTCTCTGGTTATACGGACTGGAGTGCGGTTTCCGTATCTCGTGGTAGCTCCAGTTTTTAGTTTAGTAACGGACTTGCTAACTGATCTCCATACTGGCTATTATCAATTTACACTCCCACCAATAGCATAGTAGGGTTCCCTTTATTGCCTGCCCTCTTGAGTACGTACTCTTTTTAGGCTTTTTGAGGACTGCAGCCAGGGAACACCTCGTCTACGTTTCTTTGCATTCTCTAATCATGACAGATCCTGAGGATTTTTTCATTTGATGTGCTGTTTTTAAAACTACGTGTAAGTACCACTGAGCTCTTGAAACATTTCTGCCTGAGAGTCGGGCCAGATTTGAGTTCATTTCAGATTAACTAGCCAAGGACATTTCTCGAGGGCAGGGGTCCTTTGCAGCCCCGCAGGCCTTGTGAATGTTAAGTGCCCTTGAGCACAGTTTTTCAATTTGTTGTTATAGGAAAAGGCCACAAGGCGGCAGCACTTCTTCATGTCCTCTGTGTTAACTTGGGCAAACACAACCTTAGAGGGAGTCTTGGTGTTGGGTTGCAAATTGGAGTCCAATGTGGTTGAACACACACCGCAGGGCTTGTGTATCTTTACCTCCTCCCCCTTACACTGCACCGCCAGTCCCCAGGCAAATCCCAAGCCTTGAAAATGTGCTATTCTGAGGGTGCTGTGGTTTGTAGGTGGGGCGATTCTAAGGAAGGAGGCTGGAGGTGGATACCCCACTAGCAGGAGCTGTGGAGATCCGGTGTCCTTTCACAGCTCCTCCCTCCCAGCGGTTCTACCATCATTTGGGTACACTAGGCTTTGCTTACCTGTAAGAGGGCTGTCTTGGATCGGGAGGTTGTGGTACCATGCAGAGCAGAATGGGCAATAGAGGTCTAAGGGGCCGGTCATCTGGTGGCACGTGCTCCTTCCTGTCTCCCTCAGCGACAGCATACTCCAGCCTTGGGACCCAGGCCTGCTGAGGCTCTAGGGTTGTGTCATCAGCCCATGTCACAGAGGCCTGAGGGTAATAGAGTAGGCTGTTCTTACCTTTTTCTTGTTTTATAATTTAATACTGATTTTCTATTTCAGCATAGTTTATATACAGTGTTGTGTTTGAGTTCGACAGCAAGGTGATGAGTTATGAATGTAGCTGTACCTGTAGTATTTTGGATTCTTTTCCCTGTTAGGTTATTGAAGAATATTGAGTAGCGTTCCCTGTGCTATCAGGTGTGTCATCGTTGATGAATTCTTTTTGATACATTAGTGTGTTTCTGTTAATCCCAACCTCCGAGTTCATCCTTCCCCGATCCCCAGTTTCCCCTTCTGGGAACTGTACACTTGTTTCTTCCGTTTCTGAACCTGTGTTTCCTTTGTATACTACATCCTGTGTATCCGTTTTTAGACTCCACATATAAGTGATGTCCTGGGATATGTGTCTTTCGGTCTCTAAATTACCAGAATTAGTGAGATCATCTACTGCTCCATCCATGTTGCTGCAAATAGCATGAGTTCATTTTGTTTTCTGGATGAGTGATAGTCGCCAAAATGTAAGTAGCACAACATCTGTATCCATTCATCTTTCGCTGGATATTTCGGTCGTTTGTATGTCTGGGCTATGGTAAAGAGTAGAACAATGTCCGTTGGGGTGCAAGTGTTTTATTCCAATGATGGTATTCTCTGGTTATAGGAACTGGAGTGCGGTTTCCATATCTCGTGGTAGCTCCAGTTTTTCGTTTAGTGAGGGACTTGCTAACTGATCTCCATACTGGCTATTATCAATTTACACTCCCTCCAACAGCATAGTAGGGTTCCCTTTATTGCCTGCCCTCTTGAGTACTTACTCTTTTTAGGCTTTTGGAGGACTGCAGCCAGGGAACACCTCGTCTACATTTCTTTGCATTCTCTGAACATGACAGATCCTGAGCATTTTTTCATTTGATGTGCTGTTTTTAAAAATACGTGTAAGTACCACTGAGCTCTTGAAACATTTCTGCCTGAGATTCGGGCCAGATTTGAGTTCATTTCAGATTAACTAGCCAAGGACATTTCTCAAGGGCAGGGGTCGTTTGCAGCCCCGCAGGCCTTGTGAATGTTAAGTGCCCTTGAGCACAGTTTTTCAATTTGTTGTTATGGGAAAAGGCCACAAGGCGCCAGCACCTCTTCATGTCCTTTGTGTTAACTTGGGCAAAGGCAGCCTTAGAGGGAGTCTTGGTGTTGGGTTGCAAATTGCAGTGGAACGTGGTTGAACACACACCGCAGGGCTTGTGTATCTTTACCTGTTCCCCCTTACACTGCACCGCCAGACCCCAGGCAAATCCCAAGCCTTGCAAATGTGCTATTCGGAGGGTGCTCTGGTTTGTAGGTGAAGCGATTCTAAGGAAGGAGGCTGGAGGTGGATACCCCAGTAGCAGGAGCTGCGGAGATCTGGTGTCCTTTCACAGCTCCTCCCTCCCAGCGGTTCTACCATCATTTGGGTACACTAGGCTCTGCTTACCTGTAAGAGGGCTGTCTTGGATCGGGAGTTTGTGGTACCATGCAGAGGAGAATGGCCAATAGAGGTCCAAGGGGCCGCTGATCTGGTGGCACGTGCTCCTTCCTGTCTCCCTCAGCACCAGCATACCGCAGCCTTGGGACCCAGGCCTGCTGAGGCTCTAGGGTTGTGACATCAGCCCACGTCACAGAGGCCTGAGGGTAATAGGTAGGCATTTCTTACCTTTTTCTTGTTTTATAATTTAATACTGATTTTCTATTTCAGCATAATTTATATACAATGTTGTGTCTATTTGAGTCCTACAGCAACTTGATGCAGTTCTACATGTAGCTGTACCTGTAGTATTTCGGATTCTTTTCCCTGTTAGGTTATTGAAGAATATTGAGTAGCGTTTCCTGTGCTATCAGGTGTGTCATCGTTGATGAACTCTTTTTGATACATTACTGTGTTTCTGTTAATGCCAACCTCTTACTTCATCTTTCTCCGATCCCCAATTTCCCCCGATGGTAACTCTACATTTCGTGTCTCCGTTTGTGAGTCTGTGTTTGCTCTGTACATTACGTTCCTTGGTCTCCATTTTTCGACTGCACATGTAAGTGATATCTCGCGATATGTGTCTTTCTGTCTCTAATTTTCCCGAATTAGTGAGATCGTCTACTGCTCCATCCATGCTGCTACAAGTAGCATGAGTTCATTTTGTTGTCTGGATGAGTGACAGTCCAGGGGTTATAGGTAGCACAACTTCTTTATCCAATCATCTCTCGCTGGACATTTTGGTCGTTTGGGTGTCTTGGCTATGGCAAAGAGTACCACAAGACCGTTGCGGGGGCTAGTGTTTTATTCCAATGATGGTATTCTCTTGTTATACAAACTGGAGTGGGGATGCCCAATCTCGTGGTAGCTCCAGTTTACAGTTTAGTAAGGAACATGCCTACTGATCTCCATACTGGCTGTTAGCAATTTACATTTCCACCAACAGCATAGTAGGATCCCCTTTTCTGCCTGCCCTCTTGAGCACTTACTCTTTTTAGGCTTTTTGAGGACTGTAGGGAGGGAACACCTCGTCTACGTTTGTTTGCATTCTCTAATCATGATAGATCCTGAACATCTTTTGATTTGATGTGCTGTTTTTTAAAAAGCGTGTGAGGATCATTGAGCTCTTGAAACATTTCTGCCTGGGAGTCGGGCCTGATTTGAATTCATTTCACATTACCTAGCCCAGGACGTTGCTCAAGGGCAGGGGTCGTTTGCAGCCCTGCAGGCCTTGTGAATATTAAGTGCCCTTGAGCACAGTTTTTCAAGTTGTTGTTACAGGAAAGCGCCACAATGTGGCAGCACTTCTTCGTGTCCTCTGTGTTAACTTGGGCAAACAGAGCCTTAGAGGGAGTCTTGGTGTTGGGTTGCAAATTGGAGTCGAACGTGGCTGAACACACACCACAGGGCTTGTGTGTGTTTACCTCTTCCCCCTTACCCTGCACAGCCAGACCCCAGGCAAATCCCCAGCCTTGCAAATGTGCTATTCGGAGGGTGCTGTGGTTTGTAGGTGGGGCGATTCTAAGGAAGGAGGCTGGAGGTACGAACCCCACTAGCAGGAGCTGTGGAGATCCGGTGTCCTTTCACAGCTCCTCTCTCCCAGCGGTTCTACCATCATTTGGGTACACTAGGCTTTGCTTACCTGTAAGAGGTCTGTCTTGGATCGGGAGGTTGTGGTTCCATGCAGAGCAGAATGGGCAATAGAGGTCCAAGGGGCCGGTGATCTGGTGGCACGTCCTCCTTCCTGTCTCCCTCAGCAACAGCATACTCCAGCCTTGGGACCCAGGCCTGCTGAGGCTCTAGGGTTGTGACATCAGCCCACGTCACAGAGGCCTGAGTGTAATAGAGTGGGCATTTCTTGCCTTTTTCTTGTTTTATAATTTAGTATTGATTTCCTATTTCAGCATAGTTTATATACAGTGTTGTGTTTGAGTTCGACAGCAAGGTGATGAGTTATGAATGTAGCTGTACCTGTAGTATTTTGGATTCTTTTCCCTGTTAGGTTATTGAAGAATATTGAGTAGCGTTCCTTGTGCTATCAGGTGTGTCATCGTTGATGAATTCTTTTTGATACATTAGTGTGTTTCTGTTAATCCCAACCTCCGACTTCATCCTTCCCCGTTCCCCAATTTCCCCCTCTGGGAACTCTACACTTCTTTTTTCCGTTTGTGAACCTGTGTTTCATGTCTGTACTGCATCCTTTGTATCCCTTTTTAGACTCCACATATAAGTGATATCCTGGAATATGTGTCTTTTTGTCTCTAAATTACCAGAATTAGTGAGATCATCTACTGCTCCATCCATGTTGCTGCAAATAGCATGGGTTCATTTTGCTTTCTGGATGAGTGATAGTCGCCAGAATGTAAGTAGCACAACGTCTTTATCCATTCATCTCTCGCTGGACATTTCGGTCGTTTGTATGTCTGGGCTATGGTAAAGAGTAGCACAACGTCCGTTGGGGTGCAAGTGTTTTATTCCAATGATGGTATTCTCTGGTTATTCGAACTGGAGTGCGGTTTCCGTGTCTCGTGGTAGCTCCAGTTTATAGTTTAGTAAGGGACTTGCTTACTGATCTCCATACTGGCTGTTATCAATTTACATTCCCACCAACAGCATAGTAGGGTTCCCTTTATTGCCTGCCCTCTTGAGCATTTACTCTTTTTAGGCTTTTTGAGAACTGCAGCCAGGGAGCACCTCGTCTACGTTTCGTTGCATTCTCTATTCATGACAGATCCTGAGGATTTTTTCATTTGATGTGCTTTTTTAAAACTACGTGTAAGTACCACTGAGCTCTTGAAACATTTCTTCCTGAGAGCCGGGCCAGATTTGAGTTCATTTCAGATCAACTAGCCAAGGACATTGCTCGAGGGCAGGGGTCGTTTGTAGCCCCGCAGGCCCTGTGAGTGTTAAGTGCCCTTGAGCACAGTTTTTCAAGTTGTTGTTACGGGAAAGCACCACAAGGCGGCAGCACTTCTTCGTGTCCTCTGTGTTAACTTGGGCAAACACAGCTTTAGCAGGAGTCTTGGTGTTGGGTTGCAACTTGGAGTGGAACGTGGATGCACACACACCGCAGGGCTTGTGTATCCTTACCTCTTCCTCCTGACACTGCACCGCCACTTCCCAGGCAAATCCCAAGCCTGGCAAATGTGCTATTCGGAGGGTGGTCTGGTTTGTAGGTGGGGAGATTCTAAGGAAGGAGGCTGGAGGTGGATACCCCACTAGCAGGAGCTGTGGAGATCCGGTGTCCTTTCACAGCTCCTCCCTCCCAGCGGGTCTACCATCATTTGGGTACACTAGGCTTTGCTTACCTGTAAGGGGGCTGTCTTGGATCAGGAGGTTGTGGTACCATGCACAGGAGAATGGCCAATAGAGGTCCAAGGGGCCGCTGATCTGGTGGCACGTGCTCCTTCCTGTCTCCCTCAGCATCAGCATACTGCAGTCTTGGGACCCAGGCCTGCTGAGGCTCTAGGGTTGTGTCATCAGCCCACGTCACAGAGGCCTGAGCGTAATAGAGTAGGCACTTCTTGCCTTTTTCTTGTTTTATAATTTAATATTGATTTTCTATTTCAGCATAATTTATATACAATGTTGTGTGTATTTGAGTCCTACAGCAACTTGATGCAGTTATAAATGTAGCTGTACCTGTAGTATTTCGGATTCTTTTCCCTGTTAGGTTACTGAAAAATATTGAGTAGCGTTCCCTGTGCTATCAGGTGTGTCATCGTTGACGAACTCTTTTTGATACATTACTGTGTTTCTGTTAATGCCAACCTCTTACTTCATCTTTCTCCGATCCCCAATTTCCCCCGATGGTAACTCTACATTTCGTGTCTCCGTTTGTGAGTCTGTGTTTGCTCTGTACATTACGTTCCTTGGTCTCCATTTTTCGACTGCACATGTAAGTGATATCTCGCGATATGTGTCTTTCTGTCTCTAATTTTCCCGAATTAGTGAGATCGTCTACTGCTCCATCCATGCTGCTACAAATAGCATGAGTTCATTTTGTTGTCTGGATGAGTGACAGTCCAGGGGTTATAGGTAGCACAACTTCTTTATCCAATCATCTCTCGCTGGACATTTTGGTCGTTTGGGTGTCTTGGCTATGGCAAAGAGTACCACAACGACCGTTGGCGGGGCATGTGTTTTATTCCAATGATGGTATTCTCTTGTTATACAAACTGGAGTGGGGATGCCCAATCTCGTGGTAGCTCCAGTTTACAGTTTAGTAAGGAACATGCCTACTGATCTCCATACTGGCTGTTAGCAATTTACATTTCCACCAACAGCATAGTAGGATCCCCTTTTCTGCCTGCCCTCTTGAGCACTTACTCTTTTTAGGCTTTTTGAGGACTGTAGGGAGGGAACACCTCGTCTACGTTTGTTTGCATTCTCTAATCATGATAGATTCTGAACATCTTTTGATTTGATGTGCTGTTTTTTAAAAAGCGTGTGAGGATCATTGAGCTCTTGAAACATTTCTGCCTGGGAGTCGGGCCTGATTTGAATTCATTTCACATTACCTAGCCCAGGACGTTGCTCAAGGGCAGGGGTCGTTTGCAGCCCCGCAGGCCTTGTGAATATTAAGTGCCCTTGAGCACAGTTTTTCAAGTTGTTGTTACAGGAAAGCGCCACAATGTGGCAGCACTTCTTCGTGTCCTCTGTGTTAACTTGGGCAAACAGAGCCTTAGAGGGAGTCTTGGTGTTGGGTTGCAAATTGGAGTCGAACGTGGCTGAACACACACCACAGGGCTTGTGTGTGTTTACCTCTTCCCCCTTACCCTGCACAGCCAGACCCCAGGCAAATCCCAAGCCTTGCAAATGTGCTATTCGGAGGGTGCTGTGGTTTGTAGGTGGGGCGATTCTAAGGAAGGAGGCTGGAGGTACGAACCCCACTAGCAGGAGCTGTGGAGATCCGGTGTCCTTTCACAGCTCCTCTCTCCCAGCGGTTCTACCATCATTTGGGTACACTAGGCTTTGCTTACCTGTAAGAGGTCTGTCTTGGATCGGGAGGTTGTGGTTCCATGCAGAGCAGAATGGGCAATAGAGGTCCAAGGGGCCGGTGATCTGGTGGCACGTCCTCCTTCCTGTCTCCCTCAGCGACAGCATACTCCAGCCTTGGGACCCAGGCCTGCTGAGGCTCTAGGGTTGTGACATCAGCCCACGTCACAGAGGCCTGAGTGTAATAGAGTAGGCATTTCTTGCCTTTTTCTTGTTTTATAATTTAGTATTGATTTCCTATTTCAGCATAGTTTATATACAGTGTTGTGTTTGAGTTCGACCCAAGGTGATGAGTTATGAATGTAGCTGTACCTGTAGTATTTTGGATTCTTTTCCCTGTTAGGTTATTGAAGAATATTGAGTAGCGTTCCTTGTGCTATCAGGTGTGTCATCGTTGATGAATTCTTTTTGATACATTCGTGTGTTTCTGTTAATCCCAACCTCCGACTTCATCCTTCCCCGTTCCCCAATTTCCCCCTCTGGGAACTCTACACTTCTTTTTTCCGTTTGTGAACCTGTGTTTCATGTCTGTACTGCATCCTTTGTATCCCTTTTTAGACTCCACATATAAGTGATATCCTGGAATATGTGTCTTTTTGTCTCTAAAGTACCAGAATTAGTGAGATCATCTACTGCTCCATCCATGTTGCTGCAAATAGCATGGGTTCATTTTGCTTTCTGGATGAGTGATAGTCGCCAGAATGTAAGTAGCACAACGTCTTTATTCATTCATCTCGCTGGACCTCTCGGTCGTTTGTATGTCTAGGCTCTGGTAAAGAGTAGCACATCGTCCGTTGGGGTGCAAGGGTTTTATTCCAATGATGGTATTCTCTGGTTATACGGACTGGAGTGCGGTTTCCGTATCTCGTGGTAGCTCCAGTTTTTAGTTTAGTAAGGGACTTGCTAACTGATCTCCATACTGGCTATTATCAATTTACACTCCCACCAATAGCATAGTAGTGTTCCCTTTATTGCCTGCCCTCTTGAGTACTTACTCTTTTTAGGCTTTTTGAGGACTGCAGCCAGGGAACACCTCGTCTACGTTTCTTTGCATTCTCTAATCATGACAGATCCTGAGGATTTTTTCATTTGATGTGCTGTTTTTAAAACTACGTGTAAGTACCACTGAGCTCTTGAAACATTTCTTCCTGAGAGCCGGGCCAGATTTGAGTTCATTTCAGATCAACTAGCCAAGGACATTGCTCGAGGGCAGGGGTCGTTTGTAGCCCCGCAGGCCTTGTGAGTGTTAAGTGCCCTTGAGCACAGTTTTTCAAGTTGTTGTTACGGGAAAGCGCCACAAGGCGGCAGCACTTCTTCGTGTCCTCTGTGTTAACTTGGGCAAACACAGCTTTAGCAGGAGTCTTGGTGTTGGGTTGCAACTTGGAGTGGAACGTGGATGCACACACACCGCAGGGCTTGTGTATCCTTACCTCTTCCTCCTGACACTGCACCGCCACTTCCCAGGCAAATCCCAAGCCTGGCAAATGTGCTATTCGGAGGGTGGTCTGGTTTGTAGGTGGGGAGATTCTAAGGAAGGAGGCTGGAGGTGGATACCCCACTAGCAGGAGCTGTGGAGATCCGGTGTCCTTTCACAGCTCCTCCCTCCCAGCGGGTCTACCATCATTTGGGTACACTAGGCTTTGCTTACCTGTAAGGGGGCTGTCTTGGATCAGGAGGTTGTGGTACCATGCACAGGAGAATGGCCAATAGAGGTCCAAGGGGCCGCTGATCTGGTGGCACGTGCTCCTTCCTGTCTCCCTCAGCACCAGCATACTGCAGTCTTGGGACCCAGGCCTGCTGAGGCTCTAGGGTTGTGTCATCAGCCCACGTCACAGAGGCCTGAGCGTAATAGAGTAGGCACTTCTTGCCTTTTTCTTGTTTTATAATTTAATATTGATTTTCTATTTCAGCATAATTTATATACAATGTTGTGTGTATTTGAGTCCTACAGCAACTTGATGCAGTTATAAATGTAGCTGTACCTGTAGTATTTCGGATTCTTTTCCCTGTTAGGTTACTGAAGAATATTGAGTAGCGTTCCCTGTGCTATCAGGTGTGTCATCGTTGACGAACTCTTTTTGATACATTACTGTGTTTCTGTTAATGCCAACCCCTTACTTCATCTTTCTCCGATCCCCAATTTCCCCCGATGGTAACTCTACATTTCGTGTCTCCGTTTGTGAGTCTGTGTTTGCTCTGTACATTACGTTCCTTGGTCTCCATTTTTCGACTGCACATGTAAGTGATATCTCGCGATATGTGTCTTTCTGTCTCTAATTTTCCCGAATTAGTGAGATCGTCTACTGCTCCATCCATGCTGCTACAAATAGCATGAGTTCATTTTGTTGTCTGGATGAGTGACAGTCCAGGGGTTATAGGTAGCACAACTTCTTTATCCAATCATCTCTCGCTGGACATTTTGGTCGTTTGGGTGTCTTGGCTATGGCAAAGAGTACCACAAGACCGTTGCGGGGGCTAGTGTTTTATTCCAATGATGGTATTCTCTTGTTATACAAACTGGAGTGGGGATGCCCAATCTCGTGGTAGCTCCAGTTTACAGTTTAGTAAGGAACATGCCTACTGATCTCCATACTGGCTGTTAGCAATTTACATTTCCACCAACAGCATAGTAGGATCCCCTTTTCTGCCTGCCCTCTTGAGCACTTACTCTTTTTAGGCTTTTTGAGGACTGTAGGGAGGGAACACCTCGTCTACGTTTGTTTGCATTCTCTAATCATGATAGATCCTGAACATCTTTTGATTTGATGTGCTGTTTTTTAAAAAGCGTGTGAGGATCATTGAGCTCTTGAAACATTTCTGCCTGGGAGTCGGGCCTGATTTGAATTCATTTCACATTACCTAGCCCAGGACGTTGCTCAAGGGCAGGGGTCGTGTGCAGCCCCGCAGGCCTTGTGAATATTAAGTGCCCTTGAGCACAGTTTTTCAAGTTGTTGTTACAGGAAAGCGCCACAATGTGGCAGCACTTCTTCGTGTCCTCTGTGTTAACTTGGGCAAACAGAGCCTTAGAGGGAGTCTTGGTGTTGGGTTGCAAATTGGAGTCGAACGTGGCTGAACACACACCACAGGGCTTGTGTGTGTTTACCTCTTCCCCCTTACCCTGCACAGCCAGACCCCAGGCAAATCCCAAGCCTTGCAAATGTGCTATTCGGAGGGTGCTGTGGTTTGTAGGTGGGGCGATTCTAAGGAAGGAGGCTGGAGGTACGAACCCCACTAGCAGGAGCTGTGGAGATCCGGTGTCCTTTCACAGCTCCTCTCTCCCAGCGGTTCTACCATCATTTGGGTACACTAGGCTTTGCTTACCTGTAAGAGGTCTGTCTTGGATCGGGAGGTTGTGGTTCCATGCAGAGCAGAATGGGCAATAGAGGTCCAAGGGGCCGGTGATCTGGTGGCACGTCCTCCTTCCTGTCTCCCTCAGCGACAGCATACTCCAGCCTTGGGACCCAGGCCTGCTGAGGCTCTAGGGTTGTGACATCAGCCCACGTCACAGAGGCCTGAGTGTAATAGAGTAGGCACTTCTTGCCTTTTTCTTGTTTTATAATTTAGTATTGATTTCCTATTTCAGCATAGTTTATATACAGTGTTGTGTTTGAGTTCGACCGCAAGGTGATGAGTTATGAATGTAGCTGTACCTGTAGTATTTTGGATTCTTTTCCCTGTTAGGTTATTGAAGAATATTGAGTAGCGTTCCTTGTGCTATCAGGTGTGTCATCGTTGATGAATTCTTTTTGATACATTAGTGTGTTTCTGTTAATCCCAACCTCCGACTTCATCCTTCCCCGTTCCCCAATTTCCCCCTCTGGGAACTCTACACTTCTTTTTTCCGTTTGTGAACCTGTGTTTCATGTCTGTACTGCATCCTTTGTATCCCTTTTTAGACTCCACATATAAGTGATATCCTGGAATATGTGTCTTTTTGTCTCTAAAGTACCAGAATTAGTGAGATCATCTACTGCTCCATCCATGTTGCTGCAAATAGCATGGGTTCATTTTGCTTTCTGGATGAGTGATAGTCGCCAGAATGTAAGTAGCACAACGTCTTTATTCATTCATCTCGCTGGACCTTTCGGTCGTTTGTATGTCTAGGCTCTGGTAAAGAGTAGCACAACGTCCGTTGGGGTGCAAGGGTTTTATTCCAATGATGGTATTCTCTGGTTATACGGACTGGAGTGCGGTTTCCGTATCTCGTGGTAGCTCCAGTTTTTAGTTTAGTAAGGGACTTGCTAACTGATCTCCATACTGGCTATTATCAATTTACACTCCCACCAATAGCATAGTAGTGTTCCCTTTATTGCCTGCCCTCTTGAGTACTTACTCTTTTTAGGCTTTTTGAGGACTGCAGCCAGGGAACACCTCGTCTACGTTTCTTTGCATTCTCTAATCATGACAGATCCTGAGGATTTTTTCATTTGATGTGCTGTTTTTAAAACTACGTGTAAGTACCACTGAGCTCTTGAAACATTTCTTCCTGAGAGCCGGGCCAGATTTGAGTTCATTTCAGATCAACTAGCCAAGGACATTGCTCGAGGGCAGGGGTCGTTTGTAGCCCCGCAGGCCTTGTGAGTGTTAAGTGCCCTTGAGCACAGTTTTTCAAGTTGTTGTTACGGGAAAGCGCCACAAGGCGGCAGCACTTCTTCGTGTCCTCTGTGTTAACTTGGGCAAACACAGCTTTAGCAGGAGTCTTGGTGTTGGGTTGCAACTTGGAGTGGAACGTGGATGCACACACACCGCAGGGCTTGTGTATCCTTACCTCTTCCTCCTGACACTGCACCGCCACTTCCCAGGCAAATCCCAAGCCTGGCAAATGTGCTATTCGGAGGGTGGTCTGGTTTGTAGGTGGGGAGATTCTAAGGAAGGAGGCTGGAGGTGGATACCCCACTAGCAGGAGCTGTGGAGATCCGGTGTCCTTTCACAGCTCCTCCCTCCCAGCGGGTCTACCATCATTTGGGTACACTAGGCTTTGCTTACCTGTAAGGGGGCTGTCTTGGATCAGGAGGTTGTGGTACCATGCACAGGAGAATGGCCAATAGAGGTCCAAGGGGCCGCTGATCTGGTGGCACGTGCTCCTTCCTGTCTCCCTCAGCACCAGCATACTGCAGTCTTGGGACCCAGGCCTGCTGAGGCTCTAGGGTTGTGTCATCAGCCCACGTCACAGAGGCCTGAGCGTAATAGAGTAGGCACTTCTTGCCTTTTTCTTGTTTTATAATTTAATATTGATTTTCTATTTCAGCATAATTTATATACAATGTTGTGTGTATTTGAGTCCTACAGCAACTTGATGCAGTTATAAATGTAGCTGTACCTGTAGTATTTCGGATTCTTTTCCCTGTTAGGTTACTGAAGAATATTGAGTAGCGTTCCCTGTGCTATCAGGTGTGTCATCGTTGACGAACTCTTTTTGATACATTACTGTGTTTCTGTTAATGCCAACCCCTTACTTCATCTTTCTCCGATCCCCAATTTCCCCCGATGGTAACTCTACATTTCGTGTCTCCGTTTGTGAGTCTGTGTTTGCTCTGTACATTACGTTCCTTGGTCTCCATTTTTCGACTGCACATGTAAGTGATATCTCGCGATATGTGTCTTTCTGTCTCTAATTTTCCCGAATTAGTGAGATCGTCTACTGCTCCATCCATGCTGCTACAAATAGCATGAGTTCATTTTGTTGTCTGGATGAGTGACAGTCCAGGGGTTATAGGTAGCACAACTTCTTTATCCAATCATCTCTCGCTGGACATTTTGGTCGTTTGGGTGTCTTGGCTATGGCAAAGAGTACCAAAAGACCGTTGCGGGGGCTAGTGTTTTATTCCAATGATGGTATTCTCTTGTTATACAAACTGGAGTGGGGATGCCCAATCTCGTGGTAGCTCCAGTTTACAGTTTAGTAAGGAACATGCCTACTGATCTCCATACTGGCTGTTAGCAATTTACATTTCCACCAACAGCATAGTAGGATCCCCTTTTCTGCCTGCCCTCTTGAGCACTTACTCTTTTTAGGCTTTTTGAGGACTGTAGGGAGGGAACACCTCGTCTACGTTTGTTTGCATTCTCTAATCATGATAGATCCTGAACATCTTTTGATTTGATGTGCTGTTTTTTAAAAAGCGTGTGAGGATCATTGAGCTCTTGAAACATTTCTGCCTGGGAGTCGGGCCTGATTTGAATTCATTTCACATTACCTAGCCCAGGACGTTGCTCAAGGGCAGGGGTCGTTTGCAGCCCTGCAGGCCTTGTGAATATTAAGTGCCCTTGAGCACAGTTTTTCAAGTTGTTGTTACAGGAAAGCGCCACAATGTGGCAGCACTTCTTCGTGTCCTCTGTGTTAACTTGGGCAAACAGAGCCTTAGAGGGAGTCTTGGTGTTGGGTTGCAAATTGGAGTCGAACGTGGCTGAACACACACCACAGGGCTTGTGTGTGTTTACCTCTTCCCCCTTACCCTGCACAGCCAGACCCCAGGCAAATCCCAAGCCTTGCAAATGTGCTATTCGGAGGGTGCTGTGGTTTGTAGGTGGGGCGATTCTAAGGAAGGAGGCTGGAGGTACGAACCCCACTAGCAGGAGCTGTGGAGATCCGGTGTCCTTTCACAGCTCCTCTCTCCCAGCGGTTCTACCATCATTTGGGTACACTAGGCTTTGCTTACCTGTAAGAGGTCTGTCTTGGATCGGGAGGTTGTGGTTCCATGCAGAGCAGAATGGGCAATAGAGGTCCAAGGGGCCGGTGATCTGGTGGCACGTCCTCCTTCCTGTCTCCCTCAGCGACAGCATACTCCAGCCTTGGGACCCAGGCCTGCTGAGGCTCTAGGGTTGTGACATCAGCCCACGTCACAGAGGCCTGAGTGTAATAGAGTAGGCATTTCTTGCCTTTTTCTTGTTTTATAATTTAGTATTGATTTCCTATTCCACATAGTTTATATACAGTGTTGTGTTTGAGTTCGACCCAAGGTGATGAGTTATGAATGTAGCTGTACCTGTAGTATTTTGGATTCTTTTCCCTGTTAGGTTATTGAAGAATATTGAGTAGCGTTCCTTGTGCTATCAGGTGTGTCATCGTTGATGAATTCTTTTTGATACATTAGTGTGTTTCTGTTAATCCCAACCTCCGACTTCATCCTTCCCCGTTCCCCAATTTCCCCCTCTGGGAACTCTACACTTCTTTTTTCCGTTTGTGAACCTGTGTTTCATGTCTGTACTGCATCCTTTGTATCCCTTTTTAGACTCCACATATAAGTGATATCCTGGAATATGTGTCTTTTTGTCTCTAAAGTACCAGAATTAGTGAGATCATCTACTGCTCCATCCATGTTGCTGCAAATAGCATGGGTTCATTTTGCTTTCTGGATGAGTGATAGTCGCCAGAATGTAAGTAGCACAACGTCTTTATTCATTCATCTCGCTGGACCTTTCGGTCGTTTGTATGTCTAGGCTCTGGTAAAGAGTAGCACAACGTCCGTTGGGGTGCAAGGGTTTTATTCCAATGATGGTATTCTCTGGTTATACGGACTGGAGTGCGGTTTCCGTATCTCGTGGTAGCTCCAGTTTTTAGTTTAGTAAGGGACTTGCTAACTGATCTCCATACTGGCTATTATCAATTTACACTCCCACCAATAGCATAGTAGTGTTCCCTTTATTGCCTGCCCTCTTGAGTACTTACTCTTTTTAGGCTTTTTGAGGACTGCAGCCAGGGAACACCTCGTCTACGTTTCTTTGCATTCTCTAATCATGACAGATCCTGAGGATTTTTTCATTTGATGTGCTGTTTTTAAAACTACGTGTAAGTACCACTGAGCTCTTGAAACATTTCTTCCTGAGAGCCGGGCCAGATTTGAGTTCATTTCAGATCAACTAGCCAAGGACATTGCTCGAGGGCAGGGGTCGTTTGTAGCCCCGCAGGCCTTGTGAGTGTTAAGTGCCCTTGAGCACAGTTTTTCAAGTTGTTGTTACGGGAAAGCGCCACAAGGCGGCAGCACTTCTTCGTGTCCTCTGTGTTAACTTGGGCAAACACAGCTTTAGCAGGAGTCTTGGTGTTGGGTTGCAACTTGGAGTGGAACGTGGATGCACACACACCGCAGGGCTTGTGTATCCTTACCTCTTCCTCCTGACACTGCACCGCCACTTCCCAGGCAAATCCCAAGCCTGGCAAATGTGCTATTCGGAGGGTGGTCTGGTTTGTAGGTGGGGAGATTCTAAGGAAGGAGGCTGGAGGTGGATACCCCACTAGCAGGAGCTGTGGAGATCCGGTGTCCTTTCACAGCTCCTCCCTCCCAGCGGGTCTACCATCATTTGGGTACACTAGGCTTTGCTTACCTGTAAGGGGGCTGTCTTGGATCAGGAGGTTGTGGTACCATGCACAGGAGAATGGCCAATAGAGGTCCAAGGGGCCGCTGATCTGGTGGCACGTGCTCCTTCCTGTCTCCCTCAGCACCAGCATACTGCAGTCTTGGGACCCAGGCCTGCTGAGGCTCTAGGGTTGTGTCATCAGCCCACGTCACAGAGGCCTGAGCGTAATAGAGTAGGCACTTCTTGCCTTTTTCTTGTTTTATAATTTAATATTGATTTTCTATTTCAGCATAATTTATATACAATGTTGTGTGTATTTGAGTCCTACAGCAACTTGATGCAGTTATAAATGTAGCTGTACCTGTAGTATTTCGGATTCTTTTCCCTGTTAGGTTACTGAAGAATATTGAGTAGCGTTCCCTGTGCTATCAGGTGTGTCATCGTTGACGAACTCTTTTTGATACATTACTGTGTTTCTGTTAATGCCAACCCCTTACTTCATCTTTCTCCGATCCCCAATTTCCCCCGATGGTAACTCTACATTTCGTGTCTCCGTTTGTGAGTCTGTGTTTGCTCTGTACATTACGTTCCTTGGTCTCCATTTTTCGACTGCACATGTAAGTGATATCTCGCGATATGTGTCTTTCTGTCTCTAATTTTCCCGAATTAGTGAGATCGTCTACTGCTCCATCCATGCTGCTACAAATAGCATGAGTTCATTTTGTTGTCTGGATGAGTGACAGTCCAGGGGTTATAGGTAGCACAACTTCTTTATCCAATCATCTCTCGCTGGACATTTTGGTCGTTTGGGTGTCTTGGCTATGGCAAAGAGTACCAAAAGACCGTTGCGGGGGCTAGTGTTTTATTCCAATGATGGTATTCTCTTGTTATACAAACTGGAGTGGGGATGCCCAATCTCGTGGTAGCTCCAGTTTACAGTTTAGTAAGGAACATGCCTACTGATCTCCATACTGGCTGTTAGCAATTTACATTTCCACCAACAGCATAGTAGGATCCCCTTTTCTGCCTGCCCTCTTGAGCACTTACTCTTTTTAGGCTTTTTGAGGACTGTAGGGAGGGAACACCTCGTCTACGTTTGTTTGCATTCTCTAATCATGATAGATCCTGAACATCTTTTGATTTGATGTGCTGTTTTTTAAAAAGCGTGTGAGGATCATTGAGCTCTTGAAACATTTCTGCCTGGGAGTCGGGCCTGATTTGAATTCATTTCACATTACCTAGCCCAGGACGTTGCTCAAGGGCAGGGGTCGTTTGCAGCCCTGCAGGCCTTGTGAATATTAAGTGCCCTTGAGCACAGTTTTTCAAGTTGTTGTTACAGGAAAGCGCCACAATGTGGCAGCACTTCTTCGTGTCCTCTGTGTTAACTTGGGCAAACAGAGCCTTAGAGGGAGTCTTGGTGTTGGGTTGCAAATTGGAGTCGAACGTGGCTGAACACACACCACAGGGCTTGTGTGTGTTTACCTCTTCCCCCTTACCCTGCACAGCCAGACCCCAGGCAAATCCCAAGCCTTGCAAATGTGCTATTCGGAGGGTGCTGTGGTTTGTAGGTGGGGCGATTCTAAGGAAGGAGGCTGGAGGTACGAACCCCACTAGCAGGAGCTGTGGAGATCCGGTGTCCTTTCACAGCTCCTCTCTCCCAGCGGTTCTACCATCATTTGGGTACACTAGGCTTTGCTTACCTGTAAGAGGTCTGTCTTGGATCGGGAGGTTGTGGTTCCATGCAGAGCAGAATGGGCAATAGAGGTCCAAGGGGCCGGTGATCTGGTGGCACGTCCTCCTTCCTGTCTCCCTCAGCGACAGCATACTCCAGCCTTGGGACCCAGGCCTGCTGAGGCTCTAGGGTTGTGACATCAGCCCACGTCACAGAGGCCTGAGTGTAATAGAGTGGGCATTTCTTGCCTTTTTCTTGTTTTATAATTTAGTATTGATTTCCTATTTCAGCATAGTTTATATACAGTGTTGTGTTTGAGTTCGACAGCAAGGTGATGAGTTATGAATGTAGCTGTACCTGTAGTATTTTGGATTCTTTTCCCTGTTAGGTTATTGAAGAATATTGAGTAGCGTTCCTTGTGCTATCAGGTGTGTCATCGTTGATGAATTCTTTTTGATACATTAGTGTGTTTTTGTTAATCCCAACCTCTGACTTCATCCTTCCTTGTTCCCCAATTTCCCCCTCTGGGAACTCTACACTTCTTTTTTCCGTTTGTGAACCTGTGTTTCATGTCTGTACTGCATCCTTTGTATCCCTTTTTAGACTCCACATATAAGTGATATCCTGGAATATGTGTCTTTTTGTCTCTAAATTACCAGAATTAGTGAGATCATCTACTGCTCCATCCATGTTGCTGCAAATAGCATGGGTTCATTTTGCTTTCTGGATGAGTGATAGTCGCCAGAATGTAAGTAGCACAACGTCTTTATCCATTCATCTCTCGCTGGACATTTCGGTCGTTTGTATGTCTGGGCTATGGTAAAGAGTAGCACAACGTCCGTTGGGGTGCAAGGGTTTTATTCCAATGATGGTATTCTCTGGTTATACGGACTGGAGTGCGGTTTCCGTATCTCGTGGTAGCTCCAGTTTTTAGTTTAGTAACGGACTTGCTAACTGATCTCCATACTGGCTATTATCAATTTACACTCCCACCAATAGCATAGTAGGGTTCCCTTTATTGCCTGCCCTCTTGAGTACGTACTCTTTTTAGGCTTTTTGAGGACTGCAGCCAGGGAACACCTCGTCTACGTTTCTTTGCATTCTCTAATCATGACAGATCCTGAGGATTTTTTCATTTGATGTGCTGTTTTTAAAACTACGTGTAAGTACCACTGAGCTCTTGAAACATTTCTGCCTGAGAGTCGGGCCAGATTTGAGTTCATTTCAGATTAACTAGCCAAGGACATTTCTCGAGGGCAGGGGTCCTTTGCAGCCCCGCAGGCCTTGTGAATGTTAAGTGCCCTTGAGCACAGTTTTTCAATTTGTTGTTATAGGAAAAGGCCACAAGGCGGCAGCACTTCTTCATGTCCTCTGTGTTAACTTGGGCAAACACAACCTTAGAGGGAGTCTTGGTGTTGGGTTGCAAATTGGAGTCCAATGTGGTTGAACACACACCGCAGGGCTTGTGTATCTTTACCTCCTCCCCCTTACACTGCACCGCCAGTCCCCAGGCAAATCCCAAGCCTTGAAAATGTGCTATTCTGAGGGTGCTGTGGTTTGTAGCTGGGGCGATTCTAAGGAAGGAGGCTGGAGGTGGATACCCCACTAGCAGGAGCTGTGGAGATCCGGTGTCCTTTCACAGCTCCTCCCTCCCAGCGGTTCTACCATCATTTGGGTACACTAGGCTTTGCTTACCTGTAAGAGGGCTGTCTTGGATCGGGAGGTTGTGGTACCATGCAGAGCAGAATGGGCAATAGAGGTCTAAGGGGCCGGTCATCTGGTGGCACGTGCTCCTTCCTGTCTCCCTCAGCGACAGCATACTCCAGCCTTGGGACCCAGGCCTGCTGAGGCTCTAGGGTTGTGTCATCAGCCCATGTCACAGAGGCCTGAGGGTAATAGAGTAGGCTGTTCTTACCTTTTTCTTGTTTTATAATTTAATACTGATTTTCTATTTCAGCATAGTTTATATACAGTGTTGTGTTTGAGTTCGACAGCAAGGTGATGAGTTATGAATGTAGCTGTACCTGTAGTATTTTGGATTCTTTTCCCTGTTAGGTTATTGAAGAATATTGAGTAGCGTTCCCTGTGCTATCAGGTGTGTCATCGTTGATGAATTCTTTTTGATACATTAGTGTGTTTCTGTTAATCCCAACCTCCGAGTTCATCCTTCCCCGATCCCCAGTTTCCCCTTCTGGGAACTGTACACTTGTTTCTTCCGTTTCTGAACCTGTGTTTCCTTTGTATACTACATCCTGTGTATCCGTTTTTAGACTCCACATATAAGTGATGTCCTGGGATATGTGTCTTTCGGTCTCTAAATTACCAGAATTAGTGAGATCATCTACTGCTCCATCCATGTTGCTGCAAATAGCATGAGTTCATTTTGTTTTCTGGATGAGTGATAGTCGCCAAAATGTAAGTAGCACAACATCTGTATCCATTCATCTTTCGCTGGATATTTCGGTCGTTTGTATGTCTGGGCTATGGTAAAGAGTAGAACAATGTCCGTTGGGGTGCAAGTGTTTTATTCCAATGATGGTATTCTCTGGTTATAGGAACTGGAGTGCGGTTTCCATATCTCGTGGTAGCTCCAGTTTTTCGTTTAGTGAGGGACTTGCTAACTGATCTCCATACTGGCTATTATCAATTTACACTCCCTCCAACAGCATAGTAGGGTTCCCTTTATTGCCTGCCCTCTTGAGTACTTACTCTTTTTAGGCTTTTGGAGGACTGCAGCCAGGGAACACCTCGTCTACATTTCTTTGCATTCTCTGAACATGACAGATCCTGAGCATTTTTTCATTTGATGTGCTGTTTTTAAAAATACGTGTAAGTACCACTGAGCTCTTGAAACATTTCTGCCTGAGATTCGGGCCAGATTTGAGTTCATTTCAGATTAACTAGCCAAGGACATTTCTCAAGGGCAGGGGTCGTTTGCAGCCCCGCAGGCCTTGTGAATGTTAAGTGCCCTTGAGCACAGTTTTTCAATTTGTTGTTATGGGAAAAGGCCACAAGGCGCCAGCACCTCTTCATGTCCTTTGTGTTAACTTGGGCAAAGGCAGCCTTAGAGGGAGTCTTGGTGTTGGGTTGCAAATTGCAGTGGAACGTGGTTGAACACACACCGCAGGGCTTGTGTATCTTTACCTGTTCCCCCTTACACTGCACCGCCAGACCCCAGGCAAATCCCAAGCCTTGCAAATGTGCTATTCGGAGGGTGCTCTGGTTTGTAGGTGAAGCGATTCTAAGGAAGGAGGCTGGAGGTGGATACCCCAGTAGCAGGAGCTGCGGAGATCTGGTGTCCTTTCACAGCTCCTCCCTCCCAGCGGTTCTACCATCATTTGGGTACACTAGGCTCTGCTTACCTGTAAGAGGGCTGTCTTGGATCGGGAGTTTGTGGTACCATGCAGAGGAGAATGGCCAATAGAGGTCCAAGGGGCCGCTGATCTGGTGGCACGTGCTCCTTCCTGTCTCCCTCAGCACCAGCATACCGCAGCCTTGGGACCCAGGCCTGCTGAGGCTCTAGGGTTGTGACATCAGCCCACGTCACAGAGGCCTGAGGGTAATAGGTAGGCATTTCTTACCTTTTTCTTGTTTTATAATTTAATACTGATTTTCTATTTCAGCATAATTTATATACAATGTTGTGTCTATTTGAGTCCTACAGCAACTTGATGCAGTTCTACATGTAGCTGTACCTGTAGTATTTCGGATTCTTTTCCCTGTTAGGTTATTGAAGAATATTGAGTAGCGTTTCCTGTGCTATCAGGTGTGTCATCGTTGATGAACTCTTTTTGATACATTACTGTGTTTCTGTTAATGCCAACCTCTTACTTCATCTTTCTCCGATCCCCAATTTCCCCCGATGGTAACTCTACATTTCGTGTCTCCGTTTGTGAGTCTGTGTTTGCTCTGTACATTACGTTCCTTGGTCTCCATTTTTCGACTGCACATGTAAGTGATATCTCGCGATATGTGTCTTTCTGTCTCTAATTTTCCCGAATTAGTGAGATCGTCTACTGCTCCATCCATGCTGCTACAAATAGCATGAGTTCATTTTGTTGTCTGGATGAGTGACAGTCCAGGGGTTATAGGTAGCACAACTTCTTTATCCAATCATCTCTCGCTGGACATTTTGGTCGTTTGGGTGTCTTGGCTATGGCAAAGAGTACCACAAGACCGTTGCGGGGGCTAGTGTTTTATTCCAATGATGGTATTCTCTTGTTATACAAACTGGAGTGGGGATGCCCAATCTCGTGGTAGCTCCAGTTTACAGTTTAGTAAGGAACATGCCTACTGATCTCCATACTGGCTGTTAGCAATTTACATTTCCACCAACAGCATAGTAGGATCCCCTTTTCTGCCTGCCCTCTTGAGCACTTACTCTTTTTAGGCTTTTTGAGGACTGTAGGGAGGGAACACCTCGTCTACGTTTGTTTGCATTCTCTAATCATGATAGATCCTGAACATCTTTTGATTTGATGTGCTGTTTTTTAAAAAGCGTGTGAGGATCATTGAGCTCTTGAAACATTTCTGCCTGGGAGTCGGGCCTGATTTGAATTCATTTCACATTACCTAGCCCAGGACGTTGCTCAAGGGCAGGGGTCGTTTGCAGCCCTGCAGGCCTTGTGAATATTAAGTGCCCTTGAGCACAGTTTTTCAAGTTGTTGTTACAGGAAAGCGCCACAATGTGGCAGCACTTCTTCGTGTCCTCTGTGTTAACTTGGGCAAACAGAGCCTTAGAGGGAGTCTTGGTGTTGGGTTGCAAATTGGAGTCGAACGTGGCTGAACACACACCACAGGGCTTGTGTGTGTTTACCTCTTCCCCCTTACCCTGCACAGCCAGACCCCAGGCAAATCCCCAGCCTTGCAAATGTGCTATTCGGAGGGTGCTGTGGTTTGTAAGTGGGGCGATTCTAAGGAAGGAGGCTGGAGGTACGAACCCCACTAGCAGGAGCTGTGGAGATCCGGTGTCCTTTCACAGCTCCTCTCTCCCAGCGGTTCTACCATCATTTGGGTACACTAGGCTTTGCTTACCTGTAAGAGGTCTGTCTTGGATCGGGAGGTTGTGGTTCCATGCAGAGCAGAATGGGCAATAGAGGTCCAAGGGGCCGGTGATCTGGTGGCACGTCCTCCTTCCTGTCTCCCTCAGCAACAGCATACTCCAGCCTTGGGACCCAGGCCTGCTGAGGCTCTAGGGTTGTGACATCAGCCCACGTCACAGAGGCCTGAGTGTAATAGAGTGGGCATTTCTTGCCTTTTTCTTGTTTTATAATTTAGTATTGATTTCCTATTTCAGCATAGTTTATATACAGTGTTGTGTTTGAGTTCGACAGCAAGGTGATGAGTTATGAATGTAGCTGTACCTGTAGTATTTTGGATTCTTTTCCCTGTTAGGTTATTGAAGAATATTGAGTAGCGTTCCTTGTGCTATCAGGTGTGTCATCGTTGATGAATTCTTTTTGATACATTAGTGTGTTTCTGTTAATCCCAACCTCCGACTTCATCCTTCCCCGTTCCCCAATTTCCCCCTCTGGGAACTCTACACTTCTTTTTTCCGTTTGTGAACCTGTGTTTCATGTCTGTACTGCATCCTTTGTATCCCTTTTTAGACTCCACATATAAGTGATATCCTGGAATATGTGTCTTTTTGTCTCTAAATTACCAGAATTAGTGAGATCATCTACTGCTCCATCCATGTTGCTGCAAATAGCATGGGTTCATTTTGCTTTCTGGATGAGTGATAGTCGCCAGAATGTAAGTAGCACAACGTCTTTATCCATTCATCTCTCGCTGGACATTTCGGTCGTTTGTATGTCTGGGCTATGGTAAAGAGTAGCACAACGTCCGTTGGGGTGCAAGTGTTTTATTCCAATGATGGTATTCTCTGGTTATTCGAACTGGAGTGCGGTTTCCGTGTCTCGTGGTAGCTCCAGTTTATAGTTTAGTAAGGGACTTGCTTACTGATCTCCATACTGGCTGTTATCAATTTACATTCCCACCAACAGCATAGTAGGGTTCCCTTTATTGCCTGCCCTCTTGAGCATTTACTCTTTTTAGGCTTTTTGAGAACTGCAGCCAGGGAGCACCTCGTCTACGTTTCGTTGCATTCTCTATTCATGACAGATCCTGAGGATTTTTTCATTTGATGTGCTTTTTTAAAACTACGTGTAAGTACCACTGAGCTCTTGAAACATTTCTTCCTGAGAGCCGGGCCAGATTTGAGTTCATTTCAGATCAACTAGCCAAGGACATTGCTCGAGGGCAGGGGTCGTTTGTAGCCCCGCAGGCCCTGTGAGTGTTAAGTGCCCTTGAGCACAGTTTTTCAAGTTGTTGTTACGGGAAAGCACCACAAGGCGGCAGCACTTCTTCGTGTCCTCTGTGTTAACTTGGGCAAACACAGCTTTAGCAGGAGTCTTGGTGTTGGGTTGCAACTTGGAGTGGAACGTGGATGCACACACACCGCAGGGCTTGTGTATCCTTACCTCTTCCTCCTGACACTGCACCGCCACTTCCCAGGCAAATCCCAAGCCTGGCAAATGTGCTATTCGGAGGGTGGTCTGGTTTGTAGGTGGGGAGATTCTAAGGAAGGAGGCTGGAGGTGGATACCCCACTAGCAGGAGCTGTGGAGATCCGGTGTCCTTTCACAGCTCCTCCCTCCCAGCGGGTCTACCATCATTTGGGTACACTAGGCTTTGCTTACCTGTAAGGGGGCTGTCTTGGATCAGGAGGTTGTGGTACCATGCACAGGAGAATGGCCAATAGAGGTCCAAGGGGCCGCTGATCTGGTGGCACGTGCTCCTTCCTGTCTCCCTCAGCACCAGCATACTGCAGTCTTGGGACCCAGGCCTGCTGAGGCTCTAGGGTTGTGTCATCAGCCCACGTCACAGAGGCCTGAGCGTAATAGAGTAGGCACTTCTTGCCTTTTTCTTGTTTTATAATTTAATATTGATTTTCTATTTCAGCATAATTTATATACAATGTTGTGTGTATTTGAGTCCTACAGCAACTTGATGCAGTTATAAATGTAGCTGTACCTGTAGTATTTCGGATTCTTTTCCCTGTTAGGTTACTGAAAAATATTGAGTAGCGTTCCCTGTGCTATCAGGTGTGTCATCGTTGACGAACTCTTTTTGATACATTACTGTGTTTCTGTTAATGCCAACCTCTTACTTCATCTTTCTCCGATCCCCAATTTCCCCCGATGGTAACTCTACATTTCGTGTCTCCGTTTGTGAGTCTGTGTTTGCTCTGTACATTACGTTCCTTGGTCTCCATTTTTCGACTGCACATGTAAGTGATATCTCGCGATATGTGTCTTTCTGTCTCTAATTTTCCCGAATTAGTGAGATCGTCTACTGCTCCATCCATGCTGCTACAAATAGCATGAGTTCATTTTGTTGTCTGGATGAGTGACAGTCCAGGGGTTATAGGTAGCACAACTTCTTTATCCAATCATCTCTCGCTGGACATTTTGGTCGTTTGGGTGTCTTGGCTATGGCAAAGAGTACCACAACGACCGTTGGCGGGGCATGTGTTTTATTCCAATGATGGTATTCTCTTGTTATACAAACTGGAGTGGGGATGCCCAATCTCGTGGTAGCTCCAGTTTACAGTTTAGTAAGGAACATGCCTACTGATCTCCATACTGGCTGTTAGCAATTTACATTTCCACCAACAGCATAGTAGGATCCCCTTTTCTGCCTGCCCTCTTGAGCACTTACTCTTTTTAGGCTTTTTGAGGACTGTAGGGAGGGAACACCTCGTCTACGTTTGTTTGCATTCTCTAATCATGATAGATTCTGAACATCTTTTGATTTGATGTGCTGTTTTTTAAAAAGCGTGTGAGGATCATTGAGCTCTTGAAACATTTCTGCCTGGGAGTCGGGCCTGATTTGAATTCATTTCACATTACCTAGCCCAGGACGTTGCTCAAGGGCAGGGGTCGTTTGCAGCCCCGCAGGCCTTGTGAATATTAAGTGCCCTTGAGCACAGTTTTTCAAGTTGTTGTTACAGGAAAGCGCCACAATGTGGCAGCACTTCTTCGTGTCCTCTGTGTTAACTTGGGCAAACAGAGCCTTAGAGGGAGTCTTGGTGTTGGGTTGCAAATTGGAGTCGAACGTGGCTGAACACACACCACAGGGCTTGTGTGTGTTTACCTCTTCCCCCTTACCCTGCACAGCCAGACCCCAGGCAAATCCCAAGCCTTGCAAATGTGCTATTCGGAGGGTGCTGTGGTTTGTAGGTGGGGCGATTCTAAGGAAGGAGGCTGGAGGTACGAACCCCACTAGCAGGAGCTGTGGAGATCCGGTGTCCTTTCACAGCTCCTCTCTCCCAGCGGTTCTACCATCATTTGGGTACACTAGGCTTTGCTTACCTGTAAGAGGTCTGTCTTGGATCGGGAGGTTGTGGTTCCATGCAGAGCAGAATGGGCAATAGAGGTCCAAGGGGCCGGTGATCTGGTGGCACGTCCTCCTTCCTGTCTCCCTCAGCGACAGCATACTCCAGCCTTGGGACCCAGGCCTGCTGAGGCTCTAGGGTTGTGACATCAGCCCACGTCACAGAGGCCTGAGTGTAATAGAGTAGGCATTTCTTGCCTTTTTCTTGTTTTATAATTTAGTATTGATTTCCTATTTCAGCATAGTTTATATACAGTGTTGTGTTTGAGTTCGACCCAAGGTGATGAGTTATGAATGTAGCTGTACCTGTAGTATTTTGGATTCTTTTCCCTGTTAGGTTATTGAAGAATATTGAGTAGCGTTCCTTGTGCTATCAGGTGTGTCATCGTTGATGAATTCTTTTTGATACATTCGTGTGTTTCTGTTAATCCCAACCTCCGACTTCATCCTTCCCCGTTCCCCAATTTCCCCCTCTGGGAACTCTACACTTCTTTTTTCCGTTTGTGAACCTGTGTTTCATGTCTGTACTGCATCCTTTGTATCCCTTTTTAGACTCCACATATAAGTGATATCCTGGAATATGTGTCTTTTTGTCTCTAAAGTACCAGAATTAGTGAGATCATCTACTGCTCCATCCATGTTGCTGCAAATAGCATGGGTTCATTTTGCTTTCTGGATGAGTGATAGTCGCCAGAATGTAAGTAGCACAACGTCTTTATTCATTCATCTCGCTGGACCTCTCGGTCGTTTGTATGTCTAGGCTCTGGTAAAGAGTAGCACATCGTCCGTTGGGGTGCAAGGGTTTTATTCCAATGATGGTATTCTCTGGTTATACGGACTGGAGTGCGGTTTCCGTATCTCGTGGTAGCTCCAGTTTTTAGTTTAGTAAGGGACTTGCTAACTGATCTCCATACTGGCTATTATCAATTTACACTCCCACCAATAGCATAGTAGTGTTCCCTTTATTGCCTGCCCTCTTGAGTACTTACTCTTTTTAGGCTTTTTGAGGACTGCAGCCAGGGAACACCTCGTCTACGTTTCTTTGCATTCTCTAATCATGACAGATCCTGAGGATTTTTTCATTTGATGTGCTGTTTTTAAAACTACGTGTAAGTACCACTGAGCTCTTGAAACATTTCTTCCTGAGAGCCGGGCCAGATTTGAGTTCATTTCAGATCAACTAGCCAAGGACATTGCTCGAGGGCAGGGGTCGTTTGTAGCCCCGCAGGCCTTGTGAGTGTTAAGTGCCCTTGAGCACAGTTTTTCAAGTTGTTGTTACGGGAAAGCGCCACAAGGCGGCAGCACTTCTTCGTGTCCTCTGTGTTAACTTGGGCAAACACAGCTTTAGCAGGAGTCTTGGTGTTGGGTTGCAACTTGGAGTGGAACGTGGATGCACACACACCGCAGGGCTTGTGTATCCTTACCTCTTCCTCCTGACACTGCACCGCCACTTCCCAGGCAAATCCCAAGCCTGGCAAATGTGCTATTCGGAGGGTGGTCTGGTTTGTAGGTGGGGAGATTCTAAGGAAGGAGGCTGGAGGTGGATACCCCACTAGCAGGAGCTGTGGAGATCCGGTGTCCTTTCACAGCTCCTCCCTCCCAGCGGGTCTACCATCATTTGGGTACACTAGGCTTTGCTTACCTGTAAGGGGGCTGTCTTGGATCAGGAGGTTGTGGTACCATGCACAGGAGAATGGCCAATAGAGGTCCAAGGGGCCGCTGATCTGGTGGCACGTGCTCCTTCCTGTCTCCCTCAGCACCAGCATACTGCAGTCTTGGGACCCAGGCCTGCTGAGGCTCTAGGGTTGTGTCATCAGCCCACGTCACAGAGGCCTGAGCGTAATAGAGTAGGCACTTCTTGCCTTTTTCTTGTTTTATAATTTAATATTGATTTTCTATTTCAGCATAATTTATATACAATGTTGTGTGTATTTGAGTCCTACAGCAACTTGATGCAGTTATAAATGTAGCTGTACCTGTAGTATTTCGGATTCTTTTCCCTGTTAGGTTACTGAAGAATATTGAGTAGCGTTCCCTGTGCTATCAGGTGTGTCATCGTTGACGAACTCTTTTTGATACATTACTGTGTTTCTGTTAATGCCAACCCCTTACTTCATCTTTCTCCGATCCCCAATTTCCCCCGATGGTAACTCTACATTTCGTGTCTCCGTTTGTGAGTCTGTGTTTGCTCTGTACATTACGTTCCTTGGTCTCCATTTTTCGACTGCACATGTAAGTGATATCTCGCGATATGTGTCTTTCTGTCTCTAATTTTCCCGAATTAGTGAGATCGTCTACTGCTCCATCCATGCTGCTACAAATAGCATGAGTTCATTTTGTTGTCTGGATGAGTGACAGTCCAGGGGTTATAGGTAGCACAACTTCTTTATCCAATCATCTCTCGCTGGACATTTTGGTCGTTTGGGTGTCTTGGCTATGGCAAAGAGTACCACAAGACCGTTGCGGGGGCTAGTGTTTTATTCCAATGATGGTATTCTCTTGTTATACAAACTGGAGTGGGGATGCCCAATCTCGTGGTAGCTCCAGTTTACAGTTTAGTAAGGAACATGCCTACTGATCTCCATACTGGCTGTTAGCAATTTACATTTCCACCAACAGCATAGTAGGATCCCCTTTTCTGCCTGCCCTCTTGAGCACTTACTCTTTTTAGGCTTTTTGAGGACTGTAGGGAGGGAACACCTCGTCTACGTTTGTTTGCATTCTCTAATCATGATAGATCCTGAACATCTTTTGATTTGATGTGCTGTTTTTTAAAAAGCGTGTGAGGATCATTGAGCTCTTGAAACATTTCTGCCTGGGAGTCGGGCCTGATTTGAATTCATTTCACATTACCTAGCCCAGGACGTTGCTCAAGGGCAGGGGTCGTGTGCAGCCCCGCAGGCCTTGTGAATATTAAGTGCCCTTGAGCACAGTTTTTCAAGTTGTTGTTACAGGAAAGCGCCACAATGTGGCAGCACTTCTTCGTGTCCTCTGTGTTAACTTGGGCAAACAGAGCCTTAGAGGGAGTCTTGGTGTTGGGTTGCAAATTGGAGTCGAACGTGGCTGAACACACACCACAGGGCTTGTGTGTGTTTACCTCTTCCCCCTTACCCTGCACAGCCAGACCCCAGGCAAATCCCAAGCCTTGCAAATGTGCTATTCGGAGGGTGCTGTGGTTTGTAGGTGGGGCGATTCTAAGGAAGGAGGCTGGAGGTACGAACCCCACTAGCAGGAGCTGTGGAGATCCGGTGTCCTTTCACAGCTCCTCTCTCCCAGCGGTTCTACCATCATTTGGGTACACTAGGCTTTGCTTACCTGTAAGAGGTCTGTCTTGGATCGGGAGGTTGTGGTTCCATGCAGAGCAGAATGGGCAATAGAGGTCCAAGGGGCCGGTGATCTGGTGGCACGTCCTCCTTCCTGTCTCCCTCAGCGACAGCATACTCCAGCCTTGGGACCCAGGCCTGCTGAGGCTCTAGGGTTGTGACATCAGCCCACGTCACAGAGGCCTGAGTGTAATAGAGTAGGCACTTCTTGCCTTTTTCTTGTTTTATAATTTAGTATTGATTTCCTATTTCAGCATAGTTTATATACAGTGTTGTGTTTGAGTTCGACCGCAAGGTGATGAGTTATGAATGTAGCTGTACCTGTAGTATTTTGGATTCTTTTCCCTGTTAGGTTATTGAAGAATATTGAGTAGCGTTCCTTGTGCTATCAGGTGTGTCATCGTTGATGAATTCTTTTTGATACATTAGTGTGTTTCTGTTAATCCCAACCTCCGATTTCATCCTTCCCCGATCCCCAGTTTCCCCTTCTGGGAACTGTACACTTGTTTCTTCCGTTTCTGAACCTGTGTTTCCTTTGTATACTACATCCTGTGTATCCGTTTTTAGACTCCACATATAAGTGATGTCCTGGGATATGTGTCTTTCGGTCTCTAAATTACCAGAATTAGTGAGATCATCTACTGCTCCATCCATGTTGCTGCAAATAGCATGAGTTCATTTTGTTTTCTGGATGAGTGATAGTCGCCAAAATGTAAGTAGCACAACATCTTTATCCATTCATCTTTCGCTGGATATTTCGGTCGTTTGCATGTCTGGGCTATGGTAAAGAGTAGAACAATGTCTGTTGGGGTGCAAGTGTTTTATTCCAATGATGGTATTCTCTGGTTATACGAACTGGAGTGCGGTTTCCATATCTCGTGGTAGCTCCAGTTTTTCGTTTAGTGAGGGACTTGCTAACTGATCTCCATACTGGCTATTATCAATTTACACTCCCTCCAACAGCATAGTAGGGTTCCATTTATTGCCTGCCCTCTTGAGCACTTAGTCTTTTTAGGCTTTTGGAGGACTGCAGCCAGGAAACACCTCGTCTACATTTCTTTGCATTCTCTGAACATGACAGATCCTGAGCATTTTTTCATTTGATGTGCTGTTTTTAAAAATACGTGTAAGTACCACTGAGCTCTTGAAACATTTCTGCTTGGGGGTCGGGCCTGATTTGAATTCATTTCACATTACCTAGCCCAGGACGTTACTCAAGGGCAGGGGTCGTTTTCAGCCCCGCAGGCCTTGTGAATATTAAGTGCCCTTGAGCACAGTTTTTCAAGTTGTTGTTACATGAAAGCGCCACGATGTGGCAGCACTTCTTCGTTTCCTCTGTGTTAACTTGGGCAAACAGAGCCTTAGAGGGAGTCTTGGTGTTGGGTTGCAAATTGGAGTCGAACATGGCTGAACACACACCACAGGGCTTGTGTGTGTTTCCCTCTTCCCCCTTATCCTGCACAGCCAGACCCCAGGCAAATCCCAAGCCTTGCAAATGTGCTATTCGGAGGGTGCTGTGGTTTGTAGGTGGGGCGATTCTAAGGAAGGAGGCTGGAGGTACGAACCCCACTAGCAGGAGCTGTGGAGATCCAATGTCTTTTCACAGCTCTTCCCTCCAAGCGGGTCTACCATCATTTGGGTACACTAGGCTTTGCTTACCTGTAAGAGGACTGTCTTGGATCAGGAGGTTGTGGTACCATGCAGAGCAGAATGGGCAATAGAGGTCCAAGGGGCCGGTGATCTGGTGGCACGTCCTCCTTCCTGTCTCCCTCAGCAACAGCATACTCCAGCCTTGGGACCCAAGCCTGCTGAGGCTCTAGGGTTGTGACATCAGCCCACGTCACAGAGGCCTGAGTGTAATAGAGTAGGCATTTCTTGCCTTTTTCTTGTTTTATAATTTAGTATTGATTTCCTATTTCAGCATAGTTTATATACAGTGTTGTGTTTGAGTTCGACAGCAAGGTGATGAGTTATGAATGTAGCTGTACCTGTAGTATTTTGGATTCTTTTCCCTGTTAGGTTATTGAAGAATATTGAGTAGCGTTCCTTGTGCTATCAGGTGTGTCATCGTTGATGAATTCTTTTTGATACATTCGTGTGTTTCTGTTAATCCCAACCTCCGACTTCATCCTTCCCCGTTCCCCAATTTCCCCCTCTGGGAACTCTACACTTCTTTTTTCCGTTTGTGAACCTGTGTTTCATGTCTGTACTGCATCCTTTGTATCCCTTTTTAGACTCCACATATAAGTGATATCCTGGAATATGTGTCTTTTTGTCTCTAAAGTACCAGAATTAGTGAGATCATCTACTGCTCCATCCATGTTGCTGCAAATAGCATGGGTTCATTTTGCTTTCTGGATGAGTGATAGTCGCCAGAATGTAAGTAGCACAACGTCTTTATCCATTCATCTCTCGCTGGACATTTCGGTCGTTTGTATGTCTGGGCTCTGGTAAAGAGTAGCACAACGTCCGTTGGGGTGCAAGTGTTTTATTCCAATGATTGTATTCTCTGGTTATACGGACTGGAGTGCGGTTTCCGTATCTCGTGGTAGCTCCAGTTTTTAGTTTAGTAAGGGACTTGCTAACTGATCTCCATACTGGCTATTATCAATTTACACTCCCACCAATAGCATAGTAGGGTTCCCTTTATTGCCTGCCCTCTTGAGTACTTACTCTTTTTAGGCTTTTTGAGGACTGCAGCCAGGGAACACCTCGTCTACGTTTCTTTGCATTCTCTAATCATGACAGATCCTGAGGATTTTTTCATTTGATGTGCTGTTTTTAAAACTACGTGTAAGTACCACTGAGCTCTTGAAACATTTCTGCCTGAGAGTCGGGCCAGATTTGAGTTCATTTCAGATTAACTAGCCAAGGACATTTCTCGAGGGCAGGGGTCCTTTGCAGCCCCGGAGGCCTTGTGAATGTTAAGTGCCCTTGAGCACAGTTTTTCAATTTGTTGTTATAGGAAAAGGCCACAAGGCGGCAGCACTTCTTCATGTCCTCTGTGTTAACTTGGGCAAACACAATCTTAGAGGGAGTATTGGTGTTGGGTTGCAAATTGGAGTGGAATGTGGTTGAACACACACCACAGGGCTTGTTTATCTTTACCTCCTCCCCCTTACACTGCACCGCCAGTCCCCAGGCAAATCCCAAGCCTTGAAAATGTGCTATTCTGAGGGTGCTGTGGTTTGTAGGTGGGGTGATTCTAAGGAAGGAGGCTGGAGGTGGATACCCCACTAGCAGGAGCTGTGGAGATCCGGTGTCCTTTCACAGCTCCTCCCTCCCAGCGGTTCTACCATCATTTGGGTACACTAGGCTTTGCTTACCTGTAAGAGGGCTGTCTTGGATCGGGAGGTTGTGGTACCATGCAGAGCAGAAAGGGCAATAGAGGTCTAAGGGGCCGGTGATCTGGTGGCACGTGCTCCTTCCTGTCTCCCTCAGCGACAGCATACTCCAGCCTTGGGACCCAGGCCTGCTGAGGCTCTAGGGTTGTGTCATCAGCCCATGTCACAGAGGCCTGAGGGTAATAGAGTAGGCTGTTCTTACCTTTTTCTTGTTTTATAATTTAATACTGATTTTCTATTTCAGCATAGTTTATATACAGTGTTGTGTTTGAGTTCTACAGCAAGTTGATGCAGTTATGAATGTAGCTGTACCTGTAGTATTTTGGATTCTTTTCCCTGTTAGGTTATTGAAGAATATTGAGTAGCGTTCCCTGTGCTATCAGGTGTGTCGTTGTTGATGAATTCTTTTTGATACATTAGTGTGTTTCTGTTAATCCCAACCTCCGACTTCATCCTTCCCCGATCCCCAGTTTCCCCTTCTGGGAACTGTACACTTGTTTCTTCCGTTTCTGAACCTGTGTTTCCTTTGTATACTACATCCTGTGTATCCGTTTTTAGACTCCACATATAAGTGATGTCCTGGGATATGTGTCTTTCGGTCTCTAAATTACCAGAATTAGTGAGATCATCTACTGCTCCATCCATGTTGCTGCAAATAGCATGAGTTCATTTTGTTTTCTGGATGAGTGATAGTCGCCAAAATGTAAGTAGCACAACATCTTTATCCATTCATCTTTCGCTGGATATTTCGGTCGTTTGTATGTCTGGGCTATGGTAAAGAGTAGAACAATGTCCGTTGGGGTGCAAGTGTTTTATTCCAATGATGGTATTCTCTGGTTATACGAACTGGAGTGCGGTTTCCATATCTCGTGGTAGCTCCAGTTTTTCGTTTAGTGAGGGACTTGCTAACTGATCTCCATACTGGCTATTATCAATTTACACTCCCTCCAACAGCATAGTAGGGTTCCCTTTATTTCCTGCCCTCTTGAGCACTTACTCTTTTTAGGCTTTTGGAGGACTGCAGCCAGGGAACACCTTGTCTACATTTCTTTGCATTCTCTGAACATGACAGATCCTGAGCATTTTTTCATTTGATGTGCTGTTTTTAAAAATACGTGTAACTACCATTGAGCCCTTGAAACATTTCTGCCTGAGAGTCGGGCCAGATTTGAGTTCATTTCAGATCAACTAGCCAAGGACATTTCTCGAGGGCAGGGGTCGTTTGCAGCCCCGCAGGCCTTGTGAATATTAAGTGCCCTTGAGCACAGTTTTTCAAGTTGTTGTTATGGGAAAAGGCCCCACGGCGGCAGCACTTCTTCATGTCCTCTGTGTTAACTTGTGCAAACACAACCTTAGAGGGAGTCTTGGTGTTGGGTTGCAAATTGCAGTGGAACGTGGCTGAACACACACCGCAGGGCTTGTGTATCTTTACCTCTTCCCCCTTACACTGCACCGCCAGACCCCAGGCCAATCCCAAGCCTTGCAAATGTGCTATTCGGAGGGTGCTCTGGTTTGTAGGTGAAGCGATTCTAAGGAAGGAGGCTGGAGGTGGATACCCCACTAGCAGGAGCTGCGGAGTTCTGGTGTCCTTTCACAGCTCCTCCCTCCCAGCGGGTCTACCATCATTTGGGTACACTAGGCTCTGCTTACCTGTAAGAGGGCTGTCTTGGATCGGGAGTTTGTGGTACCATGCAGAGGAGAATGGGCAATAGAGGTCCAAGGGGCCGCTGATCTGGTGGCACGTGCTCCTTCCTGTCTCCCTCAGCACCAGCATACCGCAGCCTTGGGACCCAGGCCTGCTGAGGCTCTACAGTTGTGACATCAGCCCACGTCACAGAGGCCTGAGGGTAATAGGTAGGCATTTCTTACCTTTTTCTTGTTTTATAATTTAGTACTGATTTTCTATTTCAGCATAATTTATATACAATGTTGTGTCTATTTGAGTCCTACAGCAACTTGATGCAGTTCTAAATGTAGCTGTACCTGTAGTATTTCGGATTCTTTTCCCTGTTAGGTTATTGAAGAATATTGAGTAGCGTTCCCTGTGCTATCAGGTGCGTCATCGTTGATGAACTCTTTTTGATACATTACTGTGTTTCTGTTAATGCCAACCTCTTACTTCATCTTTCTCCGATCCCCAATTTCCCCCGATGGTAACTCTACATTTCGTGTCTCCGTTTGTGAGTCTGTGTTTGCTCTGTACATTACGTTCCTTGGTCTCCATTTTTCGACTGCACATGTAAGTGATATCTCGTGATATGTGTCTTTCTGTCTCTAATTTTCCCGAATTAGTGAGATCGTCTACTGCTCCATCCATGCTGCTACAAGTAGCATGAGTTCATTTTGTTGTCTGGATGAGTGACAGTCCAGGGGTTATAGGTAGCACAACTTCTTTATCCAATCATTTCTCGCTGGACATTTTGGTCGTTTGGGTGTCTTGGCTATGGCAAAGAGTACCACAACGACCGTTGGCGGGGCATGTGTTTTATTCCAATGATGGTATTCTCTTGTTATACAAACTGGAGTGGGGATGCCCAATCTCGTGGTAGCTCCAGTTTACAGTTTAGTAAGGAACATGCCTACTGATCTCCATACTGGCTGTTAGCAATTTACATTTCCACCAACAGCATAGTAGGATCCCCTTTTCTGCCTGCCCTCTTGAGCACTTACTCTTTTTAGGCTTTTTGAGGACTGTAGGGAGGGAACACCTCGTCTACGTTTGTTTGCATTCTCTAATCATGATAAATCCTGAACATCTTTTGATTTGATGTGCTGTTTTTTAAAAAGCGTGTGAGGATCATTGAGCTCTTGAAACATTTCTGCCTGGGAGTCGGGCCTGATTTGAATTCATTTCACATTACCTAGCCCAGGACGTCGCTCAAGGGCAGGGGTCGTTTGCAGCCCCGCAGGCCTTGTGAATATTAAGTGCCCTTGAGCACAGTTTTTCAAGTTGTTGTTACAGGAAAGCGCCACAATGTGGCAGCACTTCTTCGTGTCCTCTGTGTTAACTTGGGCAAACAGAGCCTTAGAGGGAGTCTTGGTGTTGGGTTGCAAATTGGAGTCGAACGTGGCTGAACAAACACCACAGGACTTGTGTGTGTTTACCTCTTCCCCCTAAACCTGCACAGCCAGACCCCAGGCAAATTCCAAGCCTTGCAAATGTGCTATTCGGAGGGTGCTGTGGTTTGTAGGTGGGGCGATTCTAAGGAAGGAGGCTGGAGTTACGAACCCCACTAGCAGGAGCTGTGGAGATCCGGTGTCCTTTCACAGCTCCTCTCTCCCAGCGGTTCTACCATCATTTGGGTACACTAGGCTTTGCTTACCTGTAAGAGGTCTGTCTTGGATCGGGAGGTTGTGGTTCCATGCAGAGCAGAATGGGCAATAGAGGTCCAAGGGGCCGGTGATCTGGTGGCACGTCCTCCTTCCTGTCTCCCTCAGCGACAGCATACTCCAGCCTTGGGACCCAGGCCTGCTGAGGCTCTAGGGTTGTGACATCAGCCCACGTCACAGAGGCCTGAGTGTAATAGAGTAGGCATTTCTTGCCTTTTTCTTGTTTTATAATTTAGTATTGATTTCCTATTTCAGCATAGTTTATATACAGTGTTGTGTTTGAGTTCGACAGCAAGGTGATGAGTTATGAATGTAGCTGTACCTGTAGTATTTTGGATTCTTTTCCCTGTTAGGTTATTGAAGAATATTGAGTAGCGTTCCTTGTGCTATCAGGTGTGTCATCGTTGATGAATTCTTTTTGATACATTAGTGTGTTTTTGTTAATCCCAACCTCTGACTTCATCCTTCCTTGTTCCCCAATTTCCCCCTCTGGGAACTCTACACTTCTTTTTTCCGTTTGTGAACCTGTGTTTCATGTCTGTACTGCATCCTTTGTATCCCTTTTTAGACTCCACATATAAGTGATATCCTGGAATATGTGTCTTTTTGTCTCTAAATTACCAGAATTAGTGAGATCATCTACTGCTCCATCCATGTTGCTGCAAATAGCATGGGTTCATTTTGCTTTCTGGATGAGTGATAGTCGCCAGAATGCAAGTAGCACAACGTCTTTATTCATTCATCTCGCTGGACATTTCGGTCGTTTGTATGTCTGGGCTCTGGTAAAGAGTAGCACATCGTCCGTTGGGGTGCAAGGGTTTTATTCCAATGATGGTATTCTCTGGTTATACGGACTGGAGTGCGGTTTCCGTATCTCGTGGTAGCTCCAGTTTTTAGTTTAGTAAGGGACTTGCTAACTGATCTCCATACTGGCTATTATCAATTTACACTCCCACCAATAGCATAGTAGGGTTCCCTTTATTGCCTGCCCTCTTGAGTACTTACTCTTTTTAGGCTTTTTGAGGACTGCAGCCAGGGAACACCTCGTCTACGTTTCTTTGCATTCTCTAATCATGACAGATCCTGAGGATTTTTTCATTTGATGTGCTGTTTTTAAAACTACGTGTAAGTACCACTGAGCTCTTGAAACATTTCTGCCTCAGAGTCGGGCCAGATTTGAGTTCATTTCAGATTAACTAGCCAAGGACATTTCTCGAGGGCAGGGGTCCTTTGCAGCCCCGCAGGCCTTGTGAATGTTAAGTGCCCTTGAGCACAGTTTTTCAATTTATTGTTATAGGAAAAGGCCACAAGGCGGCAGCACTTCTTTATGTCCTCTGTGTTAACTTGGGCAAACACAATCTTAGAGGGAGTATTGGTGTTGGGTTGCAAATTGGAGTGGAATGTGGTTGAACACACACCACAGGGCTTGTTTATCTTTACCTCCTCCCCCTTACAGTGCACCGCCAGTCCCCAGGCAAATCCCAAGCCTTGAAAATGTGCTATTCTGAGGGTGCTGTGGTTTGTAGGTGGGGTGATTCTAAGGAAGGAGGCTGGAGGTGGATACCCCACTAGCAGGAGCTGTGGAGATCCGGTGTCCTTTCACAGCTCCTCCCTCCCAGTGGTTCCACCATCATTTGGGTACACTAGGCTTTGCTTACCTGTAAGAGGGCTGTCTTGGATCGGGAGGTTGTGGTACCATGCAGAGCAGAATGGGCAATAGAGGTCTAAGGGGCCGGTGATCTGGTGGCACATGCTCCTTCCTGTCTCCCTCAGCGACAGCATACTCCAGCCTTGGGACCCAGGCCTGCTGAGGCTCTAGGGTTGTGACATCAGCCCACGTCACAGAGGCCTGAGTGTAATAGAGTAGGCACTTCTTGCCTTTTTCTTGTTTTATAATTTAGTATTGATTTCCTATTTCAGCATAGTTTATATACAGTGTTGTGTTTGAGTTCGACCGCAAGGTGATGAGTTATGAATGTAGCTGTACCTGTAGTATTTTGGATTCTTTTCCCTGTTAGGTTATTGAAGAATATTGAGTAGCGTTCCTTGTGCTATCAGGTGTGTCATCGTTGATGAATTCTTTTTGATACATTAGTGTGTTTCTGTTAATCCCAACCTCCGATTTCATCCTTCCCCGATCCCCAGTTTCCCCTTCTGGGAACTGTACACTTGTTTCTTCCGTTTCTGAACCTGTGTTTCCTTTGTATACTACATCCTGTGTATCCGTTTTTAGACTCCACATATAAGTGATGTCCTGGGATATGTGTCTTTCGGTCTCTAAATTACCAGAATTAGTGAGATCATCTACTGCTCCATCCATGTTGCTGCAAATAGCATGAGTTCATTTTGTTTTCTGGATGAGTGATAGTCGCCAAAATGTAAGTAGCACAACATCTTTATCCATTCATCTTTCGCTGGATATTTCGGTCGTTTGCATGTCTGGGCTATGGTAAAGAGTAGAACAATGTCTGTTGGGGTGCAAGTGTTTTATTCCAATGATGGTATTCTCTGGTTATACGAACTGGAGTGCGGTTTCCATATCTCGTGGTAGCTCCAGTTTTTCGTTTAGTGAGGGACTTGCTAACTGATCTCCATACTGGCTATTATCAATTTACACTCCCTCCAACAGCATAGTAGGGTTCCATTTATTGCCTGCCCTCTTGAGCACTTAGTCTTTTTAGGCTTTTGGAGGACTGCAGCCAGGAAACACCTCGTCTACATTTCTTTGCATTCTCTGAACATGACAGATCCTGAGCATTTTTTCATTTGATGTGCTGTTTTTAAAAATACGTGTAAGTACCACTGAGCTCTTGAAACATTTCTGCTTGGGGGTCGGGCCTGATTTGAATTCATTTCACATTACCTAGCCCAGGACGTTACTCAAGGGCAGGGGTCGTTTTCAGCCCCGCAGGCCTTGTGAATATTAAGTGCCCTTGAGCACAGTTTTTCAAGTTGTTGTTACATGAAAGCGCCACGATGTGGCAGCACTTCTTCGTTTCCTCTGTGTTAACTTGGGCAAACAGAGCCTTAGAGGGAGTCTTGGTGTTGGGTTGCAAATTGGAGTCGAACATGGCTGAACACACACCACAGGGCTTGTGTGTGTTTCCCTCTTCCCCCTTATCCTGCACAGCCAGACCCCAGGCAAATCCCAAGCCTTGCAAATGTGCTATTCGGAGGGTGCTGTGGTTTGTAGGTGGGGCGATTCTAAGGAAGGAGGCTGGAGGTACGAACCCCACTAGCAGGAGCTGTGGAGATCCAATGTCTTTTCACAGCTCTTCCCTCCAAGCGGGTCTACCATCATTTGGGTACACTAGGCTTTGCTTACCTGTAAGAGGACTGTCTTGGATCAGGAGGTTGTGGTACCATGCAGAGCAGAATGGGCAATAGAGGTCCAAGGGGCCGGTGATCTGGTGGCACGTCCTCCTTCCTGTCTCCCTCAGCAACAGCATACTCCAGCCTTGGGACCCAAGCCTGCTGAGGCTCTAGGGTTGTGACATCAGCCCACGTCACAGAGGCCTGAGTGTAATAGAGTAGGCATTTCTTGCCTTTTTCTTGTTTTATAATTTAGTATTGATTTCCTATTTCAGCATAGTTTATATACAGTGTTGTGTTTGAGTTCGACAGCAAGGTGATGAGTTATGAATGTAGCTGTACCTGTAGTATTTTGGATTCTTTTCCCTGTTAGGTTATTGAAGAATATTGAGTAGCGTTCCTTGTGCTATCAGGTGTGTCATCGTTGATGAATTCTTTTTGATACATTCGTGTGTTTCTGTTAATCCCAACCTCCGACTTCATCCTTCCCCGTTCCCCAATTTCCCCCTCTGGGAACTCTACACTTCTTTTTTCCGTTTGTGAACCTGTGTTTCATGTCTGTACTGCATCCTTTGTATCCCTTTTTAGACTCCACATATAAGTGATATCCTGGAATATGTGTCTTTTTGTCTCTAAAGTACCAGAATTAGTGAGATCATCTACTGCTCCATCCATGTTGCTGCAAATAGCATGGGTTCATTTTGCTTTCTGGATGAGTGATAGTCGCCAGAATGTAAGTAGCACAACGTCTTTATCCATTCATCTCTCGCTGGACATTTCGGTCGTTTGTATGTCTGGGCTCTGGTAAAGAGTAGCACAACGTCCGTTGGGGTGCAAGTGTTTTATTCCAATGATTGTATTCTCTGGTTATACGGACTGGAGTGCGGTTTCCGTATCTCGTGGTAGCTCCAGTTTTTAGTTTAGTAAGGGACTTGCTAACTGATCTCCATACTGGCTATTATCAATTTACACTCCCACCAATAGCATAGTAGGGTTCCCTTTATTGCCTGCCCTCTTGAGTACTTACTCTTTTTAGGCTTTTTGAGGACTGCAGCCAGGGAACACCTCGTCTACGTTTCTTTGCATTCTCTAATCATGACAGATCCTGAGGATTTTTTCATTTGATGTGCTGTTTTTAAAACTACGTGTAAGTACCACTGAGCTCTTGAAACATTTCTGCCTGAGAGTCGGGCCAGATTTGAGTTCATTTCAGATTAACTAGCCAAGGACATTTCTCGAGGGCAGGGGTCCTTTGCAGCCCCGGAGGCCTTGTGAATGTTAAGTGCCCTTGAGCACAGTTTTTCAATTTGTTGTTATAGGAAAAGGCCACAAGGCGGCAGCACTTCTTCATGTCCTCTGTGTTAACTTGGGCAAACACAATCTTAGAGGGAGTATTGGTGTTGGGTTGCAAATTGGAGTGGAATGTGGTTGAACACACACCACAGGGCTTGTTTATCTTTACCTCCTCCCCCTTACACTGCACCGCCAGTCCCCAGGCAAATCCCAAGCCTTGAAAATGTGCTATTCTGAGGGTGCTGTGGTTTGTAGGTGGGGTGATTCTAAGGAAGGAGGCTGGAGGTGGATACCCCACTAGCAGGAGCTGTGGAGATCCGGTGTCCTTTCACAGCTCCTCCCTCCCAGCGGTTCTACCATCATTTGGGTACACTAGGCTTTGCTTACCTGTAAGAGGGCTGTCTTGGATCGGGAGGTTGTGGTACCATGCAGAGCAGAAAGGGCAATAGAGGTCTAAGGGGCCGGTGATCTGGTGGCACGTGCTCCTTCCTGTCTCCCTCAGCGACAGCATACTCCAGCCTTGGGACCCAGGCCTGCTGAGGCTCTAGGGTTGTGTCATCAGCCCATGTCACAGAGGCCTGAGGGTAATAGAGTAGGCTGTTCTTACCTTTTTCTTGTTTTATAATTTAATACTGATTTTCTATTTCAGCATAGTTTATATACAGTGTTGTGTTTGAGTTCTACAGCAAGTTGATGCAGTTATGAATGTAGCTGTACCTGTAGTATTTTGGATTCTTTTCCCTGTTAGGTTATTGAAGAATATTGAGTAGCGTTCCCTGTGCTATCAGGTGTGTCGTCGTTGATGAATTCTTTTTGATACATTAGTGTGTTTCTGTTAATCCCAACCTCCGACTTCATCCTTCCCCGATCCCCAGTTTCCCCTTCTGGGAACTGTACACTTGTTTCTTCCGTTTCTGAACCTGTGTTTCCTTTGTATACTACATCCTGTGTATCCGTTTTTAGACTCCACATATAAGTGATGTCCTGGGATATGTGTCTTTCGGTCTCTAAATTACCAGAATTAGTGAGATCATCTACTGCTCCATCCATGTTGCTGCAAATAGCATGAGTTCATTTTGTTTTCTGGATGAGTGATAGTCGCCAAAATGTAAGTAGCACAACATCTTTATCCATTCATCTTTCGCTGGATATTTCGGTCGTTTGTATGTCTGGGCTATGGTAAAGAGTAGAACAATGTCCGTTGGGGTGCAAGTGTTTTATTCCAATGATGGTATTCTCTGGTTATACGAACTGGAGTGCGGTTTCCATATCTCGTGGTAGCTCCAGTTTTTCGTTTAGTGAGGGACTTGCTAACTGATCTCCATACTGGCTATTATCAATTTACACTCCCTCCAACAGCATAGTAGGGTTCCCTTTATTTCCTGCCCTCTTGAGCACTTACTCTTTTTAGGCTTTTGGAGGACTGCAGCCAGGGAACACCTTGTCTACATTTCTTTGCATTCTCTGAACATGACAGATCCTGAGCATTTTTTCATTTGATGTGCTGTTTTTAAAAATACGTGTAACTACCATTGAGCCCTTGAAACATTTCTGCCTGAGAGTCGGGCCAGATTTGAGTTCATTTCAGATCAACTAGCCAAGGACATTTCTCGAGGGCAGGGGTCGTTTGCAGCCCCGCAGGCCTTGTGAATATTAAGTGCCCTTGAGCACAGTTTTTCAAGTTGTTGTTATGGGAAAAGGCCCCACGGCGGCAGCACTTCTTCATGTCCTCTGTGTTAACTTGTGCAAACACAACCTTAGAGGGAGTCTTGGTGTTGGGTTGCAAATTGCAGTGGAACGTGGCTGAACACACACCGCAGGGCTTGTGTATCTTTACCTCTTCCCCCTTACACTGCACCGCCAGACCCCAGGCCAATCCCAAGCCTTGCAAATGTGCTATTCGGAGGGTGCTCTGGTTTGTAGGTGAAGCGATTCTAAGGAAGGAGGCTGGAGGTGGATACCCCACTAGCAGGAGCTGCGGAGTTCTGGTGTCCTTTCACAGCTCCTCCCTCCCAGCGGGTCTACCATCATTTGGGTACACTAGGCTCTGCTTACCTGTAAGAGGGCTGTCTTGGATCGGGAGTTTGTGGTACCATGCAGAGGAGAATGGGCAATAGAGGTCCAAGGGGCCGCTGATCTGGTGGCACGTGCTCCTTCCTGTCTCCCTCAGCACCAGCATACCGCAGCCTTGGGACCCAGGCCTGCTGAGGCTCTACAGTTGTGACATCAGCCCACGTCACAGAGGCCTGAGGGTAATAGGTAGGCATTTCTTACCTTTTTCTTGTTTTATAATTTAGTACTGATTTTCTATTTCAGCATAATTTATATACAATGTTGTGTCTATTTGAGTCCTACAGCAACTTGATGCAGTTCTAAATGTAGCTGTACCTGTAGTATTTCGGATTCTTTTCCCTGTTAGGTTATTGAAGAATATTGAGTAGCGTTCCCTGTGCTATCAGGTGCGTCATCGTTGATGAACTCTTTTTGATACATTACTGTGTTTCTGTTAATGCCAACCTCTTACTTCATCTTTCTCCGATCCCCAATTTCCCCCGATGGTAACTCTACATTTCGTGTCTCCGTTTGTGAGTCTGTGTTTGCTCTGTACATTACGTTCCTTGGTCTCCATTTTTCGACTGCACATGTAAGTGATATCTCGTGATATGTGTCTTTCTGTCTCTAATTTTCCCGAATTAGTGAGATCGTCTACTGCTCCATCCATGCTGCTACAAGTAGCATGAGTTCATTTTGTTGTCTGGATGAGTGACAGTCCAGGGGTTATAGGTAGCACAACTTCTTTATCCAATCATTTCTCGCTGGACATTTTGGTCGTTTGGGTGTCTTGGCTATGGCAAAGAGTACCACAACGACCGTTGGCGGGGCATGTGTTTTATTCCAATGATGGTATTCTCTTGTTATACAAACTGGAGTGGGGATGCCCAATCTCGTGGTAGCTCCAGTTTACAGTTTAGTAAGGAACATGCCTACTGATCTCCATACTGGCTGTTAGCAATTTACATTTCCACCAACAGCATAGTAGGATCCCCTTTTCTGCCTGCCCTCTTGAGCACTTACTCTTTTTAGGCTTTTTGAGGACTGTAGGGAGGGAACACCTCGTCTACGTTTGTTTGCATTCTCTAATCATGATAAATCCTGAACATCTTTTGATTTGATGTGCTGTTTTTTAAAAAGCGTGTGAGGATCATTGAGCTCTTGAAACATTTCTGCCTGGGAGTCGGGCCTGATTTGAATTCATTTCACATTACCTAGCCCAGGACGTCGCTCAAGGGCAGGGGTCGTTTGCAGCCCCGCAGGCCTTGTGAATATTAAGTGCCCTTGAGCACAGTTTTTCAAGTTGTTGTTACAGGAAAGCGCCACAATGTGGCAGCACTTCTTCGTGTCCTCTGTGTTAACTTGGGCAAACAGAGCCTTAGAGGGAGTCTTGGTGTTGGGTTGCAAATTGGAGTCGAACGTGGCTGAACAAACACCACAGGACTTGTGTGTGTTTACCTCTTCCCCCTAAACCTGCACAGCCAGACCCCAGGCAAATTCCAAGCCTTGCAAATGTGCTATTCGGAGGGTGCTGTGGTTTGTAGGTGGGGCGATTCTAAGGAAGGAGGCTGGAGTTACGAACCCCACTAGCAGGAGCTGTGGAGATCCGGTGTCCTTTCACAGCTCCTCTCTCCCAGCGGTTCTACCATCATTTGGGTACACTAGGCTTTGCTTACCTGTAAGAGGTCTGTCTTGGATCGGGAGGTTGTGGTTCCATGCAGAGCAGAATGGGCAATAGAGGTCCAAGGGGCCGGTGATCTGGTGGCACGTCCTCCTTCCTGTCTCCCTCAGCGACAGCATACTCCAGCCTTGGGACCCAGGCCTGCTGAGGCTCTAGGGTTGTGACATCAGCCCACGTCACAGAGGCCTGAGTGTAATAGAGTAGGCATTTCTTGCCTTTTTCTTGTTTTATAATTTAGTATTGATTTCCTATTTCAGCATAGTTTATATACAGTGTTGTGTTTGAGTTCGACAGCAAGGTGATGAGTTATGAATGTAGCTGTACCTGTAGTATTTTGGATTCTTTTCCCTGTTAGGTTATTGAAGAATATTGAGTAGCGTTCCTTGTGCTATCAGGTGTGTCATCGTTGATGAATTCTTTTTGATACATTAGTGTGTTTTTGTTAATCCCAACCTCTGACTTCATCCTTCCTTGTTCCCCAATTTCCCCCTCTGGGAACTCTACACTTCTTTTTTCCGTTTGTGAACCTGTGTTTCATGTCTGTACTGCATCCTTTGTATCCCTTTTTAGACTCCACATATAAGTGATATCCTGGAATATGTGTCTTTTTGTCTCTAAATTACCAGAATTAGTGAGATCATCTACTGCTCCATCCATGTTGCTGCAAATAGCATGGGTTCATTTTGCTTTCTGGATGAGTGATAGTCGCCAGAATGCAAGTAGCACAACGTCTTTATTCATTCATCTCGCTGGACATTTCGGTCGTTTGTATGTCTGGGCTCTGGTAAAGAGTAGCACATCGTCCGTTGGGGTGCAAGGGTTTTATTCCAATGATGGTATTCTCTGGTTATACGGACTGGAGTGCGGTTTCCGTATCTCGTGGTAGCTCCAGTTTTTAGTTTAGTAAGGGACTTGCTAACTGATCTCCATACTGGCTATTATCAATTTACACTCCCACCAATAGCATAGTAGGGTTCCCTTTATTGCCTGCCCTCTTGAGTACTTACTCTTTTTAGGCTTTTTGAGGACTGCAGCCAGGGAACACCTCGTCTACGTTTCTTTGCATTCTCTAATCATGACAGATCCTGAGGATTTTTTCATTTGATGTGCTGTTTTTAAAACTACGTGTAAGTACCACTGAGCTCTTGAAACATTTCTGCCTCAGAGTCGGGCCAGATTTGAGTTCATTTCAGATTAACTAGCCAAGGACATTTCTCGAGGGCAGGGGTCCTTTGCAGCCCCGCAGGCCTTGTGAATGTTAAGTGCCCTTGAGCACAGTTTTTCAATTTATTGTTATAGGAAAAGGCCACAAGGCGGCAGCACTTCTTTATGTCCTCTGTGTTAACTTGGGCAAACACAATCTTAGAGGGAGTATTGGTGTTGGGTTGCAAATTGGAGTGGAATGTGGTTGAACACACACCACAGGGCTTGTTTATCTTTACCTCCTCCCCCTTACAGTGCACCGCCAGTCCCCAGGCAAATCCCAAGCCTTGAAAATGTGCTATTCTGAGGGTGCTGTGGTTTGTAGGTGGGGTGATTCTAAGGAAGGAGGCTGGAGGTGGATACCCCACTAGCAGGAGCTGTGGAGATCCGGTGTCCTTTCACAGCTCCTCCCTCCCAGTGGTTCCACCATCATTTGGGTACACTAGGCTTTGCTTACCTGTAAGAGGGCTGTCTTGGATCGGGAGGTTGTGGTACCATGCAGAGCAGAATGGGCAATAGAGGTCTAAGGGGCCGGTGATCTGGTGGCACATGCTCCTTCCTGTCTCCCTCAGCGACAGCATACTCCAGCCTTGGGACCCAGGCCTGCTGAGGCTCTACAGTTGTGACATCAGCCCACGTCACAGAGGCCTGAGGGTAATAGGTAGGCATTTCTTACCTTTTTTTTGTTTTATAATTTAATACTGATTTTCTATTTCAGCATAATTTATATACAATGTTGTGTCTATTTGAGTCCTACAGCAACTTGATGCAGTTCTAAATGTAGCTGTACCTGTAGTATTTCGGATTCTTTTCCCTGTTAGGTTATTGAAGAATATTGAGTAGCGTTCCCTGTGCTATCAGGTGCGTCATCGTTGATGAACTCTTTTTGATACATTACTGTGTTTCTGTTAATGCCAACCTCTTACTTCATCTTTCTCCGATCCCCAATTTCCCCCAATGGTAACTCTACATTTCGTGTCTCCGTTTGTGAGTCTGTGTTTGCTCTGTACATTACGTTCCTTGGTCTCCATTTTTCGACTGCACATGTAAGTGATATCTCGTGATATGTGTCTTTCTGTCTCTAATTTTCCCGAATTAGTGAGATCGTCTACTGCTCCATCCATGCTGCTACAAGTAGCATGAGTTCATTTTGTTGTCTGGATGAGTGACAGTCCAGGGGTTATAGGTAGCACAACTTCTTTATCCAATCATTTCTCGCTGGACATTTTGGTCGTTTGGGTGTCTTGACTATGGCAAAGAGTACCACAACGACCGTTGGCGGGGCATGTGTTTTATTCCAATGATGGTATTCTCTTGTTATACAAACTGGAGTGGGGATGCCCAATCTCGTGGTAGCTCCAGTTTACAGTTTAGTAAGGAACATGCCTACTGATCTCCATACTGGCTGTTAGCAATTTACATTTCCACCAACAGCATAGTAGGATCCCCTTTTCTGCCTGCCCTCTTGAGCACTTACTCTTTTTAGGCTTTTTGAGGACTGTAGGGAGGGAACACCTCGTCTACGTTTGTTTGCATTCTCTAATCATGATAAATCCTGAACATCTTTTGATTTGATGTGCTGTTTTTTAAAAAGCGTGTGAGGATCATTGAGCTCTTGAAACATTTCTGCCTGGGAGTCGGGCCTGATTTGAATTCATTTCACATTACCTAGCCCAGGACGTCGCTCAAGGGCAGGGGTCGTTTGCAGCCCCGCAGGCCTTGTGAATATTAAGTGCCCTTGAGCACAGTTTTTCAAGTTGTTGTTACAGGAAAGCGCCACAATGTGGCAGCACTTCTTCGTGTCCTCTGTGTTAACTTGGGCAAACAGAGCCTTAGAGGGAGTCTTGGTGTTGGGTTGCAAATTGGAGTCGAACGTGGCTGAACAAACACCACAGGACTTGTGTGTGTTTACCTCTTCCCCCTAAACCTGCACAGCCAGACCCCAGGCAAATCCCAAGCCTTGCAAATGTGCTATTCGGAAGGTGCTGTGGTTTGTAGGTGGGGCGATTCTAAGGAAGGAGGCTGGAGTTACGAACCCCACTAGCAGGAGCTGTGGAGATCCGGTGTCCTTTCACAGCTCCTCTCTCCCAGCGGTTCTACCATCATTTGGGTACACTAGGCTTTGCTTACCTGTAAGAGGTCTGTCTTGGATCGGGAGGTTGTGGTTCCATGCAGAGCAGAATGGGCAATAGAGGTCCAAGGGGCCGGTGATCTGGTGGCACGTCCTCCTTCCTGTCTCCCTCAGCAACAGCATACTCCAGCCTTGGGACCCAGGCCTGCTGAGGCTCTAGGGTTGTGACATCAGCCCACGTCACAGAGGCCTGAGTGTAATAGAGTAGGCATTTCTTGCCTTTTTCTTGTTTTATAATTTAGTATTGATTTCCTATTTCAGCATAGTTTATATACAGTGTTGTGTTTGAGTTCGACAGCAAGGTGATGAGTTATGAATGTAGCTGTACCTGTAGTATTTTGGATTCTTTTCCCTGTTAGGTTATTGAAGAATATTGAGTAGCGTTCCTTGTGCTATCAGGTGTGTCATCGTTGATGAATTCTTTTTGATACATTAGTGTGTTTTTGTTAATCCCAACCTCTGACTTCATCCTTCCTTGTTCCCCAATTTCCCCCTCTGGGAACTCTACACTTCTTTTTTCCGTTTGTGAACCTGTGTTTCATGTCTGTACTGCATCCTTTGTATCCCTTTTTAGACTCCACATATAAGTGATATCCTGGAATATGTGTCTTTTTGTCTCTAAATTACCAGAATTAGTGAGATCATCTACTGCTCCATCCATGTTGCTGCAAATAGCATGGGTTCATTTTGCTTTCTGGATGAGTGATAGTCGCCAGAATGCAAGTAGCACAACGTCTTTATTCATTCATCTCGCTGGACATTTCGGTCGTTTGTATGTCTGGGCTCTGGTAAAGAGTAGCACATCGTCCGTAGGGGTGCAAGGGTTTTATTCCAATGATGGTATTCTCTGGTTATACGGACTGGAGTGCGGTTTCCGTATCTCGTGGTAGCTCCAGTTTTTAGTTTAGTAAGGGACTTGCTAACTGATCTCCATACTGGCTATTATCAATTTACACTCCCACCAATAGCATAGTAGGGTTCCCTTTATTGCCTGCCCTCTTGAGTACTTACTCTTTTTAGGCTTTTTGAGGACTGCAGCCAGGGAACACCTCGTCTACGTTTCTTTGCATTCTCTAATCATGACAGATCCTGAGGATTTTTTCATTTGATGTGCTGTTTTTAAAACTACGTGTAAGTACCACTGAGCTCTTGAAACATTTCTGCCTGAGAGTCGGGCCAGATTTGAGTTCATTTCAGATTAACTAGCCAAGGACATTTCTCGAGGGCAGGGGTCCTTTGCAGCCCCGCAGGCCTTGTGAATGTTAAGTGCCCTTGAGCACAGTTTTTCAATTTATTGTTATAGGAAAAGGCCACAAGGCGGCAGCACTTCTTTATGTCCTCTGTGTTAACTTGGGCAAACACAATCTTAGAGGGAGTATTGGTGTTGGGTTGCAAATTGGAGTGGAATGTGGTTGAACACACACCACAGGGCTTGTTTATCTTTACCTCCTCCCCCTTACAGTGCACCGCCAGTCCCCAGGCAAATCCCAAGCCTTGAAAATGTGCTATTCTGAGGGTGCTGTGGTTTGTAGGTGGGGTGATTCTAAGGAAGGAGGCTGGAGGTGGATACCCCACTAGCAGGAGCTGTGGAGATCCGGTGTCCTTTCACAGCTCCTCCCTCCCAGTGGTTCCACCATCATTTGGGTACACTAGGCTTTGCTTACCTGTAAGAGGGCTGTCTTGGATCGGGAGGTTGTGGTACCATGCAGAGCAGAATGGGCAATAGAGGTCTAAGGGGCCGGTGATCTGGTGGCACATGCTCCTTCCTGTCTCCCTCAGCGACAGCATACTCCAGCCTTGGGACCCAGGCCTGCTGAGGCTCTACAGTTGTGACATCAGCCCACGTCACAGAGGCCTGAGGGTAATAGGTAGGCATTTCTTACCTTTTTTTTGTTTTATAATTTAATACTGATTTTCTATTTCAGCATAATTTATATACAATGTTGTGTCTATTTGAGTCCTACAGCAACTTGATGCAGTTCTAAATGTAGCTGTACCTGTAGTATTTCGGATTCTTTTCCCTGTTAGGTTATTGAAGAATATTGAGTAGCGTTCCCTGTGCTATCAGGTGCGTCATCGTTGATGAACTCTTTTTGATACATTACTGTGTTTCTGTTAATGCCAACCTCTTACTTCATCTTTCTCCGATCCCCAATTTCCCCCAATGGTAACTCTACATTTCGTGTCTCCGTTTGTGAGTCTGTGTTTGCTCTGTACATTACGTTCCTTGGTCTCCATTTTTCGACTGCACATGTAAGTGATATCTCGTGATATGTGTCTTTCTGTCTCTAATTTTCCCGAATTAGTGAGATCGTCTACTGCTCCATCCATGCTGCTACAAGTAGCATGAGTTCATTTTGTTGTCTGGATGAGTGACAGTCCAGGGGTTATAGGTAGCACAACTTCTTTATCCAATCATTTCTCGCTGGACATTTTGGTCGTTTGGGTGTCTTGGCTATGGCAAAGAGTACCACAACGACCGTTGGCGGGGCATGTGTTTTATTCCAATGATGGTATTCTCTTGTTATACAAACTGGAGTGGGGATGCCCAATCTCGTGGTAGCTCCAGTTTACAGTTTAGTAAGGAACATGCCTACTGATCTCCATACTGGCTGTTAGCAATTTACATTTCCACCAACAGCATAGTAGGATCCCCTTTTCTGCCTGCCCTCTTGAGCACTTACTCTTTTTAGGCTTTTTGAGGACTGTAGGGAGGGAACACCTCGTCTACGTTTGTTTGCATTCTCTAATCATGATAAATCCTGAACATCTTTTGATTTGATGTGCTGTTTTTTAAAAAGCGTGTGAGGATCATTGAGCTCTTGAAACATTTCTGCCTGGGAGTCGGGCCTGATTTGAATTCATTTCACATTACCTAGCCCAGGACGTCGCTCAAGGGCAGGGGTCGTTTGCAGCCCCGCAGGCCTTGTGAATATTAAGTGCCCTTGAGCACAGTTTTTCAAGTTGTTGTTACAGGAAAGCGCCACAATGTGGCAGCACTTCTTCATGTCCTCTGTGTTAACTTGGGCAAACAGAGCCTTAGAGGGAGTCTTGGTGTTGGGTTGCAAATTGGAGTCGAACGTGGCTGAACAAACACCACAGGACTTGTGTGTGTTTACCTCTTCCCCCTAAACCTGCACAGCCAGACCCCAGGCAAATCCCAAGCCTTGCAAATGTGCTATTCGGAAGGTGCTGTGGTTTGTAGGTGGGGCGATTCTAAGGAAGGAGGCTGGAGTTACGAACCCCACTAGCAGGAGCTGTGGAGATCCGGTGTCCTTTCACAGCTCCTCTCTCCCAGCGGTTCTACCATCATTTGGGTACACTAGGCTTTGCTTACCTGTAAGAGGTCTGTCTTGGATCGGGAGGTTGTGGTTCCATGCAGAGCAGAATGGGCAATAGAGGTCCAAGGGGCCGGTGATCTGGTGGCACGTCCTCCTTCCTGTCTCCCTCAGCAACAGCATACTCCAGCCTTGGGACCCAGGCCTGCTGAGGCTCTAGGGTTGTGACATCAGCCCACGTCACAGAGGCCTGAGTGTAATAGAGTAGGCATTTCTTGCCTTTTTCTTGTTTTATAATTTAGTATTGATTTCCTATTTCAGCATAGTTTATATACAGTGTTGTGTTTGAGTTCGACAGCAAGGTGATGAGTTATGAATGTAGCTGTACCTGTAGTATTTTGGATTCTTTTCCCTGTTAGGTTATTGAAGAATATTGAGTAGCGTTCCTTGTGCTATCAGGTGTGTCATCGTTGATGAATTCTTTTTGATACATTAGTGTGTTTTTGTTAATCCCAACCTCTGACTTCATCCTTCCTTGTTCCCCAATTTCCCCCTCTGGGAACTCTACACTTCTTTTTTCCGTTTGTGAACCTGTGTTTCATGTCTGTACTGCATCCTTTGTATCCCTTTTTAGACTCCACATATAAGTGATATCCTGGAATATGTGTCTTTTTGTCTCTAAATTACCAGAATTAGTGAGATCATCTACTGCTCCATCCATGTTGCTGCAAATAGCATGGGTTCATTTTGCTTTCTGGATGAGTGATAGTCGCCAGAATGCAAGTAGCACAACGTCTTTATTCATTCATCTCGCTGGACATTTCGGTCGTTTGTATGTCTGGGCTCTGGTAAAGAGTAGCACATCGTCCGTAGGGGTGCAAGGGTTTTATTCCAATGATGGTATTCTCTGGTTATACGGACTGGAGTGCGGTTTCCGTATCTCGTGGTAGCTCCAGTTTTTAGTTTAGTAAGGGACTTGCTAACTGATCTCCATACTGGCTATTATCAATTTACACTCCCACCAATAGCATAGTAGGGTTCCCTTTATTGCCTGCCCTCTTGAGTACTTACTCTTTTTAGGCTTTTTGAGGACTGCAGCCAGGGAACACCTCGTCTACGTTTCTTTGCATTCTCTAATCATGACAGATCCTGAGGATTTTTTCATTTGATGTGCTGTTTTTAAAACTACGTGTAAGTACCACTGAGCTCTTGAAACATTTCTGCCTGAGAGTCGGGCCAGATTTGAGTTCATTTCAGATTAACTAGCCAAGGACATTTCTCGAGGGCAGGGGTCCTTTGCAGCCCCGCAGGCCTTGTGAATGTTAAGTGCCCTTGAGCACAGTTTTTCAATTTATTGTTATAGGAAAAGGCCACAAGGCGGCAGCACTTCTTTATGTCCTCTGTGTTAACTTGGGCAAACACAATCTTAGAGGGAGTATTGGTGTTGGGTTGCAAATTGGAGTGGAATGTGGTTGAACACACACCACAGGGCTTGTTTATCTTTACCTCCTCCCCCTTACAGTGCACCGCCAGTCCCCAGGCAAATCCCAAGCCTTGAAAATGTGCTATTCTGAGGGTGCTGTGGTTTGTAGGTGGGGTGATTCTAAGGAAGGAGGCTGGAGGTGGATACCCCACTAGCAGGAGCTGTGGAGATCCGGTGTCCTTTCACAGCTCCTCCCTCCCAGTGGTTCCACCATCATTTGGGTACACTAGGCTTTGCTTACCTGTAAGAGGGCTGTCTTGGATCGGGAGGTTGTGGTACCATGCAGAGCAGAATGGGCAATAGAGGTCTAAGGGGCCGGTGATCTGGTGGCACATGCTCCTTCCTGTCTCCCTCAGCGACAGCATACTCCAGCCTTGGGACCCAGGCCTGCTGAGGCTCTACAGTTGTGACATCAGCCCACGTCACAGAGGCCTGAGGGTAATAGGTAGGCATTTCTTACCTTTTTTTTGTTTTATAATTTAATACTGATTTTCTATTTCAGCATAATTTATATACAATGTTGTGTCTATTTGAGTCCTACAGCAACTTGATGCAGTTCTAAATGTAGCTGTACCTGTAGTATTTCGGATTCTTTTCCCTGTTAGGTTATTGAAGAATATTGAGTAGCGTTCCCTGTGCTATCAGGTGCGTCATCGTTGATGAACTCTTTTTGATACATTACTGTGTTTCTGTTAATGCCAACCTCTTACTTCATCTTTCTCCGATCCCCAATTTCCCCCAATGGTAACTCTACATTTCGTGTCTCCGTTTGTGAGTCTGTGTTTGCTCTGTACATTACGTTCCTTGGTCTCCATTTTTCGACTGCACATGTAAGTGATATCTCGTGATATGTGTCTTTCTGTCTCTAATTTTCCCGAATTAGTGAGATCGTCTACTGCTCCATCCATGCTGCTACAAGTAGCATGAGTTCATTTTGTTGTCTGGATGAGTGACAGTCCAGGGGTTATAGGTAGCACAACTTCTTTATCCAATCATTTCTCGCTGGACATTTTGGTCGTTTGGGTGTCTTGGCTATGGCAAAGAGTACCACAACGACCGTTGGCGGGGCATGTGTTTTATTCCAATGATGGTATTCTCTTGTTATACAAACTGGAGTGGGGATGCCCAATCTCGTGGTAGCTCCAGTTTACAGTTTAGTAAGGAACATGCCTACTGATCTCCATACTGGCTGTTAGCAATTTACATTTCCACCAACAGCATAGTAGGATCCCCTTTTCTGCCTGCCCTCTTGAGCACTTACTCTTTTTAGGCTTTTTGAGGACTGTAGGGAGGGAACACCTCGTCTACGTTTGTTTGCATTCTCTAATCATGATAAATCCTGAACATCTTTTGATTTGATGTGCTGTTTTTTAAAAAGCGTGTGAGGATCATTGAGCTCTTGAAACATTTCTGCCTGGGAGTCGGGCCTGATTTGAATTCATTTCACATTACCTAGCCCAGGACGTCGCTCAAGGGCAGGGGTCGTTTGCAGCCCCGCAGGCCTTGTGAATATTAAGTGCCCTTGAGCACAGTTTTTCAAGTTGTTGTTACAGGAAAGCGCCACAATGTGGCAGCACTTCTTCGTGTCCTCTGTGTTAACTTGGGCAAACAGAGCCTTAGAGGGAGTCTTGGTGTTGGGTTGCAAATTGGAGTCGAACGTGGCTGAACAAACACCACAGGACTTGTGTGTGTTTACCTCTTCCCCCTAAACCTGCACAGCCAGACCCCAGGCAAATCCCAAGCCTTGCAAATGTGCTATTCGGAAGGTGCTGTGGTTTGTAGGTGGGGCGATTCTAAGGAAGGAGGCTGGAGTTACGAACCCCACTAGCAGGAGCTGTGGAGATCCGGTGTCCTTTCACAGCTCCTCTCTCCCAGCGGTTCTACCATCATTTGGGTACACTAGGCTTTGCTTACCTGTAAGAGGTCTGTCTTGGATCGGGAGGTTGTGGTTCCATGCAGAGCAGAATGGGCAATAGAGGTCCAAGGGGCCGGTGATCTGGTGGCACGTCCTCCTTCCTGTCTCCCTCAGCAACAGCATACTCCAGCCTTGGGACCCAGGCCTGCTGAGGCTCTAGGGTTGTGACATCAGCCCACGTCACAGAGGCCTGAGTGTAATAGAGTAGGCATTTCTTGCCTTTTTCTTGTTTTATAATTTAGTATTGATTTCCTATTTCAGCATAGTTTATATACAGTGTTGTGTTTGAGTTCGACAGCAAGGTGATGAGTTATGAATGTAGCTGTACCTGTAGTATTTTGGATTCTTTTCCCTGTTAGGTTATTGAAGAATATTGAGTAGCGTTCCTTGTGCTATCAGGTGTGTCATCGTTGATGAATTCTTTTTGATACATTAGTGTGTTTTTGTTAATCCCAACCTCTGACTTCATCCTTCCTTGTTCCCCAATTTCCCCCTCTGGGAACTCTACACTTCTTTTTTCCGTTTGTGAACCTGTGTTTCATGTCTGTACTGCATCCTTTGTATCCCTTTTTAGACTCCACATATAAGTGATATCCTGGAATATGTGTCTTTTTGTCTCTAAATTACCAGAATTAGTGAGATCATCTACTGCTCCATCCATGTTGCTGCAAATAGCATGGGTTCATTTTGCTTTCTGGATGAGTGATAGTCGCCAGAATGCAAGTAGCACAACGTCTTTATTCATTCATCTCGCTGGACATTTCGGTCGTTTGTATGTCTGGGCTCTGGTAAAGAGTAGCACATCGTCCGTAGGGGTGCAAGGGTTTTATTCCAATGATGGTATTCTCTGGTTATACGGACTGGAGTGCGGTTTCCGTATCTCGTGGTAGCTCCAGTTTTTAGTTTAGTAAGGGACTTGCTAACTGATCTCCATACTGGCTATTATCAATTTACACTCCCACCAATAGCATAGTAGGGTTCCCTTTATTGCCTGCCCTCTTGAGTACTTACTCTTTTTAGGCTTTTTGAGGACTGCAGCCAGGGAACACCTCGTCTACGTTTCTTTGCATTCTCTAATCATGACAGATCCTGAGGATTTTTTCATTTGATGTGCTGTTTTTAAAACTACGTGTAAGTACCACTGAGCTCTTGAAACATTTCTGCCTGAGAGTCGGGCCAGATTTGAGTTCATTTCAGATTAACTAGCCAAGGACATTTCTCGAGGGCAGGGGTCCTTTGCAGCCCCGCAGGCCTTGTGAATGTTAAGTGCCCTTGAGCACAGTTTTTCAATTTATTGTTATAGGAAAAGGCCACAAGGCGGCAGCACTTCTTTATGTCCTCTGTGTTAACTTGGGCAAACACAATCTTAGAGGGAGTATTGGTGTTGGGTTGCAAATTGGAGTGGAATGTGGTTGAACACACACCACAGGGCTTGTTTATCTTTACCTCCTCCCCCTTACAGTGCACCGCCAGTCCCCAGGCAAATCCCAAGCCTTGAAAATGTGCTATTCTGAGGGTGCTGTGGTTTGTAGGTGGGGTGATTCTAAGGAAGGAGGCTGGAGGTGGATACCCCACTAGCAGGAGCTGTGGAGATCCGGTGTCCTTTCACAGCTCCTCCCTCCCAGCGGTTCCACCATCATTTGGGTACACTAGGCTTTGCTTACCTGTAAGAGGGCTGTCTTGGATCGGGAGGTTGTGGTACCATGCAGAGCAGAATGGGCAATAGAGGTCTAAGGGGCCGGTGATCTGGTGGCACGTCCTCCTTCCTGTCTCCCTCAGCAACAGCATACTCCAGCCTTGGGACCCAGGCCTGCTGAGGCTCTACAGTTGTGACATCAGCCCACGTCACAGAGGCCTGAGGGTAATAGGTAGGCATTTCTTACCTTTTTTTTGTTTTATAATTTAATACTGATTTTCTATTTCAGCATAATTTATATACAATGTTGTGTCTATTTGAGTCCTACAGCAACTTGATGCAGTTCTAAATGTAGCTGTACCTGTAGTATTTCGGATTCTTTTCCCTGTTAGGTTATTGAAGAATATTGAGTAGCGTTCCCTGTGCTATCAGGTGCGTCATCGTTGATGAACTCTTTTTGATACATTACTGTGTTTCTGTTAATGCCAACCTCTTACTTCATCTTTCTCCGATCCCCAATTTCCCCCAATGGTAACTCTACATTTCGTGTCTCCGTTTGTGAGTCTGTGTTTGCTCTGTACATTACGTTCCTTGGTCTCCATTTTTCGACTGCACATGTAAGTGATATCTCGCGATATGTGTCTTTCTGTCTCTAATTTTCCCGAATTAGTGAGATCGTCTACTGCTCCATCCATGCTGCTACAAGTAGCATGAGTTCATTTTGTTGTCTGGATGAGTGACAGTCCAGGGGTTATAGGTAGCACAACTTCTTTATCCAATCATTTCTCGCTGGACATTTTGGTCGTTTGGGTGTCTTGGCTATGGCAAAGAGTACCACAACGACCGTTGGCGGGGCATGTGTTTTATTCCAATGATGGTATTCTCTTGTTATACAAACTGGAGTGGGGATGCCCAATCTCGTGGTAGCTCCAGTTTACAGTTTAGTAAGGAACATGCCTACTGATCTCCATACTGGCTGTTAGCAATTTACATTTCCACCAACAGCATAGTAGGATCCCCTTTTCTGCCTGCCCTCTTGAGCACTTACTCTTTTTAGGCTTTTTGAGGACTGTAGGGAGGGAACACCTCGTCTACGTTTGTTTGCATTCTCTAATCATGATAAATCCTGAACATCTTTTGATTTGATGTGCTGTTTTTTAAAAAGCGTGTGAGGATCATTGAGCTCTTGAAACATTTCTGCCTGGGAGTCGGGCCTGATTTGAATTCATTTCACATTACCTAGCCCAGGACGTCGCTCAAGGGCAGGGGTCGTTTGCAGCCCCGCAGGCCTTGTGAATATTAAGTGCCCTTGAGCACAGTTTTTCAAGTTGTTGTTACAGGAAAGCGCCACAATGTGGCAGCACTTCTTCGTGTCCTCTGTGTTAACTTGGGCAAACAGAGCCTTAGAGGGAGTCTTGGTGTTGGGTTGCAAATTGGAGTCGAACGTGGCTGAACAAACACCACAGGACTTGTGTGTGTTTACCTCTTCCCCCTAAACCTGCACAGCCAGACCCCAGGCAAATCCCAAGCCTTGCAAATGTGCTATTCGGAAGGTGCTGTGGTTTGTAGGTGGGGCGATTCTAAGGAAGGAGGCTGGAGTTACGAACCCCACTAGCAGGAGCTGTGGAGATCCGGTGTCCTTTCACAGCTCCTCTCTCCCAGCGGTTCTACCATCATTTGGGTACACTAGGCTTTGCTTACCTGTAAGAGGTCTGTCTTGGATCGGGAGGTTGTGGTTCCATGCAGAGCAGAATGGGCAATAGAGGTCCAAGGGGCCGGTGATCTGGTGGCACGTCCTCCTTCCTGTCTCCCTCAGCAACAGCATACTCCAGCCTTGGGACCCAGGCCTGCTGAGGCTCTAGGGTTGTGACATCAGCCCACGTCACAGAGGCCTGAGTGTAATAGAGTAGGCATTTCTTGCCTTTTTCTTGTTTTATAATTTAGTATTGATTTCCTATTTCAGCATAGTTTATATACAGTGTTGTGTTTGAGTTCGACAGCAAGGTGATGAGTTATGAATGTAGCTGTACCTGTAGTATTTTGGATTCTTTTCCCTGTTAGGTTATTGAAGAATATTGAGTAGCGTTCCTTGTGCTATCAGGTGTGTCATCGTTGATGAATTCTTTTTGATACATTAGTGTGTTTTTGTTAATCCCAACCTCTGACTTCATCCTTCCTTGTTCCCCAATTTCCCCCTCTGGGAACTCTACACTTCTTTTTTCCGTTTGTGAACCTGTGTTTCATGTCTGTACTGCATCCTTTGTATCCCTTTTTAGACTCCACATATAAGTGATATCCTGGAATATGTGTCTTTTTGTCTCTAAATTACCAGAATTAGTGAGATCATCTACTGCTCCATCCATGTTGCTGCAAATAGCATGGGTTCATTTTGCTTTCTGGATGAGTGATAGTCGCCAGAATGCAAGTAGCACAACGTCTTTATTCATTCATCTCGCTGGACATTTCGGTCGTTTGTATGTCTGGGCTCTGGTAAAGAGTAGCACATCGTCCGTTGGGGTGCAAGGGTTTTATTCCAATGATGGTATTCTCTGGTTATACGGACTGGAGTGCGGTTTCCGTATCTCGTGGTAGCTCCAGTTTTTAGTTTAGTAAGGGACTTGCTAACTGATCTCCATACTGGCTATTATCAATTTACACTCCCACCAATAGCATAGTAGGGTTCCCTTTATTGCCTGCCCTCTTGAGTACTTACTCTTTTTAGGCTTTTTGAGGACTGCAGCCAGGGAACACCTCGTCTACGTTTCTTTGCATTCTCTAATCATGACAGATCCTGAGGATTTTTTCATTTGATGTGCTGTTTTTAAAACTACGTGTAAGTACCACTGAGCTCTTGAAACATTTCTGCCTGAGAGTCGGGCCAGATTTGAGTTCATTTCAGATTAACTAGCCAAGGACATTTCTCGAGGGCAGGGGTCCTTTGCAGCCCCGCAGGCCTTGTGAATGTTAAGTGCCCTTGAGCACAGTTTTTCAATTTATTGTTATAGGAAAAGGCCACAAGGCGGCAGCACTTCTTTATGTCCTCTGTGTTAACTTGGGCAAACACAATCTTAGAGGGAGTATTGGTGTTGGGTTGCAAATTGGAGTGGAATGTGGTTGAACACACACCACAGGGCTTGTTTATCTTTACCTCCTCCCCCTTACAGTGCACCGCCAGTCCCCAGGCAAATCCCAAGCCTTGAAAATGTGCTATTCTGAGGGTGCTGTGGTTTGTAGGTGGGGTGATTCTAAGGAAGGAGGCTGGAGGTGGATACCCCACTAGCAGGAGCTGTGGAGATCCGGTGTCCTTTCACAGCTCCTCCCTCCCAGCGGTTCCACCATCATTTGGGTACACTAGGCTTTGCTTACCTGTAAGAGGGCTGTCTTGGATCGGGAGGTTGTGGTACCATGCAGAGCAGAATGGGCAATAGAGGTCTAAGGGGCCGGTGATCTGGTGGCACATGCTCCTTCCTGTCTCCCTCAGCGACAGCATACTCCAGCCTTGGGACCCAGGCCTGCTGAGGCTCTACAGTTGTGACATCAGCCCACGTCACAGAGGCCTGAGGGTAATAGGTAGGCATTTCTTACCTTTTTTTTGTTTTATAATTTAATACTGATTTTCTATTTCAGCATAATTTATATACAATGTTGTGTCTATTTGAGTCCTACAGCAACTTGATGCAGTTCTAAATGTAGCTGTACCTGTAGTATTTCGGATTCTTTTCCCTGTTAGGTTATTGAAGAATATTGAGTAGCGTTCCCTGTGCTATCAGGTGCGTCATCGTTGATGAACTCTTTTTGATACATTACTGTGTTTCTGTTAATGCCAACCTCTTACTTCATCTTTCTCCGATCCCCAATTTCCCCCAATGGTAACTCTACATTTCGTGTCTCCGTTTGTGAGTCTGTGTTTGCTCTGTACATTACGTTCCTTGGTCTCCATTTTTCGACTGCACATGTAAGTGATATCTCGCGATATGTGTCTTTCTGTCTCTAATTTTCCCGAATTAGTGAGATCGTCTACTGCTCCATCCATGCTGCTACAAGTAGCATGAGTTCATTTTGTTGTCTGGATGAGTGACAGTCCAGGGGTTATAGGTAGCACAACTTCTTTATCCAATCATTTCTCGCTGGACATTTTGGTCGTTTGGGTGTCTTGGCTATGGCAAAGAGTACCACAACGACCGTTGGCGGGGCATGTGTTTTATTCCAATGATGGTATTCTCTTGTTATACAAATTGGAGTGGGGATGGCCAATCTCGTGGTAGCTCCAGTTTACAGTTTAGTAAGGAACATGCCTACTGATCTCCATACTGGCTGTTAGCAATTTACATTTCCACCAACAGCATAGTAGGATCCCCTTTTCTGCCTGCCCTCTTGAGCACTTACTCTTTTTAGGCTTTTTGAGGACTGTAGGGAGGGAACACCTCGTCTACGTTTGTTTGCATTCTCTAATCATGATAGATCCTGAACATCTTTTGATTTGATGTGCTGTTTTTTAAAAAGCGTGTGAGGATCATTGAGCTCTTGAAACATTTCTGCCTGGGAGTCGGGCCTGATTTGAATTCATTTCACATTACCTAGCCCAGGACGTCGCTCAAGGGCAGGGGTCGTTTGCAGCCCCGCAGGCCTTGTGAATATTAAGTGCCCTTGAGCACAGTTTTTCAAGTTGTTGTTACAGGAAAGCGCCACAATGTGGCAGCACTTCTTCGTGTCCTCTGTGTTAACTTGGGCAAACAGAGCCTTAGAGGGAGTCTTGGTGTTGGGTTGCAAATTGGAGTCGAACGTGGCTGAACAAACACCACAGGACTTGTGTGTGTTTACCTCTTCCCCCTAAACCTGCACAGCCAGACCCCAGGCAAATCCCAAGCCTTGCAAATGTGCTATTCGGAAGGTGCTGTGGTTTGTAGGTGGGGCGATTCTAAGGAAGGAGGCTGGAGTTACGAACCCCACTAGCAGGAGCTGTGGAGATCCGGTGTCCTTTCACAGCTCCTCTCTCCCAGCGGTTCTACCATCATTTGGGTACACTAGGCTTTGCTTACCTGTAAGAGGTCTGTCTTGGATCGGGAGGTTGTGGTTCCATGCAGAGCAGAATGGGCAATAGAGGTCCAAGGGGCCGGTGATCTGGTGGCACGTCCTCCTTCCTGTCTCCCTCAGCAACAGCATACTCCAGCCTTGGGACCCAGGCCTGCTGAGGCTCTAGGGTTGTGACATCAGCCCACGCCACAGAGGCCTGAGTGTAATAGAGTAGGCATTTCTTGCCTTTTTCTTGTTTTATAATTTAGTATTGATTTCCTATTTCAGCATAGTTTATATACAGTGTTGTGTTTGAGTTCGACAGCAAGGTGATGAGTTATGAATGTAGCTGTACCTGTAGTATTTTGGATTCTTTTCCCTGTTAGGTTATTGAAGAATATTGAGTAGCGTTCCTTGTGCTATCAGGTGTGTCATCGTTGATGAATTCTTTTTGATACATTAGTGTGTTTTTGTTAATCCCAACCTCTGACTTCATCCTTCCTTGTTCCCCAATTTCCCCCTCTGGGAACTCTACACTTCTTTTTTCCGTTTGTGAACCTGTGTTTCATGTCTGTACTGCATCCTTTGTATCCCTTTTTAGACTCCACATATAAGTGATATCCTGGAATATGTGTCTTTTTGTCTCTAAATTACCAGAATTAGTGAGATCATCTACTGCTCCATCCATGTTGCTGCAAATAGCATGGGTTCATTTTGCTTTCTGGATGAGTGATAGTCGCCAGAATGCAAGTAGCACAACGTCTTTATTCATTCATCTCGCTGGACATTTCGGTCGTTTGTATGTCTGGGCTCTGGTAAAGAGTAGCACATCGTCCGTTGGGGTGCAAGGGTTTTATTCCAATGATGGTATTCTCTGGTTATACGGACTGGAGTGCGGTTTCCGTATCTCGTGGTAGCTCCAGTTTTTAGTTTAGTAAGGGACTTGCTAACTGATCTCCATACTGGCTATTATCAATTTACACTCCCACCAATAGCATAGTAGGGTTCCCTTTATTGCCTGCCCTCTTGAGTACTTACTCTTTTTAGGCTTTTTGAGGACTGCAGCCAGGGAACACCTCGTCTACGTTTCTTTGCATTCTCTAATCATGACAGATCCTGAGGATTTTTTCATTTGATGTGCTGTTTTTAAAACTACGTGTAAGTACCACTGAGCTCTTGAAACATTTCTGCCTGAGAGTCGGGCCAGATTTGAGTTCATTTCAGATTAACTAGCCAAGGACATTTCTCGAGGGCAGGGGTCCTTTGCAGCCCCGCAGGCCTTGTGAATGTTAAGTGCCCTTGAGCACAGTTTTTCAATTTATTGTTATAGGAAAAGGCCACAAGGCGGCAGCACTTCTTTATGTCCTCTGTGTTAACTTGGGCAAACACAATCTTAGAGGGAGTATTGGTGTTGGGTTGCAAATTGGAGTGGAATGTGGTTGAACACACACCACAGGGCTTGTTTATCTTTACCTCCTCCCCCTTACAGTGCACCGCCAGTCCCCAGGCAAATCCCAAGCCTTGAAAATGTGCTATTCTGAGGGTGCTGTGGTTTGTAGGTGGGGTGATTCTAAGGAAGGAGGCTGGAGGTGGATACCCCACTAGCAGGAGCTGTGGAGATCCGGTGTCCTTTCACAGCTCCTCCCTCCCAGCGGTTCCACCATCATTTGGGTACACTAGGCTTTGCTTACCTGTAAGAGGGCTGTCTTGGATCGGGAGGTTGTGGTACCATGCAGAGCAGAATGGGCAATAGAGGTCTAAGGGGCCGGTGATCTGGTGGCACATGCTCCTTCCTGTCTCCCTCAGCGACAGCATACTCCAGCCTTGGGACCCAGGCCTGCTGAGGCTCTACAGTTGTGACATCAGCCCACGTCACAGAGGCCTGAGGGTAATAGGTAGGCATTTCTTACCTTTTTTTTGTTTTATAATTTAATACTGATTTTCTATTTCAGCATAATTTATATACAATGTTGTGTCTATTTGAGTCCTACAGCAACTTGATGCAGTTCTAAATGTAGCTGTACCTGTAGTATTTCGGATTCTTTTCCCTGTTAGGTTATTGAAGAATATTGAGTAGCGTTCCCTGTGCTATCAGGTGCGTCATCGTTGATGAACTCTTTTTGATACATTACTGTGTTTCTGTTAATGCCAACCTCTTACTTCATCTTTCTCCGATCCCCAATTTCCCCCAATGGTAACTCTACATTTCGTGTCTCCGTTTGTGAGTCTGTGTTTGCTCTGTACATTACGTTCCTTGGTCTCCATTTTTCGACTGCACATGTAAGTGATATCTCGTGATATGTGTCTTTCTGTCTCTAATTTTCCCGAATTAGTGAGATCGTCTACTGCTCCATCCATGCTGCTACAAGTAGCATGAGTTCATTTTGTTGTCTGGATGAGTGACAGTCCAGGGGTTATAGGTAGCACAACTTCTTTATCCAATCATTTCTCGCTGGACATTTTGGTCGTTTGGGTGTCTTGGCTATGGCAAAGAGTACCACAACGACCGTTGGCGGGGCATGTGTTTTATTCCAATGATGGTATTCTCTTGTTATACAAACTGGAGTGGGGATGCCCAATCTCGTGGTAGCTCCAGTTTACAGTTTAGTAAGGAACATGCCTACTGATCTCCATACTGGCTGTTAGCAATTTACATTTCCACCAACAGCATAGTAGGATCCCCTTTTCTGCCTGCCCTCTTGAGCACTTACTCTTTTTAGGCTTTTTGAGGACTGTAGGGAGGGAACACCTCGTCTACGTTTGTTTGCATTCTCTAATCATGATAGATCCTGAACATCTTTTGATTTGATGTGCTGTTTTTTAAAAAGCGTGTGAGGATCATTGAGCTCTTGAAACATTTCTGCCTGGGAGTCGGGCCTGATTTGAATTCATTTCACATTACCTAGCCCAGGACGTCGCTCAAGGGCAGGGGTCGTTTGCAGCCCCGCAGGCCTTGTGAATATTAAGTGCCCTTGAGCACAGTTTTTCAAGTTGTTGTTACAGGAAAGCGCCACAATGTGGCAGCACTTCTTCGTGTCCTCTGTGTTAACTTGGGCAAACAGAGCCTTAGAGGGAGTCTTGGTGTTGGGTTGCAAATTGGAGTCGAACGTGGCTGAACAAACACCACAGGACTTGTGTGTGTTTACCTCTTCCCCCTAAACCTGCACAGCCAGACCCCAGGCAAATCCCAAGCCTTGCAAATGTGCTATTCGGAAGGTGCTGTGGTTTGTAGGTGGGGCGATTCTAAGGAAGGAGGCTGGAGTTACGAACCCCACTAGCAGGAGCTGTGGAGATCCGGTGTCCTTTCACAGCTCCTCTCTCCCAGCGGTTCTACCATCATTTGGGTACACTAGGCTTTGCTTACCTGTAAGAGGTCTGTCTTGGATCGGGAGGTTGTGGTTCCATGCAGAGCAGAATGGGCAATAGAGGTCCAAGGGGCCGGTGATCTGGTGGCACGTCCTCCTTCCTGTCTCCCTCAGCAACAGCATACTCCAGCCTTGGGACCCAGGCCTGCTGAGGCTCTAGGGTTGTGACATCAGCCCACGCCACAGAGGCCTGAGTGTAATAGAGTAGGCATTTCTTGCCTTTTTCTTGTTTTATAATTTAGTATTGATTTCCTATTTCAGCATAGTTTATATACAGTGTTGTGTTTGAGTTCGACAGCAAGGTGATGAGTTATGAATGTAGCTGTACCTGTAGTATTTTGGATTCTTTTCCCTGTTAGGTTATTGAAGAATATTGAGTAGCGTTCCTTGTGCTATCAGGTGTGTCATCGTTGATGAATTCTTTTTGATACATTAGTGTGTTTTTGTTAATCCCAACCTCTGACTTCATCCTTCCTTGTTCCCCAATTTCCCCCTCTGGGAACTCTACACTTCTTTTTTCCGTTTGTGAACCTGTGTTTCATGTCTGTACTGCATCCTTTGTATCCCTTTTTAGACTCCACATATAAGTGATATCCTGGAATATGTGTCTTTTTGTCTCTAAATTACCAGAATTAGTGAGATCATCTACTGCTCCATCCATGTTGCTGCAAATAGCATGGGTTCATTTTGCTTTCTGGATGAGTGATAGTCGCCAGAATGCAAGTAGCACAACGTCTTTATTCATTCATCTCGCTGGACATTTCGGTCGTTTGTATGTCTGGGCTCTGGTAAAGAGTAGCACATCGTCCGTTGGGGTGCAAGGGTTTTATTCCAATGATGGTATTCTCTGGTTATACGGACTGGAGTGCGGTTTCCGTATCTCGTGGTAGCTCCAGTTTTTAGTTTAGTAAGGGACTTGCTAACTGATCTCCATACTGGCTATTATCAATTTACACTCCCACCAATAGCATAGTAGGGTTCCCTTTATTGCCTGCCCTCTTGAGTACTTACTCTTTTTAGGCTTTTTGAGGACTGCAGCCAGGGAACACCTCGTCTACGTTTCTTTGCATTCTCTAATCATGACAGATCCTGAGGATTTTTTCATTTGATGTGCTGTTTTTAAAACTACGTGTAAGTACCACTGAGCTCTTGAAACATTTCTGCCTGAGAGTCGGGCCAGATTTGAGTTCATTTCAGATTAACTAGCCAAGGACATTTCTCGAGGGCAGGGGTCCTTTGCAGCCCCGCAGGCCTTGTGAATGTTAAGTGCCCTTGAGCACAGTTTTTCAATTTATTGTTATAGGAAAAGGCCACAAGGCGGCAGCACTTCTTTATGTCCTCTGTGTTAACTTGGGCAAACACAATCTTAGAGGGAGTATTGGTGTTGGGTTGCAAATTGGAGTGGAATGTGGTTGAACACACACCACAGGGCTTGTTTATCTTTACCTCCTCCCCCTTACAGTGCACCGCCAGTCCCCAGGCAAATCCCAAGCCTTGAAAATGTGCTATTCTGAGGGTGCTGTGGTTTGTAGGTGGGGTGATTCTAAGGAAGGAGGCTGGAGGTGGATACCCCACTAGCAGGAGCTGTGGAGATCCGGTGTCCTTTCACAGCTCCTCCCTCCCAGCGGTTCCACCATCATTTGGGTACACTAGGCTTTGCTTACCTGTAAGAGGGCTGTCTTGGATCGGGAGGTTGTGGTACCATGCAGAGCAGAATGGGCAATAGAGGTCTAAGGGGCCGGTGATCTGGTGGCACATGCTCCTTCCTGTCTCCCTCAGCGACAGCATACTCCAGCCTTGGGACCCAGGCCTGCTGAGGCTCTACAGTTGTGACATCAGCCCACGTCACAGAGGCCTGAGGGTAATAGGTAGGCATTTCTTACCTTTTTTTTGTTTTATAATTTAATACTGATTTTCTATTTCAGCATAATTTATATACAATGTTGTGTCTATTTGAGTCCTACAGCAACTTGATGCAGTTCTAAATGTAGCTGTACCTGTAGTATTTCGGATTCTTTTCCCTGTTAGGTTATTGAAGAATATTGAGTAGCGTTCCCTGTGCTATCAGGTGCGTCATCGTTGATGAACTCTTTTTGATACATTACTGTGTTTCTGTTAATGCCAACCTCTTACTTCATCTTTCTCCGATCCCCAATTTCCCCCAATGGTAACTCTACATTTCGTGTCTCCGTTTGTGAGTCTGTGTTTGCTCTGTACATTACGTTCCTTGGTCTCCATTTTTCGACTGCACATGTAAGTGATATCTCGTGATATGTGTCTTTCTGTCTCTAATTTTCCCGAATTAGTGAGATCGTCTACTGCTCCATCCATGCTGCTACAAGTAGCATGAGTTCATTTTGTTGTCTGGATGAGTGACAGTCCAGGGGTTATAGGTAGCACAACTTCTTTATCCAATCATTTCTCGCTGGACATTTTGGTCGTTTGGGTGTCTTGGCTATGGCAAAGAGTACCACAACGACCGTTGGCGGGGCATGTGTTTTATTCCAATGATGGTATTCTCTTGTTATACAAACTGGAGTGGGGATGCCCAATCTCGTGGTAGCTCCAGTTTACAGTTTAGTAAGGAACATGCCTACTGATCTCCATACTGGCTGTTAGCAATTTACATTTCCACCAACAGCATAGTAGGATCCCCTTTTCTGCCTGCCCTCTTGAGCACTTACTCTTTTTAGGCTTTTTGAGGACTGTAGGGAGGGAACACCTCGTCTACGTTTGTTTGCATTCTCTAATCATGATAGATCCTGAACATCTTTTGATTTGATGTGCTGTTTTTTAAAAAGCGTGTGAGGATCATTGAGCTCTTGAAACATTTCTGCCTGGGAGTCGGGCCTGATTTGAATTCATTTCACATTACCTAGCCCAGGACGTCGCTCAAGGGCAGGGGTCGTTTGCAGCCCCGCAGGCCTTGTGAATATTAAGTGCCCTTGAGCACAGTTTTTCAAGTTGTTGTTACAGGAAAGCGCCACAATGTGGCAGCACTTCTTCGTGTCCTCTGTGTTAACTTGGGCAAACAGAGCCTTAGAGGGAGTCTTGGTGTTGGGTTGCAAATTGGAGTCGAACGTGGCTGAACAAACACCACAGGACTTGTGTGTGTTTACCTCTTCCCCCTAAACCTGCACAGCCAGACCCCAGGCAAATCCCAAGCCTTGCAAATGTGCTATTCGGAAGGTGCTGTGGTTTGTAGGTGGGGCGATTCTAAGGAAGGAGGCTGGAGTTACGAACCCCACTAGCAGGAGCTGTGGAGATCCGGTGTCCTTTCACAGCTCCTCTCTCCCAGCGGTTCTACCATCATTTGGGTACACTAGGCTTTGCTTACCTGTAAGAGGTCTGTCTTGGATCGGGAGGTTGTGGTTCCATGCAGAGCAGAATGGGCAATAGAGGTCCAAGGGGCCGGTGATCTGGTGGCACGTCCTCCTTCCTGTCTCCCTCAGCAACAGCATACTCCAGCCTTGGGACCCAGGCCTGCTGAGGCTCTAGGGTTGTGACATCAGCCCACGCCACAGAGGCCTGAGTGTAATAGAGTAGGCATTTCTTGCCTTTTTCTTGTTTTATAATTTAGTATTGATTTCCTATTTCAGCATAGTTTATATACAGTGTTGTGTTTGAGTTCGACAGCAAGGTGATGAGTTATGAATGTAGCTGTACCTGTAGTATTTTGGATTCTTTTCCCTGTTAGGTTATTGAAGAATATTGAGTAGCGTTCCTTGTGCTATCAGGTGTGTCATCGTTGATGAATTCTTTTTGATACATTAGTGTGTTTTTGTTAATCCCAACCTCTGACTTCATCCTTCCTTGTTCCCCAATTTCCCCCTCTGGGAACTCTACACTTCTTTTTTCCGTTTGTGAACCTGTGTTTCATGTCTGTACTGCATCCTTTGTATCCCTTTTTAGACTCCACATATAAGTGATATCCTGGAATATGTGTCTTTTTGTCTCTAAATTACCAGAATTAGTGAGATCATCTACTGCTCCATCCATGTTGCTGCAAATAGCATGGGTTCATTTTGCTTTCTGGATGAGTGATAGTCGCCAGAATGCAAGTAGCACAACGTCTTTATTCATTCATCTCGCTGGACATTTCGGTCGTTTGTATGTCTGGGCTCTGGTAAAGAGTAGCACATCGTCCGTTGGGGTGCAAGGGTTTTATTCCAATGATGGTATTCTCTGGTTATACGGACTGGAGTGCGGTTTCCGTATCTCGTGGTAGCTCCAGTTTTTAGTTTAGTAAGGGACTTGCTAACTGATCTCCATACTGGCTATTATCAATTTACACTCCCACCAATAGCATAGTAGGGTTCCCTTTATTGCCTGCCCTCTTGAGTACTTACTCTTTTTAGGCTTTTTGAGGACTGCAGCCAGGGAACACCTCGTCTACGTTTCTTTGCATTCTCTAATCATGACAGATCCTGAGGATTTTTTCATTTGATGTGCTGTTTTTAAAACTACGTGTAAGTACCACTGAGCTCTTGAAACATTTCTGCCTGAGAGTCGGGCCAGATTTGAGTTCATTTCAGATTAACTAGCCAAGGACATTTCTCGAGGGCAGGGGTCCTTTGCAGCCCCGCAGGCCTTGTGAATGTTAAGTGCCCTTGAGCACAGTTTTTCAATTTATTGTTATAGGAAAAGGCCACAAGGCGGCAGCACTTCTTTATGTCCTCTGTGTTAACTTGGGCAAACACAATCTTAGAGGGAGTATTGGTGTTGGGTTGCAAATTGGAGTGGAATGTGGTTGAACACACACCACAGGGCTTGTTTATCTTTACCTCCTCCCCCTTACAGTGCACCGCCAGTCCCCAGGCAAATCCCAAGCCTTGAAAATGTGCTATTCTGAGGGTGCTGTGGTTTGTAGGTGGGGTGATTCTAAGGAAGGAGGCTGGAGGTGGATACCCCACTAGCAGGAGCTGTGGAGATCCGGTGTCCTTTCACAGCTCCTCCCTCCCAGCGGTTCCACCATCATTTGGGTACACTAGGCTTTGCTTACCTGTAAGAGGGCTGTCTTGGATCGGGAGGTTGTGGTACCATGCAGAGCAGAATGGGCAATAGAGGTCTAAGGGGCCGGTGATCTGGTGGCACATGCTCCTTCCTGTCTCCCTCAGCGACAGCATACTCCAGCCTTGGGACCCAGGCCTGCTGAGGCTCTACAGTTGTGACATCAGCCCACGTCACAGAGGCCTGAGGGTAATAGGTAGGCATTTCTTACCTTTTTTTTGTTTTATAATTTAATACTGATTTTCTATTTCAGCATAATTTATATACAATGTTGTGTCTATTTGAGTCCTACAGCAACTTGATGCAGTTCTAAATGTAGCTGTACCTGTAGTATTTCGGATTCTTTTCCCTGTTAGGTTATTGAAGAATATTGAGTAGCGTTCCCTGTGCTATCAGGTGCGTCATCGTTGATGAACTCTTTTTGATACATTACTGTGTTTCTGTTAATGCCAACCTCTTACTTCATCTTTCTCCGATCCCCAATTTCCCCCAATGGTAACTCTACATTTCGTGTCTCCGTTTGTGAGTCTGTGTTTGCTCTGTACATTACGTTCCTTGGTCTCCATTTTTCGACTGCACATGTAAGTGATATCTCGTGATATGTGTCTTTCTGTCTCTAATTTTCCCGAATTAGTGAGATCGTCTACTGCTCCATCCATGCTGCTACAAGTAGCATGAGTTCATTTTGTTGTCTGGATGAGTGACAGTCCAGGGGTTATAGGTAGCACAACTTCTTTATCCAATCATTTCTCGCTGGACATTTTGGTCGTTTGGGTGTCTTGGCTATGGCAAAGAGTACCACAACGACCGTTGGCGGGGCATGTGTTTTATTCCAATGATGGTATTCTCTTGTTATACAAACTGGAGTGGGGATGCCCAATCTCGTGGTAGCTCCAGTTTACAGTTTAGTAAGGAACATGCCTACTGATCTCCATACTGGCTGTTAGCAATTTACATTTCCACCAACAGCATAGTAGGATCCCCTTTTCTGCCTGCCCTCTTGAGCACTTACTCTTTTTAGGCTTTTTGAGGACTGTAGGGAGGGAACACCTCGTCTACGTTTGTTTGCATTCTCTAATCATGATAGATCCTGAACATCTTTTGATTTGATGTGCTGTTTTTTAAAAAGCGTGTGAGGATCATTGAGCTCTTGAAACATTTCTGCCTGGGAGTCGGGCCTGATTTGAATTCATTTCACATTACCTAGCCCAGGACGTCGCTCAAGGGCAGGGGTCGTTTGCAGCCCCGCAGGCCTTGTGAATATTAAGTGCCCTTGAGCACAGTTTTTCAAGTTGTTGTTACAGGAAAGCGCCACAATGTGGCAGCACTTCTTCGTGTCCTCTGTGTTAACTTGGGCAAACAGAGCCTTAGAGGGAGTCTTGGTGTTGGGTTGCAAATTGGAGTCGAACGTGGCTGAACAAACACCACAGGACTTGTGTGTGTTTACCTCTTCCCCCTAAACCTGCACAGCCAGACCCCAGGCAAATCCCAAGCCTTGCAAATGTGCTATTCGGAAGGTGCTGTGGTTTGTAGGTGGGGCGATTCTAAGGAAGGAGGCTGGAGTTACGAACCCCACTAGCAGGAGCTGTGGAGATCCGGTGTCCTTTCACAGCTCCTCTCTCCCAGCGGTTCTACCATCATTTGGGTACACTAGGCTTTGCTTACCTGTAAGAGGTCTGTCTTGGATCGGGAGGTTGTGGTTCCATGCAGAGCAGAATGGGCAATAGAGGTCCAAGGGGCCGGTGATCTGGTGGCACGTCCTCCTTCCTGTCTCCCTCAGCAACAGCATACTCCAGCCTTGGGACCCAGGCCTGCTGAGGCTCTAGGGTTGTGACATCAGCCCACGCCACAGAGGCCTGAGTGTAATAGAGTAGGCATTTCTTGCCTTTTTCTTGTTTTATAATTTAGTATTGATTTCCTATTTCAGCATAGTTTATATACAGTGTTGTGTTTGAGTTCGACAGCAAGGTGATGAGTTATGAATGTAGCTGTACCTGTAGTATTTTGGATTCTTTTCCCTGTTAGGTTATTGAAGAATATTGAGTAGCGTTCCTTGTGCTATCAGGTGTGTCATCGTTGATGAATTCTTTTTGATACATTAGTGTGTTTTTGTTAATCCCAACCTCTGACTTCATCCTTCCTTGTTCCCCAATTTCCCCCTCTGGGAACTCTACACTTCTTTTTTCCGTTTGTGAACCTGTGTTTCATGTCTGTACTGCATCCTTTGTATCCCTTTTTAGACTCCACATATAAGTGATATCCTGGAATATGTGTCTTTTTGTCTCTAAATTACCAGAATTAGTGAGATCATCTACTGCTCCATCCATGTTGCTGCAAATAGCATGGGTTCATTTTGCTTTCTGGATGAGTGATAGTCGCCAGAATGCAAGTAGCACAACGTCTTTATTCATTCATCTCGCTGGACATTTCGGTCGTTTGTATGTCTGGGCTCTGGTAAAGAGTAGCACATCGTCCGTTGGGGTGCAAGGGTTTTATTCCAATGATGGTATTCTCTGGTTATACGGACTGGAGTGCGGTTTCCGTATCTCGTGGTAGCTCCAGTTTTTAGTTTAGTAAGGGACTTGCTAACTGATCTCCATACTGGCTATTATCAATTTACACTCCCACCAATAGCATAGTAGGGTTCCCTTTATTGCCTGCCCTCTTGAGTACTTACTCTTTTTAGGCTTTTTGAGGACTGCAGCCAGGGAACACCTCGTCTACGTTTCTTTGCATTCTCTAATCATGACAGATCCTGAGGATTTTTTCATTTGATGTGCTGTTTTTAAAACTACGTGTAAGTACCACTGAGCTCTTGAAACATTTCTGCCTGAGAGTCGGGCCAGATTTGAGTTCATTTCAGATTAACTAGCCAAGGACATTTCTCGAGGGCAGGGGTCCTTTGCAGCCCCGCAGGCCTTGTGAATGTTAAGTGCCCTTGAGCACAGTTTTTCAATTTATTGTTATAGGAAAAGGCCACAAGGCGGCAGCACTTCTTTATGTCCTCTGTGTTAACTTGGGCAAACACAATCTTAGAGGGAGTATTGGTGTTGGGTTGCAAATTGGAGTGGAATGTGGTTGAACACACACCACAGGGCTTGTTTATCTTTACCTCCTCCCCCTTACAGTGCACCGCCAGTCCCCAGGCAAATCCCAAGCCTTGAAAATGTGCTATTCTGAGGGTGCTGTGGTTTGTAGGTGGGGTGATTCTAAGGAAGGAGGCTGGAGGTGGATACCCCACTAGCAGGAGCTGTGGAGATCCGGTGTCCTTTCACAGCTCCTCCCTCCCAGCGGTTCCACCATCATTTGGGTACACTAGGCTTTGCTTACCTGTAAGAGGGCTGTCTTGGATCGGGAGGTTGTGGTACCATGCAGAGCAGAATGGGCAATAGAGGTCTAAGGGGCCGGTGATCTGGTGGCACATGCTCCTTCCTGTCTCCCTCAGCGACAGCATACTCCAGCCTTGGGACCCAGGCCTGCTGAGGCTCTACAGTTGTGACATCAGCCCACGTCACAGAGGCCTGAGGGTAATAGGTAGGCATTTCTTACCTTTTTTTTGTTTTATAATTTAATACTGATTTTCTATTTCAGCATAATTTATATACAATGTTGTGTCTATTTGAGTCCTACAGCAACTTGATGCAGTTCTAAATGTAGCTGTACCTGTAGTATTTCGGATTCTTTTCCCTGTTAGGTTATTGAAGAATATTGAGTAGCGTTCCCTGTGCTATCAGGTGCGTCATCGTTGATGAACTCTTTTTGATACATTACTGTGTTTCTGTTAATGCCAACCTCTTACTTCATCTTTCTCCGATCCCCAATTTCCCCCAATGGTAACTCTACATTTCGTGTCTCCGTTTGTGAGTCTGTGTTTGCTCTGTACATTACGTTCCTTGGTCTCCATTTTTCGACTGCACATGTAAGTGATATCTCGTGATATGTGTCTTTCTGTCTCTAATTTTCCCGAATTAGTGAGATCGTCTACTGCTCCATCCATGCTGCTACAAGTAGCATGAGTTCATTTTGTTGTCTGGATGAGTGACAGTCCAGGGGTTATAGGTAGCACAACTTCTTTATCCAATCATTTCTCGCTGGACATTTTGGTCGTTTGGGTGTCTTGGCTATGGCAAAGAGTACCACAACGACCGTTGGCGGGGCATGTGTTTTATTCCAATGATGGTATTCTCTTGTTATACAAACTGGAGTGGGGATGCCCAATCTCGTGGTAGCTCCAGTTTACAGTTTAGTAAGGAACATGCCTACTGATCTCCATACTGGCTGTTAGCAATTTACATTTCCACCAACAGCATAGTAGGATCCCCTTTTCTGCCTGCCCTCTTGAGCACTTACTCTTTTTAGGCTTTTTGAGGACTGTAGGGAGGGAACACCTCGTCTACGTTTGTTTGCATTCTCTAATCATGATAGATCCTGAACATCTTTTGATTTGATGTGCTGTTTTTTAAAAAGCGTGTGAGGATCATTGAGCTCTTGAAACATTTCTGCCTGGGAGTCGGGCCTGATTTGAATTCATTTCACATTACCTAGCCCAGGACGTCGCTCAAGGGCAGGGGTCGTTTGCAGCCCCGCAGGCCTTGTGAATATTAAGTGCCCTTGAGCACAGTTTTTCAAGTTGTTGTTACAGGAAAGCGCCACAATGTGGCAGCACTTCTTCGTGTCCTCTGTGTTAACTTGGGCAAACAGAGCCTTAGAGGGAGTCTTGGTGTTGGGTTGCAAATTGGAGTCGAACGTGGCTGAACAAACACCACAGGACTTGTGTGTGTTTACCTCTTCCCCCTAAACCTGCACAGCCAGACCCCAGGCAAATCCCAAGCCTTGCAAATGTGCTATTCGGAAGGTGCTGTGGTTTGTAGGTGGGGCGATTCTAAGGAAGGAGGCTGGAGTTACGAACCCCACTAGCAGGAGCTGTGGAGATCCGGTGTCCTTTCACAGCTCCTCTCTCCCAGCGGTTCTACCATCATTTGGGTACACTAGGCTTTGCTTACCTGTAAGAGGTCTGTCTTGGATCGGGAGGTTGTGGTTCCATGCAGAGCAGAATGGGCAATAGAGGTCCAAGGGGCCGGTGATCTGGTGGCACGTCCTCCTTCCTGTCTCCCTCAGCAACAGCATACTCCAGCCTTGGGACCCAGGCCTGCTGAGGCTCTAGGGTTGTGACATCAGCCCACGCCACAGAGGCCTGAGTGTAATAGAGTAGGCATTTCTTGCCTTTTTCTTGTTTTATAATTTAGTATTGATTTCCTATTTCAGCATAGTTTATATACAGTGTTGTGTTTGAGTTCGACAGCAAGGTGATGAGTTATGAATGTAGCTGTACCTGTAGTATTTTGGATTCTTTTCCCTGTTAGGTTATTGAAGAATATTGAGTAGCGTTCCTTGTGCTATCAGGTGTGTCATCGTTGATGAATTCTTTTTGATACATTAGTGTGTTTTTGTTAATCCCAACCTCTGACTTCATCCTTCCTTGTTCCCCAATTTCCCCCTCTGGGAACTCTACACTTCTTTTTTCCGTTTGTGAACCTGTGTTTCATGTCTGTACTGCATCCTTTGTATCCCTTTTTAGACTCCACATATAAGTGATATCCTGGAATATGTGTCTTTTTGTCTCTAAATTACCAGAATTAGTGAGATCATCTACTGCTCCATCCATGTTGCTGCAAATAGCATGGGTTCATTTTGCTTTCTGGATGAGTGATAGTCGCCAGAATGCAAGTAGCACAACGTCTTTATTCATTCATCTCGCTGGACATTTCGGTCGTTTGTATGTCTGGGCTCTGGTAAAGAGTAGCACATCGTCCGTTGGGGTGCAAGGGTTTTATTCCAATGATGGTATTCTCTGGTTATACGGACTGGAGTGCGGTTTCCGTATCTCGTGGTAGCTCCAGTTTTTAGTTTAGTAAGGGACTTGCTAACTGATCTCCATACTGGCTATTATCAATTTACACTCCCACCAATAGCATAGTAGGGTTCCCTTTATTGCCTGCCCTCTTGAGTACTTACTCTTTTTAGGCTTTTTGAGGACTGCAGCCAGGGAACACCTCGTCTACGTTTCTTTGCATTCTCTAATCATGACAGATCCTGAGGATTTTTTCATTTGATGTGCTGTTTTTAAAACTACGTGTAAGTACCACTGAGCTCTTGAAACATTTCTGCCTGAGAGTCGGGCCAGATTTGAGTTCATTTCAGATTAACTAGCCAAGGACATTTCTCGAGGGCAGGGGTCCTTTGCAGCCCCGCAGGCCTTGTGAATGTTAAGTGCCCTTGAGCACAGTTTTTCAATTTATTGTTATAGGAAAAGGCCACAAGGCGGCAGCACTTCTTTATGTCCTCTGTGTTAACTTGGGCAAACACAATCTTAGAGGGAGTATTGGTGTTGGGTTGCAAATTGGAGTGGAATGTGGTTGAACACACACCACAGGGCTTGTTTATCTTTACCTCCTCCCCCTTACAGTGCACCGCCAGTCCCCAGGCAAATCCCAAGCCTTGAAAATGTGCTATTCTGAGGGTGCTGTGGTTTGTAGGTGGGGTGATTCTAAGGAAGGAGGCTGGAGGTGGATACCCCACTAGCAGGAGCTGTGGAGATCCGGTGTCCTTTCACAGCTCCTCCCTCCCAGCGGTTCCACCATCATTTGGGTACACTAGGCTTTGCTTACCTGTAAGAGGGCTGTCTTGGATCGGGAGGTTGTGGTACCATGCAGAGCAGAATGGGCAATAGAGGTCTAAGGGGCCGGTGATCTGGTGGCACATGCTCCTTCCTGTCTCCCTCAGCGACAGCATACTCCAGCCTTGGGACCCAGGCCTGCTGAGGCTCTACAGTTGTGACATCAGCCCACGTCACAGAGGCCTGAGGGTAATAGGTAGGCATTTCTTACCTTTTTTTTGTTTTATAATTTAATACTGATTTTCTATTTCAGCATAATTTATATACAATGTTGTGTCTATTTGAGTCCTACAGCAACTTGATGCAGTTCTAAATGTAGCTGTACCTGTAGTATTTCGGATTCTTTTCCCTGTTAGGTTATTGAAGAATATTGAGTAGCGTTCCCTGTGCTATCAGGTGCGTCATCGTTGATGAACTCTTTTTGATACATTACTGTGTTTCTGTTAATGCCAACCTCTTACTTCATCTTTCTCCGATCCCCAATTTCCCCCAATGGTAACTCTACATTTCGTGTCTCCGTTTGTGAGTCTGTGTTTGCTCTGTACATTACGTTCCTTGGTCTCCATTTTTCGACTGCACATGTAAGTGATATCTCGTGATATGTGTCTTTCTGTCTCTAATTTTCCCGAATTAGTGAGATCGTCTACTGCTCCATCCATGCTGCTACAAGTAGCATGAGTTCATTTTGTTGTCTGGATGAGTGACAGTCCAGGGGTTATAGGTAGCACAACTTCTTTATCCAATCATTTCTCGCTGGACATTTTGGTCGTTTGGGTGTCTTGGCTATGGCAAAGAGTACCACAACGACCGTTGGCGGGGCATGTGTTTTATTCCAATGATGGTATTCTCTTGTTATACAAACTGGAGTGGGGATGCCCAATCTCGTGGTAGCTCCAGTTTACAGTTTAGTAAGGAACATGCCTACTGATCTCCATACTGGCTGTTAGCAATTTACATTTCCACCAACAGCATAGTAGGATCCCCTTTTCTGCCTGCCCTCTTGAGCACTTACTCTTTTTAGGCTTTTTGAGGACTGTAGGGAGGGAACACCTCGTCTACGTTTGTTTGCATTCTCTAATCATGATAAATCCTGAACATCTTTTGATTTGATGTGCTGTTTTTTAAAAAGCGTGTGAGGATCATTGAGCTCTTGAAACATTTCTGCCTGGGAGTCGGGCCTGATTTGAATTCATTTCACATTACCTAGCCCAGGACGTCGCTCAAGGGCAGGGGTCGTTTGCAGCCCCGCAGGCCTTGTGAATATTAAGTGCCCTTGAGCACAGTTTTTCAAGTTGTTGTTACAGGAAAGCGCCACAATGTGGCAGCACTTCTTCGTGTCCTCTGTGTTAACTTGGGCAAACAGAGCCTTAGAGGGAGTCTTGGTGTTGGGTTGCAAATTGGAGTCGAACGTGGCTGAACAAACACCACAGGACTTGTGTGTGTTTACCTCTTCCCCCTAAACCTGCACAGCCAGACCCCAGGCAAATCCCAAGCCTTGCAAATGTGCTATTCGGAAGGTGCTGTGGTTTGTAGGTGGGGCGATTCTAAGGAAGGAGGCTGGAGTTACGAACCCCACTAGCAGGAGCTGTGGAGATCCGGTGTCCTTTCACAGCTCCTCTCTCCCAGCGGTTCTACCATCATTTGGGTACACTAGGCTTTGCTTACCTGTAAGAGGTCTGTCTTGGATCGGGAGGTTGTGGTTCCATGCAGAGCAGAATGGGCAATAGAGGTCCAAGGGGCCGGTGATCTGGTGGCACGTCCTCCTTCCTGTCTCCCTCAGCAACAGCATACTCCAGCCTTGGGACCCAGGCCTGCTGAGGCTCTAGGGTTGTGACATCAGCCCACGTCACAGAGGCCTGAGTGTAATAGAGTAGGCATTTCTTGCCTTTTTCTTGTTTTATAATTTAGTATTGATTTCCTATTTCAGCATAGTTTATATACAGTGTTGTGTTTGAGTTCGACAGCAAGGTGATGAGTTATGAATGTAGCTGTACCTGTAGTATTTTGGATTCTTTTCCCTGTTAGGTTATTGAAGAATATTGAGTAGCGTTCCTTGTGCTATCAGGTGTGTCATCGTTGATGAATTCTTTTTGATACATTAGTGTGTTTCTGTTAATCCCAACCTCTGACTTCATCCTTCCTTGTTCCCCAATTTCCCCCTCTGGGAACTCTACACTTCTTTTTTCCGTTTGTGAACCTGTGTTTCATGTCTGTACTGCATCCTTTGTATCCCTTTTTAGACTCCACATATAAGTGATATCCTGGAATATGTGTCTTTTTGTCTCTAAATTACCAGAATTAGTGAGATCATCTACTGCTCCATCCATGTTGCTGCAAATAGCATGGGTTCATTTTGCTTTCTGGATGAGTGATAGTCGCCAGAATGCAAGTAGCACAACGTCTTTATTCATTCATCTCGCTGGACATTTCGGTCGTTTGTATGTCTGGGCTCTGGTAAAGAGTAGCACATCGTCCGTTGGGGTGCAAGGGTTTTATTCCAATGATGGTATTCTCTGGTTATACGGACTGGAGTGCGGTTTCCGTATCTCGTGGTAGCTCCAGTTTTTAGTTTAGTAAGGGACTTGCTAACTGATCTCCATACTGGCTATTATCAATTTACACTCCCACCAATAGCATAGTAGGGTTCCCTTTATTGCCTGCCCTCTTGAGTACTTACTCTTTTTAGGCTTTTTGAGGACTGCAGCCAGGGAACACCTCGTCTACGTTTCTTTGCATTCTCTAATCATGACAGATCCTGAGGATTTTTTCATTTGATGTGCTGTTTTTAAAACTACGTGTAAGTACCACTGAGCTCTTGAAACATTTCTGCCTGAGAGTCGGGCCAGATTTGAGTTCATTTCAGATTAACTAGCCAAGGACATTTCTCGAGGGCAGGGGTCCTTTGCAGCCCCGCAGGCCTTGTGAATGTTAAGTGCCCTTGAGCACAGTTTTTCAATTTATTGTTATAGGAAAAGGCCACAAGGCGGCAGCACTTCTTTATGTCCTCTGTGTTAACTTGGGCAAACACAATCTTAGAGGGAGTATTGGTGTTGGGTTGCAAATTGGAGTGGAATGTGGTTGAACACACACCACAGGGCTTGTTTATCTTTACCTCCTCCCCCTTACAGTGCACCGCCAGTCCCCAGGCAAATCCCAAGCCTTGAAAACGTGCTATTCTGAGGGTGCTGTGGTTTGTAGGTGGGGTGATTCTAAGGAAGGAGGCTGGAGGTGGATACCCCACTAGCAGGAGCTGTGGAGATCCGGTGTCCTTTCACAGCTCCTCCCTCCCAGCGGTTCCACCATCATTTGGGTACACTAGGCTTTGCTTACCTGTAAGAGGGCTGTCTTGGATCGGGAGGTTGTGGTACCATGCAGAGCAGAATGGGCAATAGAGGTCTAAGGGGCCGGTGATCTGGTGGCACATGCTCCTTCCTGTCTCCCTCAGCGACAGCATACTCCAGCCTTGGGACCCAGGCCTGCTGAGGCTCTACAGTTGTGACATCAGCCCACGTCACAGAGGCCTGAGGGTAATAGGTAGGCATTTCTTACCTTTTTTTTGTTTTATAATTTAATACTGATTTTCTATTTCAGCATAATTTATATACAATGTTGTGTCTATTTGAGTCCTACAGCAACTTGATGCAGTTATAAATGTAGCTGTACCTGTAGTATTTCGGATTCTTTTCCCTGTTAGGTTATTGAAGAATATTGAGTAGCGTTCCCTGTGCTATCAGGTGTGTCATCGTTGATGAACTCTTTTTGATACATTACTGTGTTTCTGTTAATGCCAACCTCTTACTTCATCTTTCTCCGATCCCCATTTTCCCCCGATGGTAACTCTACATTTCGTGTCTCCGTTTGTGAGTCTGTGTTTGCTCTGTACATTACGTTCCTTGGTCTCCATTTTTCGACTGCACATGTAAGTGATATCTCGCGATATGTGTCTTTCTGTCTCTAATTTTCCCGAATTAGTGAGATCGTCTACTGCTCCATCCATGCTGCTACAAATAGCATGAGTTCATTTTGTTGTCTGGATGAGTGACAGTCCAGGGGTTATAGGTAGCACAACTTCTTTATCCAATCATCTCTCGCTGGACATTTTGGTCGTTTGGGTGTCTTGGCTATGGCAAAGAGTACCACAAGACCGTTGGGGGGTCTAGTGTTTTATTCCAATGATGGTATTCTCTTGTTATACAAATTGGAGTGGGGATGGCCAATCTCGTGGTAGCTCCAGTTTACAGTTTAGTAAGGAACATGCCTACTGATCTCCATACTGGCTGTTAGCAATTTACATTTCCACCAACAGCATAGTAGGATCCCCTTTTCTGCCTGCCCTCTTGAGCACTTACTCTTTTTAGGCTTTTTGAGGACTGTAGGGAGGGAACACCTCGTCTACGTTTGTTTGCATTCTCTAATCATGATAGATCCTGAACATCTTTTGATTTGATGTGCTGTTTTTTAAAAAGCGTGTGAGGATCATTGAGCTCTTGAAACATTTCTGCCTGGGAGTCGGGCCTGATTTGAATTCATTTCACATTACCTAGCCTAGGACGTTGCTCAAGGGCAGGGGTCGTGTGCAGCCCTGCAGGCCTTGTGAATATTAAGTGCCCTTGAGCACAGTTTTTCAAGTTGTTGTTACAGGAAAGCGCCACAATGTGGCAGCACTTCTTCGTGTCCTTTGTGTTAACTTGGGCAAACAGAGCCTTAGAGGGAGTCTTGGTGTTGGGTTGCAAATTGGAGTCGAACGTGGCTGAACACACACCACAGGGCTTGTGTGTGTTTACCTCTTCCCCCTTACCCTGCACAGCCAGACCCCAGGCAAATCCCAAGCCTTGCAAATGTGCTATTCGGAGGGTGCTGTGGTTTGTAGGTGGGGCAATTCTAAGGAAGGAGGCTGGAGGTACGAACCCCACTAGCAGGAGCTGTGGAGATCCGGTGTCCTTTCACAGCTCCTCTCTCCCAGTGGTTCTACCATCATTTGGGTACACTAGGCTTTGCTTACCTGTAAGAGGTCTGTCTTGGATCGGGAGGTTGTGGTTCCATGCAGAGCAGAATGGGCAATAGAGGTCCAAGGGGCCGGTGATCTGGTGGCACGTCCTCCTTCCTGTCTCCCTCAGCGACAGCATACTCCAGCCTTGGGACCCAGGCCTGCTGAGGCTCTAGGGTTGTGACATCAGCCCACGTCACAGAGGCCTGAGTGTAATAGAGTAGGCATTTCTTGCCTTTTTCTTGTTTTATAATTTAGTATTGATTTCCTATTTCAGCATAGTTTATATACAGTGTTGTGTTTGAGTTCGACAGCAAGGTGATGAGTTATGAATGTAGCTGTACCTGTAGTATTTTGGATTCTTTTCCCTGTTAGGTTATTGAAGAATATTGAGTAGCGTTCCTTGTGCTATCAGGTGTGTCATCGTTGATGAATTCTTTTTGATACATTAGTGTGTTTCTGTTAATCCCAACCTCCGACTTCATCCTTCCCCGTTCCCCAATTTCCCCCTCTGGGAACTCTACACTTCTTTTTTCCGTTTGTGAACCTGTGTTTCATGTCTGTACTGCATCCTTTGTATCCCTTTTTAGACTCCACATATAAGTGATATCCTGGAATATGTGTCTTTTTGTCTCTAAATTACCAGAATTAGTGAGATCATCTACTGCTCCATCCATGTTGCTGCAAATAGCATGGGTTCATTTTGCTTTCTGGATGAGAGATAGTCGCCAGAATGTAAGTAGCACAACGTCTTTATCCATTCATCTCTCGCTGGACATTTCGGTCGTTTGTATGTCTGGGCTATGGTAAAGAGTAGCACAACGTCCGTTGGGGTGCAAGTGTTTTATTCCAATGATTGTATTCTCTGGTTATACGGACTGGAGTGCGGTTTCCGTATCTCGTGGTAGCTCCAGTTTTTAGTTTAGTAAGGGACTTGCTAACTGATCTCCATACTGGCTATTATCAATTTACACTCCCACCAATAGCATAGTAGGGTTCCCTTTATTGCCTGCCCTCTTGAGTACTTACTCTTTTTAGGCTTTTTGAGGACTGCAGCCAGGGAACACCTCGTCTACGTTTCTTTGCATTCTCTAATCATGACAGATCCTGAGGATTTTTTCATTTGATGTGCTGTTTTTAAAACTACGTGTAAGTACCACTGAGCTCTTGAAACATTTCTGCCTGAGAGTCGGGCCAGATTTGAGTTCATTTCAGATTAACTAGCCAAGGACATTTCTCGAGGGCAGGGGTCCTTTGCAGCCCCGCAGGCCTTGTGAATGTTAAGTGCCCTTGAGCACAGTTTTTCAATTTGTTGTTATAGGAAAAGGCCACAAGGCGGCAGCACTTCTTCATGTCCTCTGTGTTAACTTGGGCAAACACAATCTTAGAGGGAGTATTGGTGTTGGGTTGCAAATTGGAGTGGAATGTGGTTGAACACACACCACAGGGCTTGTTTATCTTTACCTCCTCCCCCTTACACTGCACCGCCAGTCCCCAGGCAAATCCCAAGCCTTGAAAATGTGCTATTCTGAGGGTGCTGTGGTTTGTAGGTGGGGTGATTCTAAGGAAGGAGGCTGGAGGTGGATACCCCACTAGCAGGAGCTGTGGAGATCCGGTGTCCTTTCACAGCTCCTCCCTCCCAGCGGTTCTACCATCATTTGGGTACACTAGGCTTTGCTTACCTGTAAGAGGGCTGTCTTGGATCGGGAGGTTGTGGTACCATGCAGAGCAGAAAGGGCAATAGAGGTCTAAGGGGCCGGTGATCTGGTGGCACGTGCTCCTTCCTGTCTCCCTCAGCGACAGCATACTCCAGCCTTGGGACCCAGGCCTGCTGAGGCTCTAGGGTTGTGTCATCAGCCCATGTCACAGAGGCCTGAGGGTAATAGAGTAGGCTGTTCTTACCTTTTTCTTGTTTTATAATTTAATACTGATTTTCTATTTCAGCATAGTTTATATACAGTGTTGTGTTTGAGTTCTACAGCAAGTTGATGCAGTTATGAATGTAGCTGTACCTGTAGTATTTTGGATTCTTTTCCCTGTTAGGTTATTGAAGAATATTGAGTAGCGTTCCCTGTGCTATCAGGTGTGTCGTCGTTGATGAATTCTTTTTGATACATTAGTGTGTTTCTGTTAATCCCAACCTCCGACTTCATCCTTCCCCGATCCCCAGTTTCCCCTTCTGGGAACTGTACACTTGTTTCTTCCGTTTCTGAACCTGTGTTTCCTTTGTATACTACATCCTGTGTATCCGTTTTTAGACTCCACATATAAGTGATGTCCTGGGATATGTGTCTTTCGGTCTCTAAATTACCAGAATTAGTGAGATCATCTACTGCTCCATCCATGTTGCTGCAAATAGCATGAGTTCATTTTGTTTTCTGGATGAGTGATAGTCGCCAAAATGTAAGTAGCACAACATCTTTATCCATTCATCTTTCGCTGGATATTTCGGTCGTTTGTATGTCTGGGCTATGGTAAAGAGTAGAACAATGTCCGTTGGGGTGCAAGTGTTTTATTCCAATGATGGTATTCTCTGGTTATACGAACTGGAGTGCGGTTTCCATATCTCGTGGTAGCTCCAGTTTTTCGTTTAGTGAGGGACTTGCTAACTGATCTCCATACTGGCTATTATCAATTTACACTCCCTCCAACAGCATAGTAGTGTTCCCTTTATTTCCTGCCCTCTTGAGCACTTACTCTTTTTAGGCTTTTGGAGGACTGCAGCCAGGGAACACCTTGTCTACATTTCTTTGCATTCTCTGAACATGACAGATCCTGAGCATTTTTTCATTTGATGTGCTGTTTTTAAAAATACGTGTAACTACCATTGAGCCCTTGAAACATTTCTGCCTGAGAGTCGGGCCAGATTTGAGTTCATTTCAGATCAACTAGCCAAGGACATTTCTCGAGGGCAGGGGTCGTTTGCAGCCCCGCAGGCCTTGTGAATGTTAAGTGCCCTTGAGCACAGTTTTTCAAGTTGTTGTTACGGGAAAGCGCCACCAGGCAGCAGCACCTCTTCATGTCCTTTGTGTTAACTTGGGCAAAGGCAGCCTTAGAGGGAGTCTTGGTGTTGGGTTGCAAATTGCAGTGGAACGTGGCTGAACACACACCGCAGGGCTTGTGTATCTTTACCTCTTCCCCCTTACACTGCACCGCCAGACCCCAGGCCAATCCCAAGCCTTGCAAATGTGCTATTCGGAGGGTGCTCTGGTTTGTAGGTGAAGCGATTCTAAGGAAGGAGGCTGGAGGTGGATACCCCACTAGCAGGAGCTGCGGAGTTCTGGTGTCCTTTCACAGCTCCTCCGTCCCAGCGGGTCTACCATCATTTGGGTACACTAGGCTCTGCTTACCTGTAAGAGGGCTGTCTTGGATCGGGAGTTTGTGGTACCATGCAGAGGAGAATGGCCAATAGAGGTCCAAGGGGCCGCTGATCTGGTGGCACGTGCTCCTTCCTGTCTCCCTCAGCACCAGCATACCGCAGCCTTGGGACCCAGGCCTGCTGAGGCTCTACAGTTGTGACATCAGCCCACGTCACAGAGGCCTGAGGGTAATAGGTAGGCATTTCTTACCTTTTTCTTGTTTTATAATTTAATACTGATTTTCTATTTCAGCATAATTTATATACAATGTTGTGTCTATTTGAGTCCTACAGCAACTTGATGCAGTTCTAAATGTAGCTGTACCTGTAGTATTTCGGATTCTTTTCCCTGTTAGGTTATTGAAGAATATTGAGTAGCGTTCCCTGTGCTATCAGGTGCGTCATCGTTGATGAACTCTTTTTGATACATTACTGTGTTTCTGTTAATGCCAACCTCTTACTTCATCTTTCTCCGATCCCCAATTTCCCCCAATGGTAACTCTACATTTCGTGTCTCCGTTTGTGAGTCTGTGTTTGCTCTGTACATTACGTTCCTTGGTCTCCATTTTTCGACTGCACATGTAAGTGATATCTCGTGATATGTGTCTTTCTGTCTCTAATTTTCCCGAATTAGTGAGATCGTCTACTGCTCCATCCATGCTGCTACAAATAGCATGAGTTCATTTTGTTGTCTGGATGAGTGACAGTCCAGGGGTTATAGGTAGCACAACTTCTTTATCCAATCATCTCTCGCTGGACATTTTGGTCGTTTGGGTGTCTTGGCTATGGCAAAGAGTACCACAAGACCGTTGGGGGGGCTAGTGTTTTATTCCAATGATGGTATTCTTTTGTTATACAAACTGGAGTGGGGATGGCCAATCTCGTGGTAGCTCCAGTTTACAGTTTAGTAAGGAACATGCCTACTGATCTCCATACTGGCTGTTAGCAATTTACATTTCCACCAACAGCATAGTAGGATCCCCTTTTCTGCCTGCCCTCTTGAGCACTTACTCTTTTTAGGCTTTTTGAGGACTGTAGGGAGGGAACACCTCATCTACGTTTGTTTGCATTCTCTAATCATGATAGATCCTGAACATCTTTTGATTTGATGTGCTGTTTTTTAAAAAGCGTGTGAGGATCATTGAGCTCTTGAAACATTTCTGCCTGGGAGTCGGGCCTGATTTGAATTCAGTTCACATTACCTAGCCCAGGACGTTGCTCAAGGGCAGGGGTCGTGTGCAGCCCTGCAGGCCTTGTGAATATTAAGTGCCCTTGAGCACAGTTTTTCAAGTTGTTGTTACAGGAAAGCGCCACAATGTGGCAGCCCTTCTTCGTGTCTTTTGTGTTAACTTGGGCAAACAGAGCCTTAGAGGGAGTCTTGGTGTTGGGTTGCAAATTGGAGTCGAACGTGGCTGAACACACACCACAGGGCTTGTGTGTGTTTACCTCTTCCCCCTTACCCTGCACAGCCAGACCCCAGGCAAATCCCAAGCCTTGCAAATGTGCTATTCGGAGGGTGCTGTGGTTTGTAGGTGGGGCGATTCTAAGGAAGGAGGCTGGAGGTACGAACCCCACTAGCAGGAGCTGTGGAGATCCGGTGTCCTTTCACAGCTCCTCCCTCCCAGCGGTTCCACCATCATTTGGGTACACTAGGCTTTGCTTACCTGTAAGAGGGCTGTCTTGGATCGCGAGGTTGTGGTACCATGCAGAGCAGAATGGGCAATAGAGGTCCAAGGGGCCGGTGATCTGGTGGCACGTCCTCCTTCCTGTCTCCCTCAGCAACAGCATACTCCAGCCTTGGGACCCAGGCCTGCTGAGGCTCTACAGTTGTGACATCAGCCCACGTCACAGAGGCCTGAGGGTAATAGGTAGGCATTTCTTACCTTTTTTTTGTTTTATAATTTAATACTGATTTTCTATTTCAGCATAATTTATATACAATGTTGTGTCTATTTGAGTCCTACAGCAACTTGATGCAGTTCTAAATGTAGCTGTACCTGTAGTATTTCGGATTCTTTTCCCTGTTAGGTTATTGAAGAATATTGAGTAGCGTTCCCTGTGCTATCAGGTGTGTCATCGTTGATGAACTCTTTTTGATACATTACTGTGTTTCTGTTAATGCCAACCTCTTACTTCATCTTTCTCCGATCCCCAATTTCCCCCGATGGTAACTCTACATTTCGTGTCTCCGTTTGTGAGTCTGTGTTTGCTCTGTACATTACGTTCCTTGGTCTCCATTTTTCGACTGCACATGTAAGTGATATCTCGTGATATGTGTCTTTCTGTCTCTAATTTTCCCGAATTAGTGAGATCGTCTACTGCTCCATCCATGCTGCTACAAATAGCATGAGTTCATTTTGTTGTCTGGATGAGTGACAGTCCAGGGGTTATAGGTAGCACAACTTCTTTATCCAATCATCTCTCGCTGGACATTTTGGTCGTTTGGGTGTCTTGGCTATGGCAAAGAGTACCACAAGACCGTTGGGGGGGCTAGTGTTTTATTCCAATGATGGTATTCTCTTGTTATACAAACTGGAGTGGGGATGGCCAATCTCGTGGTAGCTCCAGTTTACAGTTTAGTAAGGAACATGCCTACTGATCTCCATACTGGCTGTTAGCAATTTACATTTCCACCAACAGCATAGTAGGATCCCCTTTTCTGCCTGCCCTCTTGAGCACTTACTCTTTTTAGGCTTTTTGAGGACTGTAGGGAGGGAACACCTCGTCTACGTTTGTTTGCATTCTCTAATCATGATAGATCCTGAACATCTTTTGATTTGATGTGCTGTTTTTTAAAAAGCGTGTGAGGATCATTGAGCTCTTGAAACATTTCTGCCTGGGAGTCGGGCCTGATTTGAATTCATTTCACATTACCTAGCCTAGGACGTTGCTCAAGGGCAGGGGTCGTGTGCAGCCCTGCAGGCCTTGTGAATATTAAGTGCCCTTGAGCACAGTTTTTCAAGTTGTTGTTACAGGAAAGCGCCACAATGTGGCAGCACTTCTTCGTGTCCTTTGTGTTAACTTGGGCAAACAGAGCCTTAGAGGGAGTCTTGGTGTTGGGTTGCAAATTGGAGTCGAACGTGGCTGAACACACACCACAGGGCTTGTGTGTGTTTGCCTCTTCCCCCTTACCCTGCACAGCCAGACCCCAGGCAAATCCCAAGCCTTGCAAATGTGCTATTCGGAGGGTGCTGTGGTTTGTAGGTGGGGCAATTCTAAGGAAGGAGGCTGGAGGTACGAACCCCACTAGCAGGAGCTGTGGAGATCCGGTGTCCTTTCACAGCTCCTCTCTCCCAGCGGTTCTACCATCATTTGGGTACACTAGGCTTTGCTTACCTGTAAGAGGTCTGTCTTGGATCGGGAGGTTGTGGTTCCATGCAGAGCAGAATGGGCAATAGAGGTCCAAGGGGCCGGTGATCTGGTGGCACGTCCTCCTTCCTGTCTCCCTCAGCGACAGCATACTCCAGCCTTGGGACCCAGGCCTGCTGAGGCTCTAGGGTTGTGACATCAGCCCACGTCACAGAGGCCTGAGTGTAATAGAGTAGGCATTTCTTGCCTTTTTCTTGTTTTATAATTTAGTATTGATTTCCTATTTCAGCATAGTTTATATACAGTGTTGTGTTTGAGTTCGACAGCAAGGTGATGAGTTATGAATGTAGCTGTACCTGTAGTATTTTGGATTCTTTTCCCTGTTAGGTTATTGAAGAATATTGAGTAGCGTTCCTTGTGCTATCAGGTGTGTCATCGTTGATGAATTCTTTTTGATACATTAGTGTGTTTCTGTTAATCCCAACCTCCGACTTCATCCTTCCCCGTTCCCCAATTTCCCCCTCTGGGAACTCTACACTTCTTTTTTCCGTTTGTGAACCTGTGTTTCATGTCTGTACTGCATCCTTTGTATCCCTTTTTAGACTCCACATATAAGTGATATCCTGGAATATGTGTCTTTTTGTCTCTAAATTACCAGAATTAGTGAGATCATCTACTGCTCCATCCATGTTGCTGCAAATAGCATGGGTTCATTTTGCTTTCTGGATGAGAGATAGTCGCCAGAATGTAAGTAGCACAACGTCTTTATCCATTCATCTCTCGCTGGACATTTCGGTCGTTTGTATGTCTGGGCTATGGTAAAGAGTAGCACAACGTCCGTTGGGGTGCAAGTGTTTTATTCCAATGATGGTATTCTCTGGTTATACGGACTGGAGTGCGGTTTCCGTATCTCGTGGTAGCTCCAGTTTTTAGTTTAGTAAGGGACTTGCTAACTGATCTCCATACTGGCTATTATCAATTTACACTCCCACCAATAGCATAGTAGGGTTCCCTTTATTGCCTGCCCTCTTGAGTACTTACTCTTTTTAGGCTTTTTGAGGACTGCAGCCAGGGAACACCTCGTCTACGTTTCTTTGCATTCTCTAATCATGACAGATCCTGAGGATTTTTTCATTTGATGTGCTGTTTTTAAAACTACGTGTAAGTACCACTGAGCTCTTGAAACATTTCTGCCTGAGAGTCGGGCCAGATTTGAGTTCATTTCAGATTAACTAGCCAAGGACATTTCTCGAGGGCAGGGGTCCTTTGCAGCCCCGCAGGCCTTGTGAATGTTAAGTGCCCTTGAGCACAGTTTTTCAATTTGTTGTTATAGGAAAAGGCCACAAGGCGGCAGCACTTCTTCATGTCCTCTGTGTTAACTTGGGCAAACACAATCTTAGAGGGAGTATTGGTGTTGGGTTGCAAATTGGAGTGGAATGTGGTTGAACACACACCACAGGGCTTGTTTATCTTTACCTCCTCCCCCTTACACTGCACCGCCAGTCCCCAGGCAAATCCCAAGCCTTGAAAATGTGCTATTCTGAGGGTGCTGTGGTTTGTAGGTGGGGTGATTCTAAGGAAGGAGGCTGGAGGTGGATACCCCACTAGCAGGAGCTGTGGAGATCCGGTGTCCTTTCACAGCTCCTCCCTCCCAGCGGTTCTACCATCATTTGGGTACACTAGGCTTTGCTTACCTGTAAGAGGGCTGTCTTGGATCGGGAGGTTGTGGTACCATGCAGAGCAGAAAGGGCAATAGAGGTCTAAGGGGCCGGTGATCTGGTGGCACGTGCTCCTTCCTGTCTCCCTCAGCGACAGCATACTCCAGCCTTGGGACCCAGGCCTGCTGAGGCTCTAGGGTTGTGTCATCAGCCCATGTCACAGAGGCCTGAGGGTAATAGAGTAGGCTGTTCTTACCTTTTTCTTGTTTTATAATTTAATACTGATTTTCTATTTCAGCATAGTTTATATACAGTGTTGTGTTTGAGTTCTACAGCAAGTTGATGCAGTTATGAATGTAGCTGTACCTGTAGTATTTTGGATTCTTTTCCCTGTTAGGTTATTGAAGAATATTGAGTAGCGTTCCCTGTGCTATCAGGTGTGTCGTCGTTGATGAATTCTTTTTGATACATTAGTGTGTTTCTGTTAATCCCAACCTCCGACTTCATCCTTCCCCGATCCCCAGTTTCCCCTTCTGGGAACTGTACACTTGTTTCTTCCGTTTCTGAACCTGTGTTTCCTTTGTATACTACATCCTGTGTATCCGTTTTTAGACTCCACATATAAGTGATGTCCTGGGATATGTGTCTTTCGGTCTCTAAATTACCAGAATTAGTGAGATCATCTACTGCTCCATCCATGTTGCTGCAAATAGCATGAGTTCATTTTGTTTTCTGGATGAGTGATAGTCGCCAAAATGTAAGTAGCACAACATCTTTATCCATTCATCTTTCGCTGGATATTTCGGTCGTTTGTATGTCTGGGCTATGGTAAAGAGTAGAACAATGTCCGTTGGGGTGCAAGTGTTTTATTCCAATGATGGTATTCTCTGGTTATACGAACTGGAGTGCGGTTTCCATATCTCGTGGTAGCTCCAGTTTTTCGTTTAGTGAGGGACTTGCTAACTGATCTCCATACTGGCTATTATCAATTTACACTCCCTCCAACAGCATAGTAGTGTTCCCTTTATTTCCTGCCCTCTTGAGCACTTACTCTTTTTAGGCTTTTGGAGGACTGCAGCCAGGGAACACCTTGTCTACATTTCTTTGCATTCTCTGAACATGACAGATCCTGAGCATTTTTTCATTTGATGTGCTGTTTTTAAAAATACGTGTAACTACCATTGAGCCCTTGAAACATTTCTGCCTGAGAGTCGGGCCAGATTTGAGTTCATTTCAGATCAACTAGCCAAGGACATTTCTCGAGGGCAGGGGTCGTTTGCAGCCCCGCAGGCCTTGTGAATGTTAAGTGCCCTTGAGCACAGTTTTTCAAGTTGTTGTTACGGGAAAGCGCCACCAGGCAGCAGCACCTCTTCATGTCCTTTGTGTTAACTTGGGCAAAGGCAGCCTTAGAGGGAGTCTTGGTGTTGGGTTGCAAATTGCAGTGGAACGTGGCTGAACACACACCGCAGGGCTTGTGTATCTTTACCTCTTCCCCCTTACACTGCACCGCCAGACCCCAGGCCAATCCCAAGCCTTGCAAATGTGCTATTCGGAGGGTGCTCTGGTTTGTAGGTGAAGCGATTCTAAGGAAGGAGGCTGGAGGTGGATACCCCACTAGCAGGAGCTGCGGAGTTCTGGTGTCCTTTCACAGCTCCTCCGTCCCAGCGGGTCTACCATCATTTGGGTACACTAGGCTCTGCTTACCTGTAAGAGGGCTGTCTTGGATCGGGAGTTTGTGGTACCATGCAGAGGAGAATGGCCAATAGAGGTCCAAGGGGCCGCTGATCTGGTGGCACGTGCTCCTTCCTGTCTCCCTCAGCACCAGCATACCGCAGCCTTGGGACCCAGGCCTGCTGAGGCTCTACAGTTGTGACATCAGCCCACGTCACAGAGGCCTGAGGGTAATAGGTAGGCATTTCTTACCTTTTTCTTGTTTTATAATTTAATACTGATTTTCTATTTCAGCATAATTTATATACAATGTTGTGTCTATTTGAGTCCTACAGCAACTTGATGCAGTTCTAAATGTAGCTGTACCTGTAGTATTTCGGATTCTTTTCCCTGTTAGGTTATTGAAGAATATTGAGTAGCGTTCCCTGTGCTATCAGGTGCGTCATCGTTGATGAACTCTTTTTGATACATTACTGTGTTTCTGTTAATGCCAACCTCTTACTTCATCTTTCTCCGATCCCCAATTTCCCCCAATGGTAACTCTACATTTCGTGTCTCCGTTTGTGAGTCTGTGTTTGCTCTGTACATTACGTTCCTTGGTCTCCATTTTTCGACTGCACATGTAAGTGATATCTCGTGATATGTGTCTTTCTGTCTCTAATTTTCCCGAATTAGTGAGATCGTCTACTGCTCCATCCATGCTGCTACAAATAGCATGAGTTCATTTTGTTGTCTGGATGAGTGACAGTCCAGGGGTTATAGGTAGCACAACTTCTTTATCCAATCATCTCTCGCTGGACATTTTGGTCGTTTGGGTGTCTTGGCTATGGCAAAGAGTACCACAAGACCGTTGGGGGGGCTAGTGTTTTATTCCAATGATGGTATTCTTTTGTTATACAAACTGGAGTGGGGATGGCCAATCTCGTGGTAGCTCCAGTTTACAGTTTAGTAAGGAACATGCCTACTGATCTCCATACTGGCTGTTAGCAATTTACATTTCCACCAACAGCATAGTAGGATCCCCTTTTCTGCCTGCCCTCTTGAGCACTTACTCTTTTTAGGCTTTTTGAGGACTGTAGGGAGGGAACACCTCATCTACGTTTGTTTGCATTCTCTAATCATGATAGATCCTGAACATCTTTTGATTTGATGTGCTGTTTTTTAAAAAGCGTGTGAGGATCATTGAGCTCTTGAAACATTTCTGCCTGGGAGTCGGGCCTGATTTGAATTCAGTTCACATTACCTAGCCCAGGACGTTGCTCAAGGGCAGGGGTCGTGTGCAGCCCTGCAGGCCTTGTGAATATTAAGTGCCCTTGAGCACAGTTTTTCAAGTTGTTGTTACAGGAAAGCGCCACAATGTGGCAGCCCTTCTTCGTGTCTTTTGTGTTAACTTGGGCAAACAGAGCCTTAGAGGGAGTCTTGGTGTTGGGTTGCAAATTGGAGTCGAACGTGGCTGAACACACACCACAGGGCTTGTGTGTGTTTACCTCTTCCCCCTTACCCTGCACAGCCAGACCCCAGGCAAATCCCAAGCCTTGCAAATGTGCTATTCGGAGGGTGCTGTGGTTTGTAGGTGGGGCGATTCTAAGGAAGGAGGCTGGAGGTACGAACCCCACTAGCAGGAGCTGTGGAGATCCGGTGTCCTTTCACAGCTCCTCCCTCCCAGCGGTTCCACCATCATTTGGGTACACTAGGCTTTGCTTACCTGTAAGAGGGCTGTCTTGGATCGCGAGGTTGTGGTACCATGCAGAGCAGAATGGGCAATAGAGGTCCAAGGGGCCGGTGATCTGGTGGCACGTCCTCCTTCCTGTCTCCCTCAGCAACAGCATACTCCAGCCTTGGGACCCAGGCCTGCTGAGGCTCTACAGTTGTGACATCAGCCCACGTCACAGAGGCCTGAGGGTAATAGGTAGGCATTTCTTACCTTTTTTTTGTTTTATAATTTAATACTGATTTTCTATTTCAGCATAATTTATATACAATGTTGTGTCTATTTGAGTCCTACAGCAACTTGATGCAGTTCTAAATGTAGCTGTACCTGTAGTATTTCGGATTCTTTTCCCTGTTAGGTTATTGAAGAATATTGAGTAGCGTTCCCTGTGCTATCAGGTGTGTCATCGTTGATGAACTCTTTTTGATACATTACTGTGTTTCTGTTAATGCCAACCTCTTACTTCATCTTTCTCCGATCCCCAATTTCCCCCGATGGTAACTCTACATTTCGTGTCTCCGTTTGTGAGTCTGTGTTTGCTCTGTACATTACGTTCCTTGGTCTCCATTTTTCGACTGCACATGTAAGTGATATCTCGTGATATGTGTCTTTCTGTCTCTAATTTTCCCGAATTAGTGAGATCGTCTACTGCTCCATCCATGCTGCTACAAATAGCATGAGTTCATTTTGTTGTCTGGATGAGTGACAGTCCAGGGGTTATAGGTAGCACAACTTCTTTATCCAATCATCTCTCGCTGGACATTTTGGTCGTTTGGGTGTCTTGGCTATGGCAAAGAGTACCACAAGACCGTTGGGGGGGCTAGTGTTTTATTCCAATGATGGTATTCTCTTGTTATACAAACTGGAGTGGGGATGGCCAATCTCGTGGTAGCTCCAGTTTACAGTTTAGTAAGGAACATGCCTACTGATCTCCATACTGGCTGTTAGCAATTTACATTTCCACCAACAGCATAGTAGGATCCCCTTTTCTGCCTGCCCTCTTGAGCACTTACTCTTTTTAGGCTTTTTGAGGACTGTAGGGAGGGAACACCTCGTCTACGTTTGTTTGCATTCTCTAATCATGATAGATCCTGAACATCTTTTGATTTGATGTGCTGTTTTTTAAAAAGCGTGTGAGGATCATTGAGCTCTTGAAACATTTCTGCCTGGGAGTCGGGCCTGATTTGAATTCATTTCACATTACCTAGCCTAGGACGTTGCTCAAGGGCAGGGGTCCTGTGCAGCCCTGCAGGCCTTGTGAATATTAAGTGCCCTTGAGCACAGTTTTTCAAGTTGTTGTTACAGGAAAGCGCCACAATGTGGCAGCACTTCTTCGTGTCCTTTGTGTTAACTTGGGCAAACAGAGCCTTAGAGGGAGTCTTGGTGTTGGGTTGCAAATTGGAGTCGAACGTGGCTGAACACACACCACAGGGCTTGTGTGTGTTTGCCTCTTCCCCCTTACCCTGCACAGCCAGACCCCAGGCAAATCCCAAGCCTTGCAAATGTGCTATTCGGAGGGTGCTGTGGTTTGTAGGTGGGGCAATTCTAAGGAAGGAGGCTGGAGGTACGAACCCCACTAGCAGGAGCTGTGGAGATCCGGTGTCCTTTCACAGCTCCTCTCTCCCAGCGGTTCTACCATCATTTGGGTACACTAGGCTTTGCTTACCTGTAAGAGGTCTGTCTTGGATCGGGAGGTTGTGGTTCCATGCAGAGCAGAATGGGCAATAGAGGTCCAAGGGGCCGGTGATCTGGTGGCACGTCCTCCTTCCTGTCTCCCTCAGCGACAGCATACTCCAGCCTTGGGACCCAGGCCTGCTGAGGCTCTAGGGTTGTGACATCAGCCCACGTCACAGAGGCCTGAGTGTAATAGAGTAGGCATTTCTTGCCTTTTTCTTGTTTTATAATTTAGTATTGATTTCCTATTTCAGCATAGTTTATATACAGTGTTGTGTTTGAGTTCGACAGCAAGGTGATGAGTTATGAATGTAGCTGTACCTGTAGTATTTTGGATTCTTTTCCCTGTTAGGTTATTGAAGAATATTGAGTAGCGTTCCTTGTGCTATCAGGTGTGTCATCGTTGATGAATTCTTTTTGATACATTAGTGTGTTTCTGTTAATCCCAACCTCCGACTTCATCCTTCCCCGTTCCCCAATTTCCCCCTCTGGGAACTCTACACTTCTTTTTTCCGTTTGTGAACCTGTGTTTCATGTCTGTACTGCATCCTTTGTATCCCTTTTTAGACTCCACATATAAGTGATATCCTGGAATATGTGTCTTTTTGTCTCTAAAGTACCAGAATTAGTGAGATCATCTACTGCTCCATCCATGTTGCTGCAAATAGCATGGGTTCATTTTGCTTTCTGGATGAGTGATAGTCGCCAGAATGTAAGTAGCACAACGTCTTTATCCATTCATCTCTCGCTGGACATTTCGGTCGTTTGTATGTCTGGGCTCTGGTAAAGAGTAGCACAACGTCCGTTGGGGTGCAAGTGTTTTATTCCAATGATTGTATTCTCTGGTTATACGGACTGGAGTGCGGTTTCCGTATCTCGTGGTAGCTCCAGTTTTTAGTTTAGTAAGGGACTTGCTAACTGATCTCCATACTGGCTATTATCAATTTACACTCCCACCAATAGCATAGTAGGGTTCCCTTTATTGCCTGCCCTCTTGAGTACTTACTCTTTTTAGGCTTTTTGAGGACTGCAGCCAGGGAACACCTCGTCTACGTTTCTTTGCATTCTCTAATCATGACAGATCCTGAGGATTTTTTCATTTGATGTGCTGTTTTTAAAACTACGTGTAAGTACCCCTGAGCTCTTGAAACATTTCTGCCTGAGAGTCGGGCCAGATTTGAGTTCATTTCAGATTAACTAGCCAAGGACATTTCTCGAGGGCAGGGGTCCTTTGCAGCCCCGCAGGCCTTGTGAATGTTAAGTGCCCTTGAGCACAGTTTTTCAATTTGTTGTTATAGGAAAAGGCCACAAGGTGGCAGCACTTCTTCATGTCCTCTGTGTTAACTTGGGCAAACACAATCTTAGAGGGAGTATTGGTGTTGGGTTGCAAATTGGAGTGGAATGTGGTTGAACACACACCACAGGGCTTGTTTATCTTTACCTCCTCCCCCTTACACTGCACCGCCAGTCCCCAGGCAAATCCCAAGCCTTGAAAATGTGCTATTCTGAGGGTGCTGTGGTTTGTAGGTGGGGTGATTCTAAGGAAGGAGGCTGGAGGTGGATACCCCACTAGCAGGAGCTGTGGAGATCCGGTGTCCTTTCACAGCTCCTCCCTCCCAGCGGTTCTACCATCATTTGGGTACACTAGGCTTTGCTTACCTGTAAGAGGGCTGTCTTGGATTGGGAGGTTGTGGTACCATGCAGAGCAGAAAGGGCAATAGAGGTCTAAGGGGCCGGTGATCTGGTGGCACGTGCTCCTTCCTGTCTCCCTCAGCGACAGCATACTCCAGCCTTGGGACCCAGGCCTGCTGAGGCTCTAGGGTTGTGTCATCAGCCCATTTCACAGAGGCCTGAGGGTAATAGAGTAGGCTGTTCTTACCTTTTTCTTGTTTTATAATTTAATACTGATTTTCTATTTCAGCATAGTTTATATACAGTGTTGTGTTTGAGTTCTACAGCAAGTTGATGCAGTTATGAATGTAGCTGTACCTGTAGTATTTTGGATTCTTTTCCCTGTTAGGTTATTGAAGAATATTGAGTAGCGTTCCCTGTGCTATCAGGTGTGTCGTCGTTGATGAATTCTTTTTGATACATTAGTGTGTTTCTGTTAATCCCAACCTCCGACTTCATCCTTCCCCGATCCCCAGTTTCCCCTTCTGGGAACTGTACACTTGTTTCTTCCGTTTCTGAACCTGTGTTTCCTTTGTATACTACATCCTGTGTATCCGTTTTTAGACTCCACATATAAGTGATGTCCTGGGATATGTGTCTTTCGGTCTCTAAATTACCAGAATTAGTGAGATCATCTACTGCTCCATCCATGTTGCTGCAAATAGCATGAGTTCATTTTGTTTTCTGGATGAGTGATAGTCGCCAAAATGTAAGTAGCACAACATCTTTATCCATTCATCTTTCGCTGGATATTTCGGTCGTTTGTATGTCTGGGCTATGGTAAAGAGTAGAACAATGTCCGTTGGGGTGCAAGTGTTTTATTCCAATGATGGTATTCTCTGGTTATACGAACTGGAGTGCGGTTTCCATATCTCGTGGTAGCTCCAGTTTTTCGTTTAGTGAGGGACTTGCTAACTGATCTCCATACTGGCTATTATCAATTTACACTCCCTCCAACAGCATAGTAGGGTTCCCTTTGTTTCCTGCCCTCTTGAGCACTTACTCTTTTTAGGCTTTTGGAGGACTGCAGCCAGGGAACACCTTGTCTACATTTCTTTGCATTCTCTGAACATGACAGATCCTGAGCATTTTTTCATTTGATGTGCTGTTTTTAAAAATACGTGTAACTACCATTGAGCCCTTGAAACATTTCTGCCTGAGAGTCGGGCCAGATTTGAGTTCATTTCAGATCAACTAGCCAAGGACATTTCTCGAGGGCAGGGGTCGTTTGCAGCCCCGCAGGCCTTGTGAATGTTAAGTGCCCTTGAGCACAGTTTTTCAAGTTGTTGTTACGGGAAAGCGCCACCAGGCAGCAGCACCTCTTCATGTCCTTTGTGTTAACTTGGGCAAAGGCAGCCTTAGAGGGAGTCTTGGTGTTGGGTTGCAAATTGCAGTGGAACGTGGCTGAACACACACCGCAGGGCTTGTGTATCTTTACCTCTTCCCCCTTACACTGCACCGCCAGACCCCAGGCCAATCCCAAGCCTTGCAAATGTGCTATTCGGAGGGTGCTCTGGTTTGTAGGTGAAGCGATTCTAAGGAAGGAGGCTGGAGGTGGATACCCCACTAGCAGGAGCTGCGGAGTTCTGGTGTCCTTTCACAGCTCCTCCCTCCCAGCGGGTCTACCATCATTTGGGTACACTAGGCTCTGCTTACCTGTAAGAGGGCTGTCTTGGATCGGGAGTTTGTGGTACCATGCAGAGGAGAATGGCCAATAGAGGTCCAAGGGGCCGCTGATCTGGTGGCACGTGCTCCTTCCTGTCTCCCTCAGCACCAGCATACCGCAGCCTTGGGACCCAGGCCTGCTGAGGCTCTACAGTTGTGACATCAGCCCACGTCACAGAGGCCTGAGGGTAATAGGTAGGCATTTCTTACCTTTTTCTTGTTTTATAATTTAATACTGATTTTCTATTTCAGCATAATTTATATACAATGTTGTGTCTATTTGAGTCCTACAGCAACTTGATGCAGTTCTAAATGTAGCTGTACCTGTAGTATTTCGGATTCTTTTCCCTGTTAGGTTATTGAAGAATATTGAGTAGCGTTCCCTGTGCTATCAGGTGCGTCATCGTTGATGAACTCTTTTTGATACATTACTGTGTTTCTGTTAATGCCAACCTCTTACTTCATCTTTCTCTGATCCCCAATTTCCCCCGATGGTAACTCTACATTTCGTGTCTCCGTTTGTGAGTCTGTGTTTGCTCTGTACATTACGTTCCTTGGTCTCCATTTTTCGACTGCACATGTAAGTGATATCTCGTGATATGTGTCTTTCTGTCTCTAATTTTCCCGAATTAGTGAGATCGTCTACTGCTCCATCCATGCTGCTACAAATAGCATGAGTTCATTTTGTTGTCTGGATGAGTGACAGTCCAGGGGTTATAGGTAGCACAACTTCTTTATCCAATCATCTCTCGCTGGACATTTTGGTCGTTTGGGTGTCTTGGCTATGGCAAAGAGTACCACAAGACCGTTGGGGGGGCTAGTGTTTTATTCCAATGATGGTATTCTCTTGTTATACAAACTGGAGTGGGGATGCCCAATCTCGTGGTAGCTCCAGTTTACAGTTTAGTAAGGAACATGCCTACTGATCTCCATACTGGCTGTTAGCAATTTACATTTCCACCAACAGCATAGTAGGATCCCCTTTTCTGCCTGCCCTCTTGAGCACTTACTCTTTTTAGGCTTTTTGAGGACTGTAGGGAGGGAACACCTCGTCTACGTTTGTTTGCATTCTCTAATCATGATAGATCCTGAACATCTTTTGATTTGATGTGCTGTTTTTTAAAAAGCGTGTGAGGATCATTGAGCTCTTGAAACATTTCTGCCTGGGAGTCGGGCCTGATTTGAATTCAGTTCACATTACCTAGCCCAGGACGTTGCTCAAGGGCAGGGGTCGTGTGCAGCCCTGCAGGCCTTGTGAATATTAAGTGCCCTTGAGCACAGTTTTTCAAGTTGTTGTTACAGGAAAGCGCCACAATGTGGCAGCCCTTCTTCGTGTCTTTTGTGTTAACTTGGGCAAACAGAGCCTTAGAGGGAGTCTTGGTGTTGGGTTGCAAATTGGAGTCGAACGTGGCTGAACACACACCACAGGGCTTGTGTGTGTTTACCTCTTCCCCCTTACCCTGCACAGCCAGACCCCAGGCAAATCCCAAGCCTTGCAAATGTGCTATTCGGAGGGTGCTGTGGTTTGTAGGTGGGGCGATTCTAAGGAAGGAGGCTGGAGGTACGAACCCCACTAGCAGGAGCTGTGGAGATCCGGTGTCCTTTCACAGCTCCTCCCTCCCAGCGGTTCCACCATCATTTGGGTACACTAGGCTTTGCTTACCTGTAAGAGGGCTGTCTTGGATCGCGAGGTTGTGGTACCATGCAGAGCAGAATGGGCAATAGAGGTCCAAGGGGCCGGTGATCTGGTGGCACGTCCTCCTTCCTGTCTCCCTCAGCAACAGCATACTCCAGCCTTGGGACCCAGGCCTGCTGAGGCTCTACAGTTGTGACATCAGCCCACGTCACAGAGGCCTGAGGGTAATAGGTAGGCATTTCTTACCTTTTTTTTGTTTTATAATTTAATACTGATTTTCTATTTCAGCATAATTTATATACAATGTTGTGTCTATTTGAGTCCTACAGCAACTTGATGCAGTTATAAATGTAGCTGTACCTGTAGTATTTCGGATTCTTTTCCCTGTTAGGTTATTGAAGAATATTGAGTAGCGTTCCCTGTGCTATCAGGTGTGTCATCGTTGATGAACTCTTTTTGATACATTACTGTGTTTCTGTTAATGCCAACCTCTTACTTCATCTTTCTCCGATCCCCAATTTCCCCCGATGGTAACTCTACATTTCGTGTCTCCGTTTGTGAGTCTGTGTTTGCTCTGTACATTACGTTCCTTGGTCTCCATTTTTCGACTGCACATGTAAGTGATATCTCGTGATATGTGTCTTTCTGTCTCTAATTTTCCCGAATTAGTGAGATCGTCTACTGCTCCATCCATGCTGCTACAAATAGCATGAGTTCATTTTGTTGTCTGGATGAGTGACAGTCCAGGGGTTATAGGTAGCACAACTTCTTTATCCAATCATCTCTCGCTGGACATTTTGGTCGTTTGGGTGTCTTGGCTATGGCAAAGAGTACCACAAGACCGTTGGGGGGGCTAGTGTTTTATTCCAATGATGGTATTCTCTTGTTATACAAACTGGAGTGGGGATGGCCAATCTCGTGGTAGCTCCAGTTTACAGTTTAGTAAGGAACATGCCTACTGATCTCCATACTGGCTGTTAGCAATTTACATTTCCACCAACAGCATAGTAGGATCCCCTTTTCTGCCTGCCCTCTTGAGCACTTACTCTTTTTAGGCTTTTTGAGGACTGTAGGGAGGGAACACCTCGTCTACGTTTGTTTGCATTCTCTAATCATGATAGATCCTGAACATCTTTTGATTTGATGTGCTGTTTTTTAAAAAGCGTGTGAGGATCATTGAGCTCTTGAAACATTTCTGCCTGGGAGTCGGGCCTGATTTGAATTCATTTCACATTACCTAGCCTAGGACGTTGCTCAAGGGCAGGGGTCCTGTGCAGCCCTGCAGGCCTTGTGAATATTAAGTGCCCTTGAGCACAGTTTTTCAAGTTGTTGTTACAGGAAAGCGCCACAATGTGGCAGCACTTCTTCGTGTCCTTTGTGTTAACTTGGGCAAACAGAGCCTTAGAGGGAGTCTTGGTGTTGGGTTGCAAATTGGAGTCGAACGTGGCTGAACACACACCACAGGGCTTGTGTGTGTTTACCTCTTCCCCCTTACCCTGCACAGCCAGACCCCAGGCAAATCCCAAGCCTTGCAAATGTGCTATTCGGAGGGTGCTGTGGTTTGTAGGTGGGGCGATTCTAAGGAAGGAGGCTGGAGGTACGAACCCCACTAGCAGGAGCTGTGGAGATCCGGTGTCCTTTCACAGCTCCTCTCTCCCAGCGGTTCTACCATCATTTGGGTACACTAGGCTTTGCTTACCTGTAAGAGGTCTGTCTTGGATCGGGAGGTTGTGGTTCCATGCAGAGCAGAATGGGCAATAGAGGTCCAAGGGGCCGGTGATCTGGTGGCACGTCCTCCTTCCTGTCTCCCTCAGCGACAGCATACTCCAGCCTTGGGACCCAGGCCTGCTGAGGCTCTAGGGTTGTGACATCAGCCCACGTCACAGAGGCCTGAGTGTAATAGAGTAGGCATTTCTTGCCTTTTTCTTGTTTTATAATTTAGTATTGATTTCCTATTTCAGCATAGTTTATATACAGTGTTGTGTTTGAGTTCGACAGCAAGGTGATGAGTTATGAATGTAGCTGTACCTGTAGTATTTTGGATTCTTTTCCCTGTTAGGTTATTGAAGAATATTGAGTAGCGTTCCTTGTGCTATCAGGTGTGTCATCGTTGATGAATTCTTTTTGATACATTAGTGTGTTTCTGTTAATCCCAACCTCCGACTTCATCCTTCCCCGTTCCCCAATTTCCCCCTCTGGGAACTCTACACTTCTTTTTTCCGTTTGTGAACCTGTGTTTCATGTCTGTACTGCATCCTTTGTATCCCTTTTTAGACTCCACATATAAGTGATATCCTGGAATATGTGTCTTTTTGTCTCTAAAGTACCAGAATTAGTGAGATCATCTACTGCTCCATCCATGTTGCTGCAAATAGCATGGGTTCATTTTGCTTTCTGGATGAGTGATAGTCGCCAGAATGTAAGTAGCACAACGTCTTTATCCATTCATCTCTCGCTGGACATTTCGGTCGTTTGTATGTCTGGGCTCTGGTAAAGAGTAGCACAACGTCCGTTGGGGTGCAAGTGTTTTATTCCAATGATGGTATTCTCTGGTTATACGGACTGGAGTGCGGTTTCCGTATCTCGTGGTAGCTCCAGTTTTTAGTTTAGTAAGGGACTTGCTAACTGATCTCCATACTGGCTATTATCAATTTACACTCCCACCAATAGCATAGTAGGGTTCCCTTTATTGCCTGCCCTCTTGAGTACTTACTCTTTTTAGGCTTTTTGAGGACTGCAGCCAGGGAACACCTCGTCTACGTTTCTTTGCATTCTCTAATCATGACAGATCCTGAGGATTTTTTCATTTGATGTGCTGTTTTTAAAACTACGTGTAAGTACCACTGAGCTCTTGAAACATTTCTGCCTGAGAGTCGGGCCAGATTTGAGTTCATTTCAGATTAACTAGCCAAGGACATTTCTCGAGGGCAGGGGTCCTTTGCAGCCCCGCAGGCCTTGTGAATGTTAAGTGCCCTTGAGCACAGTTTTTCAATTTGTTGTTATAGGAAAAGGCCACAAGGCGGCAGCACTTCTTCATGTCCTCTGTGTTAACTTGGGCAAACACAATCTTAGAGGGAGTATTGGTGTTGGGTTGCAAATTGGAGTGGAATGTGGTTGAACACACACCACAGGGCTTGTTTATCTTTACCTCCTCCCCCTTACACTGCACCGCCAGTCCCCAGGCAAATCCCAAGCCTTGAAAATGTGCTATTCTGAGGGTGCTGTGGTTTGTAGGTGGGGTGATTCTAAGGAAGGAGGCTGGAGGTGGATACCCCACTAGCAGGAGCTGTGGAGATCCGGTGTCCTTTCACAGCTCCTCCCTCCCAGCGGTTCTACCATCATTTGGGTACACTAGGCTTTGCTTACCTGTAAGAGGGCTGTCTTGGATCGGGAGGTTGTGGTACCATGCAGAGCAGAAAGGGCAATAGAGGTCTAAGGGGCCGGTGATCTGGTGGCACGTGCTCCTTCCTGTCTCCCTCAGCGACAGCATACTCCAGCCTTGGGACCCAGGCCTGCTGAGGCTCTAGGGTTGTGTCATCAGCCCATGTCACAGAGGCCTGAGGGTAATAGAGTAGGCTGTTCTTACCTTTTTCTTGTTTTATAATTTAATAATGATTTTCTATTTCAGCATAGTTTATATACAGTGTTGTGTTTGAGTTCTACAGCAAGTTGATGTAGTTATGAATGTAGCTGTACCTGTAGTATTTTGGATTCTTTTCCCTGTTAGGTTATTGAAGAATATTGAGTAGCGTTCCCTGTGCTATCAGGTGTGTCGTCGTTGATGAATTCTTTTTGATACATTAGTGTGTTTCTGTTAATCCCAACCTCCGACTTCATCCTTCCCCGATCCCCAGTTTCCCCTTCTGGGAACTGTACACTTGTTTCTTCCGTTTCTGAACCTGTGTTTCCTTTGTATACTACATCCTGTGTATCCGTTTTTAGACTCCACATATAAGTGATGTCCTGGGATATGTGTCTTTCGGTCTCTAAATTACCAGAATTAGTGAGATCATCTACTGCTCCATCCATGTTGCTGCAAATAGCATGAGTTCATTTTGTTTTCTGGATGAGTGATAGTCGCCAAAATGTAAGTAGCACAACATCTTTATCCATTCATCTTTCGCTGGATATTTCGGTCGTTTGTATGTCTGGGCTATGGTAAAGAGTAGAACAATGTCCGTTGGGGTGCAAGTGTTTTATTCCAATGATGGTATTCTCTGGTTATACGAACTGGAGTGCGGTTTCCATATCTCGTGGTAGCTCCAGTTTTTCGTTTAGTGAGGGACTTGCTAACTGATCTCCATACTGGCTATTATCAATTTACACTCCCTCCAACAGCATAGTAGGGTTCCCTTTATTTCCTGCCCTCTTGAGCACTTACTCTTTTTAGGCTTTTGGAGGACTGCAGCCAGGGAACACCTTGTCTACATTTCTTTGCATTCTCTGAACATGACAGATCCTGAGCATTTTTTCATTTGATGTGCTGTTTTTAAAAATACGTGTAACTACCATTGAGCCCTTGAAACATTTCTGCCTGAGAGTCGGGCTAGATTTGAGTTCATTTCAGATCAACTAGCCAAGGACATTTCTCGAGGGCAGGGGTCGTTTGCAGCCCCGCAGGCCTTGTGAATGTTAAGTGCCCTTGAGCACAGTTTTTCAAGTTGTTGTTACGGGAAAGCGCCACCAGGCAGCAGCACTTCTTCATGTCCTTTGTGTTAACTTGGGCAAAGGCAGCCTTAGAGGGAGTCTTGGTGTTGGGTTGCAAATTGCAGTGGAACGTGGCTGAACACACACCGCAGGGCTTGTGTATCTTTACCTGTTCCCCCTTACACTGCACCGCCAGACCCCAGGCCAATCCCAAGCCTTGCAAATGTGCTATTCGGAGGGTGCTCTGGTTTGTAGGTGAAGCGATTCTAAGGAAGGAGGCTGGAGGTGGATACCCCACTAGCAGGAGCTGCGGAGATCTGGTGTCCTTTCACAGCTCCTCCCTCCCAGCGGGTCTACCATCATTTGGGTACACTAGGCTCTGCTTACCTGTAAGAGGGCTGTCTTGGATCGGGAGTTTGTGGTACCATGCAGAGGAGAATGGCCAATAGAGGTCCAAGGGGCCGCTGATCTGGTGGCACGTGCTCCTTCCTGTCTCCCTCAGCACCAGCATACCGCAGCCTTGGGACCCAGGCCTGCTGAGGCTCTACAGTTGTGACATCAGCCCACGTCACAGAGGCCTGAGGGTAATAGGTAGGCATTTCTTACCTTTTTCTTGTTTTATAATTTAATACTGATTTTCTATTTCAGCATAATTTATATACAATGTTGTGTCTATTTGAGTCCTACAGCAACTTGATGCAGTTCTAAATGTAGCTGTACCTGTAGTATTTCGGATTCTTTTCCCTGTTAGGTTATTGAAGAATATTGAGTAGCGTTCCCTGTGCTATCAGGTGCGTCATCGTTGATGAACTCTTTTTGATACATTACTGTGTTTCTGTTAATGCCAACCTCTTACTTCATCTTTCTCCGATCCCCAATTTCCCCCGATGGTAACTCTACATTTCGTGTCTCCGTTTGTGAGTCTGTGTTTGCTCTGTACATTACGTTCCTTGGTCTCCATTTTTCGACTGCACATGTAAGTGATATCTCGTGATATGTGTCTTTCTGTCTCTAATTTTCCCGAATTAGTGAGATCGTCTACTGCTCCATCCATGCTGCTACAAATAGCATGAGTTCATTTTGTTGTCTGGATGAGTGACAGTCCAGGGGTTATAGGTAGCACAACTTCTTTATCCAATCATTTCTCGCTGGACATTTTGGTCGTTTGGGTGTCTTGGCTATGGCAAAGAGTACCACAACGACCGTTGGCGGGGCATGTGTTTTATTCCAATGATGGTATTCTCTTGTTATACAAACTGGAGTGGGGATGCCCAATCTCGTGGTAGCTCCAGTTTACAGTTTAGTAAGGAACATGCCTACTGATCTCCATACTGGCTGTTAGCAATTTACATTTCCACCAACAGCATAGTAGGATCCCCTTTTCTGCCTGCCCTCTTGAGCACTTACTCTTTTTAGGCTTTTTGAGGACTGTAGGGAGGGAACACCTCGTCTACGTTTGTTTGCATTCTCTAATCATGATAGATCCTGAACATCTTTTGATTTGATGTGCTGTTTTTTAAAAAGCGTGTGAGGATCATTGAGCTCTTGAAACATTTCTGCCTGGGAGTCGGGCCTGATTTGAATTCATTTCACATTACCTAGCCCAGGACTTTGCTCAAGGGCAGGGGTCGTTTGCAGCCCCGAAGGCCTTGTGAATATTAAGTGCCCTTGAGCACAGTTTTTCAAGTTGTTGTTACAGGAAAGCGCCACAATGTGGCAGCACTTCTTCGTGTCCTCTGTGTTAACTTGGGCAAACAGAGCCTTAGAGGGAGTCTTGGTGTTGGGTTGCAAATTGGAGTCGAACGTGGCTGAACACACACCACAGGGCTTGTGTGTGTTTACCTCTTCCCCCTTACCCTGCACAGCCAGACCCCAGGCAAATCCCAAGCCTTGCAAATGTGCTATTCGGAGGGTGCTGTGGTTTGTAGGTGGGGCGATTCTAAGGAAGGAGGCTGGAGGTACGAACCCCACTAGCAGGAGCTGTGGAGATCCGGTGTCCTTTCACAGCTCCTCCCTCCCAGCGGTTCCACCATCATTTGGGTACACTAGGCTTTGCTTACCTGTAAGAGGGCTGTCTTGGATCGCGAGGTTGTGGTACCATGCAGAGCAGAATGGGCAATAGAGGTCCAAGGGGCCGGTGATCTGGTGGCACGTCCTCCTTCCTGTCTCCCTCAGCAACAGCATACTCCAGCCTTGGGACCCAGGCCTGCTGAGGCTCTACAGTTGTGACATCAGCCCACGTCACAGAGGCCTGAGGGTAATAGGTAGGCATTTCTTACCTTTTTTTTGTTTTATAATTTAATACTGATTTTCTATTTCAGCATAATTTATATACAATGTTGTGTCTATTTGAGTCCTACAGCAACTTGATGCAGTTATAAATGTAGCTGTACCTGTAGTATTTCGGATTCTTTTCCCTGTTAGGTTATTGAAGAATATTGAGTAGCGTTCCCTGTGCTATCAGGTGTGTCATCGTTGATGAACTCTTTTTGATACATTACTGTGTTTCTGTTAATGCCAACCTCTTACTTCATCTTTCTCCGATCCCCAATTTCCCCCGATGGTAACTCTACATTTCGTGTCTCCGTTTGTGAGTCTGTGTTTGCTCTGTACATTACGTTCCTTGGTCTCCATTTTTCGACTGCACATGTAAGTGATATCTCGTGATATGTGTCTTTCTGTCTCTAATTTTCCCGAATTAGTGAGATCGTCTACTGCTCCATCCATGCTGCTACAAATAGCATGAGTTCATTTTGTTGTCTGGATGAGTGACAGTCCAGGGGTTATAGGTAGCACAACTTCTTTATCCAATCATCTCTCGCTGGACATTTTGGTCGTTTGGGTGTCTTGGCTATGGCAAAGAGTACCACAAGACCGTTGGGGGGGCTAGTGTTTTATTCCAATGATGGTATTCTCTTGTTATACAAACTGGAGTGGGGATGGCCAATCTCGTGGTAGCTCCAGTTTACAGTTTAGTAAGGAACATGCCTACTGATCTCCATACTGGCTGTTAGCAATTTACATTTCCACCAACAGCATAGTAGGATCCCCTTTTCTGCCTGCCCTCTTGAGCACTTACTCTTTTTAGGCTTTTTGAGGACTGTAGGGAGGGAACACCTCGTCTACGTTTGTTTGCATTCTCTAATCATGATAGATCCTGAACATCTTTTGATTTGATGTGCTGTTTTTTAAAAAGCGTGTGAGGATCATTGAGCTCTTGAAACATTTCTGCCTGGGAGTCGGGCCTGATTTGAATTCATTTCACATTACCTAGCCTAGGACGTTGCTCAAGGGCAGGGGTCCTGTGCAGCCCTGCAGGCCTTGTGAATATTAAGTGCCCTTGAGCACAGTTTTTCAAGTTGTTGTTACAGGAAAGCGCCACAATGTGGCAGCACTTCTTCGTGTCCTTTGTGTTAACTTGGGCAAACAGAGCCTTAGAGGGAGTCTTGGTGTTGGGTTGCAAATTGGAGTCGAACGTGGCTGAACACACACCACAGGGCTTGTGTGTGTTTACCTCTTCCCCCTTACCCTGCACAGCCAGACCCCAGGCAAATCCCAAGCCTTGCAAATGTGCTATTCGGAGGGTGCTGTGGTTTGTAGGTGGGGCGATTCTAAGGAAGGAGGCTGGAGGTACGAACCCCACTAGCAGGAGCTGTGGAGATCCGGTGTCCTTTCACAGCTCCTCTCTCCCAGCGGTTCTACCATCATTTGGGTACACTAGGCTTTGCTTACCTGTAAGAGGTCTGTCTTGGATCGGGAGGTTGTGGTTCCATGCAGAGCAGAATGGGCAATAGAGGTCCAAGGGGCCGGTGATCTGGTGGCACGTCCTCCTTCCTGTCTCCCTCAGCGACAGCATACTCCAGCCTTGGGACCCAGGCCTGCTGAGGCTCTAGGGTTGTGACATCAGCCCACGTCACAGAGGCCTGAGTGTAATAGAGTAGGCATTTCTTGCCTTTTTCTTGTTTTATAATTTAGTATTGATTTCCTATTTCAGCATAGTTTATATACAGTGTTGTGTTTGAGTTCGACAGCAAGGTGATGAGTTATGAATGTAGCTGTACCTGTAGTATTTTGGATTCTTTTCCCTGTTAGGTTATTGAAGAATATTGAGTAGCGTTCCTTGTGCTATCAGGTGTGTCATCGTTGATGAATTCTTTTTGATACATTAGTGTGTTTCTGTTAATCCCAACCTCCGACTTCATCCTTCCCCGTTCCCCAATTTCCCCCTCTGGGAACTCTACACTTCTTTTTTCCGTTTGTGAACCTGTGTTTCATGTCTGTACTGCATCCTTTGTATCCCTTTTTAGACTCCACATATAAGTGATATCCTGGAATATGTGTCTTTTTGTCTCTAAAGTACCAGAATTAGTGAGATCATCTACTGCTCCATCCATGTTGCTGCAAATAGCATGGGTTCATTTTGCTTTCTGGATGAGTGATAGTCGCCAGAATGTAAGTAGCACAACGTCTTTATCCATTCATCTCTCGCTGGACATTTCGGTCGTTTGTATGTCTGGGCTCTGGTAAAGAGTAGCACAACGTCCGTTGGGGTGCAAGTGTTTTATTCCAATGATGGTATTCTCTGGTTATACGGACTGGAGTGCGGTTTCCGTATCTCGTGGTAGCTCCAGTTTTTAGTTTAGTAAGGGACTTGCTAACTGATCTCCATACTGGCTATTATCAATTTACACTCCCACCAATAGCATAGTAGGGTTCCCTTTATTGCCTGCCCTCTTGAGTACTTACTCTTTTTAGGCTTTTTGAGGACTGCAGCCAGGGAACACCTCGTCTACGTTTCTTTGCATTCTCTAATCATGACAGATCCTGAGGATTTTTTCATTTGATGTGCTGTTTTTAAAACTACGTGTAAGTACCACTGAGCTCTTGAAACATTTCTGCCTGAGAGTCGGGCCAGATTTGAGTTCATTTCAGATTAACTAGCCAAGGACATTTCTCGAGGGCAGGGGTCCTTTGCAGCCCCGCAGGCCTTGTGAATGTTAAGTGCCCTTGAGCACAGTTTTTCAATTTGTTGTTATAGGAAAAGGCCACAAGGCGGCAGCACTTCTTCATGTCCTCTGTGTTAACTTGGGCAAACACAATCTTAGAGGGAGTATTGGTGTTGGGTTGCAAATTGGAGTGGAATGTGGTTGAACACACACCACAGGGCTTGTTTATCTTTACCTCCTCCCCCTTACACTGCACCGCCAGTCCCCAGGCAAATCCCAAGCCTTGAAAATGTGCTATTCTGAGGGTGCTGTGGTTTGTAGGTGGGGTGATTCTAAGGAAGGAGGCTGGAGGTGGATACCCCACTAGCAGGAGCTGTGGAGATCCGGTGTCCTTTCACAGCTCCTCCCTCCCAGCGGTTCTACCATCATTTGGGTACACTAGGCTTTGCTTACCTGTAAGAGGGCTGTCTTGGATCGGGAGGTTGTGGTACCATGCAGAGCAGAAAGGGCAATAGAGGTCTAAGGGGCCGGTGATCTGGTGGCACGTGCTCCTTCCTGTCTCCCTCAGCGACAGCATACTCCAGCCTTGGGACCCAGGCCTGCTGAGGCTCTAGGGTTGTGTCATCAGCCCATGTCACAGAGGCCTGAGGGTAATAGAGTAGGCTGTTCTTACCTTTTTCTTGTTTTATAATTTAATAATGATTTTCTATTTCAGCATAGTTTATATACAGTGTTGTGTTTGAGTTCTACAGCAAGTTGATGTAGTTATGAATGTAGCTGTACCTGTAGTATTTTGGATTCTTTTCCCTGTTAGGTTATTGAAGAATATTGAGTAGCGTTCCCTGTGCTATCAGGTGTGTCGTCGTTGATGAATTCTTTTTGATACATTAGTGTGTTTCTGTTAATCCCAACCTCCGACTTCATCCTTCCCCGATCCCCAGTTTCCCCTTCTGGGAACTGTACACTTGTTTCTTCCGTTTCTGAACCTGTGTTTCCTTTGTATACTACATCCTGTGTATCCGTTTTTAGACTCCACATATAAGTGATGTCCTGGGATATGTGTCTTTCGGTCTCTAAATTACCAGAATTAGTGAGATCATCTACTGCTCCATCCATGTTGCTGCAAATAGCATGAGTTCATTTTGTTTTCTGGATGAGTGATAGTCGCCAAAATGTAAGTAGCACAACATCTTTATCCATTCATCTTTCGCTGGATATTTCGGTCGTTTGTATGTCTGGGCTATGGTAAAGAGTAGAACAATGTCCGTTGGGGTGCAAGTGTTTTATTCCAATGATGGTATTCTCTGGTTATACGAACTGGAGTGCGGTTTCCATATCTCGTGGTAGCTCCAGTTTTTCGTTTAGTGAGGGACTTGCTAACTGATCTCCATACTGGCTATTATCAATTTACACTCCCTCCAACAGCATAGTAGGGTTCCCTTTATTTCCTGCCCTCTTGAGCACTTACTCTTTTTAGGCTTTTGGAGGACTGCAGCCAGGGAACACCTTGTCTACATTTCTTTGCATTCTCTGAACATGACAGATCCTGAGCATTTTTTCATTTGATGTGCTGTTTTTAAAAATACGTGTAACTACCATTGAGCCCTTGAAACATTTCTGCCTGAGAGTCGGGCCAGATTTGAGTTCATTTCAGATCAACTAGCCAAGGACATTTCTCGAGGGCAGGGGTCGTTTGCAGCCCCGCAGGCCTTGTGAATGTTAAGTGCCCTTGAGCACAGTTTTTCAAGTTGTTGTTACGGGAAAGCGCCACCAGGCAGCAGCACTTCTTCATGTCCTTTGTGTTAACTTGGGCAAAGGCAGCCTTAGAGGGAGTCTTGGTGTTGGGTTGCAAATTGCAGTGGAACGTGGCTGAACACACACCGCAGGGCTTGTGTATCTTTACCTGTTCCCCCTTACACTGCACCGCCAGACCCCAGGCCAATCCCAAGCCTTGCAAATGTGCTATTCGGAGGGTGCTCTGGTTTGTAGGTGAAGCGATTCTAAGGAAGGAGGCTGGAGGTGGATACCCCACTAGCAGGAGCTGCGGAGATCTGGTGTCCTTTCACAGCTCCTCCCTCCCAGCGGGTCTACCATCATTTGGGTACACTAGGCTCTGCTTACCTGTAAGAGGGCTGTCTTGGATCGGGAGTTTGTGGTACCATGCAGAGGAGAATGGCCAATAGAGGTCCAAGGGGCCGCTGATCTGGTGGCACGTGCTCCTTCCTGTCTCCCTCAGCACCAGCATACCGCAGCCTTGGGACCCAGGCCTGCTGAGGCTCTACAGTTGTGACATCAGCCCACGTCACAGAGGCCTGAGGGTAATAGGTAGGCATTTCTTACCTTTTTCTTGTTTTATAATTTAATACTGATTTTCTATTTCAGCATAATTTATATACAATGTTGTGTCTATTTGAGTCCTACAGCAACTTGATGCAGTTCTAAATGTAGCTGTACCTGTAGTATTTCGGATTCTTTTCCCTGTTAGGTTATTGAAGAATATTGAGTAGCGTTCCCTGTGCTATCAGGTGCGTCATCGTTGATGAACTCTTTTTGATACATTACTGTGTTTCTGTTAATGCCAACCTCTTACTTCATCTTTCTCCGATCCCCAATTTCCCCCGATGGTAACTCTACATTTCGTGTCTCCGTTTGTGAGTCTGTGTTTGCTCTGTACATTACGTTCCTTGGTCTCCATTTTTCGACTGCACATGTAAGTGATATCTCGTGATATGTGTCTTTCTGTCTCTAATTTTCCCGAATTAGTGAGATCGTCTACTGCTCCATCCATGCTGCTACAAATAGCATGAGTTCATTTTGTTGTCTGGATGAGTGACAGTCCAGGGGTTATAGGTAGCACAACTTCTTTATCCAATCATTTCTCGCTGGACATTTTGGTCGTTTGGGTGTCTTGGCTATGGCAAAGAGTACCACAACGACCGTTGGCGGGGCATGTGTTTTATTCCAATGATGGTATTCTCTTGTTATACAAACTGGAGTGGGGATGCCCAATCTCGTGGTAGCTCCAGTTTACAGTTTAGTAAGGAACATGCCTACTGATCTCCATACTGGCTGTTAGCAATTTACATTTCCACCAACAGCATAGTAGGATCCCCTTTTCTGCCTGCCCTCTTGAGCACTTACTCTTTTTAGGCTTTTTGAGGACTGTAGGGAGGGAACACCTCGTCTACGTTTGTTTGCATTCTCTAATCATGATAGATCCTGAACATCTTTTGATTTGATGTGCTGTTTTTTAAAAAGCGTGTGAGGATCATTGAGCTCTTGAAACATTTCTGCCTGGGAGTCGGGCCTGATTTGAATTCATTTCACATTACCTAGCCCAGGACGTTGCTCAAGGGCAGGGGTCGTTTGCAGCCCCGAAGGCCTTGTGAATATTAAGTGCCCTTGAGCACAGTTTTTCAAGTTGTTGTTACAGGAAAGCGCCACAATGTGGCAGCACTTCTTCGTGTCCTCTGTGTTAACTTGGGCAAACAGAGCCTTAGAGGGAGTCTTGGTGTTGGGTTGCAAATTGGAGTCGAACGTGGCTGAACAAACACCACAGGACTTGTGTGTGTTTACCTCTTCCCCCTAAACCTGCACAGCCAGACCCCAGGCAAATCCCAAGCCTTGCAAATGTGCTATTCGGAGGGTGCTGTGGTTTGTAGGTGGGGCGATTCTAAGGAAGGAGGCTGGAGGTACGAACCCCACTAGCAGGAGCTGTGGAGATCCGGTGTCCTTTCACAGCTCCTCCCTCCCAGCGGTTCTACCATCATTTGGGTACACTAGGCTTTGCTTACCTGTAAGAGGACTGTCTTGGATCGGGAGGTTGTGGTTCCATGCAGAGCAGAATGGGCAATAGAGGTCCAAGGGGCCGGTGATCTGGTGGCACGTCCTCCTTCCTGTCTCCCTCAGCAACAGCATACTCCAGCCTTGGGACCCAGGCCTGCTGAGGCTCTAGGGTTGTGACATCAGCCCACGCCACAGAGGCCTGAGTGTAATAGAGTAGGCATTTCTTGCCTTTTTCTTGTTTTATAATTTAGTATTGATTTCCTATTTCAGCATAGTTTATATACAGTGTTGTGTTTGAGTTCGACAGCAAGGTGATGAGTTATGAATGTAGCTGTACCTGTAGTATTTTGGATTCTTTTCCCTGTTAGGTTATTGAAGAATATTGAGTAGCGTTCCTTGTGCTATCAGGTGTGTCATCGTTGATGAATTCTTTTTGATACATTAGTGTGTTTTTGTTAATCCCAACCTCTGACTTCATCCTTCCTTGTTCCCCAATTTCCCCCTCTGGGAACTCTACACTTCTTTTTTCCGTTTGTGAACCTGTGTTTCATGTCTGTACTGCATCCTTTGTATCCCTTTTTAGACTCCACATATAAGTGATATCCTGGAATATGTGTCTTTTTGTCTCTAAATTACCAGAATTAGTGAGATCATCTACTGCTCCATCCATGTTGCTGCAAATAGCATGGGTTCATTTTGCTTTCTGGATGAGTGATAGTCGCCAGAATGTAAGTAGCACAACGTCTTTATTCATTCATCTCGCTGGACATTTCGGTCGTTTGTATGTCTGGGCTCTGGTAAAGAGTAGCACATCGTCCGTTGGGGTGCAAGGGTTTTATTCCAATGATGGTATTCTCTGGTTATACGGACTGGAGTGCGGTTTCCGTATCTCGTGGTAGCTCCAGTTTTTAGTTTAGTAAGGGACTTGCTAACTGATCTCCATACTGGCTATTATCAATTTACACTCCCACCAATAGCATAGTAGGGTTCCCTTTATTGCCTGCCCTCTTGAGTACTTACTCTTTTTAGGCTTTTTGAGGACTGCAGCCAGGGAACACCTCGTCTACGTTTCTTTGCATTCTCTAATCATGACAGATCCTGAGGATTTTTTCATCTGATGTGCTGTTTTTAAAACTACGTGTAAGTACCACTGAGCTCTTGAAACATTTCTGCCTGAGAGTCGGGCCAGATTTGAGTTCATTTCAGATTAACTAGCCAAGGACATTTCTCGAGGGCAGGGGTCGTTTGCAGCCCCGCAGGCCTTGTGAATGTTAAGTGCCCTTGAGCACAGTTTTTCAATTTGTTGTTATAGGAAAAGGCCACAAGGCGGCAGCACTTCTTCATGTCCTCTGTGTTAACTTGGGCAAACACAATCTTAGAGGGAGTATTGGTGTTGGGTTGCAAATTGGAGTGGAATGTGGTTGAACACACACCACAGGGCTTGTTTATCTTTACCTCCTCCCCCTTACAGTGCACCGCCAGTCCCCAGGCAAATCCCAAGCCTTGAAAATGTGCTATTCTGAGGGTGCTGTGGTTTGTAGGTGGGGTGATTCTAAGGAAGGAGGCTGGAGGTGGATACCCCACTAGCAGGAGCTGTGGAGATCCAGTGTCCTTTCACAGCTCCTCCCTCCCAGCGGTTCTACCATCATTTGGGTACACTAGGCTTTGCTTACCTGTAAGAGGGCTGTCTTGGATCGGGAGGTTGTGGTACCATGCAGAGCAGAATGGGCAATAGAGGTCTAAGGGGCCGGTGATCTGGTGGCACATGCTCCTTCCTGTCTCCCTCAGCGACAGCATACTCCAGCCTTGGGACCCAGGCCTGCTGAGGCTCTACAGTTGTGACATCAGCCCACGTCACAGAGGCCTGAGGGTAATAGGTAGGCATTTCTTACCTTTTTTTTGTTTTATAATTTAATACTGGTTTTCTATTTCAGCATAATTTATATACAATGTTGTGTCTATTTGAGTCCTACAGCAACTTGATGCAGTTCTAAATGTAGCTGTACCTGTAGTATTTCGGATTCTTTTCCCTGTTAGGTTATTGAAGAATATTGAGTAGCGTTCCCTGTGCTATCAGGTGTGTCATCGTTGATGAACTCTTTTTGATACATTACTGTGTTTCTGTTAATGCCAACCTCTTACTTCATCTTTCTCCGATCCCCAATTTCCCCCGATGGTAACTCTACATTTCGTGTCTCCGTTTGTGAGTCTGTGTTTGCTCTGTACATTACGTTCCTTGGTCTCCATTTTTCGACTGCACATGTAAGTGATATCTCGCGATATGTGTCTTTCTGTCTCTAATTTTCCCGAATTAGTGAGATCGTCTACTGCTCCATCCATGCTGCTACAAATAGCATGAGTTCATTTTGTTGTCTGGATGAGTGACAGTCCAGGGGTTATAGGTAGCACAACTTCTTTATCCAATCATCTCTCGCTGGACATTTTGGTCGTTTGGGTGTCTTGGCTATGGCAAAGAGTACCACAAGACCGTTGGGGGGGCTAGTGTTTTATTCCAATGATGGTATTCTCTTGTTATACAAACTGGAGTGGGGATGGCCAATCTCGTGGTAGCTCCAGTTTACAGTTTAGTAAGGAACATGCCTACTGATCTCCATACTGGCTGTTAGCAATTTACATTTCCACCAACAGCATAGTAGGATCCCCTTTTCTGCCTGCCCTCTTGAGCACTTACTCTTTTTAGGCTTTTTGAGGACTGTAGGGAGGGAACACCTCGTCTACGTTTGTTTGCATTCTCTAATCATGATAGATCCTGAACATCTTTTGATTTGATGTGCTGTTTTTTAAAAAGCGTGTGAGGATCATTGAGCTCTTGAAACATTTCTGCCTGGGAGTCGGGCCTGATTTGAATTCAGTTCACATTACCTAGCCCAGGACGTTGCTCAAGGGCAGGGGTCGTGTGCAGCCCTGCAGGCCTTGTGAATATTAAGTGCCCTTGAGCACAGTTTTTCAAGTTGTTGTTACAGGAAAGCGCCACAATGTGGCAGCCCTTCTTCGTGTCCTTTGTGTTAACTTGGGCAAACAGAGCCTTAGAGGGAGTCTTGGTGTTGGGTTGCAAATTGGAGTCGAACGTGGCTGAACACACACCACAGGGCTTGTGTGTGTTTACCTCTTCCCCCTTACCCTGCACAGCCAGACCCCAGGCAAATCCCAAGCCTTGCAAATGTGCTATTCGGAGGGTGCTGTGGTTTGTAGGTGGGGCGATTCTAAGGAAGGAGGCTGGAGGTACGAACCCCACTAGCAGGAGCTGTGGAGATCCGGTGTCCTTTCACAGCTCCTCTCTCCCAGCGGTTCTACCATCATTTGGGTACACTAGGCTTTGCTTACCTGTAAGAGGTCTGTCTTGGATCGGGAGGTTGTGGTTCCATGCAGAGCAGAATGGGCAATAGAGGTCCAAGGGGCCGGTGATCTGGTGGCACGTCCTCCTTCCTGTCTCCCTCAGCGACAGCATACTCCAGCCTTGGGACCCAGGCCTGCTGAGGCTCTAGGGTTGTGACATCAGCCCACGTCACAGAGGCCTGAGTGTAATAGAGTAGGCATTTCTTGCCTTTTTCTTGTTTTATAATTTAGTATTGATTTCCTATTTCAGCATAGTTTATATACAGTGTTGTGTTTGAGTTCGACAGCAAGGTGATGAGTTATGAATGTAGCTGTACCTGTAGTATTTTGGATTCTTTTCCCTGTTAGGTTATTGAAGAATATTGAGTAGCGTTCCTTGTGCTATCAGGTGTGTCATCGTTGATGAATTCTTTTTGATACATTAGTGTGTTTCTGTTAATCCCAACCTCCGACTTCATCCTTCCCCGTTCCCCAATTTCCCCCTCTGGGAACTCTACACTTCTTTTTTCCGTTTGTGAACCTGTGTTTCATGTCTGTACTGCATCCTTTGTATCCCTTTTTAGACTCCACATATAAGTGATATCCTGGAATATGTGTCTTTTTGTCTCTAAATTACCAGAATTAGTGAGATCATCTACTGCTCCATCCATGTTGCTGCAAATAGCATGGGTTCATTTTGCTTTCTGGATGAGTGATAGTCGCCAGAATGTAAGTAGCACAACGTCTTTATCCATTCATCTCTCGCTGGACATTTCGGTCGTTTGTATGTCTGGGCTATGGTAAAGAGTAGCACATCGTCCGTTGGGGTGCAAGTGTTTTATTCCAATGATGGTATTCTCTGGTTATATGGACTGGAGTGCGGTTTCCGTATGTCGTGGTAGCTCCAGTTTTTAGTTTAGTAAGGGACTTGCTAACTGATCTCCATACTGGCTATTATCAATTTACACTCCCACCAATAGCATAGTAGTGTTCCCTTTATTGCCTGCCCTCTTGAGTACTTACTCTTTTTAGGCTTTTTGAGGACTGCAGCCAGGGAACACCTCGTCTACGTTTCTTTGCATTCTCTAATCATGACAGATCCTGAGGATTTTTTCATTTGATGTGCTGTTTTTAAAACTACGTGTAAGTACCACTGAGCTCTTGAAACATTTCTGCCTGAGAGTCGGGCCAGATTTGAGTTCATTTCAGATTAACTAGCCAAGGACATTTCTCGAGGGCAGGGGTCCTTTGCAGCCCCGCAGGCCTTGTGAATGTTAAGTGCCCTTGGGCACAGTTTTTCAATTTGCTGTTATAGGAAAAGGCCACAAGGCGGCAGCACTTCTTCATGTCCTCTGTGTTAACTTGGGCAAACACAACCTTAGAGGGAGTCTTGGTGTTGGGTTGCAAATTGGAGTCGAATGTGGTTGAACACACACCGCAGGGCTTGTGTATCTTTACCTCCTCCCCCTTACACTGCACCGCCAGTCCCCAGGCAAATCCCAAGCCTTGAAAATGTGCTATTCTGAGGGTGCTGTGGTTTGTAGGTGGGGTGATTCTAAGGAAGGAGGCTGGAGGTGGATACCCCACTAGCAGGAGCTGTGGAGATCCGGTGTCCTTTCACAGCTCCTCCCTCCCAGCGGTTCTACCATCATTTGGGTACACTAGGCTTTGCTTACCTGTAAGAGGGCTGTCTTGGATCGGGAGGTTGTGGTACCATGCAGAGCAGAAAGGGCAATAGAGGTCTAAGGGGCCGGTGATCTGGTGGCACGTGCTCCTTCCTGTCTCCCTCAGCGACAGCATACTCCAGCCTTGGGACCCAGGCCTGCTGAGGCTCTAGGGTTGTGTCATCAGCCCATGTCACAGAGGCCTGAGGGTAATAGAGTAGGCTGTTCTTACGTTTTTCTTGTTTTATAATTTAATACTGATTTTCTATTTCAGCATAGTTTATATACAGTGTTGTGTTTGAGTTCTAAAGCAAGTTGATGCAGTTATGAATGTAGCTGTACCTGTAGTATTTTGGATTCTTTTCCCTGTTAGGTTATTGAAGAATATTGAGTAGCGTTCCCTGTGCTATCAGGTGTGTCGTCGTTGATGAATTCTTTTTGATACATTAGTGTGTTTCTGTTAATCCCAACCTCCGACTTCATCCTTCCCCGATCCCCAGTTTCCCCTTCTGGGAACTGTACACTTGTTTCTTCCGTTTCTGAACCTGTGTTTCCTTTGTATACTACATCCTGTGTATCCGTTTTTAGACTCCACATATAAGTGATGTCCTGGGATATGTGTCTTTCGGTCTCTAAATTACTAGAATTAGTGAGATCATCTACTGCTCCATCCATGTTGCTGCAAATAGCATGAGTTCATTTTGTTTTCTGGATGAGTGATAGTCGCCAAAATGTAAGTAGCACAACATCTTTATCCATTCGTCTTTCGCTGGATATTTCGGTCGTTTGTATGTCTGGGCTATGGTAAAGAGTAGAACAATGTCCGTTGGGGTGCACGTGTTTTATTCCAATGATGGTATTCTCTGGTTATACGAACTGGAGTGCGGTTTCCATATCTCGTGGTAGCTCCAGTTTTTCGTTTAGTGAGGGACTTGCTAACTGATCTCCATACTGGCTATTATCAATTTACACTCCCTCCAACAGCATAGTAGGGTTCCCTTTATTGCCTGCCCTCTTGAGCACTTACTCTTTTTAGGCTTTTGGAGGACTGCAGCCAGGGAACACCTTGTCTACATTTCTTTGCATTCTCTGAACATGACAGATCCTGAGCATTTTTTCATTTGATGTGCTGTTTTTAAAAATACGTGTAACTACCATTGAGCCCTTGAAACATTTCTGCCTGAGAGTTGGGCCAGATTTGAGTTCATTTCAGATCAACTAGCCAAGGACATTTCTCGAGGGCAGGGGTCGTTTGCAGCCCCGCAGGCCTTGTGAATGTTAAGTGCCCTTGAGCACAGTTTTTCAAGTTGTTGTTACGGGAAAGCGCCACCAGGCAGCAGCACTTCTTCATGTCCTTTGTGTTAACTTGGGCAAAGGCAGCCTTAGAGGGAGTCTTGGTGTTGGGTTGCAAATTGCAGTGGAACGTGGCTGAACACACACCGCAGGGCTTGTGTATCTTTACCTGTTCCCCCTTACACTGCACCGCCAGACCCCAGGCCAATCCCAAGCCTTGCAAATGTGCTATTCGGAGGGTGCTCTGGTTTGTAGGTGAAGCGATTCTAAGGAAGGAGGCTGGAGGTGGATACCCCACTAGCAGGAGCTGCGGAGATCTGGTGTCCTTTCACAGCTCCTCCCTCCCAGCGGGTCTACCATCATTTGGGTACACTAGGCTCTGCTTACCTGTAAGAGGGCTGTCTTGGATCGGGAGTTTGTGGTACCATGCAGAGGAGAATGGCCAATAGAGGTCCAAGGGGCCGCTGATCTGGTGGCACGTGCTCCTTCCTGTCTCCCTCAGCACCAGCATACCGCAGCCTTGGGACCCAGGCCTGCTGAGGCTCTACAGTTGTGACATCAGCCCACGTCACAGAGGCCTGAGGGTAATAGGTAGGCATTTCTTACCTTTTTCTTGTTTTATAATTTAATACTGATTTTCTATTTCAGCATAATTTATATACAATGTTGTGTCTATTTGAGTCCTACAGCAACTTGATGCAGTTCTAAATGTAGCTGTACCTGTAGTATTTCGGATTCTTTTCCCTGTTAGGTTATTGAAGAATATTGAGTAGCGTTCCCTGTGCTATCAGGTGCGTCATCGTTGATGAACTCTTTTTGATACATTACTGTGTTTCTGTTAATGCCAACCTCTTACTTCATCTTTCTCCGATCCCCAATTTCCCCCGATGGTAACTCTACATTTCGTGTCTCCGTTTGTGAGTCTGTGTTTGCTCTGTACATTACGTTCCTTGGTCTCCATTTTTCGACTGCACATGTAAGTGATATCTCGTGATATGTGTCTTTCTGTCTCTAATTTTCCCGAATTAGTGAGATCGTCTACTGCTCCATCCATGCTGCTACAAATAGCATGAGTTCATTTTGTTGTCTGGATGAGTGACAGTCCAGGGGTTATAGGTAGCACAACTTCTTTATCCAATCATTTCTCGCTGGACATTTTGGTCGTTTGGGTGTCTTGGCTATGGCAAAGAGTACCACAACGACCGTTGGCGGGGCATGTGTTTTATTCCAATGATGGTATTCTCTTGTTATACAAACTGGAGTGGGGATGCCCAATCTCGTGGTAGCTCCAGTTTACAGTTTAGTAAGGAACATGCCTACTGATCTCCATACTGGCTGTTAGCAATTTACATTTCCACCAACAGCATAGTAGGATCCCCTTTTCTGCCTGCCCTCTTGAGCACTTACTCTTTTTAGGCTTTTTGAGGACTGTAGGGAGGGAACACCTCGTCTACGTTTGTTTGCATTCTCTAATCATGATAGATCCTGAACATCTTTTGATTTGATGTGCTGTTTTTTAAAAAGCGTGTGAGGATCATTGAGCTCTTGAAACATTTCTGCCTGGGAGTCGGGCCTGATTTGAATTCATTTCACATTACCTAGCCCAGGACGTTGCTCAAGGGCAGGGGTCGTTTGCAGCCCCGAAGGCCTTGTGAATATTAAGTGCCCTTGAGCACAGTTTTTCAAGTTGTTGTTACAGGAAAGCGCCACAATGTGGCAGCACTTCTTCGTGTCCTCTGTGTTAACTTGGGCAAACAGAGCCTTAGAGGGAGTCTTGGTGTTGGGTTGCAAATTGGAGTCGAACGTGGCTGAACAAACACCACAGGACTTGTGTGTGTTTACCTCTTCCCCCTAAACCTGCACAGCCAGACCCCAGGCAAATCCCAAGCCTTGCAAATGTGCTATTCGGAGGGTGCTGTGGTTTGTAGGTGGGGCGATTCTAAGGAAGGAGGCTGGAGGTACGAACCCCACTAGCAGGAGCTGTGGAGATCCGGTGTCCTTTCACAGCTCCTCCCTCCCAGCGGTTCTACCATCATTTGGGTACACTAGGCTTTGCTTACCTGTAAGAGGACTGTCTTGGATCGGGAGGTTGTGGTTACATGCAGAGCAGAATGGGCAATAGAGGTCCAAGGGGCCGGTGATCTGGTGGCACGTCCTCCTTCCTGTCTCCCTCAGCAACAGCATACTCCAGCCTTGGGACCCAGGCCTGCTGAGGCTCTAGGGTTGTGACATCAGCCCACGCCACAGAGGCCTGAGTGTAATAGAGTAGGCATTTCTTGCCTTTTTCTTGTTTTATAATTTAGTATTGATTTCCTATTTCAGCATAGTTTATATACAGTGTTGTGTTTGAGTTCGACAGCAAGGTGATGAGTTATGAATGTAGCTGTACCTGTAGTATTTTGGATTCTTTTCCCTGTTAGGTTATTGAAGAATATTGAGTAGCGTTCCTTGTGCTATCAGGTGTGTCATCGTTGATGAATTCTTTTTGATACATTAGTGTGTTTTTGTTAATCCCAACCTCTGACTTCATCCTTCCTTGTTCCCCAATTTCCCCCTCTGGGAACTCTACACTTCTTTTTTCCGTTTGTGAACCTGTGTTTCATGTCTGTACTGCATCCTTTGTATCCCTTTTTAGACTCCACATATAAGTGATATCCTGGAATATGTGTCTTTTTGTCTCTAAATTACCAGAATTAGTGAGATCATCTACTGCTCCATCCATGTTGCTGCAAATAGCATGGGTTCATTTTGCTTTCTGGATGAGTGATAGTCGCCAGAATGTAAGTAGCACAACGTCTTTATTCATTCATCTCGCTGGACATTTCGGTCGTTTGTATGTCTGGGCTCTGGTAAAGAGTAGCACATCGTCCGTTGGGGTGCAAGGGTTTTATTCCAATGATGGTATTCTCTGGTTATACGGACTGGAGTGCGGTTTCCGTATCTCGTGGTAGCTCCAGTTTTTAGTTTAGTAAGGGACTTGCTAACTGATCTCCATACTGGCTATTATCAATTTACACTCCCACCAATAGCATAGTAGGGTTCCCTTTATTGCCTGCCCTCTTGAGTACTTACTCTTTTTAGGCTTTTTGAGGACTGCAGCCAGGGAACACCTCGTCTACGTTTCTTTGCATTCTCTAATCATGACAGATCCTGAGGATTTTTTCATCTGATGTGCTGTTTTTAAAACTACGTGTAAGTACCACTGAGCTCTTGAAACATTTCTGCCTGAGAGTCGGGCCAGATTTGAGTTCATTTCAGATTAACTAGCCAAGGACATTTCTCGAGGGCAGGGGTCGTTTGCAGCCCCGCAGGCCTTGTGAATGTTAAGTGCCCTTGAGCACAGTTTTTCAATTTGTTGTTATAGGAAAAGGCCACAAGGCGGCAGCACTTCTTCATGTCCTCTGTGTTAACTTGGGCAAACACAATCTTAGAGGGAGTATTGGTGTTGGGTTGCAAATTGGAGTGGAATGTGGTTGAACACACACCACAGGGCTTGTTTATCTTTACCTCCTCCCCCTTACAGTGCACCGCCAGTCCCCAGGCAAATCCCAAGCCTTGAAAATGTGCTATTCTGAGGGTGCTGTGGTTTGTAGGTGGGGTGATTCTAAGGAAGGAGGCTGGAGGTGGATACCCCACTAGCAGGAGCTGTGGAGATCCGGTGTCCTTTCACAGCTCCTCCCTCCCAGCGGTTCTACCATCATTTGGGTACACTAGGCTTTGCTTACCTGTAAGAGGGCTGTCTTGGATCGGGAGGTTGTGGTACCATGCAGAGCAGAATGGGCAATAGAGGTCTAAGGGGCCGGTGATCTGGTGGCACATGCTCCTTCCTGTCTCCCTCAGCGACAGCATACTCCAGCCTTGGGACCCAGGCCTGCTGAGGCTCTACAGTTGTGACATCAGCCCACGTCACAGAGGCCTGAGGGTAATAGGTAGGCATTTCTTACCTTTTTTTTGTTTTATAATTTAATACTGGTTTTCTATTTCAGCATAATTTATATACAATGTTGTGTCTATTTGAGTCCTACAGCAACTTGATGCAGTTCTAAATGTAGCTGTACCTGTAGTATTTCGGATTCTTTTCCCTGTTAGGTTATTGAAGAATATTGAGTAGCGTTCCCTGTGCTATCAGGTGTGTCATCGTTGATGAACTCTTTTTGATACATTACTGTGTTTCTGTTAATGCCAACCTCTTACTTCATCTTTCTCCGATCCCCAATTTCCCCCGATGGTAACTCTACATTTCGTGTCTCCGTTTGTGAGTCTGTGTTTGCTCTGTACATTACGTTCCTTGGTCTCCATTTTTCGACTGCACATGTAAGTGATATCTCGCGATATGTGTCTTTCTGTCTCTAATTTTCCCGAATTAGTGAGATCGTCTACTGCTCCATCCATGCTGCTACAAATAGCATGAGTTCATTTTGTTGTCTGGATGAGTGACAGTCCAGGGGTTATAGGTAGCACAACTTCTTTATCCAATCATCTCTCGCTGGACATTTTGGTCGTTTGGGTGTCTTGGCTATGGCAAAGAGTACCACAAGACCGTTGGGGGGGCTAGTGTTTTATTCCAATGATGGTATTCTCTTGTTATACAAACTGGAGTGGGGATGGCCAATCTCGTGGTAGCTCCAGTTTACAGTTTAGTAAGGAACATGCCTACTGATCTCCATACTGGCTGTTAGCAATTTACATTTCCACCAACAGCATAGTAGGATCCCCTTTTCTGCCTGCCCTCTTGAGCACTTACTCTTTTTAGGCTTTTTGAGGACTGTAGGGAGGGAACACCTCGTCTACGTTTGTTTGCATTCTCTAATCATGATAGATCCTGAACATCTTTTGATTTGATGTGCTGTTTTTTAAAAAGCGTGTGAGGATCATTGAGCTCTTGAAACATTTCTGCCTGGGAGTCGGGCCTGATTTGAATTCAGTTCACATTACCTAGCCCAGGACGTTGCTCAAGGGCAGGGGTCGTGTGCAGCCCTGCAGGCCTTGTGAATATTAAGTGCCCTTGAGCACAGTTTTTCAAGTTGTTGTTACAGGAAAGCGCCACAATGTGGCAGCCCTTCTTCGTGTCCTTTGTGTTAACTTGGGCAAACAGAGCCTTAGAGGGAGTCTTGGTGTTGGGTTGCAAATTGGAGTCGAACGTGGCTGAACACACACCACAGGGCTTGTGTGTGTTTACCTCTTCCCCCTTACCCTGCACAGCCAGACCCCAGGCAAATCCCAAGCCTTGCAAATGTGCTATTCGGAGGGTGCTGTGGTTTGTAGGTGGGGCGATTCTAAGGAAGGAGGCTGGAGGTACGAACCCCACTAGCAGGAGCTGTGGAGATCCGGTGTCCTTTCACAGCTCCTCTCTCCCAGCGGTTCTACCATCATTTGGGTACACTAGGCTTTGCTTACCTGTAAGAGGTCTGTCTTGGATCGGGAGGTTGTGGTTCCATGCAGAGCAGAATGGGCAATAGAGGTCCAAGGGGCCGGTGATCTGGTGGCACGTCCTCCTTCCTGTCTCCCTCAGCGACAGCATACTCCAGCCTTGGGACCCAGGCCTGCTGAGGCTCTAGGGTTGTGACATCAGCCCACGTCACAGAGGCCTGAGTGTAATAGAGTAGGCATTTCTTGCCTTTTTCTTGTTTTATAATTTAGTATTGATTTCCTATTTCAGCATAGTTTATATACAGTGTTGTGTTTGAGTTCGACAGCAAGGTGATGAGTTATGAATGTAGCTGTACCTGTAGTATTTTGGATTCTTTTCCCTGTTAGGTTATTGAAGAATATTGAGTAGCGTTCCTTGTGCTATCAGGTGTGTCATCGTTGATGAATTCTTTTTGATACATTAGTGTGTTTCTGTTAATCCCAACCTCCGACTTCATCCTTCCCCGTTCCCCAATTTCCCCCTCTGGGAACTCTACACTTCTTTTTTCCGTTTGTGAACCTGTGTTTCATGTCTGTACTGCATCCTTTGTATCCCTTTTTAGACTCCACATATAAGTGATATCCTGGAATATGTGTCTTTTTGTCTCTAAATTACCAGAATTAGTGAGATCATCTACTGCTCCATCCATGTTGCTGCAAATAGCATGGGTTCATTTTGCTTTCTGGATGAGTGATAGTCGCCAGAATGTAAGTAGCACAACGTCTTTATCCATTCATCTCTCGCTGGACATTTCGGTCGTTTGTATGTCTGGGCTATGGTAAAGAGTAGCACATCGTCCGTTGGGGTGCAAGTGTTTTATTCCAATGATGGTATTCTCTGGTTATATGGACTGGAGTGCGGTTTCCGTATGTCGTGGTAGCTCCAGTTTTTAGTTTAGTAAGGGACTTGCTAACTGATCTCCATACTGGCTATTATCAATTTACACTCCCACCAATAGCATAGTAGTGTTCCCTTTATTGCCTGCCCTCTTGAGTACTTACTCTTTTTAGGCTTTTTGAGGACTGCAGCCAGGGAACACCTCGTCTACGTTTCTTTGCATTCTCTAATCATGACAGATCCTGAGGATTTTTTCATTTGATGTGCTGTTTTTAAAACTACGTGTAAGTACCACTGAGCTCTTGAAACATTTCTGCCTGAGAGTCGGGCCAGATTTGAGTTCATTTCAGATTAACTAGCCAAGGACATTTCTCGAGGGCAGGGGTCCTTTGCAGCCCCGCAGGCCTTGTGAATGTTAAGTGCCCTTGGGCACAGTTTTTCAATTTGCTGTTATAGGAAAAGGCCACAAGGCGGCAGCACTTCTTCATGTCCTCTGTGTTAACTTGGGCAAACACAACCTTAGAGGGAGTCTTGGTGTTGGGTTGCAAATTGGAGTCGAATGTGGTTGAACACACACCGCAGGGCTTGTGTATCTTTACCTCCTCCCCCTTACACTGCACCGCCAGTCCCCAGGCAAATCCCAAGCCTTGAAAATGTGCTATTCTGAGGGTGCTGTGGTTTGTAGGTGGGGTGATTCTAAGGAAGGAGGCTGGAGGTGGATACCCCACTAGCAGGAGCTGTGGAGATCCGGTGTCCTTTCACAGCTCCTCCCTCCCAGCGGTTCTACCATCATTTGGGTACACTAGGCTTTGCTTACCTGTAAGAGGGCTGTCTTGGATCGGGAGGTTGTGGTACCATGCAGAGCAGAAAGGGCAATAGAGGTCTAAGGGGCCGGTGATCTGGTGGCACGTGCTCCTTCCTGTCTCCCTCAGCGACAGCATACTCCAGCCTTGGGACCCAGGCCTGCTGAGGCTCTAGGGTTGTGTCATCAGCCCATGTCACAGAGGCCTGAGGGTAATAGAGTAGGCTGTTCTTACGTTTTTCTTGTTTTATAATTTAATACTGATTTTCTATTTCAGCATAGTTTATATACAGTGTTGTGTTTGAGTTCTAAAGCAAGTTGATGCAGTTATGAATGTAGCTGTACCTGTAGTATTTTGGATTCTTTTCCCTGTTAGGTTATTGAAGAATATTGAGTAGCGTTCCCTGTGCTATCAGGTGTGTCGTCGTTGATGAATTCTTTTTGATACATTAGTGTGTTTCTGTTAATCCCAACCTCCGACTTCATCCTTCCCCGATCCCCAGTTTCCCCTTCTGGGAACTGTACACTTGTTTCTTCCGTTTCTGAACCTGTGTTTCCTTTGTATACTACATCCTGTGTATCCGTTTTTAGACTCCACATATAAGTGATGTCCTGGGATATGTGTCTTTCGGTCTCTAAATTACTAGAATTAGTGAGATCATCTACTGCTCCATCCATGTTGCTGCAAATAGCATGAGTTCATTTTGTTTTCTGGATGAGTGATAGTCGCCAAAATGTAATTAGCACAACATCTTTATCCATTCGTCTTTCGCTGGATATTTCGGTCGTTTGTATGTCTGGGCTATGGTAAAGAGTAGAACAATGTCCGTTGGGGTGCACGTGTTTTATTCCAATGATGGTATTCTCTGGTTATACGAACTGGAGTGCGGTTTCCATATCTCGTGGTAGCTCCAGTTTTTCGTTTAGTGAGGGACTTGCTAACTGATCTCCATACTGGCTATTATCAATTTACACTCCCTCCAACAGCATAGTAGGGTTCCCTTTATTGCCTGCCCTCTTGAGCACTTACTCTTTTTAGGCTTTTGGAGGACTGCAGCCAGGGAACACCTTGTCTACATTTCTTTGCATTCTCTGAACATGACAGATCCTGAGCATTTTTTCATTTGATGTGCTGTTTTTAAAAATACGTGTAACTACCATTGAGCCCTTGAAACATTTCTGCCTGAGAGTCGGGCCAGATTTGAGTTCATTTCAGATCAACTAGCCAAGGACATTTCTCGAGGGCAGGGGTCGTTTGCAGCCCCGCAGGCCTTGTGAATGTTAAGTGCCCTTGAGCACAGTTTTTCAAGTTGTTGTTACGGGAAAGCGCCACCAGGCAGCAGCACTTCTTCATGTCCTTTGTGTTAACTTGGGCAAAGGCAGCCTTAGAGGGAGTCTTGGTGTTGGGTTGCAAATTGCAGTGGAACGTGGCTGAACACACACCGCAGGGCTTGTGTATCTTTACCTGTTCCCCCTTACACTGCACCGCCAGACCCCAGGCCAATCCCAAGCCTTGCAAATGTGCTATTCGGAGGGTGCTCTGGTTTGTAGGTGAAGCGATTCTAAGGAAGGAGGCTGGAGGTGGATACCCCACTAGCAGGAGCTGCGGAGATCTGGTGTCCTTTCACAGCTCCTCCCTCCCAGCGGGTCTACCATCATTTGGGTACACTAGGCTCTGCTTACCTGTAAGAGGGCTGTCTTGGATCGGGAGTTTGTGGTACCATGCAGAGGAGAATGGCCAATAGAGGTCCAAGGGGCCGCTGATCTGGTGGCACGTGCTCCTTCCTGTCTCCCTCAGCACCAGCATACCGCAGCCTTGGGACCCAGGCCTGCTGAGGCTCTACAGTTGTGACATCAGCCCACGTCACAGAGGCCTGAGGGTAATAGGTAGGCATTTCTTACCTTTTTCTTGTTTTATAATTTAATACTGATTTTCTATTTCAGCATAATTTATATACAATGTTGTGTCTATTTGAGTCCTACAGCAACTTGATGCAGTTCTAAATGTAGCTGTACCTGTAGTATTTCGGATTCTTTTCCCTGTTAGGTTATTGAAGAATATTGAGTAGCGTTCCCTGTGCTATCAGGTGCGTCATCGTTGATGAACTCTTTTTGATACATTACTGTGTTTCTGTTAATGCCAACCTCTTACTTCATCTTTCTCCGATCCCCAATTTCCCCCGATGGTAACTCTACATTTCGTGTCTCCGTTTGTGAGTCTGTGTTTGCTCTGTACATTACGTTCCTTGGTCTCCATTTTTCGACTGCACATGTAAGTGATATCTCGTGATATGTGTCTTTCTGTCTCTAATTTTCCCGAATTAGTGAGATCGTCTACTGCTCCATCCATGCTGCTACAAATAGCATGAGTTCATTTTGTTGTCTGGATGAGTGACAGTCCAGGGGTTATAGGTAGCACAACTTCTTTATCCAATCATCTCTCGCTGGACATTTTGGTCGTTTGGGTGTCTTGGCTATGGCAAAGAGTACCACAACGACCGTTGGCGGGGCATGTGTTTTATTCCAATGATGGTATTCTCTTGTTATACAAACTGGAGTGGGGATGCCCAATCTCGTGGTAGCTCCAGTTTACAGTTTAGTAAGGAACATGCCTACTGATCTCCATACTGGCTGTTAGCAATTTACATTTCCACCAACAGCATAGTAGGATCCCCTTTTCTGCCTGCCCTCTTGAGCACTTACTCTTTTTAGGCTTTTTGAGGACTGTAGGGAGGGAACACCTCGTCTACGTTTGTTTGCATTCTCTAATCATGATAGATCCTGAACATCTTTTGATTTGATGTGCTGTTTTTTAAAAAGCGTGTGAGGATCATTGAGCTCTTGAAACATTTCTGCCTGGGAGTCGGGCCTGATTTGAATTCATTTCACATTACCTAGCCCAGGACGTTGCTCAAGGGCAGGGGTCGTTTGCAGCCCCGAAGGCCTTGTGAATATTAAGTGCCCTTGAGCACAGTTTTTCAAGTTGTTGTTACAGGAAAGCGCCACAATGTGGCAGCACTTCTTCGTGTCCTCTGTGTTAACTTGGGCAAACAGAGCCTTAGAGGGAGTCTTGGTGTTGGGTTGCAAATTGGAGTCGAACGTGGCTGAACAAACACCACAGGACTTGTGTGTGTTTACCTCTTCCCCCTAAACCTGCACAGCCAGACCCCAGGCAAATCCCAAGCCTTGCAAATGTGCTATTCGGAGGGTGCTGTGGTTTGTAGGTGGGGCGATTCTAAGGAAGGAGGCTGGAGGTACGAACCCCACTAGCAGGAGCTGTGGAGATCCGGTGTCCTTTCACAGCTCCTCCCTCCCAGCGGTTCTACCATCATTTGGGTACACTAGGCTTTGCTTACCTGTAAGAGGACTGTCTTGGATCGGGAGGTTGTGGTTCCATGCAGAGCAGAATGGGCAATAGAGGTCCAAGGGGCCGGTGATCTGGTGGCACGTCCTCCTTCCTGTCTCCCTCAGCAACAGCATACTCCAGCCTTGGGACCCAGGCCTGCTGAGGCTCTAGGGTTGTGACATCAGCCCACGTCACAGAGGCCTGAGTGTAATAGAGTAGGCATTTCTTGCCTTTTTCTTGTTTTATAATTTAGTATTGATTTCCTATTTCAGCATAGTTTATATACAGTGTTGTGTTTGAGTTCGACAGCAAGGTGATGAGTTATGAATGTAGCTGTACCTGTAGTATTTTGGATTCTTTTCCCTGTTAGGTTATTGAAGAATATTGAGTAGCGTTCCTTGTGCTATCAGGTGTGTCATCGTTGATGAATTCTTTTTGATACATTAGTGTGTTTTTGTTAATCCCAACCTCTGACTTCATCCTTCCTTGTTCCCCAATTTCCCCCTCTGGGAACTCTACACTTCTTTTTTCCGTTTGTGAACCTGTGTTTCATGTCTGTACTGCATCCTTTGTATCCCTTTTTAGACTCCACATATAAGTGATATCCTGGAATATGTGTCTTTTTGTCTCTAAAGTACCAGAATTAGTGAGATCATCTACTGCTCCATCCATGTTGCTGCAAATAGCATGGGTTCATTTTGCTTTCTGGATGAGTGATAGTCGCCAGAATGTAAGTAGCACAACGTCTTTATTCATTCATCTCGCTGGACATTTCGGTCGTTTGTATGTCTGGGCTCTGGTAAAGAGTAGCACATCGTCCGTTGGGGTGCAAGGGTTTTATTCCAATGATGGTATTCTCTGGTTATACGGACTGGAGTGCGGTTTCCGTATCTCGTGGTAGCTCCAGTTTTTAGTTTAGTAAGGGACTTGCTAACTGATCTCCATACTGGCTATTATCAATTTACACTCCCACCAATAGCATAGTAGGGTTCCCTTTATTGCCTGCCCTCTTGAGTACTTACTCTTTTTAGGCTTTTTGAGGACTGCAGCCAGGGAACACCTCGTCTACGTTTCTTTGCATTCTCTAATCATGACAGATCCTGAGGATTTTTTCATTTGATGTGCTGTTTTTAAAACTACGTGTAAGTACCACTGAGCTCTTGAAACATTTCTGCCTGAGAGTCGGGCCAGATTTGAGTTCATTTCAGATTAACTAGCCAAGGACATTTCTCGAGGGCAGGGGTCGTTTGCAGCCCCGCAGGCCTTGTGAATGTTAAGTGCCCTTGAGCACAGTTTTTCAATTTGTTGTTATAGGAAAAGGCCACAAGGCGGCAGCACTTCTTCATGTCCTCTGTGTTAACTTGGGCAAACACAATCTTAGAGGGAGTATTGGTGTTGGGTTGCAAATTGGAGTGGAATGTGGTTGAACACACACCACAGGGCTTGTTTATCTTTACCTCCTCCCCCTTACAGTGCACCGCCAGTCCCCAGGCAAATCCCAAGCCTTGAAAATGTGCTATTCTGAGGGTGCTGTGGTTTGTAGGTGGGGTGATTCTAAGGAAGGAGGCTGGAGGTGGATACCCCACTAGCAGGAGCTGTGGAGATCCGGTGTCCTTTCACAGCTCCTCCCTCCCAGCGGTTCTACCATCATTTGGGTACACTAGGCTTTGCTTACCTGTAAGAGGGCTGTCTTGGATCGGGAGGTTGTGGTACCATGCAGAGCAGAATGGGCAATAGAGGTCTAAGGGGCCGGTGATCTGGTGGCACATGCTCCTACCTGTCTCCCTCAGCGACAGCATACTCCAGCCTTGGGACCCAGGCCTGCTGAGGCTCTACAGTTGTGACATCAGCCCACGTCACAGAGGCCTGAGGGTAATAGGTAGGCATTTCTTACCTTTTTTTTGTTTTATAATTTAATACTGGTTTTCTATTTCAGCATAATTTATATACAATGTTGTGTCTATTTGAGTCCTACAGCAACTTGATGCAGTTATAAATGTAGCTGTACCTGTAGTATTTCGGATTCTTTTCCCTGTTAGGTTATTGAAGAATATTGAGTAGCGTTCCCTGTGCTATCAGGTGTGTCATCGTTGATGAACTCTTTTTGATACATTACTGTGTTTCTGTTAATGCCAACCTCTTACTTCATCTTTCTCCGATCCCCAATTTCCCCCGATGGTAACTCTACATTTCGTGTCTCCGTTTGTGAGTCTGTGTTTGCTCTGTACATTACGTTCCTTGGTCTCCATTTTTCGACTGCACATGTAAGTGATATCTCGCGATATGTGTCTTTCTGTCTCTAATTTTCCCGAATTAGTGAGATCGTCTACTGCTCCATCCATGCTGCTACAAATAGCATGAGTTCATTTTGTTGTCTGGATGAGTGACAGTCCAGGGGTTATAGGTAGCACAACTTCTTTATCCAATCATCTCTCGCTGGACATTTTGGTCGTTTGGGTGTCTTGGCTATGGCAAAGAGTACCACAAGACCGTTGGGGGGGCTAGTGTTTTATTCCAATGATGGTATTCTCTTGTTATACAAACTGGAGTGGGGATGGCCAATCTCGTGGTAGCTCCAGTTTACAGTTTAGTAAGGAACATGCCTACTGATCTCCATACTGGCTGTTAGCAATTTACATTTCCACCAACAGCATAGTAGGATCCCCTTTTCTGCCTGCCCTCTTGAGCACTTACTCTTTTTAGGCTTTTTGAGGACTGTAGGGAGGGAACACCTCGTCTACGTTTGTTTGCATTCTCTAATCATGATAGATCCTGAACATCTTTTGATTTGATGTGCTGTTTTTTAAAAAGCGTGTGAGGATCATTGAGCTCTTGAAACATTTCTGCCTGGGAGTCGGGCCTGATTTGAATTCAGTTCACATTACCTAGCCCAGGACGTTGCTCAAGGGCAGGGGTCGTGTGCAGCCCTGCAGGCCTTGTGAATATTAAGTGCCCTTGAGCACAGTTTTTCAAGTTGTTGTTACAGGAAAGCGCCACAATGTGGCAGCCCTTCTTCGTGTCCTTTGTGTTAACTTGGGCAAACAGAGCCTTAGAGGGAGTCTTGGTGTTGGGTTGCAAATTGGAGTCGAACGTGGCTGAACACACACCACAGGGCTTGTGTGTGTTTACCTCTTCCCCCTTACCCTGCACAGCCAGACCCCAGGCAAATCCCAAGCCTTGCAAATGTGCTATTCGGAGGGTGCTGTGGTTTGTAGGTGGGGCGATTCTAAGGAAGGAGGCTGGAGGTACGAACCCCACTAGCAGGAGCTGTGGAGATCCGGTGTCCTTTCACAGCTCCTCTCTCCCAGCGGTTCTACCATCATTTGGGTACACTAGGCTTTGCTTACCTGTAAGAGGTCTGTCTTGGATCGGGAGGTTGTGGTTCCATGCAGAGCAGAATGGGCAATAGAGGTCCAAGGGGCCGGTGATCTGGTGGCACGTCCTCCTTCCTGTCTCCCTCAGCGACAGCATACTCCAGCCTTGGGACCCAGGCCTGCTGAGGCTCTAGGGTTGTGACATCAGCCCACGTCACAGAGGCCTGAGTGTAATAGAGTAGGCATTTCTTGCCTTTTTCTTGTTTTATAATTTAGTATTGATTTCCTATTTCAGCATAGTTTATATACAGTGTTGTGTTTGAGTTCGACAGCAAGGTGATGAGTTATGAATGTAGCTGTACCTGTAGTATTTTGGATTCTTTTCCCTGTTAGGTTATTGAAGAATATTGAGTAGCGTTCCTTGTGCTATCAGGTGTGTCATCGTTGATGAATTCTTTTTGATACATTAGTGTGTTTCTGTTAATCCCAACCTCCGACTTCATCCTTCCCCGTTCCCCAATTTCCCCCTCTGGGAACTCTACACTTCTTTTTTCCGTTTGTGAACCTGTGTTTCATGTCTGTACTGCATCCTTTGTATCCCTTTTTAGACTCCACATATAAGTGATATCCTGGAATATGTGTCTTTTTGTCTCTAAAGTACCAGAATTAGTGAGATCATCTACTGCTCCATCCATGTTGCTGCAAATAGCATGGGTTCATTTTGCTTTCTGGATGAGTGATAGTCGCCAGAATGTAAGTAGCACAACGTCTTTATCCATTCATCTCTCGCTGGACATTTCGGTCGTTTGTATGTCTGGGCTATGGTAAAGAGTAGCACATCGTCCGTTGGGGTGCAAGTGTTTTATTCCAATGATGGTATTCTCTGGTTATACGGACTGGAGTGCGGTTTCCGTATGTCGTGGTAGCTCCAGTTTTTAGTTTAGTAAGGGACTTGCTAACTGATCTCCATACTGGCTATTATCAATTTACACTCCCACCAATAGCATAGTAGTGTTCCCTTTATTGCCTGCCCTCTTGAGTACTTACTCTTTTTAGGCTTTTTGAGGACTGCAGCCAGGGAACACCTCGTCTACGTTTCTTTGCATTCTCTAATCATGACAGATCCTGAGGATTTTTTCATTTGATGTGCTGTTTTTAAAACTACGTGTAAGTACCACTGAGCTCTTGAAACATTTCTGCCTGAGAGTCGGGCCAGATTTGAGTTCATTTCAGATTAACTAGCCAAGGACATTTCTCGAGGGCAGGGGTCCTTTGCAGCCTCGCAGGCCTTGTGAATGTTAAGTGCCCTTGGGCACAGTTTTTCAATTTGCTGTTATAGGAAAAGGCCACAAGGCGGCAGCACTTCTTCATGTCCTCTGTGTTAACTTGGGCAAACACAACCTTAGAGGGAGTCTTGGTGTTGGGTTGCAAATTGGAGTCGAATGTGGTTGAACACACACCTCAGGGCTTGTGTATCTTTACCTCCTCCCCCTTACACTGCACCGCCAGTCCCCAGGCAAATCCCAAGCCTTGAAAATGTGCTATTCTGAGGGTGCTGTGGTTTGTAGGTGGGGTGATTCTAAGGAAGGAGGCTGGAGGTGGATACCCCACTAGCAGGAGCTGTGGAGATCCGGTGTCCTTTCACAGCTCCTCCCTCCCAGCGGTTCTACCATCATTTGGGTACACTAGGCTTTGCTTACCTGTAAGAGGGCTGTCTTGGATCGGGAGGTTGTGGTACCATGCAGAGCAGAAAGGGCAATAGAGGTCTAAGGGGCCGGTGATCTGGTGGCACGTGCTCCTTCCTGTCTCCCTCAGCGACAGCATACTCCAGCCTTGGGACCCAGGCCTGCTGAGGCTCTAGGGTTGTGTCATCAGCCCATGTCACAGAGGCCTGAGGGTAATAGAGTAGGCTGTTCTTACCTTTTTCTTGTTTTATAATTTAATACTGATTTTCTATTTCAGCATAGTTTATATACAGTGTTGTGTTTGAGTTCTAAAGCAAGTTGATGCAGTTATGAATGTAGCTGTACCTGTAGTATTTTGGATTCTTTTCCCTGTTAGGTTATTGAAGAATATTGAGTAGCGTTCCCTGTGCTATCAGGTGTGTCGTCGTTGATGAATTCTTTTTGATACATTAGTGTGTTTCTGTTAATCCCAACCTCCGACTTCATCCTTCCCCGATCCCCAGTTTCCCCTTCTGGGAACTGTACACTTGTTTCTTCCGTTTCTGAACCTGTGTTTCCTTTGTATACTACATCCTGTGTATCCGTTTTTAGACTCCACATATAAGTGATGTCCTGGGATATGTGTCTTTCGGTCTCTAAATTACCAGAATTAGTGAGATCATCTACTGCTCCATCCATGTTGCTGCAAATAGCATGAGTTCATTTTGTTTTCTGGATGAGTGATAGTCGCCAAAATGTAAGTAGCACAACATCTTTATCCATTCGTCTTTCGCTGGATATTTCGGTCGTTTGTATGTCTGGGCTATGGTAAAGAGTAGAACAATGTCCGTTGGGGTGCAAGTGTTTTATTCCAATGATGGTATTCTCTGGTTATACGAACTGGAGTGCGGTTTCCATATCTCGTGGTAGCTCCAGTTTTTCGTTTAGTGAGGGACTTGCTAACTGATCTCCATACTGGCTATTATCAATTTACACTCCCTCCAACAGCATAGTAGGGTTCCCTTTATTGCCTGCCCTCTTGAGCACTTACTCTTTTTAGGCTTTTGGAGGACTGCAGCCAGGGAACACCTTGTCTACATTTCTTTGCATTCTCTGAACATGACAGATCCTGAGCATTTTTTCATTTGATGTGCTGTTTTTAAAAATACGTGTAACTACCATTGAGCCCTTGAAACATTTCTGCCTGAGAGTCGGGCCAGATTTGAGTTCATTTCAGATCAACTAGCCAAGGACATTTCTCGAGGGCAGGGGTCGTTTGCAGCCCCGCAGGCCTTGTGAATGTTAAGTGCCCTTGAGCACAGTTTTTCAAGTTGTTGTTACGGGAAAGCGCCACCAGGCAGCAGCACTTCTTCATGTCCTTTGTGTTAACTTGGGCAAAGGCAGCCTTAGAGGGAGTCTTGGTGTTGGGTTGCAAATTGCAGTGGAACGTGGCTGAACACACACCACAGGGCTTGTGTATCTTTACCTGTTCCCCCTTACACTGCACCGCCAGACCCCAGGCCAATCCCAAGCCTTGCAAATGTGCTATTCGGAGGGTGCTCTGGTTTGTAGGTGAAGCGATTCTAAGGAAGGAGGCTGGAGGTGGATACCCCACTAGCAGGAGCTGCGGAGATCTGGTGTCCTTTCACAGCTCCTCCCTCCCAGCGGGTCTACCATCATTTGGGTACACTAGGCTCTGCTTACCTGTAAGAGGGCTGTCTTGGATCGGGAGTTTGTGGTACCATGCAGAGGAGAATGGCCAATAGAGGTCCAAGGGGCCGCTGATCTGGTGGCACGTGTTCCTTCCTGTCTCCCTCAGCACCAGCATACCGCAGCCTTGGGACCCAGGCCTGCTGAGGCTCTACAGTTGTGACATCAGCCCACGTCACAGAGGCCTGAGGGTAATAGGTAGGCATTTCTTACCTTTTTCTTGTTTTATAATTTAATACTGATTTTCTATTTCAGCATAATTTATATACAATGTTGTGTCTATTTGAGTCCTACAGCAACTTGATGCAGTTATAAATGTAGCTGTACCTGTAGTATTTCGGATTCTTTTCCCTGTTAGGTTATTGAAGAATATTGAGTAGCGTTCCCTGTGCTATCAGGTGCGTCATCGTTGATGAACTCTTTTTGATACATTACTGTGTTTCTGTTAATGCCAACCTCTTACTTCATCTTTCTCCAATCCCCAATTTCCCCCGATGGTAACTCTACATTTCGTGTCTCCGTTTGTGAGTCTGTGTTTGCTCTGTACATTACGTTCCTTGGTCTCCATTTTTCGACTGCACATGTAAGTGATATCTCGTGATATGTGTCTTTCTGTCTCTAATTTTCCCGAATTAGTGAGATCATCTACTGCTCCATCCATGCTGCTACAAATAGCATGAGTTCATTTTGTTGTCTGGATGAGTGACAGTCCAGGGGTTATAGGTAGCACAACTTCTTTATCCAATCATCTCTCGCTGGACATTTTGGTCGTTTGGGTGTCTTGGCTATGGCAAAGAGTACCACAAGACCGTTGGGGGGGCTAGTGTTTTATTCCAATGATGGTATTCTTTTGTTATACAAACTGGAGTGGGGATGGCCAATCTCGTGGTAGCTCCAGTTTACAGTTTAGTAAGGAACATGCCTACTGATCTCCATACTGGCTGTTAGCAATTTACATTTCCACCAACAGCATAGTAGGATCCCCTTTTCTGCCTGCCCTCTTGAGCACTTACTCTTTTTAGGCTTTTTGAGGACTGTAGGGAGGGAACACCTCGTCTACGTTTGTTTGCATTCTCTAATCATGATAGATCCTGAACATCTTTTGATTTGATGTGCTGTTTTTTAAAAAGCGTGTGAGGATCATTGAGCTCTTGAAACATTTCTGCCTGGGAGTCGGGCCTGATTTGAATTCAGTTCACATTACCTAGCCCAGGACGTTGCTCAAGGGCAGGGGTCGTGTGCAGCCCTGCAGGCCTTGTGAATATTAAGTGCCCTTGAGCACAGTTTTTCAAGTTGTTGTTACAGGAAAGCGCCACAATGTGGCAGCCCTTCTTCGTGTCCTTTGTGTTAACTTGGGCAAACAGAGCCTTAGAGGGAGTCTTGGTGTTGGGTTGCAAATTGGAGTTGAACGTGGCTGAACACACACCACAGGGCTTGTGTGTGTTTACCTCTTCCCCCTTACCCTGCACAGCCAGACCCCAGGCAAATCCCAAGCCTTGCAAATGTGCTATTCGGAGGGTGCTGTGGTTTGTAGGTGGGGCGATTCTAAGGAAGGAGGCTGGAGGTACGAACCCCACTAGCAGGAGCTGTGGAGATCCGGTGTCCTTTCACAGCTCCTCTCTCCCAGCGGTTCTACCATCATTTGGGTACACTAGGCTTTGCTTACCTGTAAGAGGTCTGTCTTGGATCGGGAGGTTGTGGTTCCATGCAGAGCAGAATGGGCAATAGAGGTCCAAGGGGCCGGTGATCTGGTGGCACGTCCTCCTTCCTGTCTCCCTCAGCGACAGCATACTCCAGCCTTGGGACCCAGGCCTGCTGAGGCTCTAGGGTTGTGACATCAGCCCACGTCACAGAGGCCTGAGTGTAATAGAGTAGGCATTTCTTGCCTTTTTCTTGTTTTATAATTTAGTATTGATTTCCTATTTCAGCATAGTTTATATACAGTGTTGTGTTTGAGTTCGACAGCAAGGTGATGAGTTATGAATGTAGCTGTACCTGTAGTATTTTGGATTCTTTTCCCTGTTAGGTTATTGAAGAATATTGAGTAGCGTTCCTTGTGCTATCAGGTGTGTCATCGTTGATGAATTCTTTTTGATACATTAGTGTGTTTCTGTTAATCCCAACCTCCGACTTCATCCTTCCCCGTTCCCCAATTTCCCCCTCTGGGAACTCTACACTTCTTTTTTCCGTTTGTGAACCTGTGTTTCATGTCTGTACTGCATCCTTTGTATCCCTTTTTAGACTCCACATATAAGTGATATCCTGGAATATGTGTCTTTTTGTCTCTAAAGTACCAGAATTAGTGAGATCATCTACTGCTCCATCCATGTTGCTGCAAATAGCATGGGTTCATTTTGCTTTCTGGATGAGTGATAGTCGCCAGAATGTAAGTAGCACAACGTCTTTATCCATTCATCTCTCGCTGGACATTTCGGTCGTTTGTATGTCTGGGCTATGGTAAAGAGTAGCACATCGTCCGTTGGGGTGCAAGTGTTTTATTCCAATGATGGTATTCTCTGGTTATACGGACTGGAGTGCGGTTTCCGTATGTCGTGGTAGCTCCAGTTTTTAGTTTAGTAAGGGACTTGCTAACTGATCTCCATACTGGCTATTATCAATTTACACTCCCACCAATAGCATAGTAGTGTTCCCTTTATTGCCTGCCCTCTTGAGTACTTACTCTTTTTAGGCTTTTTGAGGACTGCAGCCAGGAAACACCTCGTCTACGTTTCTTTGCATTCTCTAATCATGACAGATCCTGAGGATTTTTTCATTTGATGTGCTGTTTTTAAAACTACGTGTAAGTACCACTGAGCTCTTGAAACATTTCTGCCTGAGAGTCGGGCCAGATTTGAGTTCATTTCAGATTAACTAGCCAAGGACATTTCTCGAGGGCAGGGGTCCTTTGCAGCCCCGCAGGCCTTGTGAATGTTAAGTGCCCTTGGGCACAGTTTTTCAATTTGCTGTTATAGGAAAAGGCCACAAGGCGGCAGCACTTCTTCATGTCCTCTGTGTTAACTTGGGCAAACACAACCTTAGAGGGAGTCTTGGTGTTGGGTTGCAAATTGGAGTCGAATGTGGTTGAACACACACCGCAGGGCTTGTGTATCTTTACCTCCTCCCCCTTACACTGCACCGCCAGTCCCCAGGCAAATCCCAAGCCTTGAAAATGTGCTATTCTGAGGGTGCTGTGGTTTGTAGGTGGGGTGATTCTAAGGAAGGAGGCTGGAGGTGGATACCCCACTAGCAGGAGCTGTGGAGATCCGGTGTCCTTTCACAGCTCCTCCCTCCCAGCGGTTCTACCATCATTTGGGTACACTAGGCTTTGCTTACCTGTAAGAGGGCTGTCTTGGATCGGGAGGTTGTGGTACCATGCAGAGCAGAAAGGGCAATAGAGGTCTAAGGGGCCGGTGATCTGGTGGCACGTGCTCCTTCCTGTCTCCCTCAGCGACAGCATACTCCAGCCTTGGGACCCAGGCCTGCTGAGGCTCTAGGGTTGTGTCATCAGCCCATGTCACAGAGGCCTGAGGGTAATAGAGTAGGCTGTTCTTACCTTTTTCTTGTTTTATAATTTAATACTGATTTTCTATTTCAGCATAGTTTATATACAGTGTTGTGTTTGAGTTCTACAGCAAGTTGATGCAGTTATGAATGTAGCTGTACCTGTAGTATTTTGGATTCTTTTCCCTGTTAGGTTATTGAAGAATATTGAGTAGCATTCCCTGTGCTATCAGGTGTGTCGTCGTTGATGAATTCTTTTTGATACATTAGTGTGTTTCTGTTAATCCCAACCTCCGACTTCATCCTTCCCCGATCCCCAGTTTCCCCTTCTGGGAACTGTACACTTGTTTCTTCCGTTTCTGAACCTGTGTTTCCTTTGTATACTACATCCTGTGTATCCGTTTTTAGACTCCACATATAAGTGATGTCCTGGGATATGTGTCTTTCGGTCTCTAAATTACTAGAATTAGTGAGATCATCTACTGCTCCATCCATGTTGCTGCAAATAGCATGAGTTCATTTTGTTTTCTGGATGAGTGATAGTCGCCAAAATGTAAGTAGCACAACATCTTTATCCATTCGTCTTTCGCTGGATATTTCGGTCGTTTGTATGTCTGGGCTATGGTAAAGAGTAGAACAATGTCCGTTGGGGTGCAAGTGTTTTATTCCAATGATGGTATTCTCTGGTTATACGAACTGGAGTGCGGTTTCCATATCTCGTGGTAGCTCCAGTTTTTCGTTTAGTGAGGGACATGCTAACTGATCTCCATACTGGCTATTATCAATTTACACTCCCTCCAACAGCATAGTAGGGTTCCCTTTATTGCCTGCCCTCTTGAGCACTTACTCTTTTTAGGCTTTTGGAGGACTGCAGCCAGGGAACACCTTGTCTACATTTCTTTGCATTCTCTGAACATGACAGATCCTGAGCATTTTTTCATTTGATGTGCTGTTTTTAAAAATACGTGTAACTACCATTGAGCCCTTGAAACATTTCTGCCTGAGAGTCGGGCCAGATTTGAGTTCATTTCAGATCAACTAGCCAAGGACATTTCTCGAGGGCAGGGGTCGTTTGCAGCCCCGCAGGCCTTGTGAATGTTAAGTGCCCTTGAGCACAGTTTTTCAAGTTGTTGTTACGGGAAAGCGCCACCAGGCAGCAGCACTTCTTCATGTCCTTTGTGTTAACTTGGGCAAAGGCAGCCTTAGAGGGAGTCTTGGTGTTGGGTTGCAAATTGCAGTGGAACGTGGCTGAACACACACCGCAGGGCTTGTGTATCTTTACCTGTTCCCCCTTACACTGCACCGCCAGACCCCAGGCCAATCCCAAGCCTTGCAAATGTGCTATTCGGAGGGTGCTCTGGTTTGTAGGTGAAGCGATTCTAAGGAAGGAGGCTGGAGGTGGATACCCCACTAGCAGGAGCTGCGGAGATCTGGTGTCCTTTCACAGCTCCTCCCTCCCAGCGGGTCTACCATCATTTGGGTACACTAGGCTCTGCTTACCTGTAAGAGGGCTGTCTTGGATCGGGAGTTTGTGGTACCATGCAGAGGAGAATGGCCAATAGAGGTCCAAGGGGCCGCTGATCTGGTGGCACGTGTTCCTTCCTGTCTCCCTCAGCACCAGCATACCGCAGCCTTGGGACCCAGGCCTGCTGAGGCTCTACAGTTGTGACATCAGCCCACGTCACAGAGGCCTGAGGGTAATAGGTAGGCATTTCTTACCTTTTTCTTGTTTTATAATTTAATACTGATTTTCTATTTCAGCATAATTTATATACAATGTTGTGTCTATTTGAGTCCTACAGCAACTTGATGCAGTTATAAATGTAGCTGTACCTGTAGTATTTCGGATTCTTTTCCCTGTTAGGTTATTGAAGAATATTGAGTAGCGTTCCCTGTGCTATCAGGTGCGTCATCGTTGATGAACTCTTTTTGATACATTACTGTGTTTCTGTTAATGCCAACCTCTTACTTCATCTTTCTCCAATCCCCAATTTCCCCCGATGGTAACTCTACATTTCGTGTCTCCGTTTGTGAGTCTGTGTTTGCTCTGTACATTACGTTCCTTGGTCTCCATTTTTCGACTGCACATGTAAGTGATATCTCGTGATATGTGTCTTTCTGTCTCTAATTTTCCCGAATTAGTGAGATCGTCTACTGCTCCATCCATGCTGCTACAAATAGCATGAGTTCATTTTGTTGTCTGGATGAGTGACAGTCCAGGGGTTATAGGTAGCACAACTTCTTTATCCAATCATCTCTCGCTGGACATTTTGGTCGTTTGGGTGTCTTGGCTATGGCAAAGAGTACCACAACGACCGTTGGCGGGGCATGTGTTTTATTCCAATGATGGTATTCTCTTGTTATACAAACTGGAGTGGGGATGCCCAATCTCGTGGTAGCTCCAGTTTACAGTTTAGTAAGGAACATGCCTACTGATCTCCATACTGGCTGTTAGCAATTTACATTTCCACCAACAGCATAGTAGGATCCCCTTTTCTGCCTGCCCTCTTGAGCACTTACTCTTTTTAGGCTTTTTGAGGACTGTAGGGAGGGAACACCTCGTCTACGTTTGTTTGCATTCTCTAATCATGATAGATCCTGAACATCTTTTGATTTGATGTGCTGTTTTTTAAAAAGCGTGTGAGGATCATTGAGCTCTTGAAACATTTCTGCCTGGGAGTCGGGCCTGATTTGAATTCAGTTCACATTACCTAGCCCAGGACGTTGCTCAAGGGCAGGGGTCGTGTGCAGCCCTGCAGGCCTTGTGAATATTAAGTGCCCTTGAGCACAGTTTTTCAAGTTGTTGTTACAGGAAAGCGCCACAATGTGGCAGCCCTTCTTCGTGTCCTTTGTGTTAACTTGGGCAAACAGAGCCTTAGAGGGAGTCTTGGTGTTGGGTTGCAAATTGGAGTCGAACGTGGCTGAACACACACCACAGGGCTTGTGTGTGTTTACCTCTTCCCCCTTACCCTGCACAGCCAGACCCCAGGCAAATCCCAAGCCTTGCAAATGTGCTATTCGGAGGGTGCTGTGGTTTGTAGGTGGGGCGATTCTAAGGAAGGAGGCTGGAGGTACGAACCCCACTAGCAGGAGCTGTGGAGATCCGGTGTCCTTTCACAGCTCCTCTCTCCCAGCGGTTCTACCATCATTTGGGTACACTAGGCTTTGCTTACCTGTAAGAGGGCTGTCTTGGATCGGGAGGTTGTGGTACCATGCAGAGCAGAAAGGGCAATAGAGGTCTAAGGGGCCGGTGATCTGGTGGCACGTGCTCCTTCCTGTCTCCCTCAGCGACAGCATACTCCAGCCTTGGGACCCAGGCCTGCTGAGGCTCTAGGGTTGTGTCATCAGCCCATGTCACAGAGGCCTGAGGGTAATAGAGTAGGCTGTTCTTACCTTTTTCTTGTTTTATAATTTAATACTGATTTTCTATTTCAGCATAGTTTATATACAGTGTTGTGTTTGAGTTCTACAGCAAGTTGATGCAGTTATGAATGTAGCTGTACCTGTAGTATTTTGGATTCTTTTCCCTGTTAGGTTATTGAAGAATATTGAGTAGCATTCCCTGTGCTATCAGGTGTGTCGTCGTTGATGAATTCTTTTTGATACATTAGTGTGTTTCTGTTAATCCCAACCTCCGACTTCATCCTTCCCCGATCCCCAGTTTCCCCTTCTGGGAACTGTACACTTGTTTCTTCCGTTTCTGAACCTGTGTTTCCTTTGTATACTACATCCTGTGTATCCGTTTTTAGACTCCACATATAAGTGATGTCCTGGGATATGTGTCTTTCGGTCTCTAAATTACTAGAATTAGTGAGATCATCTACTGCTCCATCCATGTTGCTGCAAATAGCATGAGTTCATTTTGTTTTCTGGATGAGTGATAGTCGCCAAAATGTAAGTAGCACAACATCTTTATCCATTCGTCTTTCGCTGGATATTTCGGTCGTTTGTATGTCTGGGCTATGGTAAAGAGTAGAACAATGTCCGTTGGGGTGCACGTGTTTTATTCCAATGATGGTATTCTCTGGTTATACGAACTGGAGTGCGGTTTCCATATCTCGTGGTAGCTCCAGTTTTTCGTTTAGTGAGGGACTTGCTAACTGATCTCCATACTGGCTATTATCAATTTACACTCCCTCCAACAGCATAGTAGGGTTCCCTTTATTGCCTGCCCTCTTGAGCACTTACTCTTTTTAGGCTTTTGGAGGACTGCAGCCAGGGAACACCTTGTCTACATTTCTTTGCATTCTCTGAACATGACAGATCCTGAGCATTTTTTCATTTGATGTGCTGTTTTTAAAAATACGTGTAACTACCATTGAGCCCTTGAAACATTTCTGCCTGAGAGTCGGGCCAGATTTGAGTTCATTTCAGATCAACTAGCCAAGGACATTTCTCGAGGGCAGGGGTCGTTTGCAGCCCCGCAGGCCTTGTGAATGTTAAGTGCCCTTGAGCACAGTTTTTCAAGTTGTTGTTACGGGAAAGCGCCACCAGGCAGCAGCACTTCTTCATGTCCTTTGTGTTAACTTGGGCAAAGGCAGCCTTAGAGGGAGTCTTGGTGTTGGGTTGCAAATTGCAGTGGAACGTGGCTGAACACACACCGCAGGGCTTGTGTATCTTTACCTGTTCCCCCTTACACTGCACCGCCAGACCCCAGGCCAATCCCAAGCCTTGCAAATGTGCTATTCGGAGGGTGCTCTGGTTTGTAGGTGAAGCGATTCTAAGGAAGGAGGCTGGAGGTGGATACCCCACTAGCAGGAGCTGCGGAGATCTGGTGTCCTTTCACAGCTCCTCCCTCCCAGCGGGTCTACCATCATTTGGGTACACTAGGCTCTGCTTACCTGTAAGAGGGCTGTCTTGGATCGGGAGTTTGTGGTACCATGCAGAGGAGAATGGCCAATAGAGGTCCAAGGGGCCGCTGATCTGGTGGCACGTGTTCCTTCCTGTCTCCCTCAGCACCAGCATACCGCAGCCTTGGGACCCAGGCCTGCTGAGGCTCTACAGTTGTGACATCAGCCCACGTCACAGAGGCCTGAGGGTAATAGGTAGGCATTTCTTACCTTTTTCTTGTTTTATAATTTAATACTGATTTTCTATTTCAGCATAATTTATATACAATGTTGTGTCTATTTGAGTCCTACAGCAACTTGATGCAGTTATAAATGTAGCTGTACCTGTAGTATTTCGGATTCTTTTCCCTGTTAGGTTATTGAAGAATATTGAGTAGCGTTCCCTGTGCTATCAGGTGCGTCATCGTTGATGAACTCTTTTTGATACATTACTGTGTTTCTGTTAATGCCAACCTCTTACTTCATCTTTCTCCAATCCCCAATTTCCCCCGATGGTAACTCTACATTTCGTGTCTCCGTTTGTGAGTCTGTGTTTGCTCTGTACATTACGTTCCTTGGTCTCCATTTTTCGACTGCACATGTAAGTGATATCTCGTGATATGTGTCTTTCTGTCTCTAATTTTCCCGAATTAGTGAGATCGTCTACTGCTCCATCCATGCTGCTACAAATAGCATGAGTTCATTTTGTTGTCTGGATGAGTGACAGTCCAGGGGTTATAGGTAGCACAACTTCTTTATCCAATCATCTCTCGCTGGACATTTTGGTCGTTTGGGTGTCTTGGCTATGGCAAAGAGTACCACAACGACCGTTGGCGGGGCATGTGTTTTATTCCAATGATGGTATTCTCTTGTTATACAAACTGGAGTGGGGATGCCCAATCTCGTGGTAGCTCCAGTTTACAGTTTAGTAAGGAACATGCCTACTGATCTCCATACTGGCTGTTAGCAATTTACATTTCCACCAACAGCATAGTAGGATCCCCTTTTCTGCCTGCCCTCTTGAGCACTTACTCTTTTTAGGCTTTTTGAGGACTGTAGGGAGGGAACACCTCGTCTACGTTTGTTTGCATTCTCTAATCATGATAGATCCTGAACATCTTTTGATTTGATGTGCTGTTTTTTAAAAAGCGTGTGAGGATCATTGAGCTCTTGAAACATTTCTGCCTGGGAGTCGGGCCTGATTTGAATTCAGTTCACATTACCTAGCCCAGGACGTTGCTCAAGGGCAGGGGTCGTGTGCAGCCCTGCAGGCCTTGTGAATATTAAGTGCCCTTGAGCACAGTTTTTCAAGTTGTTGTTACAGGAAAGCGCCACAATGTGGCAGCCCTTCTTCGTGTCCTTTGTGTTAACTTGGGCAAACAGAGCCTTAGAGGGAGTCTTGGTGTTGGGTTGCAAATTGGAGTTGAAAGTGGCTGAACACACACCACAGGGCTTGTGTGTGTTTACCTCTTCCCCCTTACCCTGCACAGCCAGACCCCAGGCAAATCCCAAGCCTTGCAAATGTGCTATTCGGAGGGTGCTGTGGTTTGTAGGTGGGGCGATTCTAAGGAAGGAGGCTGGAGGTACGAACCCCACTAGCAGGAGCTGTGGAGATCCGGTGTCCTTTCACAGCTCCTCTCTCCCAGCGGTTCTACCATCATTTGGGTACACTAGGCTTTGCTTACCTGTAAGAGGTCTGTCTTGGATCGGGAGGTTGTGGTTCCATGCAGAGCAGAATGGGCAATAGAGGTCCAAGGGGCCGGTGATCTGGTGGCACGTGCTCCTTCCTGTCTCCCTCAGCGACAGCATACTCCAGCCTTGGGACCCAGGCCTGCTGAGGCTCTAGGGTTGTGACATCAGCCCACGTCACAGAGGCCTGAGTGTAATAGAGTAGGCATTTCTTGCCTTTTTCTTGTTTTATAATTTAGTATTGATTTCCTATTTCAGCATAGTTTATATACAGTGTTGTGTTTGAGTTCGACAGCAAGGTGATGAGTTATGAATGTAGCTGTACCTGTAGTATTTTGGATTCTTTTCCCTGTTAGGTTATTGAAGAATATTGAGTAGCGTTCCTTGTGCTATCAGGTGTGTCATCGTTGATGAATTCTTTTTGATACATTAGTGTGTTTCTGTTAATCCCAACCTCCGACTTCATCCTTCCCCGTTCCCCAATTTCCCCCTCTGGGAACTCTACACTTCTTTTTTCCGTTTGTGAACCTGTGTTTCATGTCTGTACTGCATCCTTTGTATCCCTTTTTAGACTCCACATATAAGTGATATCCTGGAATATGTGTCTTTTTGTCTCTAAAGTACCAGAATTAGTGAGATCATCTACTGCTCCATCCATGTTGCTGCAAATAGCATGGGTTCATTTTGCTTTCTGGATGAGTGATAGTCGCCAGAATGTAAGTAGCACAACGTCTTTATCCATTCATCTCTCGCTGGACATTTCGGTCGTTTGTATGTCTGGGCTATGGTAAAGAGTAGCACATCGTCCGTTGGGGTGCAAGTGTTTTATTCCAATGATGGTATTCTCTGGTTATACGGACTGGAGTGCGGTTTCCGTATGTCGTGGTAGCTCCAGTTTTTAGTTTAGTAAGGGACTTGCTAACTGATCTCCATACTGGCTATTATCAATTTACACTCCCACCAATAGCATAGTAGTGTTCCCTTTATTGCCTGCCCTCTTGAGTACTTACTCTTTTTAGGCTTTTTGAGGACTGCAGCCAGGGAACACCTCGTCTACGTTTCTTTGCATTCTCTAATCATGACAGATCCTGAGGATTTTTTCATTTGATGTGCTGTTTTTAAAACTACGTGTAAGTACCACTGAGCTCTTGAAACATTTCTGCCTGAGAGTCGGGCCAGATTTGAGTTCATTTCAGATTAACTAGCCAAGGACATTTCTCGAGGGCAGGGGTCCTTTGCAGCCCCGCAGGCCTTGTGAATGTTAAGTGCCCTTGGGCACAGTTTTTCAATTTGCTGTTATAGGAAAAGGCCACAAGGCGGCAGCACTTCTTCATGTCCTCTGTGTTAACTTGGGCAAACACAACCTTAGAGGGAGTCTTGGTGTTGGGTTGCAAATTGGAGTCGAATGTGGTTGAACACACACCGCAGGGCTTGTGTATCTTTACCTCCTCCCCCTTACACTGCACCGCCAGTCCCCAGGCAAATCCCAAGCCTTGAAAATGTGCTATTCTGAGGGTGCTGTGGTTTGTAGGTGGGGTGATTCTAAGGAAGGAGGCTGGAGGTGGATACCCCACTAGCAGGAGCTGTGGAGATCCGGTGTCCTTTCACAGCTCCTCCCTCCCAGCGGTTCTACCATCATTTGGGTACACTAGGCTTTGCTTACCTGTAAGAGGGCTGTCTTGGATCGGGAGGTTGTGGTACCATGCAGAGCAGAAAGGGCAATAGAGGTCTAAGGGGCCGGTGATCTGGTGGCACGTGCTCCTTCCTGTCTCCCTCAGCGACAGCATACTCCAGCCTTGGGACCCAGGCCTGCTGAGGCTCTAGGGTTGTGTCATCAGCCCATGTCACAGAGGCCTGAGGGTAATAGAGTAGGCTGTTCTTACCTTTTTCTTGTTTTATAATTTAATACTGATTTTCTATTTCAGCATAGTTTATATACAGTGTTGTGTTTGAGTTCTACAGCAAGTTGATGCAGTTATGAATGTAGCTGTACCTGTAGTATTTTGGATTCTTTTCCCTGTTAGGTTATTGAAGAATATTGAGTAGCGTTCCCTGTGCTATCAGGTGTGTCGTCGTTGATGAATTCTTTTTGATACATTAGTGTGTTTCTGTTAATCCCAACCTCCGACTTCATCCTTCCCCGATCCCCAGTTTCCCCTTCTGGGAACTGTACACTTGTTTCTTCCGTTTCTGAACCTGTGTTTCCTTTGTATACTACATCCTGTGTATCCGTTTTTAGACTCCACATATAAGTGATGTCCTGGGATATGTGTCTTTCGGTCTCTAAATTACTAGAATTAGTGAGATCATCTACTGCTCCATCCATGTTGCTGCAAATAGCATGAGTTCATTTTGTTTTCTGGATGAGTGATAGTCGCCAAAATGTAAGTAGCACAACATCTTTATCCATTCGTCTTTCGCTGGATATTTCGGTCGTTTGTATGTCTGGGCTATGGTAAAGAGTAGAACAATGTCCGTTGGGGTGCACGTGTTTTATTCCAATGATGGTATTCTCTGGTTATACGAACTGGAGTGCGGTTTCCATATCTCGTGGTAGCTCCAGTTTTTCGTTTAGTGAGGGACTTGCTAACTGATCTCCATACTGGCTATTATCAATTTACACTCCCTCCAACAGCATAGTAGGGTTCCCTTTATTGCCTGCCCTCTTGAGCACTTACTCTTTTTAGGCTTTTGGAGGACTGCAGCCAGGGAACACCTTGTCTACATTTCTTTGCATTCTCTGAACATGACAGATCCTGAGCATTTTTTCATTTGATGTGCTGTTTTTAAAAATACGTGTAACTACCATTGAGCCCTTGAAACATTTCTGCCTGAGAGTCGGGCCAGATTTGAGTTCATTTCAGATCAACTAGCCAAGGACATTTCTCGAGGGCAGGGGTCGTTTGCAGCCCCGCAGGCCTTGTGAATGTTAAGTGCCCTTGAGCACAGTTTTTCAAGTTGTTGTTACGGGAAAGCGCCACCAGGCAGCAGCACTTCTTCATGTCCTTTGTGTTAACTTGGGAAAGGCAGCCTTAGAGGGAGTCTTGGTGTTGGGTTGCAAATTGCAGTGGAACGTGGCTGAACACACACCGCAGGGCTTGTGTATCTTTACCTGTTCCCCCTTACACTGCACCGCCAGACCCCAGGCCAATCCCAAGCCTTGCAAATGTGCTATTCGGAGGGTGCTCTGGTTTGTAGGTGAAGCGATTCTAAGGAAGGAGGCTGGAGGTGGATACCCCACTAGCAGGAGCTGCGGAGATCTGGTGTCCTTTCACAACTCCTCCCTCCCAGCGGGTCTACCATCATTTGGGTACACTAGGCTCTGCTTACCTGTAAGAGGGCTGTCTTGGATCGGGAGTTTGTGGTACCATGCAGAGGAGAATGGCCAATAGAGGTCCAAGGGGCCGCTGATCTGGTGGCACGTGCTCCTTCCTGTCTCCCTCAGCACCAGCATACCGCAGCCTTGGGACCCAGGCCTGCTGAGGCTCTACAGTTGTGACATCAGCCCACGTCACAGAGGCCTGAGGGTAATAGGTAGGCATTTCTTACCTTTTTCTTGTTTTATAATTTAATACTGATTTTCTATTTCAGCATAATTTATATACAATGTTGTGTCTATTTGAGTCCTACAGCAACTTGATGCAGTTCTAAATGTAGCTGTACCTGTAGTATTTCGGATTCTTTTCCCTGTTAGGTTATTGAAGAATATTGAGTAGCGTTCCCTGTGCTATCAGGTGCGTCATCGTTGATGAACTCTTTTTGATACATTACTGTGTTTCTGTTAATGCCAACCTCTTACTTCATCTTTCTCCGATCCCCAGTTTCCCCCGATGGTAACTCTACATTTCGTGTCTCCGTTTGTGAGTCTGTGTTTGCTCTGTACATTACGTTCCTTGGTCTCCATTTTTCGACTGCACATGTAAGTGATATCTCGTGATATGTGTCTTTCTGTCTCTAATTTTCCCGAATTAGTGAGATCGTCTACTGCTCCATCCATGCTGCTACAAATAGCATGAGTTCATTTTGTTGTCTGGATGAGTGACAGTCCAGGGGTTATAGGTAGCACAACTTCTTTATCCAATCATCTCTCGCTGGACATTTTGGTCGTTTGGGTGTCTTGGCTATGGCAAAGAGTACCACAAGACCGTTGGGGGGGCTAGTGTTTTATTCCAATGATGGTATTCTTTTGTTATACAAACTGGAGTGGGGATGGCCAATCTCGTGGTAGCTCCAGTTTACAGTTTAGTAAGGAACATGCCTACTGCTCTCCATACTGGCTGTTAGCAATTTACATTTCCACCAACAGCATAGTAGGATCCCCTTTTCTGCCTGCCCTCTTGAGCACTTACTCTTTTTAGGCTTTTTGAGGACTGTAGGGAGGGAACACCTCGTCTACGTTTGTTTGCATTCTCTAATCATGATAGATCCTGAACATCTTTTGATTTGATGTGCTGTTTTTTAAAAAGCGTGTGAGGATCATTGAGCTCTTGAAACATTTCTGCCTGGGAGTCGGGCCTGATTTGAATTCATTTCACATTACCTAGCCCAGGACGTTGCTCAAGGGCAGGGGTCGTTTGCAGCCCCGAAGGCCTTGTGAATATTAAGTGCCCTTGAGCACAGTTTTTCAAGTTGTTGTTACAGGAAAGCGCCACAATGTGGCAGCACTTCTTCGTGTCCTCTGTGTTAACTTGGGCAAACAGAGCCTTAGAGGGAGTCTTGGTGTTGGGTTGCAAATTGGAGTCGAACGTGGCTGAACAAACACCACAGGACTTGTGTGTGTTTACCTCTTCCCCCTAAACCTGCACAGCCAGACCCCAGGCAAATCCCAAGCCTTGCAAATGTGCTATTCGGAGGGTGCTGTGGTTTGTAGGTGGGGCGATTCTAAGGAAGGAGGCTGGAGGTACGAACCCCACTAGCAGGAGCTGTGGAGATCCGGTGTCCTTTCACAGCTCCTCCCTCCCAGCGGTTCTACCATCATTTGGGTACACTAGGCTTTGCTTACCTGTAAGAGGACTGTCTTGGATCGGGAGGTTGTGGTACCATGCAGAGCAGAATGGGCAATAGAGGTCCAAGGGGCCGGTGATCTGGTGGCACGTCCTCCTTCCTGTCTCCCTCAGCAACAGCATACTCCAGCCTTGGGACCCAGGCCTGCTGAGGCTCTAGGGTTGTGACATCAGCCCACGTCACAGAGGCCTGAGTGTAATAGAGTAGGCATTTCTTGCCTTTTTCTTGTTTTATAATTTAGTATTGATTTCCTATTTCAGCATAGTTTATATACAGTGTTGTGTTTGAGTTCGACAGCAAGGTGATGAGTTATGAATGTAGCTGTACCTGTAGTATTTTGGATTCTTTTCCCTGTTAGGTTATTGAAGAATATTGAGTAGCGTTCCTTGTGCTATCAGGTGTGTCATCGTTGATGAATTCTTTTTGATACATTAGTGTGTTTTTGTTAATCCCAACCTCTGACTTCATCCTTCCTTGTTCCCCAATTTCCCCCTCTGGGAACTCTACACTTCTTTTTTCCGTTTGTGAACCTGTGTTTCATGTCTGTACTGCATCCTTTGTATCCCTTTTTAGACTCCACATATAAGTGATATCCTGGAATATGTGTCTTTTTGTCTCTAAATTACCAGAATTAGTGAGATCATCTACTGCTCCATCCATGTTGCTGCAAATAGCATGGGTTCATTTTGCTTTCTGGATGAGTGATAGTCGCCAGAATGTAAGTAGCACAACGTCTTTATTCATTCATCTCGCTGGACATTTCGGTCGTTTGTATGTCTGGGCTCTGGTAAAGAGTAGCACATCGTCCGTTGGGGTGCAAGGGTTTTATTCCAATGATGGTATTCTCTGGTTATACGGACTGGAGTGCGGTTTCCGTATCTCGTGGTAGCTCCAGTTTTTAGTTTAGTAAGGGACTTGCTAACTGATCTCCATACTGGCTATTATCAATTTACACTCCCACCAATAGCATAGTAGGGTTCCCTTTATTGCCTGCCCTCTTGAGTACTTACTCTTTTTAGGCTTTTTGAGGACTGCAGCCAGGGAACACCTCGTCTACGTTTCTTTGCATTCTCTAATCATGACAGATCCTGAGGATTTTTTCATTTGATGTGCTGTTTTTAAAACTACGTGTAAGTACCACTGAGCTCTTGAAACATTTCTGCCTGAGAGTCGGGCCAGATTTGAGTTCATTTCAGATTAACTAGCCAAGGACATTTCTCGAGGGCAGGGGTCGTTTGCAGCCCCGCAGGCCTTGTGAATGTTAAGTGCCCTTGAGCACAGTTTTTCAATTTGTTGTTATAGGAAAAGGCCACAAGGCGGCAGCACTTCTTCATGTCCTCTGTGTTAACTTGGGCAAACACAATCTTAGAGGGAGTATTGGTGTTGGGTTGCAAATTGGAGTGGAATGTGGTTGAACACACACCACAGGGCTTGTTTATCTTTACCTCCTCCCCCTTACAGTGCACCGCCAGTCCCCAGGCAAATCCCAAGCCTTGAAAATGTGCTATTCTGAGGGTGCTGTGGTTTGTAGGTGGGGTGATTCTAAGGAAGGAGGCTGGAGGTGGATACCCCACTAGCAGGAGCTGTGGAGATCCGGTGTCCTTTCACAGCTCCTCCCTCCCAGCGGTTCTACCATCATTTGGGTACACTAGGCTTTGCTTACCTGTAAGAGGGCTGTCTTGGATCGGGAGGTTGTGGTACCATGCAGAGCAGAATGGGCAATAGAGGTCTAAGGGGCCGGTGATCTGGTGGCACATGCTCCTTCCTGTCTCCCTCAGCGACAGCATACTCCAGCCTTGGGACCCAGGCCTGCTGAGGCTCTACAGTTGTGACATCAGCCCACGTCACAGAGGCCTGAGGGTAATAGGTAGGCATTTCTTACCTTTTTTTTGTTTTATAATTTAATACTGGTTTTCTATTTCAGCATAATTTATATACAATGTTGTGTCTATTTGAGTCCTACAGCAACTTGATGCAGTTATAAATGTAGCTGTACCTGTAGTATTTCGGATTCTTTTCCCTGTTAGGTTATTGAAGAATATTGAGTAGCGTTCCCTGTGCTATCAGGTGTGTCATCGTTGATGAACTCTTTTTGATACATTACTGTGTTTCTGTTAATGCCAACCTCTTACTTCATCTTTCTCCGATCCCCAATTTCCCCCGATGGTAACTCTACATTTCGTGTCTCCGTTTGTGAGTCTGTGTTTGCTCTGTACATTACGTTCCTTGGTCTCCATTTTTCGACTGCACATGTAAGTGATATCTCGCGATATGTGTCTTTCTGTCTCTAATTTTCCCGAATTAGTGAGATCGTCTACTGCTCCATCCATGCTGCTACAAATAGCATGAGTTCATTTTGTTGTCTGGATGAGTGACAGTCCAGGGGTTATAGGTAGCACAACTTCTTTATCCAATCATCTCTCGCTGGACATTTTGGTCGTTTGGGTGTCTTGGCTATGGCAAAGAGTACCACAAGACCGTTGGGGGGGCTAGTGTTTTATTCCAATGATGGTATTCTCTTGTTATACAAACTGGAGTGGGGATGGCCAATCTCGTGGTAGCTCCAGTTTACAGTTTAGTAAGGAACATGCCTACTGATCTCCATACTGGCTGTTAGCAATTTACATTTCCACCAACAGCATAGTAGGATCCCCTTTTCTGCCTGCCCTCTTGAGCACTTACTCTTTTTAGGCTTTTTGAGGACTGTAGGGAGGGAACACCTCGTCTACGTTTGTTTGCATTCTCTAATCATGATAGATCCTGAACATCTTTTGATTTGATGTGCTGTTTTTTAAAAAGCGTGTGAGGATCATTGAGCTCTTGAAACATTTCTGCCTGGGAGTCGGGCCTGATTTGAATTCAGTTCACATTACCTAGCCCAGGACGTTGCTCAAGGGCAGGGGTCGTGTGCAGCCCTGCAGGCCTTGTGAATATTAAGTGCCCTTGAGCACAGTTTTTCAAGTTGTTGTTACAGGAAAGCGCCACAATGTGGCAGCCCTTCTTCGTGTCCTTTGTGTTAACTTGGGCAAACAGAGCCTTAGAGGGAGTCTTGGTGTTGGGTTGCAAATTGGAGTCGAACGTGGCTGAACACACACCACAGGGCTTGTGTGTGTTTACCTCTTCCCCCTTACCCTGCACAGCCAGACCCCAGGCAAATCCCAAGCCTTGCAAATGTGCTATTCGGAGGGTGCTGTGGTTTGTAGGTGGGGCGATTCTAAGGAAGGAGGCTGGAGGTACGAACCCCACTAGCAGGAGCTGTGGAGATCCGGTGTCCTTTCACAGCTCCTCTCTCCCAGCGGTTCTACCATCATTTGGGTACACTAGGCTTTGCTTACCTGTAAGAGGTCTGTCTTGGATCGGGAGGTTGTGGTTCCATGCAGAGCAGAATGGGCAATAGAGGTCCAAGGGGCCGGTGATCTGGTGGCACGTCCTCCTTCCTGTCTCCCTCAGCGACAGCATACTCCAGCCTTGGGACCCAGGCCTGCTGAGGCTCTAGGGTTGTGACATCAGCCCACGTCACAGAGGCCTGAGTGTAATAGAGTAGGCATTTCTTGCCTTTTTCTTGTTTTATAATTTAGTATTGATTTCCTATTTCAGCATAGTTTATATACAGTGTTGTGTTTGAGTTTGACAGCAAGGTGATGAGTTATGAATGTAGCTGTACCTGTAGTATTTTGGATTCTTTTCCCTGTTAGGTTATTGAAGAATATTGAGTAGCGTTCCTTGTGCTATCAGGTGTGTCATCGTTGATGAATTCTTTTTGATACATTAGTGTGTTTCTGTTAATCCCAACCTCCGACTTCATCCTTCCCCGTTCCCCAATTTCCCCCTCTGGGAACTCTACACTTCTTTTTTCCGTTTGTGAACCTGTGTTTCATGTCTGTACTGCATCCTTTGTATCCCTTTTTAGACTCCACATATAAGTGATATCCTGGAATATGTGTCTTTTTGTCTCTAAAGTACCAGAATTAGTGAGATCATCTACTGCTCCATCCATGTTGCTGCAAATAGCATGGGTTCATTTTGCTTTCTGGATGAGTGATAGTCGCCAGAATGTAAGTAGCACAACGTCTTTATCCATTCATCTCTCGCTGGACATTTCGGTCGTTTGTATGTCTGGGCTATGGTAAAGAGTAGCACATCGTCCGTTGGGGTGCAAGTGTTTTATTCCAATGATGGTATTCTCTGGTTATACGGACTGGAGTGCGGTTTCCGTATGTCGTGGTAGCTCCAGTTTTTAGTTTAGTAAGGGACTTGCTAACTGATCTCCATACTGGCTATTATCAATTTACACTCCCACCAATAGCATAGTAGTGTTCCCTTTATTGCCTGCCCTCTTGAGTACTTACTCTTTTTAGGCTTTTTGAGGACTGCAGCCAGGGAACACCTCGTCTACGTTTCTTTGCATTCTCTAATCATGACAGATCCTGAGGATTTTTTCATTTGATGTGCTGTTTTTAAAACTACGTGTAAGTACCACTGAGCTCTTGAAACATTTCTGCCTGAGAGTCGGGCCAGATTTGAGTTCATTTCAGATTAACTAGCCAAGGACATTTCTCGAGGGCAGGGGTCCTTTGCAGCCTCGCAGGCCTTGTGAATGTTAAGTGCCCTTGGGCACAGTTTTTCAATTTGCTGTTATAGGAAAAGGCCACAAGGCGGCAGCACTTCTTCATGTCCTCTGTGTTAACTTGGGCAAACACAACCTTAGAGGGAGTCTTGGTGTTGGGTTGCAAATTGGAGTCGAATGTGGTTGAACACACACCTCAGGGCTTGTGTATCTTTACCTCCTCCCCCTTACACTGCACCGCCAGTCCCCAGGCAAATCCCAAGCCTTGAAAATGTGCTATTCTGAGGGTGCTGTGGTTTGTAGGTGGGGTGATTCTAAGGAAGGAGGCTGGAGGTGGATACCCCACTAGCAGGAGCTGTGGAGATCCGGTGTCCTTTCACAGCTCCTCCCTCCCAGCGGTTCTACCATCATTTGGGTACACTAGGCTTTGCTTACCTGTAAGAGGGCTGTCTTGGATCGGGAGGTTGTGGTACCATGCAGAGCAGAAAGGGCAATAGAGGTCTAAGGGGCCGGTGATCTGGTGGCACGTGCTCCTTCCTGTCTCCCTCAGCGACAGCATACTCCAGCCTTGGGACCCAGGCCTGCTGAGGCTCTAGGGTTGTGTCATCAGCCCATGTCACAGAGGCCTGAGGGTAATAGAGTAGGCTGTTCTTACCTTTTTCTTGTTTTATAATTTAATACTGATTTTCTATTTCAGCATAGTTTATATACAGTGTTGTGTTTGAGTTCTACAGCAAGTTGATGCAGTTATGAATGTAGCTGTACCTGTAGTATTTTGGATTCTTTTCCCTGTTAGGTTATTGAAGAATATTGAGTAGCGTTCCCTGTGCTATCAGGTGTGTCGTCGTTGATGAATTCTTTTTGATACATTAGTGTGTTTCTGTTAATCCCAACCTCCGACTTCATCCTTCCCCGATCCCCAGTTTCCCCTTCTGGGAACTGTACACTTGTTTCTTCCGTTTCTGAACCTGTGTTTCCTTTCTATACTACATCCTGTGTATCCGTTTTTAGACTCCACATATAAGTGATGTCCTGGGATATGTGTCTTTCGGTCTCTAAATTACCAGAATTAGTGAGATCATCTACTGCTCCATCCATGTTGCTGCAAATAGCATGAGTTCATTTTGTTTTCTGGATGAGTGATAGTCGCCAAAATGTAAGTAGCACAACATCTTTATCCATTCATCTTTCGCTGGATATTTCGGTCGTTTGTATGTCTGGGCTATGGTAAAGAGTAGAACAATGTCCGTTGGGGTGCAAGTGTTTTATTCCAATGAAGGTATTCTCTGGTTATACGAACTGGAGTGCGGTTTCCATATCTCGTGGTAGCTCCAGTTTTTCGTTTAGTGAGGGACTTGCTAACTGATCTCCATACTGGCTATTATCAATTTACACTCCCTCCAACAGCATAGTAGGGTTCCCTTTATTTCCTGCCCTCTTGAGCACTTACTCTTTTTAGGCTTTTGGAGGACTGCAGCCAGGGAACACCTTGTCTACATTTCTTTGCATTCTCTGAACATGACAGATCCTGAGCATTTTTTCATTTGATGTGCTGTTTTTAAAAATACCTGTAACTACCATTGAGCCCTTGAAACATTTCTGCCTGAGAGTCGGGCCAAATTTGAGTTCATTTCAGATCAACTAGCCAAGGACATTTCTCGAGGGCAGGGGTCGTTTGCAGCCCCGCAGGCCTTGTGAATGTTAAGTGCCCTTGAGCACAGTTTTTCAATTTGTTGTTATAGGAAAAGGCCACAAGGCGGCAGCACTTCTTCATGTCCTCTGTGTTAACTTGGGCAAACACAATCTTAGAGGGAGTATTGGTGTTGGGTTGCAAATTGGAGTGGAATGTGGTTGAACACACACCACAGGGCTTGTTTATCTTTACCTCCTCCCCCTTACACTGCACCGCCAGTCCCCAGGCAAATCCCAAGCCTTGAAAATGTGCTATTCTGAGGGTGCTGTGGTTTGTAGGTGGGGTGATTCTAAGGAAGGAGGCTGGAGGTGGATACCCCACTAGCAGGAGCTGTGGAGATCCGGTGTCCTTTCACAGCTCCTCCCTCCCAGCGGTTCTACCATCATTTGGGTACACTAGGCTTTGCTTACCTGTAAGAGGGCTGTCTTGGATCGGGAGGTTGTGGTACCATGCAGAGCAGAATGGGCAATAGAGGTCTAAGGGGCCGGTGATCTGGTGGCACATGCTCCTTCCTGTCTCCCTCAGCGACAGCATACTCCAGCCTTGGGACCCAGGCCTGCTGAGGCTCTACAGTTGTGACATCAGCCCACGTCACAGAGGCCTGAGGGTAATAGGTAGGCATTTCTTACCTTTTTTTTGTTTTATAATTTAATACTGGTTTTCTATTTCAGCATAATTTATATACAATGTTGTGTCTATTTGAGTCCTACAGCAACTTGATGCAGTTATAAATGTAGCTGTACCTGTAGTATTTCGGATTCTTTTCCCTGTTAGGTTATTGAAGAATATTGAGTAGCGTTCCCTGTGCTATCAGGTGTGTCATCGTTGATGAACTCTTTTTGATACATTACTGTGTTTCTGTTAATGCCAACCTCTTACTTCATCTTTCTCCGATCCCCAATTTCCCCCGATGGTAACTCTACATTTCGTGTCTCCGTTTGTGAGTCTGTGTTTGCTCTGTACATTACGTTCCTTGGTCTCCATTTTTCGACTGCACATGTAAGTGATATCTCGCGATATGTGTCTTTCTGTCTCTAATTTTCCCGAATTAGTGAGATCGTCTACTGCTCCATCCATGCTGCTACAAATAGCATGAGTTCATTTTGTTGTCTGGATGAGTGACAGTCCAGGGGTTATAGGTAGCACAACTTCTTTATCCAATCATCTCTCGCTGGACATTTTGGTCGTTTGGGTGTCTTGGCTATGGCAAAGAGTACCACAAGACCGTTGGGGGGGCTAGTGTTTTATTCCAATGATGGTATTCTCTTGTTATACAAACTGGAGTGGGGATGGCCAATCTCGTGGTAGCTCCAGTTTACAGTTTAGTAAGGAACATGCCTACTGATCTCCATACTGGCTGTTAGCAATTTACATTTCCACCAACAGCATAGTAGGATCCCCTTTTCTGCCTGCCCTCTTGAGCACTTACTCTTTTTAGGCTTTTTGAGGACTGTAGGGAGGGAACACCTCGTCTACGTTTGTTTGCATTCTCTAATCATGATAGATCCTGAACATCTTTTGATTTGATGTGCTGTTTTTTAAAAAGCGTGTGAGGATCATTGAGCTCTTGAAACATTTCTGCCTGGGAGTCGGGCCTGATTTGAATTCAGTTCACATTACCTAGCCCAGGACGTTGCTCAAGGGCAGGGGTCGTGTGCAGCCCTGCAGGCCTTGTGAATATTAAGTGCCCTTGAGCACAGTTTTTCAAGTTGTTGTTACAGGAAAGCGCCACAATGTGGCAGCCCTTCTTCGTGTCCTTTGTGTTAACTTGGGCAAACAGAGCCTTAGAGGGAGTCTTGGTGTTGGGTTGCAAATTGGAGTCGAACGTGGCTGAACACACACCACAGGGCTTGTGTGTGTTTACCTCTTCCCCCTTACCCTGCACAGCCAGACCCCAGGCAAATCCCAAGCCTTGCAAATGTGCTATTCGGAGGGTGCTGTGGTTTGTAGGTGGGGCGATTCTAAGGAAGGAGGCTGGAGGTACGAACCCCACTAGCAGGAGCTGTGGAGATCCGGTGTCCTTTCACAGCTCCTCTCTCCCAGCGGTTCTACCATCATTTGGGTACACTAGGCTTTGCTTACCTGTAAGAGGTCTGTCTTGGATCGGGAGGTTGTGGTTCCATGCAGAGCAGAATGGGCAATAGAGGTCCAAGGGGCCGGTGATCTGGTGGCACGTCCTCCTTCCTGTCTCCCTCAGCGACAGCATACTCCAGCCTTGGGACCCAGGCCTGCTGAGGCTCTAGGGTTGTGACATCAGCCCACGTCACAGAGGCCTGAGTGTAATAGAGTAGGCATTTCTTGCCTTTTTCTTGTTTTATAATTTAGTATTGATTTCCTATTTCAGCATAGTTTATATACAGTGTTGTGTTTGAGTTTGACAGCAAGGTGATGAGTTATGAATGTAGCTGTACCTGTAGTATTTTGGATTCTTTTCCCTGTTAGGTTATTGAAGAATATTGAGTAGCGTTCCTTGTGCTATCAGGTGTGTCATCGTTGATGAATTCTTTTTGATACATTAGTGTGTTTCTGTTAATCCCAACCTCCGACTTCATCCTTCCCCGTTCCCCAATTTCCCCCTCTGGGAACTCTACACTTCTTTTTTCCGTTTGTGAACCTGTGTTTCATGTCTGTACTGCATCCTTTGTATCCCTTTTTAGACTCCACATATAAGTGATATCCTGGAATATGTGTCTTTTTGTCTCTAAAGTACCAGAATTAGTGAGATCATCTACTGCTCCATCCATGTTGCTGCAAATAGCATGGGTTCATTTTGCTTTCTGGATGAGTGATAGTCGCCAGAATGTAAGTAGCACAACGTCTTTATCCATTCATCTCTCGCTGGACATTTCGGTCGTTTGTATGTCTGGGCTATGGTAAAGAGTAGCACATCGTCCGTTGGGGTGCAAGTGTTTTATTCCAATGATGGTATTCTCTGGTTATACGGACTGGAGTGCGGTTTCCGTATGTCGTGGTAGCTCCAGTTTTTAGTTTAGTAAGGGACTTGCTAACTGATCTCCATACTGGCTATTATCAATTTACACTCCCACCAATAGCATAGTAGTGTTCCCTTTATTGCCTGCCCTCTTGAGTACTTACTCTTTTTAGGCTTTTTGAGGACTGCAGCCAGGGAACACCTCGTCTACGTTTCTTTGCATTCTCTAATCATGACAGATCCTGAGGATTTTTTCATTTGATGTGCTGTTTTTAAAACTACGTGTAAGTACCACTGAGCTCTTGAAACATTTCTGCCTGAGAGTCGGGCCAGATTTGAGTTCATTTCAGATTAACTAGCCAAGGACATTTCTCGAGGGCAGGGGTCCTTTGCAGCCTCGCAGGCCTTGTGAATGTTAAGTGCCCTTGGGCACAGTTTTTCAATTTGCTGTTATAGGAAAAGGCCACAAGGCGGCAGCACTTCTTCATGTCCTCTGTGTTAACTTGGGCAAACACAACCTTAGAGGGAGTCTTGGTGTTGGGTTGCAAATTGGAGTCGAATGTGGTTGAACACACACCTCAGGGCTTGTGTATCTTTACCTCCTCCCCCTTACACTGCACCGCCAGTCCCCAGGCAAATCCCAAGCCTTGAAAATGTGCTATTCTGAGGGTGCTGTGGTTTGTAGGTGGGGTGATTCTAAGGAAGGAGGCTGGAGGTGGATACCCCACTAGCAGGAGCTGTGGAGATCCGGTGTCCTTTCACAGCTCCTCCCTCCCAGCGGTTCTACCATCATTTGGGTACACTAGGCTTTGCTTACCTGTAAGAGGGCTGTCTTGGATCGGGAGGTTGTGGTACCATGCAGAGCAGAAAGGGCAATAGAGGTCTAAGGGGCCGGTGATCTGGTGGCACGTGCTCCTTCCTGTCTCCCTCAGCGACAGCATACTCCAGCCTTGGGACCCAGGCCTGCTGAGGCTCTAGGGTTGTGTCATCAGCCCATGTCACAGAGGCCTGAGGGTAATAGAGTAGGCTGTTCTTACCTTTTTCTTGTTTTATAATTTAATACTGATTTTCTATTTCAGCATAGTTTATATACAGTGTTGTGTTTGAGTTCTACAGCAAGTTGATGCAGTTATGAATGTAGCTGTACCTGTAGTATTTTGGATTCTTTTCCCTGTTAGGTTATTGAAGAATATTGAGTAGCGTTCCCTGTGCTATCAGGTGTGTCGTCGTTGATGAATTCTTTTTGATACATTAGTGTGTTTCTGTTAATCCCAACCTCCGACTTCATCCTTCCCCGATCCCCAGTTTCCCCTTCTGGGAACTGTACACTTGTTTCTTCCGTTTCTGAACCTGTGTTTCCTTTCTATACTACATCCTGTGTATCCGTTTTTAGACTCCACATATAAGTGATGTCCTGGGATATGTGTCTTTCGGTCTCTAAATTACCAGAATTAGTGAGATCATCTACTGCTCCATCCATGTTGCTGCAAATAGCATGAGTTCATTTTGTTTTCTGGATGAGTGATAGTCGCCAAAATGTAAGTAGCACAACATCTTTATCCATTCATCTTTCGCTGGATATTTCGGTCGTTTGTATGTCTGGGCTATGGTAAAGAGTAGAACAATGTCCGTTGGGGTGCAAGTGTTTTATTCCAATGATGGTATTCTCTGGTTATACGAACTGGAGTGCGGTTTCCATATCTCGTGGTAGCTCCAGTTTTTCGTTTAGTGAGGGACTTGCTAACTGATCTCCATACTGGCTATTATCAATTTACACTCCCTCCAACAGCATAGTAGGGTTCCCTTTATTGCCTGCCCTCTTGAGCACTTACTCTTTTTAGGCTTTTGGAGGACTGCAGCCAGGGAACACCTTGTCTACATTTCTTTGCATTCTCTGAACATGACAGATCCTGAGCATTTTTTCATTTGATGTGCTGTTTTTAAAAATACGTGTAACTACCATTGAGCCCTTGAAACATTTCTGCCTGAGAGTCGGGCCAGATTTGAGTTCATTTCAGATCAACTAGCCAAGGACATTTCTCGAGGGCAGGGGTCGTTTGCAGCCCCGCAGGCCTTGTGAATGTTAAGTGCCCTTGAGCACAGTTTTTCAAGTTGTTGTTACGGGAAAGCGCCACCAGGCAGCAGCACTTCTTCATGTCCTTTGTGTTAACTTGGGCAAAGGCAGCCTTAGAGGGAGTCTTGGTGTTGGGTTGCAAATTGCAGTGGAACGTGGCTGAACACACACCGCAGGGCTTGTGTATCTTTACCTGTTCCCCCTTACACTGCACCGCCAGACCCCAGGCCAATCCCAAGCCTTGCAAATGTGCTATTCGGAGGGTGCTCTGGTTTGTAGGTGAAGCGATTCTAAGGAAGGAGGCTGGAGGTGGATACCCCACTAGCAGGAGCTGCGGAGATCTGGTGTCCTTTCACAGCTCCTCCCTCCCAGCGGGTCTACCATCATTTGGGTACACTAGGCTCTGCTTACCTGTAAGAGGGCTGTCTTGGATCGGGAGTTTGTGGTACCATGCAGAGGAGAATGGCCAATAGAGGTCCAAGGGGCCGCTGATCTGGTGGCACGTGCTCCTTCCTGTCTCCCTCAGCACCAGCATACCGCAGCCTTGGGACCCAGGCCTGCTGAGGCTCTACAGTTGTGACATCAGCCCACGTCACAGAGGCCTGAGGGTAATAGGTAGGCATTTCTTACCTTTTTCTTGTTTTATAATTTAATACTGATTTTCTATTTCAGCATAATTTATATACAATGTTGTGTCTATTTGAGTCCTACAGCAACTTGATGCAGTTCTAAATGTAGCTGTACCTGTAGTATTTCGGATTCTTTTCCCTGTTAGGTTATTGAAGAATATTGAGTAGCGTTCCCTGTGCTATCAGGTGCGTCATCGTTGATGAACTCTTTTTGATACATTACTGTGTTTCTGTTAATGCCAACCTCTTACTTCATCTTTCTCCGATCCCCAATTTCCCCCGATGGTAACTCTACATTTCGTGTCTCCGTTTGTGAGTCTGTGTTTGCTCTGTACATTACGTTCCTTGGTCTCCATTTTTCGACTGCACATGTAAGTGATATCTCGTGATATGTGTCTTTCTGTCTCTAATTTTCCCGAATTAGTGAGATCGTCTACTGCTCCATCCATGCTGCTACAAATAGCATGAGTTCATTTTGTTGTCTGGATGAGTGACAGTCCAGGGGTTATAGGTAGCACAACTTCTTTATCCAATCATCTCTCGCTGGACATTTTGGTCGTTTGGGTGTCTTGGCTATGGCAAAGAGTACCACAAGACCGTTGGGGGGGCTAGTGTTTTATTCCAATGATGGTATTCTTTTGTTATACAAACTGGAGTGGGGATGGCCAATCTCGTGGTAGCTCCAGTTTACAGTTTAGTAAGGAACATGCCTACTGATCTCCATACTGGCTGTTAGCAATTTACATTTCCACCAACAGCATAGTAGGATCCCCTTTTCTGCCTGCCCTCTTGAGCACTTACTCTTTTTAGGCTTTTTGAGGACTGTAGGGAGGGAACACCTCGTCTACGTTTGTTTGCATTCTCTAATCATGATAGATCCTGAACATCTTTTGATTTGATGTGCTGTTTTTTAAAAAGCGTGTGAGGATCATTGAGCTCTTGAAACATTTCTGCCTGGGAGTCGGGCCTGATTTGAATTCATTTCACATTACCTAGCCCAGGACGTTGCTCAAGGGCAGGGGTCGTTTGCAGCCCCGAAGGCCTTGTGAATATTAAGTGCCCTTGAGCACAGTTTTTCAAGTTGTTGTTACAGGAAAGCGCCACAATGTGGCAGCACTTCTTCGTGTCCTCTGTGTTAACTTGGGCAAACAGAGCCTTAGAGGGAGTCTTGGTGTTGGGTTGCAAATTGGAGTCGAACGTGGCTGAACAAACACCACAGGACTTGTGTGTGTTTACCTCTTCCCCCTAAACCTGCACAGCCAGACCCCAGGCAAATCCCAAGCCTTGCAAATGTGCTATTCGGAGGGTGCTGTGGTTTGTAGGTGGGGCGATTCTAAGGAAGGAGGCTGGAGGTACGAACCCCACTAGCAGGAGCTGTGGAGATCCGGTGTCCTTTCACAGCTCCTCCCTCCCAGCGGTTCTACCATCATTTGGGTACACTAGGCTTTGCTTACCTGTAAGAGGACTGTCTTGGATCGGGAGGTTGTGGTACCATGCAGAGCAGAATGGGCAATAGAGGTCCAAGGGGCCGGTGATCTGGTGGCACGTCCTCCTTCCTGGTTCCCTCAGCAACAGCATACTCCAGCCTTGGGACCCAGGCCTGCTGAGGCTCTAGGGTTGTGACATCAGCCCACGTCACAGAGGCCTGAGTGTAATAGAGTAGGCATTTCTTGCCTTTTTCTTGTTTTATAATTTAGTATTGATTTCCTATTTCAGCATAGTTTATATACAGTGTTGTGTTTGAGTTCGACAGCAAGGTGATGAGTTATGAATGTAGCTGTACCTGTAGTATTTTGGATTCTTTTCCCTGTTAGGTTATTGAAGAATATTGAGTAGCGTTCCTTGTGCTATCAGGTGTGTCATCGTTGATGAATTCTTTTTGATACATTAGTGTGTTTTTGTTAATCCCAACCTCTGACTTCATCCTTCCTTGTTCCCCAATTTCCCCCTCTGGGAACTCTACACTTCTTTTTTCCGTTTGTGAACCTGTGTTTCATGTCTGTACTGCATCCTTTGTATCCCTTTTTAGACTCCACATATAAGTGATATCCTGGAATATGTGTCTTTTTGTCTCTAAATTACCAGAATTAGTGAGATCATCTACTGCTCCATCCATGTTGCTGCAAATAGCATGGGTTCATTTTGCTTTCTGGATGAGTGATAGTCGCCAGAATGTAAGTAGCACAACGTCTTTATTCATTCATCTCGCTGGACATTTCGGTCGTTTGTATGTCTGGGCTCTGGTAAAGAGTAGCACATCGTCCGTTGGGGTGCAAGGGTTTTATTCCAATGATGGTATTCTCTGGTTATACGGACTGGAGTGCGGTTTCCGTATCTCGTGGTAGCTCCAGTTTTTAGTTTAGTAAGGGACTTGCTAACTGATCTCCATACTGGCTATTATCAATTTACACTCCCACCAATAGCATAGTAGGGTTCCCTTTATTGCCTGCCCTCTTGAGTACTTACTCTTTTTAGGCTTTTTGAGGACTGCAGCCAGGGAACACCTCGTCTACGTTTCTTTGCATTCTCTAATCATGACAGATCCTGAGGATTTTTTCATTTGATGTGCTGTTTTTAAAACTACGTGTAAGTACCACTGAGCTCTTGAAACATTTCTGCCTGAGAGTCGGGCCAGATTTGAGTTCATTTCAGATTAACTAGCCAAGGACATTTCTCGAGGGCAGGGGTCGTTTGCAGCCCCGCAGGCCTTGTGAATGTTAAGTGCCCTTGAGCACAGTTTTTCAATTTGTTGTTATAGGAAAAGGCCACAAGGCGGCAGCACTTCTTCATGTCCTCTGTGTTAACTTGGGCAAACACAATCTTAGAGGGAGTATTGGTGTTGGGTTGCAAATTGGAGTGGAATGTGGTTGAACACACACCACAGGGCTTGTTTATCTTTACCTCCTCCCCCTTACAGTGCACCGCCAGTCCCCAGGCAAATCCCAAGCCTTGAAAATGTGCTATTCTGAGGGTGCTGTGGTTTGTAGGTGGGGTGATTCTAAGGAAGGAGGCTGGAGGTGGATACCCCACTAGCAGGAGCTGTGGAGATCCGGTGTCCTTTCACAGCTCCTCCCTCCCAGCGGTTCTACCATCATTTGGGTACACTAGGCTTTGCTTACCTGTAAGAGGGCTGTCTTGGATCGGGAGGTTGTGGTACCATGCAGAGCAGAATGGGCAATAGAGGTCTAAGGGGCCGGTGATCTGGTGGCACATGCTCCTTCCTGTCTCCCTCAGCGACAGCATACTCCAGCCTTGGGACCCAGGCCTGCTGAGGCTCTACAGTTGTGACATCAGCCCACGTCACAGAGGCCTGAGGGTAATAGGTAGGCATTTCTTACCTTTTTTTTGTTTTATAATTTAATACTGGTTTTCTATTTCAGCATAATTTATATACAATGTTGTGTCTATTTGAGTCCTACAGCAACTTGATGCAGTTATAAATGTAGCTGTACCTGTAGTATTTCGGATTCTTTTCCCTGTTAGGTTATTGAAGAATATTGAGTAGCGTTCCCTGTGCTATCAGGTGTGTCATCGTTGATGAACTCTTTTTGATACATTACTGTGTTTCTGTTAATGCCAACCTCTTACTTCATCTTTCTCCGATCCCCAATTTCCCCCGATGGTAACTCTACATTTCGTGTCTCCGTTTGTGAGTCTGTGTTTGCTCTGTACATTACGTTCCTTGGTCTCCATTTTTCGACTGCACATGTAAGTGATATCTCGCGATATGTGTCTTTCTGTCTCTAATTTTCCCGAATTAGTGAGATCGTCTACTGCTCCATCCATGCTGCTACAAATAGCATGAGTTCATTTTGTTGTCTGGATGAGTGACAGTCCAGGGGTTATAGGTAGCACAACTTCTTTATCCAATCATCTCTCGCTGGACATTTTGGTCGTTTGGGTGTCTTGGCTATGGCAAAGAGTACCACAAGACCGTTGGGGGGGCTAGTGTTTTATTCCAATGATGGTATTCTCTTGTTATACAAACTGGAGTGGGGATGGCCAATCTCGTGGTAGCTCCAGTTTACAGTTTAGTAAGGAACATGCCTACTGATCTCCATACTGGCTGTTAGCAATTTACATTTCCACCAACAGCATAGTAGGATCCCCTTTTCTGCCTGCCCTCTTGAGCACTTACTCTTTTTAGGCTTTTTGAGGACTGTAGGGAGGGAACACCTCGTCTACGTTTGTTTGCATTCTCTAATCATGATAGATCCTGAACATCTTTTGATTTGATGTGCTGTTTTTTAAAAAGCGTGTGAGGATCATTGAGCTCTTGAAACATTTCTGCCTGGGAGTCGGGCCTGATTTGAATTCAGTTCACATTACCTAGCCCAGGACGTTGCTCAAGGGCAGGGGTCGTGTGCAGCCCTGCAGGCCTTGTGAATATTAAGTGCCCTTGAGCACAGTTTTTCAAGTTGTTGTTACAGGAAAGCGCCACAATGTGGCAGCCCTTCTTCGTGTCCTTTGTGTTAACTTGGGCAAACAGAGCCTTAGAGGGAGTCTTGGTGTTGGGTTGCAAATTGGAGTCGAACGTGGCTGAACACACACCACAGGGCTTGTGTGTGTTTACCTCTTCCCCCTTACCCTGCACAGCCAGACCCCAGGCAAATCCCAAGCCTTGCAAATGTGCTATTCGGAGGGTGCTGTGGTTTGTAGGTGGGGCGATTCTAAGGAAGGAGGCTGGAGGTACGAACCCCACTAGCAGGAGCTGTGGAGATCCGGTGTCCTTTCACAGCTCCTCTCTCCCAGCGGTTCTACCATCATTTGGGTACACTAGGCTTTGCTTACCTGTAAGAGGTCTGTCTTGGATCGGGAGGTTGTGGTTCCATGCAGAGCAGAATGGGCAATAGAGGTCCAAGGGGCCGGTGATCTGGTGGCACGTCCTCCTTCCTGTCTCCCTCAGCGACAGCATACTCCAGCCTTGGGACCCAGGCCTGCTGAGGCTCTAGGGTTGTGACATCAGCCCACGTCACAGAGGCCTGAGTGTAATAGAGTAGGCATTTCTTGCCTTTTTCTTGTTTTATAATTTAGTATTGATTTCCTATTTCAGCATAGTTTATATACAGTGTTGTGTTTGAGTTCGACAGCAAGGTGATGAGTTATGAATGTAGCTGTACCTGTAGTATTTTGGATTCTTTTCCCTGTTAGGTTATTGAAGAATATTGAGTAGCGTTCCTTGTGCTATCAGGTGTGTCATCGTTGATGAATTCTTTTTGATACATTCGTGTGTTTCTGTTAATCCCAACCTCCGACTTCATCCTTCCCCGTTCCCCAATTTCCCCCTCTGGGAACTCTACACTTCTTTTTTCCGTTTGTGAACCTGTGTTTCATGTCTGTACTGCATCCTTTGTATCCCTTTTTAGACTCCACATATAAGTGATATCCTGGAATATGTGTCTTTTTGTCTCTAAAGTACCAGAATTAGTGAGATCATCTACTGCTCCATCCATGTTGCTGCAAATAGCATGGGTTCATTTTGCTTTCTGGATGAGTGATAGTCGCCAGAATGTAAGTAGCACAACGTCTTTATCCATTCATCTCTCGCTGGACATTTCGGTCGTTTGTATGTCTGGGCTATGGTAAAGAGTAGCACATCGTCCGTTGGGGTGCAAGTGTTTTATTCCAATGATGGTATTCTCTGGTTATACGGACTGGAGTGCGGTTTCCGTATGTCGTGGTAGCTCCAGTTTTTAGTTTAGTAAGGGACTTGCTAACTGATCTCCATACTGGCTATTATCAATTTACACTCCCACCAATAGCATAGTAGTGTTCCCTTTATTGCCTGCCCTCTTGAGTACTTACTCTTTTTAGGCTTTTTGAGGACTGCAGCCAGGGAACACCTCGTCTACGTTTCTTTGCATTCTCTAATCATGACAGATCCTGAGGATTTTTTCATTTGATGTGCTGTTTTTAAAACTACGTGTAAGTACCACTGAGCTCTTGAAACATTTCTGCCTGAGAGTCGGGCCAGATTTGAGTTCATTTCAGATTAACTAGCCAAGGACATTTCTCGAGGGCAGGGGTCCTTTGCAGCCTCGCAGGCCTTGTGAATGTTAAGTGCCCTTGGGCACAGTTTTTCAATTTGCTGTTATAGGAAAAGGCCACAAGGCGGCAGCACTTCTTCATGTCCTCTGTGTTAACTTGGGCAAACACAACCTTAGAGGGAGTCTTGGTGTTGGGTTGCAAATTGGAGTCGAATGTGGTTGAACACACACCGCAGGGCTTGTGTATCTTTTCCTCCTCCCCCTTACACTGCACCGCCAGTCCCCAGGCAAATCCCAAGCCTTGAAAATGTGCTATTCTGAGGGTGCTGTGGTTTGTAGGTGGGGTGATTCTAAGGAAGGAGGCTGGAGGTGGATACCCCACTAGCAGGAGCTGTGGAGATCCGGTGTCCTTTCACAGCTCCTCCCTCCCAGCGGTTCTACCATCATTTGGGTACACTAGGCTTTGCTTACCTGTAAGAGGGCTGTCTTGGATCGGGAGGTTGTGGTACCATGCAGAGCAGAAAGGGCAATAGAGGTCTAAGGGGCCGGTGATCTGGTGGCACGTGCTCCTTCCTGTCTCCCTCAGCGACAGCATACTCCAGCCTTGGGACCCAGGCCTGCTGAGGCTCTAGGGTTGTGTCATCAGCCCATGTCACAGAGGCCTGAGGGTAATAGAGTAGGCTGTTCTTACCTTTTTCTTGTTTTATAATTTAATACTGATTTTCTATTTCAGCATAGTTTATATACAGTGTTGTGTTTGAGTTCTAAAGCAAGTTGATGCAGTTATGAATGTAGCTGTACCTGTAGTATTTTGGATTCTTTTCCCTGTTAGGTTATTGAAGAATATTGAGTAGCGTTCCCTGTGCTATCAGGTGTGTCGTCGTTGATGAATTCTTTTTGATACATTAGTGTGTTTCTGTTAATCCCAACCTCCGACTTCATCCTTCCCCGATCCCCAGTTTCCCCTTCTGGGAACTGTACACTTGTTTCTTCCGTTTCTGAACCTGTGTTTCCTTTGTATACTACATCCTGTGTATCCGTTTTTAGACTCCACATATAAGTGATGTCCTGGGATATGTGTCTTTCGGTCTCTAAATTACCAGAATTAGTGAGATCATCTACTGCTCCATCCATGTTGCTGCAAATAGCATGAGTTCATTTTGTTTTCTGGATGAGTGATAGTCGCCAAAATGTAAGTAGCACAACATCTTTATCCATTCGTCTTTCGCTGGATATTTCGGTCGTTTGTATGTCTGGGCTATGGTAAAGAGTAGAACAATGTCCGTTGGGGTGCAAGGGTTTTATTCCAATGATGGTATTCTCTGGTTATACGAACTGGAGTGCGGTTTCCATATCTCGTGGTAGCTCCAGTTTTTCGTTTAGTGAGGGACTTGCTAACTGATCTCCATACTGGCTATTATCAATTTACACTCCCTCCAACAGCATAGTAGGGTTCCCTTTATTGCCTGCCCTCTTGAGCACTTACTCTTTTTAGGCTTTTGGAGGACTGCAGCCAGGGAACACCTTGTCTACATTTCTTTGCATTCTCTGAACATGACAGATCCTGAGCATTTTTTCATTTGATGTGCTGTTTTTAAAAATACGTGTAACTACCATTGAGCCCTTGAAACATTTCTGCCTGAGAGTCGGGCCAGATTTGAGTTCATTTCAGATCAACTAGCCAAGGACATTTCTCGAGGGCAGGGGTCGTTTGCAGCCCCGCAGGCCTTGTGAATGTTAAGTGCCCTTGAGCACAGTTTTTCAAGTTGTTGTTACGGGAAAGCGCCACCAGGCAGCAGCACTTCTTCATGTCCTTTGTGTTAACTTGGGCAAAGGCAGCCTTAGAGGGAGTCTTGGTGTTGGGTTGCAAATTGCAGTGGAACGTGGCTGAACACACACCGCAGGGCTTGTGTATCTTTACCTGTTCCCCCTTACACTGCACCGCCAGACCCCAGGCCAATCCCAAGCCTTGCAAATGTGCTATTCGGAGGGTGCTCTGGTTTGTAGGTGAAGCGATTCTAAGGAAGGAGGCTGGAGGTGGATACCCCACTAGCAGGAGCTGCGGAGATCTGGTGTCCTTTCACAGCTCCTCCCTCCCAGCGGGTCTACCATCATTTGGGTACACTAGGCTCTGCTTACCTGTAAGAGGGCTGTCTTGGATCGGGAGTTTGTGGTACCATGCAGAGGAGAATGGCCAATAGAGGTCCAAGGGGCCGCTGATCTGGTGGCACGTGTTCCTTCCTGTCTCCCTCAGCACCAGCATACCGCAGCCTTGGGACCCAGGCCTGCTGAGGCTCTACAGTTGTGACATCAGCCCACGTCACAGAGGCCTGAGGGTAATAGGTAGGCATTTCTTACCTTTTTCTTGTTTTATAATTTAATACTGATTTTCTATTTCAGCATAATTTATATACAATGTTGTGTCTATTTGAGTCCTACAGCAACTTGATGCAGTTATAAATGTAGCTGTACCTGTAGTATTTCGGATTCTTTTCCCTGTTAGGTTATTGAAGAATATTGAGTAGCGTTCCCTGTGCTATCAGGTGCGTCATCGTTGATGAACTCTTTTTGATACATTACTGTGTTTCTGTTAATGCCAACCTCTTACTTCATCTTTCTCCAATCCCCAATTTCCCCCGATGGTAACTCTACATTTCGTGTCTCCGTTTGTGAGTCTGTGTTTGCTCTGTACATTACGTTCCTTGGTCTCCATTTTTCGACTGCACATGTAAGTGATATCTCGTGATATGTGTCTTTCTGTCTCTAATTTTCCCGAATTAGTGAGATCGTCTACTGCTCCATCCATGCTGCTACAAATAGCATGAGTTCATTTTGTTGTCTGGATGAGTGACAGTCCAGGGGTTATAGGTAGCACAACTTCTTTATCCAATCATCTCTCGCTGGACATTTTGGTCGTTTGGGTGTCTTGGCTATGGCAAAGAGTACCACAACGACCGTTGGCGGGGCATGTGTTTTATTCCAATGATGGTATTCTCTTGTTATACAAACTGGAGTGGGGATGCCCAATCTCGTGGTAGCTCCAGTTTACAGTTTAGTAAGGAACATGCCTACTGATCTCCATACTGGCTGTTAGCAATTTACATTTCCACCAACAGCATAGTAGGATCCCCTTTTCTGCCTGCCCTCTTGAGCACTTACTCTTTTTAGGCTTTTTGAGGACTGTAGGGAGGGAACACCTCGTCTACGTTTGTTTGCATTCTCTAATCATGATAGATCCTGAACATCTTTTGATTTGATGTGCTGTTTTTTAAAAAGCGTGTGAGGATCATTGAGCTCTTGAAACATTTCTGCCTGGGAGTCGGGCCTGATTTGAATTCAGTTCACATTACCTAGCCCAGGACGTTGCTCAAGGGCAGGGGTCGTGTGCAGCCCTGCAGGCCTTGTGAATATTAAGTGCCCTTGAGCACAGTTTTTCAAGTTGTTGTTACAGGAAAGCGCCACAATGTGGCAGCCCTTCTTCGTGTCCTTTGTGTTAACTTGGGCAAACAGAGCCTTAGAGGGAGTCTTGGTGTTGGGTTGCAAATTGGAGTTGAACGTGGCTGAACACACACCACAGGGCTTGTGTGTGTTTACCTCTTCCCCCTTACCCTGCACAGCCAGACCCCAGGCAAATCCCAAGCCTTGCAAATGTGCTATTCGGAGGGTGCTGTGGTTTGTAGGTGGGGCGATTCTAAGGAAGGAGGCTGGAGGTACGAACCCCACTAGCAGGAGCTGTGGAGATCCGGTGTCCTTTCACAGCTCCTCTCTCCCAGCGGTTCTACCATCATTTGGGTACACTAGGCTTTGCTTACCTGTAAGAGGTCTGTCTTGGATCGGGAGGTTGTGGTTCCATGCAGAGCAGAATGGGCAATAGAGGTCCAAGGGGCCGGTGATCTGGTGGCACGTCCTCCTTCCTGTCTCCCTCAGCGACAGCATACTCCAGCCTTGGGACCCAGGCCTGCTGAGGCTCTAGGGTTGTGACATCAGCCCACGTCACAGAGGCCTGAGTGTAATAGAGTAGGCATTTCTTGCCTTTTTCTTGTTTTATAATTTAGTATTGATTTCCTATTTCAGCATAGTTTATATACAGTGTTGTGTTTGAGTTCGACAGCAAGGTGATGAGTTATGAATGTAGCTGTACCTGTAGTATTTTGGATTCTTTTCCCTGTTAGGTTATTGAAGAATATTGAGTAGCGTTCCTTGTGCTATCAGGTGTGTCATCGTTGATGAATTCTTTTTGATACATTCGTGTGTTTCTGTTAATCCCAACCTCCGACTTCATCCTTCCCCGTTCCCCAATTTCCCCCTCTGGGAACTCTACACTTCTTTTTTCCGTTTGTGAACCTGTGTTTCATGTCTGTACTGCATCCTTTGTATCCCTTTTTAGACTCCACATATAAGTGATATCCTGGAATATGTGTCTTTTTGTCTCTAAAGTACCAGAATTAGTGAGATCATCTACTGCTCCATCCATGTTGCTGCAAATAGCATGGGTTCATTTTGCTTTCTGGATGAGTGATAGTCGCCAGAATGTAAGTAGCACAACGTCTTTATCCATTCATCTCTCGCTGGACATTTCGGTCGTTTGTATGTCTGGGCTATGGTAAAGAGTAGCACATCGTCCGTTGGGGTGCAAGTGTTTTATTCCAATGATGGTATTCTCTGGTTATACGGACTGGAGTGCGGTTTCCGTATGTCGTGGTAGCTCCAGTTTTTAGTTTAGTAAGGGACTTGCTAACTGATCTCCATACTGGCTATTATCAATTTACACTCCCACCAATAGCATAGTAGTGTTCCCTTTATTGCCTGCCCTCTTGAGTACTTACTCTTTTTAGGCTTTTTGAGGACTGCAGCCAGGGAACACCTCGTCTACGTTTCTTTGCATTCTCTAATCATGACAGATCCTGAGGATTTTTTCATTTGATGTGCTGTTTTTAAAACTACGTGTAAGTACCACTGAGCTCTTGAAACATTTCTGCCTGAGAGTCGGGCCAGATTTGAGTTCATTTCAGATTAACTAGCCAAGGACATTTCTCGAGGGCAGGGGTCCTTTGCAGCCTCGCAGGCCTTGTGAATGTTAAGTGCCCTTGGGCACAGTTTTTCAATTTGCTGTTATAGGAAAAGGCCACAAGGCGGCAGCACTTCTTCATGTCCTCTGTGTTAACTTGGGCAAACACAACCTTAGAGGGAGTCTTGGTGTTGGGTTGCAAATTGGAGTCGAATGTGGTTGAACACACACCGCAGGGCTTGTGTATCTTTTCCTCCTCCCCCTTACACTGCACCGCCAGTCCCCAGGCAAATCCCAAGCCTTGAAAATGTGCTATTCTGAGGGTGCTGTGGTTTGTAGGTGGGGTGATTCTAAGGAAGGAGGCTGGAGGTGGATACCCCACTAGCAGGAGCTGTGGAGATCCGGTGTCCTTTCACAGCTCCTCCCTCCCAGCGGTTCTACCATCATTTGGGTACACTAGGCTTTGCTTACCTGTAAGAGGGCTGTCTTGGATCGGGAGGTTGTGGTACCATGCAGAGCAGAAAGGGCAATAGAGGTCTAAGGGGCCGGTGATCTGGTGGCACGTGCTCCTTCCTGTCTCCCTCAGCGACAGCATACTCCAGCCTTGGGACCCAGGCCTGCTGAGGCTCTAGGGTTGTGTCATCAGCCCATGTCACAGAGGCCTGAGGGTAATAGAGTAGGCTGTTCTTACCTTTTTCTTGTTTTATAATTTAATACTGATTTTCTATTTCAGCATAGTTTATATACAGTGTTGTGTTTGAGTTCTAAAGCAAGTTGATGCAGTTATGAATGTAGCTGTACCTGTAGTATTTTGGATTCTTTTCCCTGTTAGGTTATTGAAGAATATTGAGTAGCGTTCCCTGTGCTATCAGGTGTGTCGTCGTTGATGAATTCTTTTTGATACATTAGTGTGTTTCTGTTAATCCCAACCTCCGACTTCATCCTTCCCCGATCCCCAGTTTCCCCTTCTGGGAACTGTACACTTGTTTCTTCCGTTTCTGAACCTGTGTTTCCTTTGTATACTACATCCTGTGTATCCGTTTTTAGACTCCACATATAAGTGATGTCCTGGGATATGTGTCTTTCGGTCTCTAAATTACCAGAATTAGTGAGATCATCTACTGCTCCATCCATGTTGCTGCAAATAGCATGAGTTCATTTTGTTTTCTGGATGAGTGATAGTCGCCAAAATGTAAGTAGCACAACATCTTTATCCATTCGTCTTTCGCTGGATATTTCGGTCGTTTGTATGTCTGGGCTATGGTAAAGAGTAGAACAATGTCCGTTGGGGTGCAAGGGTTTTATTCCAATGATGGTATTCTCTGGTTATACGAACTGGAGTGCGGTTTCCATATCTCGTGGTAGCTCCAGTTTTTCGTTTAGTGAGGGACTTGCTAACTGATCTCCATACTGGCTATTATCAATTTACACTCCCTCCAACAGCATAGTAGGGTTCCCTTTATTGCCTGCCCTCTTGAGCACTTACTCTTTTTAGGCTTTTGGAGGACTGCAGCCAGGGAACACCTTGTCTACATTTCTTTGCATTCTCTGAACATGACAGATCCTGAGCATTTTTTCATTTGATGTGCTGTTTTTAAAAATACGTGTAACTACCATTGAGCCCTTGAAACATTTCTGCCTGAGAGTCGGGCCAGATTTGAGTTCATTTCAGATCAACTAGCCAAGGACATTTCTCGAGGGCAGGGGTCGTTTGCAGCCCCGCAGGCCTTGTGAATGTTAAGTGCCCTTGAGCACAGTTTTTCAAGTTGTTGTTACGGGAAAGCGCCACCAGGCAGCAGCACTTCTTCATGTCCTTTGTGTTAACTTGGGCAAAGGCAGCCTTAGAGGGAGTCTTGGTGTTGGGTTGCAAATTGCAGTGGAACGTGGCTGAACACACACCGCAGGGCTTGTGTATCTTTACCTGTTCCCCCTTACACTGCACCGCCAGACCCCAGGCCAATCCCAAGCCTTGCAAATGTGCTATTCGGAGGGTGCTCTGGTTTGTAGGTGAAGCGATTCTAAGGAAGGAGGCTGGAGGTGGATACCCCACTAGCAGGAGCTGCGGAGATCTGGTGTCCTTTCACAGCTCCTCCCTCCCAGCGGGTCTACCATCATTTGGGTACACTAGGCTCTGCTTACCTGTAAGAGGGCTGTCTTGGATCGGGAGTTTGTGGTACCATGCAGAGGAGAATGGCCAATAGAGGTCCAAGGGGCCGCTGATCTGGTGGCACGTGTTCCTTCCTGTCTCCCTCAGCACCAGCATACCGCAGCCTTGGGACCCAGGCCTGCTGAGGCTCTACAGTTGTGACATCAGCCCACGTCACAGAGGCCTGAGGGTAATAGGTAGGCATTTCTTACCTTTTTCTTGTTTTATAATTTAATACTGATTTTCTATTTCAGCATAATTTATATACAATGTTGTGTCTATTTGAGTCCTACAGCAACTTGATGCAGTTATAAATGTAGCTGTACCTGTAGTATTTCGGATTCTTTTCCCTGTTAGGTTATTGAAGAATATTGAGTAGCGTTCCCTGTGCTATCAGGTGCGTCATCGTTGATGAACTCTTTTTGATACATTACTGTGTTTCTGTTAATGCCAACCTCTTACTTCATCTTTCTCCAATCCCCAATTTCCCCCGATGGTAACTCTACATTTCGTGTCTCCGTTTGTGAGTCTGTGTTTGCTCTGTACATTACGTTCCTTGGTCTCCATTTTTCGACTGCACATGTAAGTGATATCTCGTGATATGTGTCTTTCTGTCTCTAATTTTCCCGAATTAGTGAGATCGTCTACTGCTCCATCCATGCTGCTACAAATAGCATGAGTTCATTTTGTTGTCTGGATGAGTGACAGTCCAGGGGTTATAGGTAGCACAACTTCTTTATCCAATCATCTCTCGCTGGACATTTTGGTCGTTTGGGTGTCTTGGCTATGGCAAAGAGTACCACAACGACCGTTGGCGGGGCATGTGTTTTATTCCAATGATGGTATTCTCTTGTTATACAAACTGGAGTGGGGATGCCCAATCTCGTGGTAGCTCCAGTTTACAGTTTAGTAAGGAACATGCCTACTGATCTCCATACTGGCTGTTAGCAATTTACATTTCCACCAACAGCATAGTAGGATCCCCTTTTCTGCCTGCCCTCTTGAGCACTTACTCTTTTTAGGCTTTTTGAGGACTGTAGGGAGGGAACACCTCGTCTACGTTTGTTTGCATTCTCTAATCATGATAGATCCTGAACATCTTTTGATTTGATGTGCTGTTTTTTAAAAAGCGTGTGAGGATCATTGAGCTCTTGAAACATTTCTGCCTGGGAGTCGGGCCTGATTTGAATTCAGTTCACATTACCTAGCCCAGGACGTTGCTCAAGGGCAGGGGTCGTGTGCAGCCCTGCAGGCCTTGTGAATATTAAGTGCCCTTGAGCACAGTTTTTCAAGTTGTTGTTACAGGAAAGCGCCACAATGTGGCAGCCCTTCTTCGTGTCCTTTGTGTTAACTTGGGCAAACAGAGCCTTAGAGGGAGTCTTGGTGTTGGGTTGCAAATTGGAGTTGAACGTGGCTGAACACACACCACAGGGCTTGTGTGTGTTTACCTCTTCCCCCTTACCCTGCACAGCCAGACCCCAGGCAAATCCCAAGCCTTGCAAATGTGCTATTCGGAGGGTGCTGTGGTTTGTAGGTGGGGCGATTCTAAGGAAGGAGGCTGGAGGTACGAACCCCACTAGCAGGAGCTGTGGAGATCCGGTGTCCTTTCACAGCTCCTCTCTCCCAGCGGTTCTACCATCATTTGGGTACACTAGGCTTTGCTTACCTGTAAGAGGTCTGTCTTGGATCGGGAGGTTGTGGTTCCATGCAGAGCAGAATGGGCAATAGAGGTCCAAGGGGCCGGTGATCTGGTGGCACGTCCTCCTTCCTGTCTCCCTCAGCGACAGCATACTCCAGCCTTGGGACCCAGGCCTGCTGAGGCTCTAGGGTTGTGACATCAGCCCACGTCACAGAGGCCTGAGTGTAATAGAGTAGGCATTTCTTGCCTTTTTCTTGTTTTATAATTTAGTATTGATTTCCTATTTCAGCATAGTTTATATACAGTGTTGTGTTTGAGTTCGACAGCAAGGTGATGAGTTATGAATGTAGCTGTACCTGTAGTATTTTGGATTCTTTTCCCTGTTAGGTTATTGAAGAATATTGAGTAGCGTTCCTTGTGCTATCAGGTGTGTCATCGTTGATGAATTCTTTTTGATACATTAGTGTGTTTCTGTTAATCCCAACCTCCGACTTCATCCTTCCCCGTTCCCCAATTTCCCCCTCTGGGAACTCTACACTTCTTTTTTCCGTTTGTGAACCTGTGTTTCATGTCTGTACTGCATCCTTTGTATCCCTTTTTAGACTCCACATATAAGTGATATCCTGGAATATGTGTCTTTTTGTCTCTAAAGTACCAGAATTAGTGAGATCATCTACTGCTCCATCCATGTTGCTGCAAATAGCATGGGTTCATTTTGCTTTCTGGATGAGTGATAGTCGCCAGAATGTAAGTAGCACAACGTCTTTATCCATTCATCTCTCGCTGGACATTTCGGTCGTTTGTATGTCTGGGCTCTGGTAAAGAGTAGCACATCGTCCGTTGGGGTGCAAGTGTTTTATTCCAATGATGGTATTCTCTGGTTATACGGACTGGAGTGCGGTTTCCGTATGTCGTGGTAGCTCCAGTTTTTAGTTTAGTAAGGGACTTGCTAACTGATCTCCATACTGGCTATTATCAATTTACACTCCCACCAATAGCATAGTAGTGTTCCCTTTATTGCCTGCCCTCTTGAGTACTTACTCTTTTTAGGCTTTTTGAGGACTGCAGCCAGGGAACACCTCGTCTACGTTTCTTTGCATTCTCTAATCATGACAGATCCTGAGGATTTTTTCATTTGATGTGCTGTTTTTAAAACTACGTGTAAGTACCACTGAGCTCTTGAAACATTTCTGCCTGAGAGTCGGGCCAGATTTGAGTTCATTTCAGATTAACTAGCCAAGGACATTTCTCGAGGGCAGGGGTCCTTTGCAGCCCCGCAGGCCTTGTGAATGTTAAGTGCCCTTGGGCACAGTTTTTCAATTTGCTGTTATAGGAAAAGGCCACAAGGCGGCAGCACTTCTTCATGTCCTCTGTGTTAACTTGGGCAAACACAACCTTAGAGGGAGTCTTGGTGTTGGGTTGCAAATTGGAGTCGAATGTGGTTGAACACACACCGCAGGGCTTGTGTATCTTTACCTCCTCCCCCTTACACTGCACCGCCAGTCCCCAGGCAAATCCCAAGCCTTGAAAATGTGCTATTCTGAGGGTGCTGTGGTTTGTAGGTGGGGTGATTCTAAGGAAGGAGGCTGGAGGTGGATACCCCACTAGCAGGAGCTGTGGAGATCCGGTGTCCTTTCACAGCTCCTCCCTCCCAGCGGTTCTACCATCATTTGGGTACACTAGGCTTTGCTTACCTGTAAGAGGGCTGTCTTGGATCGGGAGGTTGTGGTACCATGCAGAGCAGAAAGGGCAATAGAGGTCTAAGGGGCCGGTGATCTGGTGGCACGTGCTCCTTCCTGTCTCCCTCAGCGACAGCATACTCCAGCCTTGGGACCCAGGCCTGCTGAGGCTCTAGGGTTGTGTCATCAGCCCATGTCACAGAGGCCTGAGGGTAATAGAGTAGGCTGTTCTTACCTTTTTCTTGTTTTATAATTTAATACTGATTTTCTATTTCAGCATAGTTTATATACAGTGTTGTGTTTGAGTTCTACAGCAAGTTGATGCAGTTATGAATGTAGCTGTACCTGTAGTATTTTGGATTCTTTTCCCTGTTAGGTTATTGAAGAATATTGAGTAGCATTCCCTGTGCTATCAGGTGTGTCGTCGTTGATGAATTCTTTTTGATACATTAGTGTGTTTCTGTTAATCCCAACCTCCGACTTCATCCTTCCCCGATCCCCAGTTTCCCCTTCTGGGAACTGTACACTTGTTTCTTCCGTTTCTGAACCTGTGTTTCCTTTGTATACTACATCCTGTGTATCCGTTTTTAGACTCCACATATAAGTGATGTCCTGGGATATGTGTCTTTCGGTCTCTAAATTACTAGAATTAGTGAGATCATCTACTGCTCCATCCATGTTGCTGCAAATAGCATGAGTTCATTTTGTTTTCTGGATGAGTGATAGTCGCCAAAATGTAAGTAGCACAACATCTTTATCCATTCGTCTTTCGCTGGATATTTCGGTCGTTTGTATGTCTGGGCTATGGTAAAGAGTAGAACAATGTCCGTTGGGGTGCAAGTGTTTTATTCCAATGATGGTATTCTCTGGTTATACGAACTGGAGTGCGGTTTCCATATCTCGTGGTAGCTCCAGTTTTTCGTTTAGTGAGGGACATGCTAACTGATCTCCATACTGGCTATTATCAATTTACACTCCCTCCAACAGCATAGTAGGGTTCCCTTTATTGCCTGCCCTCTTGAGCACTTACTCTTTTTAGGCTTTTGGAGGACTGCAGCCAGGGAACACCTTGTCTACATTTCTTTGCATTCTCTGAACATGACAGATCCTGAGCATTTTTTCATTTGATGTGCTGTTTTTAAAAATACGTGTAACTACCATTGAGCCCTTGAAACATTTCTGCCTGAGAGTCGGGCCAGATTTGAGTTCATTTCAGATCAACTAGCCAAGGACATTTCTCGAGGGCAGGGGTCGTTTGCAGCCCCGCAGGCCTTGTGAATGTTAAGTGCCCTTGAGCACAGTTTTTCAAGTTGTTGTTACGGGAAAGCGCCACCAGGCAGCAGCACTTCTTCATGTCCTTTGTGTTAACTTGGGCAAAGGCAGCCTTAGAGGGAGTCTTGGTGTTGGGTTGCAAATTGCAGTGGAACGTGGCTGAACACACACCGCAGGGCTTGTGTATCTTTACCTGTTCCCCCTTACACTGCACCGCCAGACCCCAGGCCAATCCCAAGCCTTGCAAATGTGCTATTCGGAGGGTGCTCTGGTTTGTAGGTGAAGCGATTCTAAGGAAGGAGGCTGGAGGTGGATACCCCACTAGCAGGAGCTGCGGAGATCTGGTGTCCTTTCACAGCTCCTCCCTCCCAGCGGGTCTACCATCATTTGGGTACACTAGGCTCTGCTTACCTGTAAGAGGGCTGTCTTGGATCGGGAGTTTGTGGTACCATGCAGAGGAGAATGGCCAATAGAGGTCCAAGGGGCCGCTGATCTGGTGGCACGTGTTCCTTCCTGTCTCCCTCAGCACCAGCATACCGCAGCCTTGGGACCCAGGCCTGCTGAGGCTCTACAGTTGTGACATCAGCCCACGTCACAGAGGCCTGAGGGTAATAGGTAGGCATTTCTTACCTTTTTCTTGTTTTATAATTTAATACTGATTTTCTATTTCAGCATAATTTATATACAATGTTGTGTCTATTTGAGTCCTACAGCAACTTGATGCAGTTATAAATGTAGCTGTACCTGTAGTATTTCGGATTCTTTTCCCTGTTAGGTTATTGAAGAATATTGAGTAGCGTTCCCTGTGCTATCAGGTGCGTCATCGTTGATGAACTCTTTTTGATACATTACTGTGTTTCTGTTAATGCCAACCTCTTACTTCATCTTTCTCCAATCCCCAATTTCCCCCGATGGTAACTCTACATTTCGTGTCTCCGTTTGTGAGTCTGTGTTTGCTCTGTACATTACGTTCCTTGGTCTCCATTTTTCGACTGCACATGTAAGTGATATCTCGTGATATGTGTCTTTCTGTCTCTAATTTTCCCGAATTAGTGAGATCGTCTACTGCTCCATCCATGCTGCTACAAATAGCATGAGTTCATTTTGTTGTCTGGATGAGTGACAGTCCAGGGGTTATAGGTAGCACAACTTCTTTATCCAATCATCTCTCGCTGGACATTTTGGTCGTTTGGGTGTCTTGGCTATGGCAAAGAGTACCACAACGACCGTTGGCGGGGCATGTGTTTTATTCCAATGATGGTATTCTCTTGTTATACAAACTGGAGTGGGGATGCCCAATCTCGTGGTAGCTCCAGTTTACAGTTTAGTAAGGAACATGCCTACTGATCTCCATACTGGCTGTTAGCAATTTACATTTCCACCAACAGCATAGTAGGATCCCCTTTTCTGCCTGCCCTCTTGAGCACTTACTCTTTTTAGGCTTTTTGAGGACTGTAGGGAGGGAACACCTCGTCTACGTTTGTTTGCATTCTCTAATCATGATAGATCCTGAACATCTTTTGATTTGATGTGCTGTTTTTTAAAAAGCGTGTGAGGATCATTGAGCTCTTGAAACATTTCTGCCTGGGAGTCGGGCCTGATTTGAATTCAGTTCACATTACCTAGCCCAGGACGTTGCTCAAGGGCAGGGGTCGTGTGCAGCCCTGCAGGCCTTGTGAATATTAAGTGCCCTTGAGCACAGTTTTTCAAGTTGTTGTTACAGGAAAGCGCCACAATGTGGCAGCCCTTCTTCGTGTCCTTTGTGTTAACTTGGGCAAACAGAGCCTTAGAGGGAGTCTTGGTGTTGGGTTGCAAATTGGAGTTGAACGTGGCTGAACACACACCACAGGGCTTGTGTGTGTTTACCTCTTCCCCCTTACCCTGCACAGCCAGACCCCAGGCAAATCCCAAGCCTTGCAAATGTGCTATTCGGAGGGTGCTGTGGTTTGTAGGTGGGGCGATTCTAAGGAAGGAGGCTGGAGGTACGAACCCCACTAGCAGGAGCTGTGGAGATCCGGTGTCCTTTCACAGCTCCTCTCTCCCAGCGGTTCTACCATCATTTGGGTACACTAGGCTTTGCTTACCTGTAAGAGGGCTGTCTTGGATCGGGAGGTTGTGGTACCATGCAGAGCAGAATGGGCAATAGAGGTCCAAGGGGCCGGTGATCTGGTGGCACGTCCTCCTTCCTGTCTCCCTCAGCGACAGCATACTCCAGCCTTGGGACCCAGGCCTGCTGAGGCTCTAGGGTTGTGACATCAGCCCACGTCACAGAGGCCTGAGTGTAATAGAGTAGGCATTTCTTGCCTTTTTCTTGTTTTATAATTTAGTATTGATTTCCTATTTCAGCATAGTTTATATACAGTGTTGTGTTTGAGTTCGACAGCAAGGTGATGAGTTATGAATGTAGCTGTACCTGTAGTATTTTGGATTCTTTTCCCTGTTAGGTTATTGAAGAATATTGAGTAGCGTTCCTTGTGCTATCAGGTGTGTCATCGTTGATGAATTCTTTTTGATACATTAGTGTGTTTCTGTTAATCCCAACCTCCGACTTCATCCTTCCCCGTTCCCCAATTTCCCCCTCTGGGAACTCTACACTTCTTTTTTCCGTTTGTGAACCTGTGTTTCATGTCTGTACTGCATCCTTTGTATCCCTTTTTAGACTCCACATATAAGTGATATCCTGGAATATGTGTCTTTTTGTCTCTAAAGTACCAGAATTAGTGAGATCATCTACTGCTCCATCCATGTTGCTGCAAATAGCATGGGTTCATTTTGCTTTCTGGATGAGTGATAGTCGCCAGAATGTAAGTAGCACAACGTCTTTATCCATTCATCTCTCGCTGGACATTTCGGTCGTTTGTATGTCTGGGCTATGGTAAAGAGTAGCACATCGTCCGTTGGGGTGCAAGTGTTTTATTCCAATGATGGTATTCTCTGGTTATACGGACTGGAGTGCGGTTTCCGTATGTCGTGGTAGCTCCAGTTTTTAGTTTAGTAAGGGACTTGCTAACTGATCTCCATACTGGCTATTATCAATTTACACTCCCACCAATAGCATAGTAGTGTTCCCTTTATTGCCTGCCCTCTTGAGTACTTACTCTTTTTAGGCTTTTTGAGGACTGCAGCCAGGGAACACCTCGTCTACGTTTCTTTGCATTCTCTAATCATGACAGATCCTGAGGATTTTTTCATTTGATGTGCTGTTTTTAAAACTACGTGTAAGTACCACTGAGCTCTTGAAACATTTCTGCCTGAGAGTCGGGCCAGATTTGAGTTCATTTCAGATTAACTAGCCAAGGACATTTCTCGAGGGCAGGGGTCCTTTGCAGCCCCGCAGGCCTTGTGAATGTTAAGTGCCCTTGGGCACAGTTTTTCAATTTGCTGTTATAGGAAAAGGCCACAAGGCGGCAGCACTTCTTCATGTCCTCTGTGTTAACTTGGGCAAACACAACCTTAGAGGGAGTCTTGGTGTTGGGTTGCAAATTGGAGTCGAATGTGGTTGAACACACACCGCAGGGCTTGTGTATCTTTACCTCCTCCCCCTTACACTGCACCGCCAGTCCCCAGGCAAATCCCAAGCCTTGAAAATGTGCTATTCTGAGGGTGCTGTGGTTTGTAGGTGGGGTGATTCTAAGGAAGGAGGCTGGAGGTGGATACCCCACTAGCAGGAGCTGTGGAGATCCGGTGTCCTTTCACAGCTCCTCCCTCCCAGCGGTTCTACCATCATTTGGGTACACTAGGCTTTGCTTACCTGTAAGAGGGCTGTCTTGGATCGGGAGGTTGTGGTACCATGCAGAGCAGAAAGGGCAATAGAGGTCTAAGGGGCCGGTGATCTGGTGGCACGTGCTCCTTCCTGTCTCCCTCAGCGACAGCATACTCCAGCCTTGGGACCCAGGCCTGCTGAGGCTCTAGGGTTGTGTCATCAGCCCATGTCACAGAGGCCTGAGGGTAATAGAGTAGGCTGTTCTTACCTTTTTCTTGTTTTATAATTTAATACTGATTTTCTATTTCAGCATAGTTTATATACAGTGTTGTGTTTGAGTTCTACAGCAAGTTGATGCAGTTATGAATGTAGCTGTACCTGTAGTATTTTGGATTCTTTTCCCTGTTAGGTTATTGAAGAATATTGAGTAGCGTTCCCTGTGCTATCAGGTGTGTCGTCGTTGATGAATTCTTTTTGATACATTAGTGTGTTTCTGTTAATCCCAACCTCCGACTTCATCCTTCCCCGATCCCCAGTTTCCCCTTCTGGGAACTGTACACTTGTTTCTTCCGTTTCTGAACCTGTGTTTCCTTTGTATACTACATCCTGTGTATCCGTTTTTAGACTCCACATATAAGTGATGTCCTGGGATATGTGTCTTTCGGTCTCTAAATTACTAGAATTAGTGAGATCATCTACTGCTCCATCCATGTTGCTGCAAATAGCATGAGTTCATTTTGTTTTCTGGATGAGTGATAGTCGCCAAAATGTAAGTAGCACAACATCTTTATCCATTCGTCTTTCGCTGGATATTTCGGTCGTTTGTATGTCTGGGCTATGGTAAAGAGTAGAACAATGTCCGTTGGGGTGCACGTGTTTTATTCCAATGATGGTATTCTCTGGTTATACGAACTGGAGTGCGGTTTCCATATCTCGTGGTAGCTCCAGTTTTTCGTTTAGTGAGGGACTTGCTAACTGATCTCCATACTGGCTATTATCAATTTACACTCCCTCCAACAGCATAGTAGGGTTCCCTTTATTGCCTGCCCTCTTGAGCACTTACTCTTTTTAGGCTTTTGGAGGACTGCAGCCAGGGAACACCTTGTCTACATTTCTTTGCATTCTCTGAACATGACAGATCCTGAGCATTTTTTCATTTGATGTGCTGTTTTTAAAAATACGTGTAACTACCATTGAGCCCTTGAAACATTTCTGCCTGAGAGTCGGGCCAGATTTGAGTTCATTTCAGATCAACTAGCCAAGGACATTTCTCGAGGGCAGGGGTCGTTTGCAGCCCCGCAGGCCTTGTGAATGTTAAGTGCCCTTGAGCACAGTTTTTCAAGTTGTTGTTACGGGAAAGCGCCACCAGGCAGCAGCACTTCTTCATGTCCTTTGTGTTAACTTGGGAAAGGCAGCCTTAGAGGGAGTCTTGGTGTTGGGTTGCAAATTGCAGTGGAACGTGGCTGAACACACACCGCAGGGCTTGTGTATCTTTACCTGTTCCCCCTTACACTGCACCGCCAGACCCCAGGCCAATCCCAAGCCTTGCAAATGTGCTATTCGGAGGGTGCTCTGGTTTGTAGGTGAAGCGATTCTAAGGAAGGAGGCTGGAGGTGGATACCCCACTAGCAGGAGCTGCGGAGATCTGGTGTCCTTTCACAACTCCTCCCTCCCAGCGGGTCTACCATCATTTGGGTACACTAGGCTCTGCTTACCTGTAAGAGGGCTGTCTTGGATCGGGAGTTTGTGGTACCATGCAGAGGAGAATGGCCAATAGAGGTCCAAGGGGCCGCTGATCTGGTGGCACGTGCTCCTTCCTGTCTCCCTCAGCACCAGCATACCGCAGCCTTGGGACCCAGGCCTGCTGAGGCTCTACAGTTGTGACATCAGCCCACGTCACAGAGGCCTGAGGGTAATAGGTAGGCATTTCTTACCTTTTTCTTGTTTTATAATTTAATACTGATTTTCTATTTCAGCATAATTTATATACAATGTTGTGTCTATTTGAGTCCTACAGCAACTTGATGCAGTTCTAAATGTAGCTGTACCTGTAGTATTTCGGATTCTTTTCCCTGTTAGGTTATTGAAGAATATTGAGTAGCGTTCCCTGTGCTATCAGGTGCGTCATCGTTGATGAACTCTTTTTGATACATTACTGTGTTTCTGTTAATGCCAACCTCTTACTTCATCTTTCTCCGATCCCCAGTTTCCCCCGATGGTAACTCTACATTTCGTGTCTCCGTTTGTGAGTCTGTGTTTGCTCTGTACATTACGTTCCTTGGTCTCCATTTTTCGACTGCACATGTAAGTGATATCTCGTGATATGTGTCTTTCTGTCTCTAATTTTCCCGAATTAGTGAGATCGTCTACTGCTCCATCCATGCTGCTACAAATAGCATGAGTTCATTTTGTTGTCTGGATGAGTGACAGTCCAGGGGTTATAGGTAGCACAACTTCTTTATCCAATCATCTCTCGCTGGACATTTTGGTCGTTTGGGTGTCTTGGCTATGGCAAAGAGTACCACAAGACCGTTGGGGGGGCTAGTGTTTTATTCCAATGATGGTATTCTTTTGTTATACAAACTGGAGTGGGGATGGCCAATCTCGTGGTAGCTCCAGTTTACAGTTTAGTAAGGAACATGCCTACTGATCTCCATACTGGCTGTTAGCAATTTACATTTCCACCAACAGCATAGTAGGATCCCCTTTTCTGCCTGCCCTCTTGAGCACTTACTCTTTTTAGGCTTTTTGAGGACTGTAGGGAGGGAACACCTCGTCTACGTTTGTTTGCATTCTCTAATCATGATAGATCCTGAACATCTTTTGATTTGATGTGCTGTTTTTTAAAAAGCGTGTGAGGATCATTGAGCTCTTGAAACATTTCTGCCTGGGAGTCGGGCCTGATTTGAATTCATTTCACATTACCTAGCCCAGGACGTTGCTCAAGGGCAGGGGTCGTTTGCAGCCCCGAAGGCCTTGTGAATATTAAGTGCCCTTGAGCACAGTTTTTCAAGTTGTTGTTACAGGAAAGCGCCACAATGTGGCAGCACTTCTTCGTGTCCTCTGTGTTAACTTGGGCAAACAGAGCCTTAGAGGGAGTCTTGGTGTTGGGTTGCAAATTGGAGTCGAACGTGGCTGAACAAACACCACAGGACTTGTGTGTGTTTACCTCTTCCCCCTAAACCTGCACAGCCAGACCCCAGGCAAATCCCAAGCCTTGCAAATGTGCTATTCGGAGGGTGCTGTGGTTTGTAGGTGGGGCGATTCTAAGGAAGGAGGCTGGAGGTACGAACCCCACTAGCAGGAGCTGTGGAGATCCGGTGTCCTTTCACAGCTCCTCCCTCCCAGCGGTTCTACCATCATTTGGGTACACTAGGCTTTGCTTACCTGTAAGAGGACTGTCTTGGATCGGGAGGTTGTGGTACCATGCAGAGCAGAATGGGCAATAGAGGTCCAAGGGGCCGGTGATCTGGTGGCACGTCCTCCTTCCTGTCTCCCTCAGCAACAGCATACTCCAGCCTTGGGACCCAGGCCTGCTGAGGCTCTAGGGTTGTGACATCAGCCCACGTCACAGAGGCCTGAGTGTAATAGAGTAGGCATTTCTTGCCTTTTTCTTGTTTTATAATTTAGTATTGATTTCCTATTTCAGCATAGTTTATATACAGTGTTGTGTTTGAGTTCGACAGCAAGGTGATGAGTTATGAATGTAGCTGTACCTGTAGTATTTTGGATTCTTTTCCCTGTTAGGTTATTGAAGAATATTGAGTAGCGTTCCTTGTGCTATCAGGTGTGTCATCGTTGATGAATTCTTTTTGATACATTAGTGTGTTTTTGTTAATCCCAACCTCTGACTTCATCCTTCCTTGTTCCCCAATTTCCCCCTCTGGGAACTCTACACTTCTTTTTTCCGTTTGTGAACCTGTGTTTCATGTCTGTACTGCATCCTTTGTATCCCTTTTTAGACTCCACATATAAGTGATATCCTGGAATATGTGTCTTTTTGTCTCTAAATTACCAGAATTAGTGAGATCATCTACTGCTCCATCCATGTTGCTGCAAATAGCATGGGTTCATTTTGCTTTCTGGATGAGTGATAGTCGCCAGAATGTAAGTAGCACAACGTCTTTATTCATTCATCTCGCTGGACATTTCGGTCGTTTGTATGTCTGGGCTCTGGTAAAGAGTAGCACATCGTCCGTTGGTGTGCAAGGGTTTTATTCCAATGATGGTATTCTCTGGTTATACGGACTGGAGTGCGGTTTCCGTATCTCGTGGTAGCTCCAGTTTTTAGTTTAGTAAGGGACTTGCTAACTGATCTCCATACTGGCTATTATCAATTTACACTCCCACCAATAGCATAGTAGGGTTCCCTTTATTGCCTGCCCTCTTGAGTACTTACTCTTTTTAGGCTTTTTGAGGACTGCAGCCAGGGAACACCTCGTCTACGTTTCTTTGCATTCTCTAATCATGACAGATCCTGAGGATTTTTTCATTTGATGTGCTGTTTTTAAAACTACGTGTAAGTACCACTGAGCTCTTGAAACATTTCTGCCTGAGAGTCGGGCCAGATTTGAGTTCATTTCAGATTAACTAGCCAAGGACATTTCTCGAGGGCAGGGGTCGTTTGCAGCCCCGCAGGCCTTGTGAATGTTAAGTGCCCTTGAGCACAGTTTTTCAATTTGTTGTTATAGGAAAAGGCCACAAGGCGGCAGCACTTCTTCATGTCCTCTGTGTTAACTTGGGCAAACACAATCTTAGAGGGAGTATTGGTGTTGGGTTGCAAATTGGAGTGGAATGTGGTTGAACACACACCACAGGGCTTGTTTATCTTTACCTCCTCCCCCTTACACTGCACCGCCAGTCCCCAGGCAAATCCCAAGCCTTGAAAATGTGCTATTCTGAGGGTGCTGTGGTTTGTAGGTGGGGTGATTCTAAGGAAGGAGGCTGGAGGTGGATACCCCACTAGCAGGAGCTGTGGAGATCCGGTGTCCTTTCACAGCTCCTCCCTCCCAGCGGTTCTACCATCATTTGGGTACACTAGGCTTTGCTTACCTGTAAGAGGGCTGTCTTGGATCGGGAGGTTGTGGTACCATGCAGAGCAGAATGGGCAATAGAGGTCTAAGGGGCCGGTGATCTGGTGGCACATGCTCCTTCCTGTCTCCCTCAGCGACAGCATACTCCAGCCTTGGGACCCAGGCCTGCTGAGGCTCTACAGTTGTGACATCAGCCCACGTCACAGAGGCCTGAGGGTAATAGGTAGGCATTTCTTACCTTTTTTTTGTTTTATAATTTAATACTGGTTTTCTATTTCAGCATAATTTATATACAATGTTGTGTCTATTTGAGTCCTACAGCAACTTGATGCAGTTATAAATGTAGCTGTACCTGTAGTATTTCGGATTCTTTTCCCTGTTAGGTTATTGAAGAATATTGAGTAGCGTTCCCTGTGCTATCAGGTGTGTCATCGTTGATGAACTCTTTTTGATACATTACTGTGTTTCTGTTAATGCCAACCTCTTACTTCATCTTTCTCCGATCCCCAATTTCCCCCGATGGTAACTCTACATTTCGTGTCTCCGTTTGTGAGTCTGTGTTTGCTCTGTACATTACGTTCCTTGGTCTCCATTTTTCGACTGCACATGTAAGTGATATCTCGCGATATGTGTCTTTCTGTCTCTAATTTTCCCGAATTAGTGAGATCGTCTACTGCTCCATCCATGCTGCTACAAATAGCATGAGTTCATTTTGTTGTCTGGATGAGTGACAGTCCAGGGGTTATAGGTAGCACAACTTCTTTATCCAATCATCTCTCGCTGGACATTTTGGTCGTTTGGGTGTCTTGGCTATGGCAAAGAGTACCACAAGACCGTTGGGGGGGCTAGTGTTTTATTCCAATGATGGTATTCTCTTGTTATACAAACTGGAGTGGGGATGGCCAATCTCGTGGTAGCTCCAGTTTACAGTTTAGTAAGGAACATGCCTACTGATCTCCATACTGGCTGTTAGCAATTTACATTTCCACCAACAGCATAGTAGGATCCCCTTTTCTGCCTGCCCTCTTGAGCACTTACTCTTTTTAGGCTTTTTGAGGACTGTAGGGAGGGAACACCTCGTCTACGTTTGTTTGCATTCTCTAATCATGATAGATCCTGAACATCTTTTGATTTGATGTGCTGTTTTTTAAAAAGCGTGTGAGGATCATTGAGCTCTTGAAACATTTCTGCCTGGGAGTCGGGCCTGATTTGAATTCAGTTCACATTACCTAGCCCAGGACGTTGCTCAAGGGCAGGGGTCGTGTGCAGCCCTGCAGGCCTTGTGAATATTAAGTGCCCTTGAGCACAGTTTTTCAAGTTGTTGTTACAGGAAAGCGCCACAATGTGGCAGCCCTTCTTCGTGTCCTTTGTGTTAACTTGGGCAAACAGAGCCTTAGAGGGAGTCTTGGTGTTGGGTTGCAAATTGGAGTCGAACGTGGCTGAACACACACCACAGGGCTTGTGTGTGTTTACCTCTTCCCCCTTACCCTGCACAGCCAGACCCCAGGCAAATCCCAAGCCTTGCAAATGTGCTATTCGGAGGGTGCTGTGGTTTGTAGGTGGGGCGATTCTAAGGAAGGAGGCTGGAGGTACGAACCCCACTAGCAGGAGCTGTGGAGATCCGGTGTCCTTTCACAGCTCCTCTCTCCCAGCGGTTCTACCATCATTTGGGTACACTAGGCTTTGCTTACCTGTAAGAGGTCTGTCTTGGATCGGGAGGTTGTGGTTCCATGCAGAGCAGAATGGGCAATAGAGGTCCAAGGGGCCGGTGATCTGGTGGCACGTCCTCCTTCCTGTCTCCCTCAGCGACAGCATACTCCAGCCTTGGGACCCAGGCCTGCTGAGGCTCTAGGGTTGTGACATCAGCCCACGTCACAGAGGCCTGAGTGTAATAGAGTAGGCATTTCTTGCCTTTTTCTTGTTTTATAATTTAGTATTGATTTCCTATTTCAGCATAGTTTATATACAGTGTTGTGTTTGAGTTCGACAGCAAGGTGATGAGTTATGAATGTAGCTGTACCTGTAGTATTTTGGATTCTTTTCCCTGTTAGGTTATTGAAGAATATTGAGTAGCGTTCCTTGTGCTATCAGGTGTGTCATCATTGATGAATTCTTTTTGATACATTAGTGTGTTTCTGTTAATCCCAACCTCCGACTTCATCCTTCCCCGTTCCCCAATTTCCCCCTCTGGGAACTCTACACTTCTTTTTTCCGTTTGTGAACCTGTGTTTCATGTCTGTACTGCATCCTTTGTATCCCTTTTTAGACTCCACATATAAGTGATATCCTGGAATATGTGTCTTTTTGTCTCTAAATTACCAGAATTAGTGAGATCATCTACTGCTCCATCCATGTTGCTGCAAATAGCATGGGTTCATTTTGCTTTCTGGATGAGTGATAGTCGCCAGAATGTAAGTAGCACAACGTCTTTATCCATTCATCTCTCGCTGGACATTTCGGTCGTTTGTATGTCTGGGCTATGGTAAAGAGTAGCACATCGTCCGTTGGGGTGCAAGTGTTTTATTCCAATGATGGTATTCTCTGGTTATATGGACTGGAGTGTGGTTTCCGTATGTCGTGGTAGCTCCAGTTTTTAGTTTAGTAAGGGACTTGCTAACTGATCTCCATACTGGCTATTATCAATTTACACTCCCACCAATAGCATAGTAGTGTTCCCTTTATTGCCTGCCCTCTTGAGTACTTACTCTTTTTAGGCTTTTTGAGGACTGCAGCCAGGGAACACCTCGTCTACGTTTCTTTGCATTCTCTAATCATGACAGATCCTGAGGATTTTTTCATTTGATGTGCTGTTTTTAAAACTACGTGTAAGTACCACTGAGCTCTTGAAACATTTCTGCCTGAGAGTCGGGCCAGATTTGAGTTCATTTCAGATTAACTAGCCAAGGACATTTCTCGAGGGCAGGGGTCCTTTGCAGCCCCGCAGGCCTTGTGAATGTTAAGTGCCCTTGGGCACAGTTTTTCAATTTGCTGTTATAGGAAAAGGCCACAAGGCGGCAGCACTTCTTCATGTCCTCTGTGTTAACTTGGGCAAACACAACCTTAGAGGGAGTCTTGGTGTTGGGTTGCAAATTGGAGTCGAATGTGGTTGAACACACACCGCAGGGCTTGTGTATCTTTACCTCCTCCCCCTTACACTGCACCGCCAGTCCCCAGGCAAATCCCAAGCCTTGAAAATGTGCTATTCTGAGGGTGCTGTGGTTTGTAGGTGGGGTGATTCTAAGGAAGGAGGCTGGAGGTGGATACCCCACTAGCAGGAGCTGTGGAGATCCGGTGTCCTTTCACAGCTCCTCCCTCCCAGCGGTTCTACCATCATTTGGGTACACTAGGCTTTGCTTACCTGTAAGAGGGCTGTCTTGGATCGGGAGGTTGTTGTACCATGCAGAGCAGAAAGGGCAATAGAGGTCTAAGGGGCCGGTGATCTGGTGGCACGTGCTCCTTCCTGTCTCCCTCAGCGACAGCATACTCCAGCCTTGGGACCCAGGCCTGCTGAGGCTCTAGGGTTGTGTCATCAGCCCATGTCACAGAGGCCTGAGGGTAATAGAGTAGGCTGTTCTTACCTTTTTCTTGTTTTATAATTTAATACTGATTTTCTATTTCAGCATAGTTTATATACAGTGTTGTGTTTGAGTTCTACAGCAAGTTGATACAGTTATGAATGTAGCTGTACCTGTAGTATTTTGGATTCTTTTCCCTGTTAGGTTATTGAAGAATATTGAGTAGCGTTCCCTGTGCTATCAGGTGTGTCGTCATTGATGAATTCTTTTTGATACATTAGTGTGTTTCTGTTAATCCCAACCTCCGACTTCATCCTTCCCCGATCCCCAGTTTCCCCTTCTGGGAACTGTACACTTGTTTCTTCCGTTTCTGAACCTGTGTTTCCTTTGTATACTACATCCTGTGTATCCGTTTTTAGACTCCACATATAAGTGATGTCCTGGGATATGTGTCTTTCGGTCTCTAAATTACTAGAATTAGTGAGATCATCTACTGCTCCATCCATGTTGCTGCAAATAGCATGAGTTCATTTTGTTTTCTGGATGAGTGATAGTCGCCAAAATGTAAGTAGCACAACATCTTTATCCATTCGTCTTTCGCTGGATATTTCGGTCGTTTGTATGTCTGGGCTATGGTAAAGAGTAGAACAATGTCCGTTGGGGTGCACGTGTTTTATTCCAATGATGGTATTCTCTGGTTATACGAACTGGAGTGCGGTTTCCATATCTCGTGGTAGCTCCAGTTTTTCGTTTAGTGAGGGACTTGCTAACTGATCTCCATACTGGCTATTATCAATTTACACTCCCTCCAACAGCATAGTAGGGTTCCCTTTATTGCCTGCCCTCTTGAGCACTTACTCTTTTTAGGCTTTTGGAGGACTGCAGCCAGGGAACACCTTGTCTACATTTCTTTGCATTCTCTGAACATGACAGATCCTGAGCATTTTTTCATTTGATGTGCTGTTTTTAAAAATACGTGTAACTACCATTGAGCCCTTGAAACATTTCTGCCTGAGAGTCGGGCCAGATTTGAGTTCATTTCAGATCAACTAGCCAAGGACATTTCTCGAGGGCAGGGGTCGTTTGCAGCCCCGCAGGCCTTGTGAATGTTAAGTGCCCTTGAGCACAGTTTTTCAAGTTGTTGTTACGGGAAAGCGCCACCAGGCAGCAGCACCTCTTCATGTCCTTTGTGTTAACTTGGGCAAAGGCAGCCTTAGAGGGAGTCTTGGTGTTGGGTTGCAAATTGCAGTGGAACGTGGCTGAACACACACCGCAGGGCTTGTGTATCTTTACCTGTTCCCCCTTACACTGCACCGCCAGACCCCAGGCCAATCCCAAGCCTTGCAAATGTGCTATTCGGAGGGTGCTCTGGTTTGTAGGTGAAGCGATTCTAAGGAAGGAGGCTGGAGGTGGATACCCCACTAGCAGGAGCTGCGGAGATCTGGTGTCCTTTCACAGCTCCTCCCTCCCAGCGGGTCTACCATCATTTGGGTACACTAGGCTCTGCTTACCTGTAAGAGGGCTGTCTTGGATCGGGAGTTTGTGGTACCATGCAGAGGAGAATGGCCAATAGAGGTCCAAGGGGCCGCTGATCTGGTGGCACGTGTTCCTTCCTGTCTCCCTCAGCACCAGCATACCGCAGCCTTGGGACCCAGGCCTGCTGAGGCTCTACAGTTGTGACATCAGCCCACGTCACAGAGGCCTGAGGGTAATAGGTAGGCATTTCTTACCTTTTTCTTGTTTTATAATTTAATACTGATTTTCTATTTCAGCATAATGTATATACAATGTTGTGTCTATTTGAGTCCTACAGCAACTTGATGCAGTTATAAATGTAGCTGTACCTGTAGTATTTCGGATTCTTTTCCCTGTTAGGTTATTGAAGAATATTGAGTAGCGTTCCCTGTGCTATCAGGTGCGTCATCGTTGATGAACTCTTTTTGATACATTACTGTGTTTCTGTTAATGCCAACCTCTTACTTCATCTTTCTCCGATCCCCAATTTCCCCCGATGGTAACTCTACATTTCGTGTCTCCGTTTGTGAGTCTGTGTTTGCTCTGTACATTACGTTCCTTGGTCTCCATTTTTCGACTGCACATGTAAGTGATATCTCGTGATATGTGTCTTTCTGTCTCTAATTTTCCCGAATTAGTGAGATCGTCTACTGCTCCATCCATGCTGCTACAAATAGCATGAGTTCATTTTGTTGTCTGGATGAGTGACAGTCCAGGGGTTATAGGTAGCACAACTTCTTTATCCAATCATCTCTCGCTGGACATTTTGGTCGTTTGGGTGTCTTGGCTATGGCAAAGAGTACCACAACGACCGTTGGCGGGGCATGTGTTTTATTCCAATGATGGTATTCTCTTGTTATACAAACTGGAGTGGGGATGCCCAATCTCGTGGTAGCTCCAGTTTACAGTTTAGTAAGGAACATGCCTACTGATCTCCATACTGGCTGTTAGCAATTTACATTTCCACCAACAGCATAGTAGGATCCCCTTTTCTGCCTGCCCTCTTGAACACTTACTCTTTTTAGGCTTTTTGAGGACTGTAGGGAGGGAACACCTCGTCTACGTTTGTTTGCATTCTCTAATCATGATAGATCCTGAACATCTTTTGATTTGATGTGCTGTTTTTTAAAAAGCGTGTGAGGATCATTGAGCTCTTGAAACATTTCTGCCTGGGAGTCGGGCCTGATTTGAATTCAGTTCACATTACCTAGCCCAGGACGTTGCTCAAAGGCAGGGGTCGTGTGCAGCCCTGCAGGCCTTGTGAATATTAAGTGCCCTTGAGCACAGTTTTTCAAGTTGTTGTTACAGGAAAGCGCCACAATGTGGCAGCCCTTCTTCGTGTCCTTTGTGTTAACTTGGGCAAACAGAGCCTTAGAGGGAGTCTTGGTGTTGGGTTGCAAATTGGAGTCGAACGTGGCTGAACACACACCACAGGGCTTGTGTGTGTTTACCTCTTCCCCCTTACCCTGCACAGCCAGACCCCAGGCAAATCCCAAGCCTTGCAAATGTGCTATTCGGAGGGTGCTGTGGTTTGTAGGTGGGGCGATTCTAAGGAAGGAGGCTGGAGGTACGAACCCCACTAGCAGGAGCTGTGGAGATCCGGTGTCCTTTCACAGCTCCTCTCTCCCAGCGGTTCTACCATCATTTGGGTACACTAGGCTTTGCTTACCTGTAAGAGGTCTGTCTTGGATCGGGAGGTTGTGGTTCCATGCAGAGCAGAATGGGCAATAGAGGTCCAAGGGGCCGGTGATCTGGTGGCACGTCCTCCTTCCTGTCTCCCTCAGCGACAGCATACTCCAGCCTTGGGACCCAGGCCTGCTGAGGCTCTAGGGTTGTGACATCAGCCCACGTCACAGAGGCCTGAGTGTAATAGAGTAGGCATTTCTTGCCTTTTTCTTGTTTTATAATTTAGTATTGATTTCCTATTTCAGCATAGTTTATATACAGTGTTGTGTTTGAGTTCGACAGCAAGGTGATGAGTTATGAATGTAGCTGTACCTGTAGTATTTTGGATTCTTTTCCCTGTTAGGTTATTGAAGAATATTGAGTAGCGTTCCTTGTGCTATCAGGTGTGTCATCGTTGATGAATTCTTTTTGATACATTAGTGTGTTTCTGTTAATCCCAACCTCCGACTTCATCCTTCCCCGTTCCCCAATTTCCCCCTCTGGGAACTCTACACTTCTTTTTTCCGTTTGTGAACCTGTGTTTCATGTCTGTACTGCATCCTTTGTATCCCTTTTTAGACTCCACATATAAGTGATATCCTGGAATATGTGTCTTTTTGTCTCTAAATTACCAGAATTAGTGAGATCATCTACTGCTCCATCCATGTTGCTGCAAATAGCATGGGTTCATTTTGCTTTCTGGATGAGTGATAGTCGCCAGAATGTAAGTAGCACAACGTCTTTATCCATTCATCTCTCGCTGGACATTTCGGTCGTTTGTATGTCTGGGCTATGGTAAAGAGTAGCACATCGTCCGTTGGGGTGCAAGTGTTTTATTCCAATGATGGTATTCTCTGGTTATACGGACTGGAGTGCGGTTTCCGTATGTCGTGGTAGCTCCAGTTTTTAGTTTAGTAAGGGACTTGCTAACTGATCTCCATACTGGCTATTATCAATTTACACTCCCACCAATAGCATAGTAGTGTTCCCTTTATTGCCTGCCCTCTTGAGTACTTACTCTTTTTAGGCTTTTTGAGGACTGCAGCCAGGGAACACCTCGTCTACGTTTCTTTGCATTCTCTAATCATGACAGATCCTGAGGATTTTTTCATCTGATGTGCTGTTTTTAAAACTACGTGTAAGTACCACTGAGCTCTTGAAACATTTCTGCCTGAGAGTCGGGCCAGATTTGAGTTCATTTCAGATTAACTAGCCAAGGACATTTCTCGAGGGCAGGGGTCCTTTGCAGCCCCGCAGGCCTTGTGAATGTTAAGTGCCCTTGGGCACAGTTTTTCAATTTGCTGTTATAGGAAAAGGCCACAAGGCGGCAGCACTTCTTCATGTCCTCTGTGTTAACTTGGGCAAACACAACCTTAGAGGGAGTCTTGGTGTTGGGTTGCAAATTGGAGTCGAATGTGGTTGAACACACACCGCAGGGCTTGTGTATCTTTACCTCCTCCCCCTTACACTGCACCGCCAGTCCCCAGGCAAATCCCAAGCCTTGAAAATGTGCTATTCTGAGGGTGCTGTGGTTTGTAGGTGGGGTGATTCTAAGGAAGGAGGCTGGAGGTGGATACCCCACTAGCAGGAGCTGTGGAGATCCGGTGTCCTTTCACAGCTCCTCTCTCCCAGCGGTTCTACCATCATTTGGGTACACTAGGCTTTGCTTACCTGTAAGAGGGCTGTCTTGGATCGGGAGGTTGTGGTACCATGCAGAGCAGAATGGGCAATAGAGGTCTAAGGGGCCGGTGATCTGGTGGCACATGCTCCTTCCTGTCTCCCTCAGCGACAGCATACTCCAGCCTTGGGACCCAGGCCTGCTGAGGCTCTACAGTTGTGACATCAGCCCACGTCACAGAGGCCTGAGGGTAATAGGTAGGCATTTCTTACCTTTTTTTTGTTTTATAATTTAATACTGGTTTTCTATTTCAGCATAATTTATATACAATGTTGTGTCTATTTGAGTCCTACAGCAACTTGATGCAGTTATAAATGTAGCTGTACCTGTAGTATTTCGGATTCTTTTCCCTGTTAGGTTATTGAAGAATATTGAGTAGCGTTCCCTGTGCTATCAGGTGTGTCATCGTTGATGAACTCTTTTTGATACATTACTGTGTTTCTGTTAATGCCAACCTCTTACTTCATCTTTCTCCGATCCCCAATTTCCCCCGATGGTAACTCTACATTTCGTGTCTCCGTTTGTGAGTCTGTGTTTGCTCTGTACATTACGTTCCTTGGTCTCCATTTTTCGACTGCACATGTAAGTGATATCTCGCGATATGTGTCTTTCTGTCTCTAATTTTCCCGAATTAGTGAGATCGTCTACTGCTCCATCCATGCTGCTACAAATAGCATGAGTTCATTTTGTTGTCTGGATGAGTGACAGTCCAGGGGTTATAGGTAGCACAACTTCTTTATCCAATCATCTCTCGCTGGACATTTTGGTCGTTTGGGTGTCTTGGCTATGGCAAAGAGTACCACAAGACCGTTGGGGGGGCTAGTGTTTTATTCCAATGATGGTATTCTCTTGTTATACAAACTGGAGTGGGGATGGCCAATCTCGTGGTAGCTCCAGTTTACAGTTTAGTAAGGAACATGCCTACTGATCTCCATACTGGCTGTTAGCAATTTACATTTCCACCAACAGCATAGTAGGATCCCCTTTTCTGCCTGCCCTCTTGAGCACTTACTCTTTTTAGGCTTTTTGAGGACTGTAGGGAGGGAACACCTCGTCTACGTTTGTTTGCATTCTCTAATCATGATAGATCCTGAACATCTTTTGATTTGATGTGCTGTTTTTTAAAAAGCGTGTGAGGATCATTGAGCTCTTGAAACATTTCTGCCTGGGAGTCGGGCCTGATTTGAATTCAGTTCACATTACCTAGCCCAGGACGTTGCTCAAGGGCAGGGGTCGTGTGCAGCCCTGCAGGCCTTGTGAATATTAAGTGCCCTTGAGCACAGTTTTTCAAGTTGTTGTTACAGGAAAGCGCCACAATGTGGCAGCCCTTCTTCGTGTCCTTTGTGTTAACTTGGGCAAACAGAGCCTTAGAGGGAGTCTTGGTGTTGGGTTGCAAATTGGAGTCGAACGTGGCTGAACACACACCACAGGGCTTGTGTGTGTTTACCTCTTCCCCCTTACCCTGCACAGCCAGACCCCAGGCAAATCCCAAGCCTTGCAAATGTGCTATTCGGAGGGTGCTGTGGTTTGTAGGTGGGGCGATTCTAAGGAAGGAGGCTGGAGGTACGAACCCCACTAGCAGGAGCTGTGGAGATCCGGTGTCCTTTCACAGCTCCTCTCTCCCAGCGGTTCTACCATCATTTGGGTACACTAGGCTTTGCTTACCTGTAAGAGGTCTGTCTTGGATCGGGAGGTTGTGGTTCCATGCAGAGCAGAATGGGCAATAGAGGTCCAAGGGGCCGGTGATCTGGTGGCACGTCCTCCTTCCTGTCTCCCTCAGCGACAGCATACTCCAGCCTTGGGACCCAGGCCTGCTGAGGCTCTAGGGTTGTGACATCAGCCCACGTCACAGAGGCCTGAGTGTAATAGAGTAGGCATTTCTTGCCTTTTTCTTGTTTTATAATTTAGTATTGATTTCCTATTTCAGCATAGTTTATATACAGTGTTGTGTTTGAGTTCGACAGCAAGGTGATGAGTTATGAATGTAGCTGTACCTGTAGTATTTTGGATTCTTTTCCCTGTTAGGTTATTGAAGAATATTGAGTAGCGTTCCTTGTGCTATCAGGTGTGTCATCGTTGATGAATTCTTTTTGATACATTAGTGTGTTTCTGTTAATCCCAACCTCCGACTTCATCCTTCCCCGTTCCCCAATTTCCCCCTCTGGGAACTCTACACTTCTTTTTTCCGTTTGTGAACCTGTGTTTCATGTCTGTACTGCATCCTTTGTATCCCTTTTTAGACTCCACATATAAGTGATATCCTGGAATATGTGTCTTTTTGTCTCTAAAGTACCAGAATTAGTGAGATCATCTACTGCTCCATCCATGTTGCTGCAAATAGCATGGGTTCATTTTGCTTTCTGGATGAGTGATAGTCGCCAGAATGTAAGTAGCACAACGTCTTTATCCATTCATCTCTCGCTGGACATTTCGGTCGTTTGTATGTCTGGGCTATGGTAAAGAGTAGCACATCGTCCGTTGGGGTGCAAGTGTTTTATTCCAATGATGGTATTCTCTGGTTATACGGACTGGAGTGCGGTTTCCGTATGTCGTGGTAGCTCCAGTTTTTAGTTTAGTAAGGGACTTGCTAACTGATCTCCATACTGGCTATTATCAATTTACACTCCCACCAATAGCATAGTAGTGTTCCCTTTATTGCCTGCCCTCTTGAGTACTTACTCTTTTTAGGCTTTTTGAGGACTGCAGCCAGGGAACACCTCGTCTACGTTTCTTTGCATTCTCTAATCATGACAGATCCTGAGGATTTTTTCATTTGATGTGCTGTTTTTAAAACTACGTGTAAGTACCACTGAGCTCTTGAAACATTTCTGCCTGAGAGTCGGGCCAGATTTGAGTTCATTTCAGATTAACTAGCCAAGGACATTTCTCGAGGGCAGGGGTCCTTTGCAGCCCCGCAGGCCTTGTGAATGTTAAGTGCCCTTGGGCACAGTTTTTCAATTTGCTGTTATAGGAAAAGGCCACAAGGCGGCAGCACTTCTTCATGTCCTCTGTGTTAACTTGGGCAAACACAACCTTAGAGGGAGTCTTGGTGTTGGGTTGCAAATTGGAGTCGAATGTGGTTGAACACACACCGCAGGGCTTGTGTATCTTTACCTCCTCCCCCTTACACTGCACCGCCAGTCCCCAGGCAAATCCCAAGCCTTGAAAATGTGCTATTCTGAGGGTGCTGTGGTTTGTAGGTGGGGTGATTCTAAGGAAGGAGGCTGGAGGTGGATACCCCACTAGCAGGAGCTGTGGAGATCCGGTGTCCTTTCACAGCTCCTCCCTCCCAGCGGTTCTACCATCATTTGGGTACACTAGGCTTTGCTTACCTGTAAGAGGGCTGTCTTGGATCGGGAGGTTGTGGTACCATGCAGAGCAGAAAGGGCAATAGAGGTCTAAGGGGCCGGTGATCTGGTGGCACGTGCTCCTTCCTGTCTCCCTCAGCGACAGCATACTCCAGCCTTGGGACCCAGGCCTGCTGAGGCTCTAGGGTTGTGTCATCAGCCCATGTCACAGAGGCCTGAGGGTAATAGAGTAGGCTGTTCTTACCTTTTTCTTGTTTTATAATTTAATACTGATTTTCTATTTCAGCATAGTTTATATACAGTGTTGTGTTTGAGTTCTACAGCAAGTTGATACAGTTATGAATGTAGCTGTACCTGTAGTATTTTGGATTCTTTTCCCTGTTAGGTTATTGAAGAATATTGAGTAGCGTTCCCTGTGCTATCAGGTGTGTCGTCATTGATGAATTCTTTTTGATACATTAGTGTGTTTCTGTTAATCCCAACCTCCGACTTCATCCTTCCCCGATCCCCAGTTTCCCCTTCTGGGAACTGTACACTTGTTTCTTCCGTTTCTGAACCTGTGTTTCCTTTGTATACTACATCCTGTGTATCCGTTTTTAGACTCCACATATAAGTGATGTCCTGGGATATGTGTCTTTCGGTCTCTAAATTACTAGAATTAGTGAGATCATCTACTGCTCCATCCATGTTGCTGCAAATAGCATGAGTTCATTTTGTTTTCTGGATGAGTGATAGTCGCCAAAATGTAAGTAGCACAACATCTTTATCCATTCGTCTTTCGCTGGATATTTCGGTCGTTTGTATGTCTGGGCTATGGTAAAGAGTAGAACAATGTCCGTTGGGGTGCACGTGTTTTATTCCAATGATGGTATTCTCTGGTTATACGAACTGGAGTGCGGTTTCCATATCTCGTGGTAGCTCCAGTTTTTCGTTTAGTGAGGGACTTGCTAACTGATCTCCATACTGGCTATTATCAATTTACACTCCCTCCAACAGCATAGTAGGGTTCCCTTTATTGCCTGCCCTCTTGAGCACTTACTCTTTTTAGGCTTTTGGAGGACTGCAGCCAGGGAACACCTTGTCTACATTTCTTTGCATTCTCTGAACATGACAGATCCTGAGCATTTTTTCATTTGATGTGCTGTTTTTAAAAATACGTGTAACTACCATTGAGCCCTTGAAACATTTCTGCCTGAGAGTCGGGCCAGATTTGAGTTCATTTCAGATCAACTAGCCAAGGACATTTCTCGAGGGCAGGGGTCGTTTGCAGCCCCGCAGGCCTTGTGAATGTTAAGTGCCCTTGAGCACAGTTTTTCAAGTTGTTGTTACGGGAAAGCGCCACCAGGCAGCAGCACCTCTTCATGTCCTTTGTGTTAACTTGGGCAAAGGCAGCCTTAGAGGGAGTCTTGGTGTTGGGTTGCAAATTGCAGTGGAACGTGGCTGAACACACACCGCAGGGCTTGTGTATCTTTACCTGTTCCCCCTTACACTGCACCGCCAGACCCCAGGCCAATCCCAAGCCTTGCAAATGTGCTATTCGGAGGGTGCTCTGGTTTGTAGGTGAAGCGATTCTAAGGAAGGAGGCTGGAGGTGGATACCCCACTAGCAGGAGCTGCGGAGATCTGGTGTCCTTTCACAGCTCCTCCCTCCCAGCTGGTCTACCATCATTTGGGTACACTAGGCTCTGCTTACCTGTAAGAGGGCTGTCTTGGATCGGGAGTTTGTGGTACCATGCAGAGGAGAATGGCCAATAGAGGTCCAAGGGGCCGCTGATCTGGTGGCACGTGTTCCTTCCTGTCTCCCTCAGCACCAGCATACCGCAGCCTTGGGACCCAGGCCTGCTGAGGCTCTACAGTTGTGACATCAGCCCACGTCACAGAGGCCTGAGGGTAATAGGTAGGCATTTCTTACCTTTTTCTTGTTTTATAATTTAATACTGATTTTCTATTTCAGCATAATGTATATACAATGTTGTGTCTATTTGAGTCCTACAGCAACTTGATGCAGTTATAAATGTAGCTGTACCTGTAGTATTTCGGATTCTTTTCCCTGTTAGGTTATTGAAGAATATTGAGTAGCGTTCCCTGTGCTATCAGGTGCGTCATCGTTGATGAACTCTTTTTGATACATTACTGTGTTTCTGTTAATGCCAACCTCTTACTTCATCTTTCTCCGATCCCCAATTTCCCCCGATGGTAACTCTACATTTCGTGTCTCCGTTTGTGAGTCTGTGTTTGCTCTGTACATTACGTTCCTTGGTCTCCATTTTTCGACTGCACATGTAAGTGATATCTCGTGATATGTGTCTTTCTGTCTCTAATTTTCCCGAATTAGTGAGATCGTCTACTGCTCCATCCATGCTGCTACAAATAGCATGAGTTCATTTTGTTGTCTGGATGAGTGACAGTCCAGGGGTTATAGGTAGCACAACTTCTTTATCCAATCATCTCTCGCTGGACATTTTGGTCGTTTGGGTGTCTTGGCTATGGCAAAGAGTACCACAACGACCGTTGGCGGGGCATGTGTTTTATTCCAATGATGGTATTCTCTTGTTATACAAACTGGAGTGGGGATGCCCAATCTCGTGGTAGCTCCAGTTTACAGTTTAGTAAGGAACATGCCTACTGATCTCCATACTGGCTGTTAGCAATTTACATTTCCACCAACAGCATAGTAGGATCCCCTTTTCTGCCTGCCCTCTTGAGCACTTACTCTTTTTAGGCTTTTTGAGGACTGTAGGGAGGGAACACCTCGTCTACGTTTGTTTGCATTCTCTAATCATGATAGATCCTGAACATCTTTTGATTTGATGTGCTGTTTTTTAAAAAGCGTGTGAGGATCATTGAGCTCTTGAAACATTTCTGCCTGGGAGTCGGGCCTGATTTGAATTCAGTTCACATTACCTAGCCCAGGACGTTGCTCAAAGGCAGGGGTCGTGTGCAGCCCTGCAGGCCTTGTGAATATTAAGTGCCCTTGAGCACAGTTTTTCAAGTTGTTGTTACAGGAAAGCGCCACAATGTGGCAGCCCTTCTTCGTGTCCTTTGTGTTAACTTGGGCAAACAGAGCCTTAGAGGGAGTCTTGGTGTTGGGTTGCAAATTGGAGTCGAACGTGGCTGAACACACACCACAGGGCTTGTGTGTGTTTACCTCTTCCCCCTTACCCTGCACAGCCAGACCCCAGGCAAATCCCAAGCCTTGCAAATGTGCTATTCGGAGGGTGCTGTGGTTTGTAGGTGGGGCGATTCTAAGGAAGGAGGCTGGAGGTACGAACCCCACTAGCAGGAGCTGTGGAGATCCGGTGTCCTTTCACAGCTCCTCTCTCCCAGCGGTTCTACCATCATTTGGGTACACTAGGCTTTGCTTACCTGTAAGAGGTCTGTCTTGGATCGGGAGGTTGTGGTTCCATGCAGAGCAGAATGGGCAATAGAGGTCCAAGGGGCCGGTGATCTGGTGGCACGTCCTCCTTCCTGTCTCCCTCAGCGACAGCATACTCCAGCCTTGGGACCCAGGCCTGCTGAGGCTCTAGGGTTGTGACATCAGCCCACGTCACAGAGGCCTGAGTGTAATAGAGTAGGCATTTCTTGCCTTTTTCTTGTTTTATAATTTAGTATTGATTTCCTATTTCAGCATAGTTTATATACAGTGTTGTGTTTGAGTTCGACAGCAAGGTGATGAGTTATGAATGTAGCTGTACCTGTAGTATTTTGGATTCTTTTCCCTGTTAGGTTATTGAAGAATATTGAGTAGCGTTCCTTGTGCTATCAGGTGTGTCATCGTTGATGAATTCTTTTTGATACATTAGTGTGTTTCTGTTAATCCCAACCTCCGACTTCATCCTTCCCCGTTCCCCAATTTCCCCCTCTGGGAACTCTACACTTCTTTTTTCCGTTTGTGAACCTGTGTTTCATGTCTGTACTGCATCCTTTGTATCCCTTTTTAGACTCCACATATAAGTGATATCCTGGAATATGTGTCTTTTTGTCTCTAAATTACCAGAATTAGTGAGATCATCTACTGCTCCATCCATGTTGCTGCAAATAGCATGGGTTCATTTTGCTTTCTGGATGAGTGATAGTCGCCAGAATGTAAGTAGCACAACGTCTTTATCCATTCATCTCTCGCTGGACATTTCGGTCGTTTGTATGTCTGGGCTATGGTAAAGAGTAGCACATCGTCCGTTGGGGTGCAAGTGTTTTATTCCAATGATGGTATTCTCTGGTTATACGGACTGGAGTGCGGTTTCCGTATGTCGTGGTAGCTCCAGTTTTTAGTTTAGTAAGGGACTTGCTAACTGATCTCCATACTGGCTATTATCAATTTACACTCCCACCAATAGCATAGTAGTGTTCCCTTTATTGCCTGCCCTCTTGAGTACGTACTCTTTTTAGGCTTTTTGAGGACTGCAGCCAGGGAACACCTCGTCTACGTTTCTTTGCATTCTCTAATCATGACAGATCCTGAGGATTTTTTCATTTGATGTGCTGTTTTTAAAACTACGTGTAAGTACCACTGAGCTCTTGAAACATTTCTGCCTGAGAGTCGGGCCAGATTTGAGTTCATTTCAGATTAACTAGCCAAGGACATTTCTCGAGGGCAGGGGTCCTTTGCAGCCCCGCAGGCCTTGTGAATGTTAAGTGCCCTTGGGCACAGTTTTTCAATTTGCTGTTATAGGAAAAGGCCACAAGGCGGCAGCACTTCTTCATGTCCTCTGTGTTAACTTGGGCAAACACAACCTTAGAGGGAGTCTTGGTGTTGGGTTGCAAATTGGAGTCGAATGTGGTTGAACACACACCGCAGGGCTTGTGTATCTTTACCTCCTCCCCCTTACACTGCACCGCCAGTCCCCAGGCAAATCCCAAGCCTTGAAAATGTGCTATTCTGAGGGTGCTGTGGTTTGTAGGTGGGGTGATTCTAAGGAAGGAGGCTGGAGGTGGATACCCCACTAGCAGGATCTGTGGAGATCCGGTGTCCTTTCACAGCTCCTCCCTCCCAGCGGTTCTACCATCATTTGGGTACACTAGGCTTTGCTTACCTGTAAGAGGGCTGTCTTGGATCGGGAGGTTGTGGTACCATGCAGAGCAGAAAGGGCAATAGAGGTCTAAGGGGCCGGTGATCTGGTGGCACGTGCTCCTTCCTGTCTCCCTCAGCGACAGCATACTCCAGCCTTGGGACCCAGGCCTGCTGAGGCTCTAGGGTTGTGTCATCAGCCCATGTCACAGAGGCCTGAGGGTAATAGAGTAGGCTGTTCTTACCTTTTTCTTGTTTTATAATTTAATACTGATTTTCTATTTCAGCATAGTTTATATACAGTGTTGTGTTTGAGTTCTACAGCAAGTTGATGCAGTTATGAGTGTAGCTGTACCTGTAGTATTTTGGATTCTTTTCCCTGTTAGGTTATTGAAGAATATTGAGTAGCGTTCCCTGTGCTATCAGGTGTGTCGTCGTTGATGAATTCTTTTTGATACATTAGTGTGTTTCTGTTAATCCCAACCTCCGACTTCATCCTTCCCCGATCCCCAGTTTCCCCTTCTGGGAACTGTACACTTGTTTCTTCCGTTTCTGAACCTGTGTTTCCTTTGTATACTACATCCTGTGTATCCGTTTTTAGACTCCACATATAAGTGATGTCCTGGGATATGTGTCTTTCGGTCTCTAAATTACTAGAATTAGTGAGATCATCTACTGCTCCATCCATGTTGCTGCAAATAGCATGAGTTCATTTTGTTTTCTGGATGAGTGATAGTCGCCAAAATGTAAGTAGCACAACATCTTTATCCATTCGTCTTTCGCTGGATATTTCGGTCGTTTGTATGTCTGGGCTATGGTAAAGAGTAGAACAATGTCCGTTGGGGTGCACGTGTTTTATTCCAATGATGGTATTCTCTGGTTATACGAACTGGAGTGCGGTTTCCATATCTCGTGGTAGCTCCAGTTTTTCGTTTAGTGAGGGACTTGCTAACTGATCTCCATACTGGCTATTATCAATTTACACTCCCTCCAACAGCATAGTAGGGTTCCCTTTATTGCCTGCCCTCTTGAGCACTTACTCTTTTTAGGCTTTTGGAGGACTGCAGCCAGGGAACACCTTGTCTACATTTCTTTGCATTCTCTGAACATGACAGATCCTGAGCATTTTTTCATTTGATGTGCTGTTTTTAAAAATACGTGTAACTACCATTGAGCCCTTGAAACATTTCTGCCTGAGAGTCGGGCCAGATTTGAGTTCATTTCAGATCAACTAGCCAAGGACATTTCTCGAGGGCAGGGGTCGTTTGCAGCCCCGCAGGCCTTGTGAATGTTAAGTGCCCTTGAGCACAGTTTTTCAAGTTGTTGTTACGGGAAAGCGCCACCAGGCAGCAGCACCTCTTCATGTCCTTTGTGTTAACTTGGGCAAAGGCAGCCTTAGAGGGAGTCTTGGTGTTGGGTTGCAAATTGCAGTGGAACGTGGCTGAACACACACCGCAGGGCTTGTGTATCTTTACCTGTTCCCCCTTACACTGCACCGCCAGACCCCAGGCCAATCCCAAGCCTTGCAAATGTGCTATTCGGAGGGTGCTCTGGTTTGTAGGTGAAGCGATTCTAAGGAAGGAGGCTGGAGGTGGATACCCCACTAGCAGGAGCTGCGGAGATCTGGTGTCCTTTCACAGCTCCTCCCTCCCAGCGGGTCTACCATCATTTGGGTACACTAGGCTCTGCTTACCTGTAAGAGGGCTGTCTTGGATCGGGAGTTTGTGGTACCATGCAGAGGAGAATGGCCAATAGAGGTCCAAGGGGCCGCTGATCTGGTGGCACGTGTTCCTTCCTGTCTCCCTCAGCACCAGCATACCGCAGCCTTGGGACCCAGGCCTGCTGAGGCTCTACAGTTGTGACATCAGCCCACGTCACAGAGGCCTGAGGGTAATAGGTAGGCATTTCTTACCTTTTTCTTGTTTTATAATTTAATACTGATTTTCTATTTCAGCATAATGTATATACAATGTTGTGTCTATTTGAGTCCTACAGCAACTTGATGCAGTTATAAATGTAGCTGTACCTGTAGTATTTCGGATTCTTTTCCCTGTTAGGTTATTGAAGAATATTGAGTAGCGTTCCCTGTGCTATCAGGTGCGTCATCGTTGATGAACTCTTTTTGATACATTACTGTGTTTCTGTTAATGCCAACCTCTTACTTCATCTTTCTCCGATCCCCAATTTCCCCCGATGGTAACTCTACATTTCGTGTCTCCGTTTGTGAGTCTGTGTTTGCTCTGTACATTACGTTCCTTGGTCTCCATTTTTCGACTGCACATGTAAGTGATATCTCGTGATATGTGTCTTTCTGTCTCTAATTTTCCCGAATTAGTGAGATCGTCTACTGCTCCATCCATGCTGCTACAAATAGCATGAGTTCATTTTGTTGTCTGGATGAGTGACAGTCCAGGGGTTATAGGTAGCACAACTTCTTTATCCAATCATCTCTCGCTGGACATTTTGGTCGTTTGGGTGTCTTGGCTATGGCAAAGAGTACCACAACGACCGTTGGCGGGGCATGTGTTTTATTCCAATGATGGTATTCTCTTGTTATACAAACTGGAGTGGGGATGCCCAATCTCGTGGTAGCTCCAGTTTACAGTTTAGTAAGGAACATGCCTACTGATCTCCATACTGGCTGTTAGCAATTTACATTTCCACCAACAGCATAGTAGGATCCCCTTTTCTGCCTGCCCTCTTGAGCACTTACTCTTTTTAGGCTTTTTGAGGACTGTAGGGAGGGAACACCTCGTCTACGTTTGTTTGCATTCTCTAATCATGATAGATCCTGAACATCTTTTGATTTGATGTGCTGTTTTTTAAAAAGCGTGTGAGGATCATTGAGCTCTTGAAACATTTCTGCCTGGGAGTCGGGCCTGATTTGAATTCAGTTCACATTACCTAGCCCAGGACGTTGCTCAAGGGCAGGGGTCGTGTGCAGCCCTGCAGGCCTTGTGAATATTAAGTGCCCTTGAGCACAGTTTTTCAAGTTGTTGTTACAGGAAAGCGCCACAATGTGGCAGCCCTTCTTCGTGTCCTTTGTGTTAACTTGGGCAAACAGAGCCTTAGAGGGAGTCTTGGTGTTGGGTTGCAAATTGGAGTCGAACGTGGCTGAACACACACCACAGGGCTTGTGTGTGTTTACCTCTTCCCCCTTACCCTGCACAGCCAGACCCCAGGCAAATCCCAAGCCTTGCAAATGTGCTATTCGGAGGGTGCTGTGGTTTGTAGGTGGGGCGATTCTAAGGAAGGAGGCTGGAGGTACGAACCCACTAGCAGGAGCTGTGGAGATCCGGTGTCCTTTCACAGCTCCTCTCTCCCAGCGGTTCTACCATCATTTGGGTACACTAGGCTTTGCTTACCTGTAAGAGGTCTGTCTTGGATCGGGAGGTTGTGGTTCCATGCAGAGCAGAATGGGCAATAGAGGTCCAAGGGGCCGGTGATCTGGTGGCACGTCCTCCTTCCTGTCTCCCTCAGCGACAGCATACTCCAGCCTTGGGACCCAGGCCTGCTGAGGCTCTAGGGTTGTGACATCAGCCCACGTCAGAGGCCTGAGTGTAATAGAGTAGGCATTTCTTGCCTTTTTCTTGTTTTATAATTTAGTATTGATTTCCTATTTCAGCATAGTTTATATACAGTGTTGTGTTTGAGTTCGACAGCAAGGTGATGAGTTATGAATGTAGCTGTACCTGTAGTATTTTGGATTCTTTTCCCTGTTAGGTTATTGAAGAATATTGAGTAGCGTTCCTTGTGCTATCAGGTGTGTCATCGTTGATGAATTCTTTTTGATACATTAGTGTGTTTCTGTTAATCCCAACCTCCGACTTCATCCTTCCCCGTTCCCCAATTTCCCCCTCTGGGAACTCTACACTTCTTTTTTCCGTTTGTGAACCTGTGTTTCATGTCTGTACTGCATCCTTTGTATCCCTTTTTAGACTCCACATATAAGTGATATCCTGGAATATGTGTCTTTTTGTCTCTAAATTACCAGAATTAGTGAGATCATCTACTGCTCCATCCATGTTGCTGCAAATAGCATTGGTTCATTTTGCTTTCTGGATGAGTGATAGTCGCCAGAATGTAAGTAGCACAACGTCTTTATCCATTCATCTCTCGCTGGACATTTCGGTCGTTTGTATGTCTGGGCTATGGTAAAGAGTAGCACATCGTCCGTTGGGGTGCAAGTGTTTTATTCCAATGATGGTATTCTCTGGTTATACGGACTGGAGTGCGGTTTCCGTATGTCGTGGTAGCTCCAGTTTTTAGTTTAGTAAGGGACTTGCTAACTGATCTCCATACTGGCTATTATCAATTTACACTCCCACCAATAGCATAGTAGTGTTCCCTTTATTGCCTGCCCTCTTGAGTACTTACTCTTTTTAGGCTTTTTGAGGACTGCAGCCAGGGAACACCTCGTCTACGTTTCTTTGCATTCTCTAATCATGACAGATCCTGAGGATTTTTTCATTTGATGTGCTGTTTTTAAAACTACGTGTAAGTACCACTGAGCTCTTGAAACATTTCTGCCTGAGAGTCGGGCCAGATTTGAGTTCATTTCAGATTAACTAGCCAAGGACATTTCTCGAGGGCAGGGGTCCTTTGCAGCCCCGCAGGCCTTGTGAATGTTAAGTGCCCTTGGGCACAGTTTTTCAATTTGCTGTTATAGGAAAAGGCCACAAGGCGGCAGCACTTCTTCATGTCCTCTGTGTTAACTTGGGCAAACACAACCTTAGAGGGAGTCTTGGTGTTGGGTTGCAAATTGGAGTCGAATGTGGTTGAACACACACCGCAGGGCTTGTGTATCTTTACCTCCTCCCCCTTACACTGCACCGCCAGTCCCCAGGCAAATCCCAAGCCTTGAAAATGTGCTATTCTGAGGGTGCTGTGGTTTGTAGGTGGGGTGATTCTAAGGAAGGAGGCTGGAGGTGGATACCCCACTAGCAGGAGCTGTGGAGATCCGGTGTCCTTTCACAGCTCCTCCCTCCCAGCGGTTCTACCATCATTTGGGTACACTAGGCTTTGCTTACCTGTAAGAGGGCTGTCTTGGATCGGGAGGTTGTGGTACCATGCAGAGCAGAAAGGGCAATAGAGGTCTAAGGGGCCGGTGATCTGGTGGCACGTGCTCCTTCCTGTCTCCCTCAGCGACAGCATACTCCAGCCTTGGGACCCAGGCCTGCTGAGGCTCTAGGGTTGTGTCATCAGCCCATGTCACAGAGGCCTGAGGGTAATAGAGTAGGCTGTTCTTACGTTTTTCTTGTTTTATAATTTAATACTGATTTTCTATTTCAGCATAGTTTATATACAGTGTTGTGTTTGAGTTCTAAAGCAAGTTGATGCAGTTATGAATGTAGCTGTACCTGTAGTATTTTGGATTCTTTTCCCTGTTAGGTTATTGAAGAATATTGAGTAGCGTTCCCTGTGCTATCAGGTGTGTCGTCGTTGATGAATTCTTTTTGATACATTAGTGTGTTTCTGTTAATCCCAACCTCCGACTTCATCCTTCCCCGATCCCCAGTTTCCCCTTCTGGGAACTGTACACTTGTTTCTTCCGTTTCTGAACCTGTGTTTCCTTTGTATACTACATCCTGTGTATCCGTTTTTAGACTCCACATATAAGTGATGTCCTGGGATATGTGTCTTTCGGTCTCTAAATTACTAGAATTAGTGAGATCATCTACTGCTCCATCCATGTTGCTGCAAATAGCATGAGTTCATTTTGTTTTCTGGATGAGTGATAGTCGCCAAAATGTAAGTAGCACAACATCTTTATCCATTCGTCTTTCGCTGGATATTTCGGTCGTTTGTATGTCTGGGCTATGGTAAAGAGTAGAACAATGTCCGTTGGGGTGCACGTGTTTTATTCCAATGATGGTATTCTCTGGTTATACGAACTGGAGTGCGGTTTCCATATCTCGTGGTAGCTCCAGTTTTTCGTTTAGTGAGGGACTTGCTAACTGATCTCCATACTGGCTATTATCAATTTACACTCCCTCCAACAGCATAGTAGGGTTCCCTTTATTGCCTGCCCTCTTGAGCACTTACTCTTTTTAGGCTTTTGGAGGACTGCAGCCAGGGAACACCTTGTCTACATTTCTTTGCATTCTCTGAACATGACAGATCCTGAGCATTTTTTCATTTGATGTGCTGTTTTTAAAAATACGTGTAACTACCATTGAGCCCTTGAAACATTTCTGCCTGAGAGTCGGGCCAGATTTGAGTTCATTTCAGATCAACTAGCCAAGGACATTTCTCGAGGGCAGGGGTCGTTTGCAGCCCCGCAGGCCTTGTGAATGTTAAGTGCCCTTGAGCACAGTTTTTCAAGTTGTTGTTACGGGAAAGCGCCACCAGGCAGCAGCACTTCTTCATGTCCTTTGTGTTAACTTGGGCAAAGGCAGCCTTAGAGGGAGTCTTGGTGTTGGGTTGCAAATTGCAGTGGAACGTGGCTGAACACACACCGCAGGGCTTGTGTATCTTTACCTGTTCCCCCTTACACTGCACCGCCAGACCCCAGGCCAATCCCAAGCCTTGCAAATGTGCTATTCGGAGGGTGCTCTGGTTTGTAGGTGAAGCGATTCTAAGGAAGGAGGCTGGAGGTGGATACCCCACTAGCAGGAGCTGCGGAGACCCAGTGTCCTTTCACACCTCTTCCCTCGCAGCAGGTCTAGCATCATTTGGGTACACTAGGCTTTGCTTACCTGTAAGAGTGCTATCTTGGATCGGGAGTTTGCAGTACCATGCAGAGGAGATTGGGCAATAGAGGTCCAAGGGGCCTGTGATCTGTTGGCACGTCCTGCTTCCTGTCTCCCTCCGCACCAGCATACCGCAGCCTTGGGACCCAGGCCTGCTGAGGCTGTACAGTTGTGACATCAGCCTACGTCACAGAGGCCTGAGGGGAATAGAGTAGGCATTTCTTGCCTTTTTCTTGTTTTGTAATTTAATATTTATTTTTTATTTCAGCAGAGTTTATATACAATGTTGTGTCTGTTTGAGTCCTACAGCAACTTGATGCCGTTATACATGTAGCTGTACCTGTAGTGTTTCAGATTCTTTTCCCTGTTAGGTTATTGAAAAATATTTAGTAGCGTTCCCTGTGCGATCAGGTGCGTCGTCGTTGATGAACTCTTTTTGATACATTAGTGTGTTTCTGTTAATTCCCACCTCCGACTTCATCCTTCCCCTATCCGCAATTTCACCCTCTGGGAGCTCTACACTTCTTTTTTCCGATTGTGAACCTGTGTTTCCTTTGTTTACTACATCCTTTGTATCCGTTTTTAGACTCCACATATAAGTGATGTCCTGGGATATGTGTCTTGCGGTCCCTAAATTACCAGAATTAGTGAGCTCATCTACTGCTCCATCCGTGTTGAAGCAAATAGCATGAGTTCATTTTGTTTTCTGGATGAGTGATAGTCGCCAGAATGTAAGTAGCACAACATCTTTATCCATTCATCTCTCACTGGACATTTCGGTCATTTGCATGTCTGGGCTATGGTAAAGAGTAGCACAACGTCCGTTGGGGTGCAAGTGTTTTTTTCCAATGATGGCATTCTCTGGTTATGCGAACTGGAGTGCAGTTTCCGTGTCTCGTGGTAGCTCCAGTTTTTAGTTTAGTAAGGGACTTGCTTACTGATCTCCATACTGGCTGTTATCAACTTACATTCCCACCAACAGCATAGTAGGGTTCCCTTTATTGGCTGCCCTCTTGAGCACCTACTCTTTTTAGGCTTTTGGAGGACTGCAGCCAGGGAACACCTCGTCTACATTTCTTTGCATTCTCAAATCATGACAGATCCTGAGGATTTTTTCATTTGATGTGCTGTTTTTAAAAATACGTGTAAGTACCAGTGAGCTCTTTAAACATTCTGCCTGAGAGTCGGGCCAGATTTGAGTTCATTTCAGATCAACTTGCCAAGGATATTTCTCGAGGGCAGGGGTCGTTTGTAGCCCCGCAGGCCTTGTGAATGTTAAGTGCCCTTGAGCACAGTTTTTCAAGTTGTTGTTACGGGAAAGCGCCACAAGGCGGCAGCACTTCTTCGTGTCCTCTGTGTTAACTTGGGCAAACACAGCCTTAGCAGGAGTCTTGGTGTTGGGTTGCAACTTGGAGTCGAAAGTGGATGCACACACACCGCAGGGCTTGTGTATCTTTACCTCTTCCCCCTGACACTGTACCGCCAGTCCCCAGGCAAATCCCAAGCCTTGCAAATGTGCTATTCGGAGGGTGGTCTGGTTTGTAGGTTTGGCGAATCTAAGGGTGGAGGCTGGAGGTGGATACCCCACTAGCAGGAGCTGTGGAGATCTGGTGTCCTTTCACAGCTCCTCCCTCCCAGCGGGTCTACCATCATTTGGGTACACTAGGCTCTGCTTACCTGTAAGAGGGCTGTCTTGGATCGGGAGTTTGTGGTACCATGCAGAGGAGAATGGCCAATAGAGGTCCAGGGGGTCGCTGATCTGGTGGCACGTGCTCCTTCCTGTCTCCCTCAGCACCAGCATACCGCAGCCTTGGGACCCAGGCCTGCTGAGGCTCTAGGGTTGTGACATGAGCCCACGTCACAGAGGCCTGAGGGTAATAGGTAGGCATTTCTTACCTTTTTCTTGTTTTATAATTTAATACTGATTTTCTATTTCAGCATAATTTATATACAATGTTGTGTCTATTTGAGTCCTACAGCAACTTGATGCAGTTATAAATGTAGCTGTACCTGTAGTATTTCGGATTCTTTTCCCTGTTAGGTTATTGAAGAATATTGAGTAGCGTTCCCTGTGCTATCAGGTGCGTCATCGTTGATGAACTCTTTTTGATACATTACTGTGTTTCTGTTAATGCCAACCTCTTACTTCATCTTTCTCCAATCCCCAATTTCCCCCGATGGTAACTCTACATTTCGTGTCTCCGTTTGTGAGTCTGTGTTTGCTCTGTACATTACGTTCCTTGGTCTCCATTTTTCGACTGCACATGTAAGTGATATCTCGTGATATGTGTCTTTCTGTCTCTAATTTTCCCGAATTAGTGAGATCGTCTACTGCTCCATCCATGCTGCTACAAATAGCATGAGTTCATTTTGTTGTCTGGATGAGTGACAGTCCAGGGGTTATAGGTAGCACAACTTCTTTATCCAATCATCTCTCGCTGGACATTTTGGTCGTTTGGGTGTCTTGGCTATGGCAAAGAGTACCACAACGACCGTTGGCGGGGCATGTGTTTTATTCCAATGATGGTATTCTCTTGTTATACAAACTGGAGTGGGGATGCCCAATCTCGTGGTAGCTCCAGTTTACAGTTTAGTAAGGAACATGCCTACTGATCTCCATACTGGCTGTTAGCAATTTACATTTCCACCAACAGCATAGTAGGATCCCCTTTTCTGCCTGCCCTCTTGAGCACTTACTCTTTTTAGGCTTTTTGAGGACTGTAGGGAGGGAACACCTCGTCTACGTTTGTTTGCATTCTCTAATCATGATAGATCCTGAACATCTTTTGATTTGATGTGCTGTTTTTTAAAAAGCGTGTGAGGATCATTGAGCTCTTGAAACATTTCTGCCTGGGAGTCGGGCCTGATTTGAATTCAGTTCACATTACCTAGCCCAGGACGTTGCTCAAGGGCAGGGGTCGTGTGCAGCCCTGCAGGCCTTGTGAATATTAAGTGCCCTTGAGCACAGTTTTTCAAGTTGTTGTTACAGGAAAGCGCCACAATGTGGCAGCCCTTCTTCGTGTCCTTTGTGTTAACTTGGGCAAACAGAGCCTTAGAGGGAGTCTTGGTGTTGGGTTGCAAATTGGAGTTGAACGTGGCTGAACACACACCACAGGGCTTGTGTGTGTTTACCTCTTCCCCCTTACCCTGCACAGCCAGACCCCAGGCAAATCCCAAGCCTTGCAAATGTGCTATTCGGAGGGTGCTGTGGTTTGTAGGTGGGGCGATTCTAAGGAAGGAGGCTGGAGGTACGAACCCCACTAGCAGGAGCTGTGGAGATCCAGTGTCCTTTCACAGCTCCTCTCTCCCAGCGGTTCTACCATCATTTGGGTACACTAGGCTTTGCTTACCTGTAAGAGGTCTGTCTTGGATCGGGAGGTTGTGGTTCCATGCAGAGCAGAATGGGCAATAGAGGTCCAAGGGGCCGGTGATCTGGTGGCACGTCCTCCTTCCTGTCTCCCTCAGCGACAGCATACTCCAGCCTTGGGACCCAGGCCTGCTGAGGCTCTAGGGTTGTGACATCAGCCCACGTCACAGAGGCCTGAGTGTAATAGAGTAGGCATTTCTTGCCTTTTTCTTGTTTTATAATTTAGTATTGATTTCCTATTTCAGCATAGTTTATATACAGTGTTGTGTTTGAGTTCGACAGCAAGGTGATGAGTTATGAATGTAGCTGTACCTGTAGTATTTTGGATTCTTTTCCCTGTTAGGTTATTGAAGAATATTGAGTAGCGTTCCTTGTGCTATCAGGTGTGTCATCGTTGATGAATTCTTTTTGATACATTAGTGTGTTTCTGTTAATCCCAACCTCCGACTTCATCCTTCCCCGTTCCCCAATTTCCCCCTCTGGGAACTCTACACTTCTTTTTTCCGTTTGTGAACCTGTGTTTCATGTCTGTACTGCATCCTTTGTATCCCTTTTTAGACTCCACATATAAGTGATATCCTGGAATATGTGTCTTTTTGTCTCTAAATTACCAGAATTAGTGAGATCATCTACTGCTCCATCCATGTTGCTGCAAATAGCATGGGTTCATTTTGCTTTCTGGATGAGTGATAGTCGCCAGAATGTAAGTAGCACAACGTCTTTATCCATTCATCTCCCGCTGGACATTTCGGTCGTTTGTATGTCTGGGCTATGGTAAAGAGTAGCACAACGTCCGTTGGGGTGCAAGTGTTTTATTCCAATGATTGTATTCTCTGGTTATACGGACTGGAGTGCGGTTTCCGTATCTCGTGGTAGCTCCAGTTTTTAGTTTAGTAAGGGACTTGCTAACTGATCTCCATACTGGCTATTATCAATTTACACTCCCAGCAATAGCATAGTAGTGTTCCCTTTATTGCCTGCCCTCTTGAGTACTTACTCTTTTTAGGCTTTTTGAGGACTGCAGCCAGGGAACACCTCGTCTACGTTTCTTTGCATTCTCTAATCATGACAGATCCTGAGGATTTTTTCATTTGATGTGCTGTTTTTAAAACTACGTGTAAGTACCACTGAGCTCTTGAAACATTTCTGCCTGAGAGTCGGGCCAGATTTGAGTTCATTTCAGATTAACTAGCCAAGGACATTTCTCGAGGGCAGGGGTCCTTTGCAGCCCCGCAGGCCTTGTGAATGTTAAGTGCCCTTGAGCACAGTTTTTCAAGTTGTTGTTACAGGAAAGCGCCACAATGTGGCAGCCCTTCTTCGTGTCCTTTGTGTTAACTTGGGCAAACAGAGCCTTAGAGGGAGTCTTGGTGTTGGGTTGCAAATTGGAGTCGAACGTGGCTGAACACACACCACAGGGCTTGTGTGTGTTTACCTCTTCCCCCTTACCCTGCACAGCCAGACCCCAGGCAAATCCCAAGCCTTGCAAATGTGCTATTCGGAGGGTGCTGTGGTTTGTAGGTGGGGCGATTCTAAGGAAGGAGGCTGGAGGTACGAACCCCACTAGCAGGAGCTGTGGAGATCCGGTGTCCTTTCACAGCTCCTCTCTCCCAGCGGTTCTACCATCATTTGGGTACACTAGGCTTTGCTTACCTGTAAGAGGTCTGTCTTGGATCGGAAGGTTGTGGTACCATGCAGAGCAGAATGGGCAATAGAGGTCTAAGGGGCCGGTGATCTGGTGGCACATGCTCCTTCCTGTCTCCCTCAGCGACAGCATACTCCAGCCTTGGGACCCAGGCCTGCTGAGGCTCTAGGGTTGTGTCATCAGCCCATGTCACAGAGGCCTGAGGGTAATAGAGTACGCTTTTCTTACCTTTTTCTTGTTTTATAATTTAATACTGATTTTCTATTTCAGCATAGTTTATATACAGTGTTGTGTTTGAGTTCTACAGCAAGTTGATGCAGTTATGAATGTAGCTGTACCTGTAGTATTTTGGATTCTTTTCCCTGTTAGGTTATTGAAGAATATTGAGTAGCGTTCCCTGTGCTATCAGGTGTGTCGTCGTTGATGAATTCTTTTTGATACATTAGTGTGTTTCTGTTAATCCCAACCTCCGACTTCATCCTTCCCTGATCCCCAGTTTCCCCTTCTGGGAACTGTACACTTGTTTCTTCCGTTTCTGAACCTGTGTTTCCTTTGTATACTACATCCTGTGTATCCGTTTTTAGACTCCACATATAAGTGATGTCCTGCGATATGTGTCTTTCGGTCTCTAAATTACCAGAATTAGTGAGATCATCTACTGCTCCATACATGTTGCTGCAAATAGCATGAGTTCATTTTGTTTTCTGGATGAGTGATAGTCGCCAAAATGTAAGTAGCACAACATCTTTATCCATTCATCTTTCGCTGGATATTTCGGTCGTTTGTATGTCTGGGCTATGGTAAAGAGTAGAACAGTGTCCGTTGGGGTGCAAGTGTTTTATTCCAATGATGGTATTCTCTGGTTATACGAACTGGAGTGCGGTTTCCATATCTCGTGGTAGCTCCAGTTTTTAGTTTAGTGAGGGACTTGCTAACTGATCTCCATACTGGCTATTATCAATTTACACTCCCACCAACAGCATAGTAGGATCCCCTTTATTGCCTGCCCTCTTGAACACTTACTCTTTTTAGGCTTTTGGAGGACTGCAGCCAGGGAACACCTCGTCTACATTTCTTTGCATTCTCTGAACATGACAGATCCTGAGCATTTTTTCATTTGATGTGCTGTTTTTAAAAATACGTGTAAGTACCATTGAGCCCTTGAAACATTTCTGCCTGAGAGTCGGGCCAGATTTGAGTTCATTTCAGATCAACTAGCCAAGGACATTTCTCGAGGGCAGGGGTCGTTTGTAGCCCAGCAGGACTTGTGAATGTTAAGTGCCCTTGAGCACAATTTTTCAAGTTGTTGTTACGGGAAAGCGCCACAAGGCGGCAGCACTTCTTCGTGTCCTCTGTGTTAACTTGGGCAAACACAGCCTTAGCAAGAGTCTTGGTGTTGGGTTGCAACTTGGAGTCGAACGTGGATGCACACACACCGCAGGGCTTGTGTATCTTTACCTCTTCCCCCTGACACTGCACCGCCACTCCCCAGGCAAATCCCAAGCCTTGCAAATGTGCTATTCGGAGGGTGCTGTGGTTGGTAGGTGGGGCGATTCTAAGGAAGGAGGCTGGAGGTACGAACCCCACTAGCCGGAGCTGTGGAGATCCAATGTCTTTTCACAGCTCTTCCCTCCCAGCGGGTCTACCATCATTTGGGTACACTAGGCTTTGCTTACCTGTAAGAGGACTGTCTTGTATTAGGAGGTTGTGGTACCATGCAGAGCAGAATAGGCAATAGAGGTCCAAGGGGCCGGTGATCTGGTGGCACGTCCTCCTTCCTGTCTCCCTCAGCAACAGCATACTCCAGCCTTGGGACCCAGGCCTGCTGAGGCTCTAGGGTTGTGACATCAGCCCACGTCACAGAGGTCTGAGGGTAATAGAGTAGGCATTTCTTGACTTTTACTTGTTTTATAATTTAGTATTGATTTCCTATTTCAGCATAGTTTATATACAGTGTTGTGTTTGAGTTCGACAGCAAGGTGATGAAGTTATGAATGTAGCTGTACCTCTAGTATTTTGGATTCGTTTCCCTGTTAGGTTATTGAAAAATATTTAGTAGCATTCCCTGTGCTATCAGGTGCGTCGTCGTTGATGAACTCTTTTTGATACATTAGTGTGTTTCTGTTAATCCCCACCTCTGACTTCATCCTTCCCCGATCCCCAATTTCACCCTCTGAGAACTGTACACTTCTTTCTTCCGTTTGTGAACCTGTGTTTCCTTTGTATACTACATCCTTTGTATCCCTTTTTAGACTCCACATATAAGTGATATCCTGGAATATGTGTCTTTTTGTCTCTAAAGTACCAGAATTAGTGAGATCATCTACTGCTCCATCCATGTTGCTGCAAATAGCATGAGTTCATTTTGTTTTCTGGATGAGTGATAGTCGCCAGAATGTAAGTAGCACAACATCTTTATCCATTCATCTCTCGCTGGACATTTCGGTCATTTCTATGTCTGGGCTATCGTAAAGAGTAGCACAACGTCCGTTGGGGTGCAAGTGTTTTATTCCAATGATGGTATTCTCTGGTTATACGAACTGGAGTGCGGTTTCCGTGTCTCGTGGTAGCTCCAGTTTTTAGTTTAGTAAGGGACTTGCTTACTGATCTCCATACTGGCTGTTATCAATTTACATTCCCACCAACAGCATAGTAGGGTTCCCTTTATTGGCTGCCCTCTTGAGCACTTACTCTTTTTAGGCTTTTTGAGGACTGCAGCCAGGGAAAACCTCGTCTACGTTTCTTTGCATTCTCTAATCATGACAGATCCTGAGGATTTTTTCATTTGATGTGCTGTTTTTAAAATTACGTGTAAGTACCCCTGAGCTCTTGAAACATTTCTTCCTGAGAGTCGGGTCAGATTTGAGTTCATTTCAGATCAACTAGCTAAGGACATTTCTCGAGGGCAGGGGTCGTTTGTCGCCCCGCAGGCCTTGTGAATGTTAAGTGCCCTTGAGCACAGTTTTTCAAGTTGTTGTTACGGGAAAGCGCCACAAGGCGGCAGCACTTCTTCGTGTCCTCTGTGTTAACTTGGGCAAACACAGCCTTAGCAGGAGTCTTGGTGTTGGGTTGAAACTTGGAGTCGAACGTGGATGCACACACACCGCAGGGCTTGTGTATCTTTACCTCTAACCCCTGACACTGCACCGCCTCTTCCCAGGCAAATCCCAAGCCTTGCAAATGTGCTATTCGGAGGGTGGTCTGGTTTGTAGGTGGGGCGATTCTAAGGAAGGAGGCTGGAGGTGGATACCCCACTAGCAGGAGCTGTGGAGATCTGGTGTCCTTTCACAGCTCCTCCCTCCCAGCGGGTCTACCATCATTTGGGTACACTAGGCTTTGCTTACCTGTAAGGGGGCTGTCTTGGATCAGGAGGTTGTGGTACCATGAACAGGAGAATGGCCTTAGAGGTCCAAGGGGCCGCTGATCTGGTGGCACGTGCTCCTTCCTGTCTCCCTCAGCACCAGCATACCGCAGTCTTGGGACCCAGGCCTGCTGAGGCTCTAGGGTTGTGTCATCAGCCCACGTCACAGAGGCCTGAGGGTAATAGAGTAGGCATTTCTTGCCTTTTTCTTGTTTTATAATTTAATATTGATTTTCTATTTCAGCACAATTTATATACAATGTTGTGTCTATTTGAGTCCTACAGCAACTTGATGCAGTTCTAAATGTAGCTGTACCTGTAGTATTTCGGATTCTTTTCCCTGTTAGGTTATTGAAGAATATTGAGTAGCGTTCCCTGTGCTATCAGGTGCGTCATCGTTGATGAACTCTTTTTGATACATTACTGTGTTTCTGTTAATGCCAACCCCTTACTTCATCTTTGTCCGATCCCCAATTTCCCCCGATGGTAACTCTACATTTTGTGTCTCCGTTTGTGAGTCTGTGTTTGCTGTGTACATTACGTTCCTTGGTCTCCATTTTTCGACTGCACATGTAAGTGATATCCTGGGATATGTGTCTTTCTGTCTCTAATTTTCCAGAATTAGTGAGATCATCTACTGCTCCATCCATGCTGCTACAAATAGCATGAGTTCATTTTGTTTTCTGGATGACTGACAGTCCAGGGGGTATAGGTAGCACAACTTCTTTCTCCAATCATCTCTCGCTGGACATTCTGGTCGTTTGGGTGTCTTGGCTATGGCAAAGAGTACCACAACGACCGATGGGGGGGGTAAATGTTTTATTCCAATGATGGTATTCTCTTGTTATACAAACTGGAGTGGGGATGCCAAGTCTCGTGGTAGCTCCAGTTTACAGTTTAGTAAGGAACATGCCTACTGATCTCCATACTGGCTGTTAGCAATTTACATTTCCACCAACAGCATAGTAGGATCCCCTTTTCTGCCTACCTTCTTGAGCACTTACTCTTTTCAGGTTTTTTGAGGACTGCAGCCAGGGAACACCTCGTCTACGTTTCTTTGCATTCTCTAATCATGACAGATCCTGAGCACTTTTTCATTTCATGTGCTGTTTTTAAAAATACGTGTAAGTACCACTGAGCTCTTGAAATATTTCTGCCTGAGAGTCGGACCAGATTTGAGTTCATTTCAGATTAACTAGCCAAGGACATTTCTCGAGGGCAGGCACCGTTTGCAGCCCCGCAGGCCTTGTGAATATTAAGTGCCCTTGAGCACAGTTTTTCAAGTTGTTGTTATGGGAAAAGGCCACAAGGCGGCAGCACTTCTTCATGTCCTCTGTGTTAACTTGTGCAAACACAACCTTACAGGGAGTCTTGGTGTTGGGTTGCAAATTGGAGTCGAAGGTGGCTGAACACACACCACAGGGCTTGTATATCTTTACCTCCTCTCCCTTACACTGCACCGCCACTCCCCAGGCAAATCCCAAGCCTTGAAAATGTGCTATTCTGAGGGTGCTGTGGTTTGTAGGTGAAGCGATTCTAAGGAAGGAGGCTGGAGGTGGATACCCCACTAGCAGGAGCTGTGGAGATCCGGTGTCCTTTCACACCTCTTCCCTCGCAGCGGGTCTAGCATCATTTGGGTACACTAGGCTTTGCTTACCTGTAAGAGTGCTATCTTGGATCGGGAGTTTGCAGTACCATGCAGAGGAGATTGGGCAATAGAGGTCCAAGGGGCCCGTGATCTGTTGGCACGTCCTGATTCCTGTCTCCCTCAGCACCAGCATACCCCAGCCTTGGGACCCAGGCCTGCTGAGGCTCTACAGTTGTGACATCAGCCTATGTCACAGAGGCCTGAGGGTAATAGAGTAGGCATTTCTTGCCTTTTTCTTGTTTTATAATTTAATATTTATGTTCTATTTCAGCAGAGTTTGTATACAGTGTTGTGTCTGTTTGAGTCCTACAGCAACTTGATGCAGTTATACATGTAGCTGTACCTGTAGTGTTTCAGATTCTTTTCCCTGTTAGGTTATTGAAAAATATTTAGTAGCATTCCCTGTGCTATCAGGTGCGTCGTCGTTGATGAACTCTTTTTGATACATTAGTGTGTTTCTGTTAATCCCCACCTCTGACTTTATCCTTCCCCGATCCCCAGTTTCACCCTCTGGGAGCTCTACACTTCTTTTTTCCGTTTGTGAACCTGTGTTTCCTTTGTTTACTACATCCTTTGTATCCGTTTTTAGACTCCACATATAAGTGATGTCCTGGGATATGTGTCTTTCGGTCTCTAAATTACCAGAATTAGTGAGCTCATCTACTGCTCCATCCGTGTTGAAGCAAATAGCATGAGTTCATTTTGTTTTCTGGATGAGTGATAGTCGCCAGAATGTAAGTAGCACAACATCTTTATCCATTCATCTCTCGCTGGACATTTCGGTCATTTGCATGTGTGGGCTATGGTAAAGAGTAGCACAACGTCCGTTGGGGTGCAAGTGTTTTATTCCAATGATGGTATTCTCTGGTTATACGAACTGGAGTGCGGTTTCCGTGTCTCGTGGTAGCTCCAGTTTATAGTTTAGTAAGGGACTTGCTTACTGATCTCCATACTGGCTGTTATCAATTTACATTCCCACCAACAGCATAGTAGGGTTCCCTTTATTGGCTGCCCTCTTGAGCACTTACTCTTTTTAGGCTTTTTGAGAACTGCAGCCAGGGAGCACCTCGTCTACGTTTCGTTGCATTCTCTATTCATGAGAGATCCTGAGGATTTTTTCATTTGATGTGCTGTTTTTAAAACTACGTGTAAGTACCAATGAGCTCTTGAAACATTTCTTCCTGAGAGTCGGGCCAGATTTGAGTTCATTTCAGATCAACTAGCCAAGGACATTTCTCGAGGGCAGGGGTCGTTTGTAGCCCCGCAGGCCTTGTGAATGTTAAGTGCTCTTGAGCACAGTTTTTCAAGTTGTTGTTACGGGAAAGCGCCACAAGGCGGCAGCACTTCTTCGTGTCCTCTGTGTTAACTTGGGCAAACACAGCCTTAGCAGGAGTCTTGGTGTTGGGTTGCAACTTGGAGTCGAACGTGGATGCACACACACCGCAGGGCTTGTGTATCCTTAACTCTTCCCCCTGACACTGCACCGCCACTTCCCAGGCAAATCCCAAGCCTGGCAAATGTGCTATTCGGAGGGTGGTCTGGTTTGTAGGTGGGGCGATTCTAAGGAAGGAGGCTGGAGGTGGATACCCCACTAGCAGGAGCTGTGGAGATCTGGTGTCCTTTCACAGCTCCTCCCTCCCAGCGGGTCTACCATCATTTGGGTACACTAGGCTTTGCTTACCTGTAAGGGGGCTGTCTTGGATCAGGAGGTTGTTGTACCATGCACAGGAGAATGGCCAATAGAGGTCCAAGGGGTCGCTGATATGGTAGCACGTGCTCCTTCCTGTCTCCCTCAGCACCAGCATACCGCAGTCTTGGGACCCAGGCCTGCTGAGGCTCTAGGGTTGTGTCATCAGCCCACGTCACAGAGGCCTGAGGGTAATAGAGTAGGCACTTCTTGCCTTTTTCTTGTTTTATAAATGAATATTGATTTTCTATTTCAGCATACTTTATATACAATGTTGTGTCTGTTTGAGTCCTACAGCAACTTGATGCATTTCTAAATGTAGCTGTACCTGTAGTATTTCGGATTCTTTTCCCTGTTAGGTTATTGAAGAATATTGAGTAGCGTTCCCTGTGCTATCAGGTGCGTCATCGTTGAAGAACTCTTTTTGATACATTACTGTGTTTCTGTTAATGCCAACCCCTTACTTCATCTTTCTCCGATCCCCAATTTCCCCCGATGGTAACTCTACATTCTGTGTCTCCGTTTGTGAGTCTGTGTTTGCTCTGTACATTACGTTCCTTGGTCTCCATTTTTCGACTGCACATGTAAGTGATATCCTGGGATATGTGTCTTTCTGTCTCTAATTTTCCAGAATTAGTGAGATCATCTACTGCTCCATCCATGCTGCTACAAATAGCATGAGTTCATTTTGTTGTCTGGATGAGTGACAGTCCAGGGGGTATAGGTAGCACAACTTCTTTATCCAATCATCTCTCGCTGGACATTCTGGTCGTTTGGGTGTCTTGGATATGGCAAACAGTACCACAACGACCGATGGGGGGGCAAATGTTTTATTTCAATGATGGTATTCTCTTGTTATACAAACTGGGGTGGGGATGCCAAGTCTCGTGGTAGCTCCAGTTTACAGTTTAGTAAGGAACATGCCTACTGATCTCCATACTGGCTGTTAGCAATTTACATTTCCACCAACAGCATAGTAGGATCCCCTTTTCTGCCTGCCCTCTTGAGCACTTACTCTTTTTAGGCTTTTTGAGGACTGTAGGGAGGGAACACCTCGTCTACGTTTGTTTGCATTCTCTAATCATGATAGATCCTGAACATCTTTTGATTTGATGTGCTGTTTTTTAAAAAGCGTGTGAGGATCATTGAGCTCTTGAAACATTTCTGCCTGGGAGTCGGGCCTGATTTGAATTCATTTCACATTACCTAGCCTAGGACGTTGCTCAAGGGCAGGGGTCGTGTGCAGCCCTGCAGGCCTTGTGAATATTAAGTGCCCTTGAGCACAGTTTTTCAAGTTGTTGTTACAGGAAAGCGCCACAATGTGGCAGCACTTCTTCGTGTCCTTTGTGTTAACTTGGGCAAACAGAGCCTTAGAGGGAGTCTTGGTGTTGGGTTGCAAATTGGAGTCGAACGTGGCTGAACAAACACCACAGGACTTGTGTGTGTTTACCTCTTCCCCCTAAACCTGCACAGCCAGACCCCAGGCAAATCCCAAGCCTTGCAAATGTGCTATTCGGAAGGTGCTGTGGTTTGTAGGTGGGGCGATTCTAAGGAAGGAGGCTGGAGTTACGAACCCCACTAGCAGGAGCTGTGGAGATCCGGTGTCCTTTCACAGCTCCTCTCTCCCAGCGGTTCTACCATCATTTGGGTACACTAGGCTTTGCTTACCTGTAAGAGGTCTGTCTTGGATCGGGAGGTTGTGGTTCCATGCAGAGCAGAATGGGCAATAGAGGTCCAAGGGGCCGGTGATCTGGTGGCACGTCCTCCTTCCTGTCTCCCTCAGCAACAGCATACTCCAGCCTTGGGACCCAGGCCTGCTGAGGCTCTAGGGTTGTGACATCAGCCCACGTCACAGAGGCCTGAGTGTAATAGAGTAGGCATTTCTTGCCTTTTTCTTGTTTTATAATTTAGTATTGATTTCCTATTTCAGCATAGTTTATATACAGTGTTGTGTTTGAGTTCGACAGCAAGGTGATGAGTTATGAATGTAGCTGTACCTGTAGTATTTTGGATTCTTTTCCCTGTTAGGTTATTGAAGAATATTGAGTAGCGTTCCTTGTGCTATCAGGTGTGTCATCGTTGATGAATTCTTTTTTATACATTAGTGTGTTTTTGTTAATCCCAACCTCTGACTTCATCCTTCCTTGTTCCCCAATTTCCCCCTCTGGGAACTCTACACTTCTTTTTTCCGTTTGTGAACCTGTGTTTCATGTCTGTACTGCATCCTTTGTATCCCTTTTTAGACTCCACATATAAGTGATATCCTGGAATATGTGTCTTTTTGTCTCTAAATTACCAGAATTAGTGAGATCATCTACTGCTCCATCCATGTTGCTGCAAATAGCATGGGTTCATTTTGCTTTCTGGATGAGTGATAGTCGCCAGAATGCAAGTAGCACAACGTCTTTATTCATTCATCTCGCTGGACATTTCGGTCGTTTGTATGTCTGGGCTCTGGTAAAGAGTAGCACATCGTCCGTTGGGGTGCAAGTGTTTTATTCCAATGATGGTATTCTCTGGTTATACGGACTGGAGTGCGGTTTCCGTATCTCGTGGTAGCTCCAGTTTTTAGTTTAGTAAGGGACTTGCTAACTGATCTCCATACTGGCTATTATCAATTTACACTCCCACCAATAGCATAGTAGGGTTCCCTTTATTGCCTGCCCTCTTGAGTACTTACTCTTTTTAGGCTTTTGGAGGACTGCAGCCAGGGAACACCTCGTCTACGTTTCTTTGCATTCTCTAATCATGACAGATCCTGAGGATTTTTTCATTTGATGTGCTGTTTTTAAAACTACGTGTAAGTACCACTGAGCTCTTGAAACATTTCTGCCTGAGAGTCGGGCCAGATTTGAGTTCATTTCAGATTAACTAGCCAAGGACATTTCTCGAGGGCAGGGGTCCTTTGCAGCCCCGCAGGCCTTGTGAATGTTAAGTGCCCTTGAGCACAGTTTTTCAATTTATTGTTATAGGAAAAGGCCACAAGGCGGCAGCACTTCTTTATGTCCTCTGTGTTAACTTGGGCAAACACAATCTTAGAGGGAGTATTGGTGTTGGGTTGCAAATTGGAGTGGAATGTGGTTGAACACACACCACAGGGCTTGTTTATCTTTACCTCCTCCCCCTTACAGTGCACCGCCAGTCCCCAGGCAAATCCCAAGCCTTGAAAATGTGCTATTCTGAGGGTGCTGTGGTTTGTAGGTGGGGTGATTCTAAGGAAGGAGGCTGGAGGTGGATACCCCACTAGCAGGAGCTGTGGAGATCCGGTGTCCTTTCACAGCTCCTCCCTCCCAGCGGTTCCACCATCATTTGGGTACACTAGGCTTTGCTTACCTGTAAGAGGGCTGTCTTGGATCGGGAGGTTGTGGTACCATGCAGAGCAGAATGGGCAATAGAGGTCTAAGGGGCCGGTGATCTGGTGGCACATGCTCCTTCCTGTCTCCCTCAGCGACAGCATACTCCAGCCTTGGGACCCAGGCCTGCTGAGGCTCTACAGTTGTGACATCAGCCCACGTCACAGAGGCCTGAGGGTAATAGGTAGGCATTTCTTACCTTTTTTTTGTTTTATAATTTAATACTGATTTTCTATTTCAGCATAATTTATATACAATGTTGTGTCTATTTGAGTCCTACAGCAACTTGATGCAGTTATAAATGTAGCTGTACCTGTAGTATTTCGGATTCTTTTCCCTGTTAGGTTATTGAAGAATATTGAGTAGCGTTCCCTGTGCTATCAGGTGTGTCATCGTTGATGAACTCTTTTTGATACATTACTGTGTTTCTGTTAATGCCAACCTCTTACTTCATCTTTCTCCGATCCCCAGTTTCCCCCGATGGTAACTCTACATTTCGTGTCTCCGTTTGTGAGTCTGTGTTTGCTCTGTACATTACGTTCCTTGGTCTCCATTTTTCGACTGCACATGTAAGTGATATCTCGCGATATGTGTCTTTCTGTCTCTAATTTTCCCGAATTAGTGAGATCGTCTACTGCTCCATCCATGCTGCTACAAATAGCATGAGTTCATTTTGTTGTCTGGATGAGTGACAGTCCAGGGGTTATAGGTAGCACAACTTCTTTATCCAATCATCTCTCGCTGGACATTTTGGTCGTTTGGGTGTCTTGGCTATGGCAAAGAGTACCACAAGACCGTTGGGGGGTCTAGTGTTTTATTCCAATGATGGTATTCTCTTGTTATACAAATTGGAGTGGGGATGGCCAATCTCGTGGTAGCTCCAGTTTACAGTTTAGTAAGGAACATGCCTACTGATCTCCATACTGGCTGTTAGCAATTTACATTTCCACCAACAGCATAGTAGGATCCCCTTTTCTGCCTGCCCTCTTGAGCACTTACTCTTTTTCGGCTTTTTGAGGACTGTAGGGAGGGAACACTTCATCTACGTTTGTTTGCATTCTCTAATCATGATAGATCCTGAACATCTTTTGATTTGATGTGCTGTTTTTTAAAAAGCGTGTGAGGATCATTGAGCTCTTGAAACATTTCTGCCTGGGAGTCGGGCCTGATTTGAATTCATTTCACATTACCTAGCCTAGGACGTTGCTCAAGGGCAGGGGTCGTGTGCAGCCCTGCAGGCCTTGTGAATATTAAGTGCCCTTGAGCACAGTTTTTCAAGTTGTTGTTACAGGAAAGCGCCACAATGTGGCAGCACTTCTTCGTGTCCTTTGTGTTAACTTGGGCAAACAGAGCCTTAGAGGGAGTCTTGGTGTTGGGTTGCAAATTGGAGTCGAACGTGGCTGAACACACACCACAGGGCTTGTGTGTGTTTACCTCTTCCCCCTTACCCTGCACAGCCAGACCCCAGGCAAATCCCAAGCCTTGCAAATGTGCTATTCGGAGGGTGCTGTGGTTTGTAGGTGGGGCGATTCTAAGGAAGGAGGCTGGAGGTACGAACCCCACTAGCAGGAGCTGTGGAGATCCGGTGTCCTTTCACAGCTCCTCTCTCCCAGCGGTTCTACCATCATTTGGGTACACTAGGCTTTGCTTACCTGTAAGAGGTCTGTCTTGGATCGGGAGGTTGTGGTTCCATGCAGAGCAGAATGGGCAATAGAGGTCCAAGGGGCCGGTGATCTGGTGGCACGTCCTCCTTCCTGTCTCCCTCAGCGACAGCATACTCCAGCCTTGGGACCCAGGCCTGCTGAGGCTCTAGGGTTGTGACATCAGCCCACGTCACAGAGGCCTGAGTGTAATAGAGTAGGCATTTCTTGCCTTTTTCTTGTTTTATAATTTAGTATTGATTTCCTATTTCAGCATAGTTTATATACAGTGTTGTGTTTGAGTTCGACAGCAAGGTGATGAGTTATGAATGTAGCTGTACCTGTAGTATTTTGGATTCTTTTCCCTGTTAGGTTATTGAAGAATATTGAGTAGCGTTCCTTGTGCTATCAGGTGTGTCATCGTTGATGAATTCTTTTTGATACATTAGTGTGTTTCTGTTAATCCCAACCTCCGACTTCATCCTTCCCCGTTCCCCAATTTCCCCCTCTGGGAACTCTACACTTCTTTTTTCCGTTTGTGAACCTGTGTTTCATGTCTGTACTGCATCCTTTGTATCCCTTTTTAGACTCCACATATAAGTGATATCCTGGAATATGTGTCTTTTTGTCTCTAAATTACCAGAATTAGTGAGATCATCTACTGCTCCATCCATGTTGCTGCAAATAGCATGGGTTCATTTTGCTTTCTGGATGAGTGATAGTCGCCAGAATGTAAGTAGCACAACGTCTTTATCCATTCATCTCTCGCTGGACATTTCGGTCGTTTGTATGTCTGGGCTATGGTAAAGAGTAGCACAACGTCCGTTGGGGTGCAAGTGTTTTATTCCAATGATTGTATTCTCTGGTTATACGGACTGGAGTGCGGTTTCCGTATCTCGTGGTAGCTCCAGTTTTTAGTTTAGTAAGGGACTTGCTAACTGATCTCCATACTGGCTATTATCAATTTACACTCCCACCAATAGCATAGTAGTGTTCCCTTTATTGCCTGCCCTCTTGAGTACTTACTCTTTTTAGGCTTTTTGAGGACTGCAGCCAGGGAACACCTCGTCTACGTTTCTTTGCATTCTCTAATCATGACAGATCCTGAGGATTTTTTCATTTGATGTGCTGTTTTTAAAACTACGTGTAAGTACCACTGAGCTCTTGAAACATTTCTGCCTGAGAGTCGGGCCAGATTTGAGTTCATTTCAGATTAACTAGCCAAGGACATTTCTCGAGGGCAGGGGTCCTTTGCAGCCCCGCAGGCCTTGTGAATGTTAAGTGCCCTTGAGCACAGTTTTTCAATTTGTTGTTATAGGAAAAGGCCACAAGGCGGCAGCACTTCTTCATGTCCTCTGTGTTAACTTGGGCAAACACAATCTTAGAGGGAGTATTGGTGTTGGGTTGCAAATTGGAGTGGAATGTGGTTGAACACACACCACAGGGCTTGTTTATCTTTACCTCCTCCCCCTTACACTGCACCGCCAGTCCCCAGGCAAATCCCAAGCCTTGAAAATGTGCTATTCTGAGGGTGCTGTGGTTTGTAGGTGGGGTGATTCTAAGGAAGGAGGCTGGAGGTGGATACCCCACTAGCAGGAGCTGTGGAGATCCGGTGTCCTTTCACAGCTCCTCCCTCCCAGCGGTTCTACCATCATTTGGGTACACTAGGCTTTGCTTACCTGTAAGAGGGCTGTCTTGGATCGGGAGGTTGTGGTACCATGCAGAGCAGAAAGGGCAATAGAGGTCTAAGGGGCCGGTGATCTGGTGGCACGTGCTCCTTCCTGTCTCCCTCAGCGACAGCATACTCCAGCCTTGGGACCCAGGCCTGCTGAGGCTCTAGGGTTGTGTCATCAGCCCATGTCACAGAGGCCTGAGGGTAATAGAGTAGGCTGTTCTTACCTTTTTCTTGTTTTATAATTTAATACTGATTTTCTATTTCAGCATAGTTTATATACAGTGTTGTGTTTGAGTTCTACAGCAAGTTGATGCAGTTATGAATGTAGCTGTACCTGTAGTATTTTGGATTCTTTTCCCTGTTAGGTTATTGAAGAATATTGAGTAGCGTTCCCTGTGCTATCAGGTGTGTCGTCGTTGATGAATTCTTTTTGATACATTAGTGTGTTTCTGTTAATCCCAACCTCCGACTTCATCCTTTCCCGATCCACAGTTTCCCCTTCTGGGAACTGTACACTTGTTTCTTCCGTTTCTGAACCTGTGTTTCCTTTGTATACTACATCCTGTGTATCCGTTTTTAGACTCCACATATAAGTGATGTCCTGGGATATGTGTCTTTCGGTCTCTAAATTACCAGAATTAGTGAGATCATCTACTGCTCCATCCATGTTGCTGCAAATAGCATGAGTTCATTTTGTTTTCTGGATGAGTGATAGTCGCCAAAATGTAAGTAGCACAACATCTTTATCCATTCGTCTTTCGCTGGATATTTCGGTCGTTTGTATGTCTGGGCTATGGTAAAGAGTAGAACAATGTCCGTTGGGGTGCACGTGTTTTATTCCAATGATGGTATTCTCTGGTTATACGAACTGGAGTGCGGTTTCCATATCTCGTGGTAGCTCCAGTTTTTCGTTTAGTGAGGGACTTGCTAACTGATCTCCATACTGGCTATTATCAATTTACACTCCCTCCAACAGCATAGTAGGGTTCCCTTTATTTCCTGCCCTCTTGAGCACTTACTCTTTTTAGGCTTTTGGAGGACTGCAGCCAGGGAACACCTTGTCTACATTTCTTTGCATTCTCTGAACATGACAGATCCTGAGCATTTTTTCATTTGATGTGCTGTTTTTAAAAATACGTGTAACTACCATTGAGCCCTTGAAACATTTCTGCCTGAGAGTCGGGCCAGATTTGAGTTCATTTCAGATCAACTAGCCAAGGACATTTCTCGAGGGCAGGGGTCGTTTGCAGCCCCGCAGGCCTTGTGAATGTTAAGTGCCCTTGAGCACAGTTTTTCAAGTTGTTGTTACGGGAAAGCGCCACCAGGCAGCAGCACTTCTTCATGTCCTTTGTGTTAACTTGGGCAAAGGCAGCCTTAGAGGGAGTCTTGGTGTTGGGTTGCAAATTGCAGTGGAACGTGGCTGAACACACACCGCAGGGCTTGTGTATCTTTACCTGTTCCCCCTTACACTGCACCGCCAGACCCCAGGCCAATCCCAAGCCTTGCAAATGTGCTATTCGGAGGGTGCTCTGGTTTGTAGGTGAAGCGATTCTAAGGAAGGAGGCTGGAGGTGGATACCCCACTAGCAGGAGCTGCGGAGATCTGGTGTCCTTTCACAGCTCCTCCCTCCCAGCGGGTCTACCATCATTTGGGTACACTAGGCTCTGCTTACCTGTAAGAGGGCTGTCTTGGATCGGGAGTTTGTGGTACCATGCAGAGGAGAATGGCCAATAGAGGTCCAAGGGGCCGCTGATCTGGTGGCACGTGCTCCTTCCTGTCTCCCTCAGCACCAGCATACCGCAGCCTTGGGACCCAGGCCTGCTGAGGCTCTACAGTTGTGACATCAGCCCACGTCACAGAGGCCTGAGGGTAATAGGTAGGCATTTCTTACCTTTTTCTTGTTTTATAATTTAATACTGATTTTCTATTTCAGCATAATTTATATACAATGTTGTGTCTATTTGAGTCCTACAGCAACTTGATGCAGTTCTAAATGTAGCTGTACCTGTAGTATTTCGGATTCTTTTCCCTGTTAGGTTATTGAAGAATATTGAGTAGCGTTCCCTGTGCTATCAGGTGCGTCATCGTTGATGAACTCTTTTTGATACATTACTGTGTTTCTGTTAATGCCAACCTCTTACTTCATCTTTCTCCGATCCCCAATTTCCCCCGATGGTAACTCTACATTTCGTGTCTCCGTTTGTGAGTCTGTGTTTGCTCTGTACATTACGTTCCTTGGTCTCCATTTTTCGACTGCACATGTAAGTGATATCTCGTGATATGTGTCTTTCTGTCTCTAATTTTCCCGAATTAGTGAGATCGTCTACTGCTCCATCCATGCTGCTACAAATAGCATGAGTTCATTTTGTTGTCTGGATGAGTGACAGTCCAGGGGTTATAGGTAGCACAACTTCTTTATCCAATCATCTCTCGCTGGACATTTTGGTCGTTTGGGTGTCTTGGCTATGGCAAAGAGTACCACAAGACCGTTGGGGGGGCTAGTGTTTTATTCCAATGATGGTATTCTTTTGTTATACAAACTGGAGTGGGGATGGCCAATCTCGTGGTAGCTCCAGTTTACAGTTTAGTAAGGAACATGCCTACTGATCTCCATACTGGCTGTTAGCAATTTACATTTCCACCAACAGCATAGTAGGATCCCCTTTTCTGCCTGCCCTCTTGAGCACTTACTCTTTTTAGGCTTTTTGAGGACTGTAGGGAGGGAACACCTCGTCTACGTTTGTTTGCATTCTCTAATCATGATAGATCCTGAACATCTTTTGATTTGATGTGCTGTTTTTTAAAAAGCGTGTGAGGATCATTGAGCTCTTGAAACATTTCTGCCTGGGAGTCGGGCCTGATTTGAATTCAGTTCACATTACCTAGCCCAGGACGTTGCTCAAGGGCAGGGGTCGTGTGCAGCCCTGCAGGCCTTGTGAATATTAAGTGCCCTTGAGCACAGTTTTTCAAGTTGTTGTTACAGGAAAGCGCCACAATGTGGCAGCCCTTCTTCGTGTCCTTTGTGTTAACTTGGGCAAACAGAGCCTTAGAGGGAGTCTTGGTGTTGGGTTGCAAATTGGAGTCGAACGTGGCTGAACACACACCACAGGGCTTGTGTGTGTTTACCTCTTCCCCCTTACCCTGCACAGCCAGACCCCAGGCAAATCCCAAGCCTTGCAAATGTGCTATTCGGAGGGTGCTGTGGTTTGTAGGTGGGGCGATTCTAAGGAAGGAGGCTGGAGGTACGAACCCCACTAGCAGGAGCTGTGGAGATCCGGTGTCCTTTCACAGCTCCTCCCTCCCAGCGGTTCCACCATCATTTGGGTACACTAGGCTTTGCTTACCTGTAAGAGGGCTGTCTTGGATCGCGAGGTTGTGGTACCATGCAGAGCAGAATGGGCAATAGAGGTCCAAGGGGCCGGTGATCTGGTGGCACGTCCTCCTTCCTGTCTCCCTCAGCAACAGCATACTCCAGCCTTGAGACCCAGGCCTGCTGAGGCTCTACAGTTGTGACATCAGCCCACGTCACAGAGGCCTGAGGGTAATAGGTAGGCATTTCTTACCTTTTTTTTGTTTTATAATTTAATACTGATTTTCTATTTCAGCATAATTTATATACAATGTTGTGTCTATTTGAGTCCTACAGCAACTTGATGCAGTTATAAATGTAGCTGTACCTGTAGTATTTCGGATTCTTTTCCCTGTTAGGTTATTGAAGAATATTGAGTAGCGTTCCCTGTGCTATCAGGTGTGTCATCGTTGATGAACTCTTTTTGATACATTACTGTGTTTCTGTTAATGCCAACCTCTTACTTCATCTTTCTCCGATCCCCAATTTCCCCCGATGGTAACTCTACATTTCGTGTCTCCGTTTGTGAGTCTGTGTTTGCTCTGTACATTACGTTCCTTGGTCTCCATTTTTCGACTGCACATGTAAGTGATATCTCGTGATATGTGTCTTTTTGTCTCTAATTTTCCCGAATTAGTGAGATCGTCTACTGCTCCATCCATGCTGCTACAAATAGCAAGAGTTCATTTTGTTGTCTGGATGAGTGACAGTCCAGGGGTTATAGGTAGCACAACTTCTTTATCCAATCATCTCTCGCTGGACATTTTGGTCGTTTGGGTGTCTTGGCTATGGCAAAGAGTACCACAAGACCGTTGGGGGGGCTAGTGTTTTATTCCAATGATGGTATTCTCTTGTTATACAAACTGGAGTGGGGATGGCCAATCTCGTGGTAGCTCCAGTTTACAGTTTAGTAAGGAACATGCCTACTGATCTCCATACTGGCTGTTAGCAATTTACATTTCCACCAACAGCATAGTAGGATCCCCTTTTCTGCCTGCCCTCTTGAGCACTTACTCTTTTTAGGCTTTTTGAGGACTGTAGGGAGGGAACACCTCGTCTACGTTTGTTTGCATTCTCTAATCATGATAGATCCTGAACATCTTTTGATTTGATGTGCTGTTTTTTAAAAAGCGTGTGAGGATCATTGAGCTCTTGAAACATTTCTGCCTGGGAGTCGGGCCTGATTTGAATTCAGTTCACATTACCTAGCCTAGGACGTTGCTCAAGGGCAGGGGTCGTGTGCAGCCCTGCAGGCCTTGTGAATATTAAGTGCCCTTGAGCACAGTTTTTCAAGTTGTTGTTACAGGAAAGCGCCACAATGTGGCAGCACTTCTTCGTGTCCTTTGTGTTAACTTGGGCAAACAGAGCCTTAGAGGGAGTCTTGGTGTTGGGTTGCAAATTGGAGTCGAACGTGGCTGAACACACACCACAGGGCTTGTGTGTGTTTACCTCTTCCCCCTTACCCTGCACAGCCAGACCCCAGGCAAATCCCAAGCCTTGCAAATGTGCTATTCGGAGGGTGCTGTGGTTTGTAGGTGGGGCGATTCTAAGGAAGGAGGCTGGAGGTACGAACCCCACTAGCAGGAGCTGTGGAGATCCGGTGTCCTTTCACAGCTCCTCTCTCCCAGCGGTTCTACCATCATTTGGGTACACTAGGCTTTGCTTACCTGTAAGAGGTCTGTCTTGGATCGGGAGGTTGTGGTTCCATGCAGAGCAGAATGGGCAATAGAGGTCCAAGGGGCCGGTGATCTGGTGGCACGTCCTCCTTCCTGTCTCCCTCAGCGACAGCATACTCCAGCCTTGGGACCCAGGCCTGCTGAGGCTCTAGGGTTGTGACATCAGCCCACGTCACAGAGGCCTGAGTGTAATAGAGTAGGCATTTCTTGCCTTTTTCTTGTTTTATAATTTAGTATTGATTTCCTATTTCAGCATAGTTTATATACAGTGTTGTGTTTGAGTTCGACAGCAAGGTGATGAGTTATGAATGTAGCTGTACCTGTAGTATTTTGGATTCTTTTCCCTGTTAGGTTATTGAAGAATATTGAGTAGCGTTCCTTGTGCTATCAGGTGTGTCATCGTTGATGAATTCTTTTTGATACATTCGTGTGTTTCTGTTAATCCCAACCTCCGACTTCATCCTTCCCCGTTCCCCAATTTCCCCCTCTGGGAACTCTACACTTCTTTTTTCCGTTTGTGAACCTGTGTTTCATGTCTGTACTGCATCCTTTGTATCCCTTTTTAGACTCCACATATAAGTGATATCCTGGAATATGTGTCTTTTTGTCTCTAAAGTACCAGAATTAGTGAGATCATCTACTGCTCCATCCATGTTGCTGCAAATAGCATGGGTTCATTTTGCTTTCTGGATGAGTGATAGTCGCCAGAATGTAAGTAGCACAACGTCTTTATCCATTCATCTCTCGCTGGACATTTCGGTCGTTTGTATGTCTGGGCTCTGGTAAAGAGTAGCACAACGTCCGTTGGGGTGCAAGTGTTTTATTCCAATGATTGTATTCTCTGGTTATACGGACTGGAGTGCGGTTTCCGTATCTCGTGGTAGCTCCAGTTTTTAGTTTAGTAAGGGACTTGCTAACTGATCTCCATACTGGCTATTATCAATTTACACTCCCACCAATAGCATAGTAGGGTTCCCTTTATTGCCTGCCCTCTTGAGTACTTACTCTTTTTAGGCTTTTTGAGGACTGCAGCCAGGGAACACCTCGTCTACGTTTCTTTGCATTCTCTAATCATGACAGATCCTGAGGATTTTTTCATTTGATGTGCTGTTTTTAAAACTACGTGTAAGTACCACTGAGCTCTTGAAACATTTCTGCCTGAGAGTCGGGCCAGATTTGAGTTCATTTCAGATTAACTAGCCAAGGACATTTCTCGAGGGCAGGAGTCCTTTGCAGCCCCGCAGGCCTTGTGAATGTTAAGTGCCCTTGAGCACAGTTTTTCAATTTGTTGTTATAGGAAAAGGCCACAAGGCGGCAGCACTTCTTCATGTCCTCTGTGTTAACTTGGGCAAACACAATCTTAGAGGGAGTATTGGTGTTGGGTTGCAAATTGGAGTGGAATGTGGTTGAACACACACCACAGGGCTTGTTTATCTTTACCTCCTCCCCCTTACACTGCACCGCCAGTCCCCAGGCAAATCCCAAGCCTTGAAAATGTGCTATTCTGAGGGTGCTGTGGTTTGTAGGTGGGGTGATTCTAAGGAAGGAGGCTGGAGGTGGATACCCCACTAGCAGGAGCTGTGGAGATCCGGTGTCCTTTCACAGCTCCTCCCTCCCAGCGGTTCTACCATCATTTGGGTACACTAGGCTTTGCTTACCTGTAAGAGGGCTGTCTTGGATCGGGAGGTTGTGGTACCATGCAGAGCAGAAAGGGCAATAGAGGTCTAAGGGGCCGGTGATCTGGTGGCACGTGCTCCTTCCTGTCTCCCTCAGCGACAGCATACTCCAGCCTTGGGACCCAGGCCTGCTGAGGCTCTAGGGTTGTGTCATCAGCCCATGTCACAGAGGCCTGAGGGTAATAGAGTAGGCTGTTCTTACCTTTTTCTTGTTTTATAATTTAATACTGATTTTCTATTTCAGCATAGTTTATATACAGTGTTGTGTTTGAGTTCTACAGCAAGTTGATGCAGTTATGAATGTAGCTGTACCTGTAGTATTTTGGATTCTTTTCCCTGTTAGGTTATTGAAGAATATTGAGTAGCGTTCCCTGTGCTATCAGGTGTGTCGTCGTTGATGAATTCTTTTTGATACATTAGTGTGTTTCTGTTAATCCCAACCTCCGACTTCATCCTTCCCTGATCCCCAGTTTCCCCTTCTGGGAACTGTACACTTGTTTCTTCCGTTTCTGAACCTGTGTTTCCTTTGTATACTACATCCTGTGTATCCGTTTTTAGACTCCACATATAAGTGATGTCCTGGGATATGTGTCTTTCGGTCTCTAAATTACCAGAATTAGTGAGATCATCTACTGCTCCATCCATGTTGCTGCAAATAGCATGAGTTCATTTTGTTTTCTGGATGAGTGATAGTCGCCAAAATGTAAGTAGCACAACATCTTTATCCATTCATCTTTCGCTGGATATTTCGGTCGTTTGTATGTCTGGGCTATGGTAAAGAGTAGAACAATGTCCGTTGGGGTGCAAGTGTTTTATTCCAATGATGGTATTCTCTGGTTATACGAACTGGAGTGCGGTTTCCATATCTCGTGGTAGCTCCAGTTTTTCGTTTAGTGAGGGACTTGCTAACTGATCTCCATACTGGCTATTATCAATTTACACTCCCTCCAACAGCATAGTAGGGTTCCCTTTATTTCCTGCCCTCTTGAGCACTTACTCTTTTTAGGCTTTTGGAGGACTGCAGCCAGGGAACACCTTGTCTACATTTCTTTGCATTCTCTGAACATGACAGATCCTGAGCATTTTTTCATTTGATGTGCTGTTTTTAAAAATACGTGTAACTACCATTGAGCCCTTGAAACATTTCTGCCTGAGAGTCGGGCCAGATTTGAGTTCATTTCAGATCAACTAGCCAAGGACATTTCTCGAGGGCAGGGGTCGTTTGCAGCCCCGCAGGCCTTGTGAATGTTAAGTGCCCTTGAGCACAGTTTTTCAAGTTGTTGTTACGGGAAAGCGCCACCAGGCAGCAGCACTTCTTCATGTCCTTTGTGTTAACTTGGGCAAAGGCAGCCTTAGAGGGAGTCTTGGTGTTGGGTTGCAAATTGCAGTGGAACGTGGCTGAACACACACCGCAGGGCTTGTGTATCTTTACCTGTTCCCCCTTACCCTGCACCGCCAGACCCCAGGCCAATCCCAAGCCTTGCAAATGTGCTATTCGGAGGGTGCTCTGGTTTGTAGGTGAAGCGATTCTAAGGAAGGAGGCTGGAGGTGGATACCCCACTAGCAGGAGCTGCGGAAATCTGGTGTCCTTTCACAGCTCCTCCCTCCCAGCGGGTCTACCATCATTTGGGTACACTAGGCTCTGCTTACCTGTAAGAGGGCTGTCTTGGATCGGGAGTTTGTGGTACCATGCAGAGGAGAATGGCCAATAGAGGTCCAAGGGGCCGCTGATCTGGTGGCACGTGCTCCTTCCTGTCTCCCTCAGCACCAGCATACCGCAGCCTTGGGACCCAGGCCTGCTGAGGCTCTACAGTTGTGACATCAGCCCACGTCACAGAGGCCTGAGGGTAATAGGTAGGCATTTCTTACCTTTTTCTTGTTTTATAATTTAATACTGATTTTCTATTTCAGCATAATTTATATACAATGTTGTGTCTATTTGAGTCCTACAGCAACTTGATGCAGTTCTAAATGTAGCTGTACCTGTAGTATTTCGGATTCTTTTCCCTGTTAGGTTATTGAAGAATATTGAGTAGCGTTCCCTGTGCTATCAGGTGCGTCATCGTTGATGAACTCTTTTTGATACATTACTGTGTTTCTGTTAATGCCAACCTCTTACTTCATCTTTCTCCGATCCCCAATTTCCCCCGATGGTAACTCTACATTTCGTGTCTCCGTTTGTGAGTCTGTGTTTGCTCTGTACATTACGTTCCTTGGTCTCCATTTTTCGACTGCACATGTAAGTGATATCTCGTGATATGTGTCTTTCTGTCTCTAATTTTCCCGAATTAGTGAGATCGTCTACTGCTCCATCCATGCTGCTACAAATAGCATGAGTTCATTTTGTTGTCTGGATGAGTGACAGTCCAGGGGTTATAGGTAGCACAACTTCTTTATCCAATCATTTCTCGCTGGACATTTTGGTCGTTTGGGTGTCTTGGCTATGGCAAAGAGTACCACAACGACCGTTGGCGGGGCATGTGTTTTATTCCAATGATGGTATTCTCTTGTTATACAAACTGGAGTGGGGATGCCCAATCTCGTGGTAGCTCCAGTTTACAGTTTAGTAAGGAACATGCCTACTGATCTCCATACTGGCTGTTAGCAATTTACATTTCCACCAACAGCATAGTAGGATCCCCTTTTCTGCCTGCCCTCTTGAGCACTTACTCTTTTTAGGCTTTTTGAGGACTGTAGGGAGGGAACACCTCGTCTACGTTTGTTTGCATTCTCTAATCATGATAGATCCTGAACATCTTTTGATTTGATGTGCTGTTTTTTAAAAAGCGTGTGAGGATCATTGAGCTCTTGAAACATTTCTGCCTGGGAGTCGGGCCTGATTTGAATTCATTTCACATTACCTAGCCCAGGACGTTGCTCAAGGGCAGGGGTCGTGTGCAGCCCCGAAGGCCTTGTGAATATTAAGTGCCCTTGAGCACAGTTTTTCAAGTTGTTGTTACAGGAAAGCGCCACAATGTGGCAGCACTTCTTCGTGTCCTCTGTGTTAACTTGGGCAAACAGAGCCTTAGAGGGAGTGTTGGTGTTGTGTTGCAAATTGGAGTCGAACGTGGCTGAACAAACACCACAGGACTTGTGTGTGTTTACCTCTTCCCCCTAAACCTGCACAGCCAGACCCCAGGCAAATCCCAAGCCTTGCAAATGTGCTATTCGGAGGGTGCTGTGGTTTGTAGGTGGGGCGATTCTAAGGAAGGAGGCTGGAGGTACGAACCCCACTAGCAGGAGCTGTGGAGATCCGGTGTCCTTTCACAGCTCCTCCCTCCCAGCGGTTCTACCATCATTTGGGTACACTAGGCTTTGCTTACCTGTAAGAGGACTGTCTTGGATCGGGAGGTTGTGGTTCCATGCAGAGCAGAATGGGCAATAGAGGTCCAAGGGGCCGGTGATCTGGTGGCACGTCCTCCTTCCTGTCTCCCTCAGCAACAGCATACTCCAGCCTTGGGACCCAGGCCTGCTGAGGCTCTAGGGTTGTGACATCAGCCCACGTCACAGAGGCCTGAGTGTAATAGAGTAGGCATTTCTTGCCTTTTTCTTGTTTTATAATTTAGTATTGATTTCCTATTTCAGCATAGTTTATATACAGTGTTGTGTTTGAGTTCGACAGCAAGGTGATGAATTATGAATGTAGCTGTACCTGTAGTATTTTGGATTCTTTTCCCTGTTAGGTTATTGAAGAATATTGAGTAGCGTTCCTTGTGCTATCAGGTGTGTCATCGTTGATGAATTCTTTTTGATACATTAGTGTGTTTTTGTTAATCCCAACCTCTGACTTCATCCTTCCTTGTTCCCCAATTTCCCCCTCTGGGAACTCTACACTTCTTTTTTCCGTTTGTGAACCTGTGTTTCATGTCTGTACTGCATCCTTTGTATCCCTTTTTAGACTCCACATATAAGTGATATCCTGGAATATGTGTCTTTTTGTCTCTAAATTACCAGAATTAGTGAGATCATCTACTGCTCCATCCATGTTGCTGCAAATAGCATGGGTTCATTTTGCTTTCTGGATGAGTGATAGTCGCCAGAATGTAAGTAGCACAACGTCTTTATTCATTCATCTCGCTGGACATTTCGGTCGTTTGTATGTCTGGGCTCTGGTAAAGAGTAGCACATCGTCCGTTGGGGTGCAAGGGTTTTATTCCAATGATGGTATTCTCTGGTTATACGGACTGGAGTGCGGTTTCCGTATCTCGTGGTAGCTCCAGTTTTTAGTTTAGTAAGGGACTTGCTAACTGATCTCCATACTGGCTATTATCAATTTACACTCCCACCAATAGCATAGTAGGGTTCCCTTTATTGCCTGCCCTCTTGAGTACTTACTCTTTTTAGGCTTTTTGAGGACTGCAGCCAGGGAACACCTCGTCTACGTTTCTTTGCATTCTCTAATCATGACAGATCCTGAGGATTTTTTCATTTGATGTGCTGTTTTTAAAACTACGTGTAAGTACCACTGAGCTCTTGAAACATTTCTGCCTGAGAGTCGGGCCAGATTTGAGTTCATTTCAGATTAACTAGCCAAGGACATTTCTCGAGGGCAGGGGTCGTTTGCAGCCCCGCAGGCCTTGTGAATGTTAAGTGCCCTTGAGCACAGTTTTTCAATTTGTTGTTATAGGAAAAGGCCACAAGGCGGCAGCACTTCTTCATGTCCTCTGTGTTAACTTGGGCAAACACAATCTTAGAGGGAGTATTGGTGTTGGGTTGCAAATTGGAGTGGAATGTGGTTGAACACACACCACAGGGCTTGTTTATCTTTACCTCCTCCCCCTTACAGTGCACCGCCAGTCCCCAGGCAAATCCCAAGCCTTGAAAATGTGCTATTCTGAGGGTGCTGTGTTTTGTAGGTGGGGTGATTCTAAGGAAGGAGGCTGGAGGTGGATACCCCACTAGCAGGAGCTGTGGAGATCCAGTGTCCTTTCACAGCTCCTCCCTCCCAGCGGTTCTACCATCATTTGGGTACACTAGGCTTTGCTTACCTGTAAGAGGTCTGTCTTGGATCGGGAGGTTGTGGTACCATGCAGAGCAGAATGGGCAATAGAGGTCTAAGGGGCCGGTGATCTGGTGGCACATGCTCCTTCCTGTCTCCCTCAGCGACAGCATACTCCAGCCTTGGGACCCAGGCCTGCTGAGGCTCTACAGTTGTGACATCAGCCCACGTCACAGAGGCCTGAGGGTAATAGGTAGGCATTTCTTACCTTTTTTTTGTTTTATAATTTAATACTGGTTTTCTATTTCAGCATAATTTATATACAATGTTGTGTCTATTTGAGTCCTACAGCAACTTGATGCAGTTCTAAATGTAGCTGTACCTGTAGTATTTCGGATTCTTTTCCCTGTTAGGTTATTGAAGAATATTGAGTAGCGTTCCCTGTGCTATCAGGTGTGTCATCGTTGATGAACTCTTTTTGATACATTACTGTGTTTCTGTTAATGCCAACCTCTTACTTCATCTTTCTCCGATCCCCAATTTCCCCCGATGGTAACTCTACATTTCGTGTCTCCGTTTGTGAGTCTGTGTTTGCTCTGTACATTACGTTCCTTGGTCTCCATTTTTCGACTGCACATGTAAGTGATATCTCGCGATATGTGTCTTTCTGTCTCTAATTTTCCCGAATTAGTGAGATCGTCTACTGCTCCATCCATGCTGCTACAAATAGCATGAGTTCATTTTGTTGTCTGGATGAGTGACAGTCCAGGGGTTATAGGTAGCACAACTTCTTTATCCAATCATCTCTCGCTGGACATTTTGGTCGTTTGGGTGTCTTGGCTATGGCAAAGAGTACCACAAGACCGTTGGGGGGGCTAGTGTTTTATTCCAATGATGGTATTCTCTTGTTATACAAACTGGAGTGGGGATGGCCAATCTCGTGGTAGCTCCAGTTTACAGTTTAGTAAGGAACATGCCTACTGATCTCCATACTGGCTGTTAGCAATTTACATTTCCACCAACAGCATAGTAGGATCCCCTTTTCTGCCTGCCCTCTTGAGCACTTACTCTTTTTAGGCTTTTTGAGGACTGTAGGGAGGGAACACCTCGTCTACGTTTGTTTGCATTCTCTAATCATGATAGATCCTGAACATCTTTTGATTTGATGTGCTGTTTTTTAAAAAGCGTGTGAGGATCATTGAGCTCTTGAAACATTTCTGCCTGGGAGTCGGGCCTGATTTGAATTCAGTTCACATTACCTAGCCCAGGACGTTGCTCAAGGGCAGGGGTCGTGTGCAGCCCTGCAGGCCTTGTGAATATTAAGTGCCCTTGAGCACAGTTTTTCAAGTTGTTGTTACAGGAAAGCGCCACAATGTGGCAGCCCTTCTTCGTGTCCTTTGTGTTAACTTGGGCAAATAGAGCCTTAGAGGGAGTCTTGTTGTTGGGTTGCAAATTGGAGTCGAACGTGGCTGAACACACACCACAGGGCTTGTGTGTGTTTACCTCTTCCCCCTTACCCTGCACAGCCAGACCCCAGGCAAATCCCAAGCCTTGCAAATGTGCTATTCGGAGGGTGCTGTGGTTTGTAGGTGGGGCGATTCTAAGGAAGGAGGCTGGAGGTACGAACCCCACTAGCAGGAGCTGTGGAGATCCGGTGTCCTTTCACAGCTCCTCTCTCCCAGCGGTTCTACCATCATTTGGGTACACTAGGCTTTGCTTACCTGTAAGAGGTCTGTCTTGGATCGGGAGGTTGTGGTTCCATGCAGAGCAGAATGGGCAATAGAGGTCCAAGGGGCCGGTGATCTGGTGGCACGTCCTCCTTCCTGTCTCCCTCAGCGACAGCATACTCCAGCCTTGGGACCCAGGCCTGCTGAGGCTCTAGGGTTGTGACATCAGCCCACGTCACAGAGGCCTGAGTGTAATAGAGTAGGCATTTCTTGCCTTTTTCTTGTTTTATAATTTAGTATTGATTTCCTATTTCAGCATAGTTTATATACAGTGTTGTGTTTGAGTTCGACGGCAAGGTGATGAGTTATGAATGTAGCTGTACCTGTAGTATTTTGGATTCTTTTCCCTGTTAGGTTATTGAAGAATATTGAGTAGCGTTCCTTGTGCTATCAGGTGTGTCATCGTTGATGAATTCTTTTTGATACATTAGTGTGTTTCTGTTAATCCCAACCTCCGACTTCATCCTTCCCCGTTCCCCAATTTCCCCCTCTGGGAACTCTACACTTCTTTTTTCCGTTTGTGAACCTGTGTTTCATGTCTGTACTGCATCCTTTGTATCCCTTTTTAGACTCCACATATAAGTGATATCCTGGAATATGTGTCTTTTTGTCTCTAAAGTACCAGAATTAGTGAGATCATCTACTGCTCCATCCATGTTGCTGCAAATAGCATGGGTTCATTTTGCTTTCTGGATGAGTGATAGTCGCCAGAATGTAAGTAGCACAACGTCTTTATCCATTCATCTCTCGCTGGACATTTCGGTCGTTTGTATGTCTGGGCTATGGTAAAGAGTAGCACATCGTCCGTTGGGGTGCAAGTGTTTTATTCCAATGATGGTATTCTCTGGTTATACGGACTGGAGTGCGGTTTCCGTATGTCGTGGTAGCTCCAGTTTTTAGTTTAGTAAGGGACTTGCTAACTGATCTCCATACTGGCTATTATCAATTTACACTCCCACCAATAGCATAGTAGGGTTCCCTTTATTGCCTGCCCTCTTGAGTACTTACTCTTTTTAGGCTTTTTGAGGACTGCAGCCAGGGAACACCTCGTCTACGTTTCTTTGCATTCTCTAATCATGACAGATCCTGAGGATTTTTTCATTTGATGTGCTGTTTTTAAAACTACGTGTAAGTACCCCTGAGCTCTTGAAACATTTCTGCCTGAGAGTCGGGCCAGATTTGAGTTCATTTCAGATTAACTAGCCAAGGACATTTCTCGAGGGCAGGGGTCCTTTGCAGCCCCGCAGGCATTGTGAATGTTAAGTGCCCTTGAGCACAGTTTTTCAATTTGTTGTTATAGGAAAAGGCCACAAGGCGGCAGCACTTCTTCATGTCCTCTGTGTTAACTTGGGCAAACACAATCTTAGAGGGAGTATTGGTGTTGGGTTGCAAATTGGAGTGGAATGTGGTTGAACACACACCACAGGGCTTGTTTATCTTTACCTCCTCCCCCTTACACTGCACCGCCAGTCCCCAGGCAAATCCCAAGCCTTGAAAATGTGCTATTCTGAGGGTGCTGTGGTTTGTAGGTGGGGTGATTCTAAGGAAGGAGGCTGGAGGTGGATACCCCACTAGCAGGAGCTGTGGAGATCCGGTGTCCTTTCACAGCTCCTCCCTCCCAGCGGTTCTACCATCATTTGGGTACACTAGGCTTTGCTTACCTGTAAGAGGGCTGTCTTGGATCGGGAGGTTGTGGTACCATGCAGAGCAGAAAGGGCAATAGAGGTCTAAGGGGCCGGTGATCTGGTGGCACGTGCTCCTTCCTGTCTCCCTCAGCGACAGCATACTCCAGCCTTGGGACCCAGGCCTGCTGAGGCTCTAGGGTTGTGTCATCAGCCCATGTCACAGAGGCCTGAGGGTAATAGAGTAGGCTGTTCTTACCTTTTTCTTGTTTTATAATTTAATACTGATTTTCTATTTCAGCATAGTTTATATACAGTGTTGTGTTTGAGTTCTACAGCAAGTTGATGCAGTTATGAGTGTAGCTGTACCTGTAGTATTTTGGATTCTTTTCCCTGTTAGGTTATTGAAGAATATTGAGTAGCGTTCCCTGTGCTATCAGGTGTGTCGTCGTTGATGAATTCTTTTTGATACATTAGTGTGTTTCTGTTAATCCCAACCTCCGACTTCATCCTTCCCCGATCCCCAGTTTCCCCTTCTGGGAACTGTACACTTGTTTCTTCCGTTTCTGAACCTGTGTTTCCTTTGTATACTACATCCTGTGTATCCGTTTTTAGACTCCACATATAAGTGATGTCCTGGGATATGTGTCTTTCGGTCTCTAAATTACCAGAATTAGTGAGATCATCTACTGCTCCATCCATGTTGCTGCAAATAGCATGAGTTCATTTTGTTTTCTGGATGAGTGATAGTCGCCAAAATGTAAGTAGCACAACATCTTTATCCATTCATCTTTCGCTGGATATTTCGGTCGTTTGTATGTCTGGGCTATGGTAAAGAGTAGAACAATGTCCGTTGGGGTGCAAGTGTTTTATTCCAATGATGGTATTCTCTGGTTATACGAACTGGAGTGCGGTTTCCATATCTCGTGGTAGCTCCAGTTTTTCGTTTAGTGAGGGACTTGCTAACTGATCTCCATACTGGCTATTATCAATTTACACTCCCTCCAACAGCATAGTAGGGTTCCCTTTATTGCCTGCCCTCTTGAGCACTTACTCTTTTTAGGCTTTTGGAGGACTGCAGCCAGGGAACACCTTGTCTACATTTCTTTGCATTCTCTGAACATGACAGATCCTGAGCATTTTTTCATTTGATGTGCTGTTTTTAAAAATACGTGTAACTACCATTGAGCCCTTGAAACATTTCTGCCTGAGAGTCGGGCCAGATTTGAGTTCATTTCAGATCAACTAGCCAAGGACATTTCTCGAGGGCAGGGGTCGTTTGCAGCCCCGCAGGCCTTGTGAATGTTAAGTGCCCTTGAGCACAGTTTTTCAAGTTGTTGTTACGGGAAAGCGCCACCAGGCAGCAGCACCTCTTCATGTCCTTTGTGTTAACTTGGGCAAAGGCAGCCTTAGAGGGAGTCTTGGTGTTGGGTTGCAAATTGCAGTGGAACGTGGCTGAACACACACCGCAGGGCTTGTGTATCTTTACCTGTTCCCCCTTACACTGCACCGCCAGACCCCAGGCCAATCCCAAGCCTTGCAAATGTGCTATTCGGAGGGTGCTCTGGTTTGTAGGTGAAGCGATTCTAAGGAAGGAGGCTGGAGGTGGATACCCCACTAGCAGGAGCTGCGGAGATCTGATGTCCTTTCACAGCTCCTCCCTCCCAGCGGGTCTACCATCATTTGGGTACACTAGGCTCTGCTTACCTGTAAGAGGGCTGTCTTGGATCGGGAGTTTGTGGTACCATGCAGAGGAGAATGGCCAATAGAGGTCCAAGGGGCCGCTGATCTGGTGGCACGTGTTCCTTCCTGTCTCCCTCAGCACCAGCATACCGCAGCCTTGGGACCCAGGCCTGCTGAGGCTCTACAGTTGTGACATCAGCCCACGTCACAGAGGCCTGAGGGTAATAGGTAGGCATTTCTTACCTTTTTCTTGTTTTATAATTTAATACTGATTTTCTATTTCAGCATAATGTATATACAATGTTGTGTCTATTTGAGTCCTACAGCAACTTGATGCAGTTATAAATGTAGCTGTACCTGTAGTATTTCGGATTCTTTTCCCTGTTAGGTTATTGAAGAATATTGAGTAGCGTTCCCTGTGCTATCAGGTGCGTCATCGTTGATGAACTCTTTTTGATACATTACTGTGTTTCTGTTAATGCCAACCTCTTACTTCATCTTTCTCCGATCCCCAATTTCCCCCGATGGTAACTCTACATTTCGTGTCTCCGTTTGTGAGTCTGTGTTTGCTCTGTACATTACGTTCCTTGGTCTCCATTTTTCGACTGCACATGTAAGTGATATCTCGTGATATGTGTCTTTCTGTCTCTAATTTTCCCGAATTAGTGAGATCGTCTACTGCTCCATCCATGCTGCTACAAATAGCATGAGTTCATTTTGTTGTCTGGATGAGTGACAGTCCAGGGGTTATAGGTAGCACAACTTCTTTATCCAATCATCTCTCGCTGGACATTTTGGTCGTTTGGGTGTCTTGGCTATGGCAAAGAGTACCACAACGACCGTTGGCGGGGCATGTGTTTTATTCCAATGATGGTATTCTCTTGTTATACAAACTGGAGTGGGGATGCCCAATCTCGTGGTAGCTCCAGTTTACAGTTTAGTAAGGAACATGCCTACTGATCTCCATACTGGCTGTTAGCAATTTACATTTCCACCAACAGCATAGTAGGATCCCCTTTTCTGCCTGCCCTCTTGAGCACTTACTCTTTTTAGGCTTTTTGAGGACTGTAGGGAGGGAACACCTCGTCTACGTTTGTTTGCATTCTCTAATCATGATAGATCCTGAACATCTTTTGATTTGATGTGCTGTTTTTTAAAAAGCGTGTGAGGATCATTGAGCTCTTGAAACATTTCTGCCTGGGAGTCGGGCCTGATTTGAATTCAGTTCACATTACCTAGCCCAGGACGTTGCTCAAGGGCAGGGGTCGTGTGCAGCCCTGCAGGCCTTGTGAATATTAAGTGCCCTTGAGCACAGTTTTTCAAGTTGTTGTTACAGGAAAGCGCCACAATGTGGCAGCCCTTCTTCGTGTCCTTTGTGTTAACTTGGGCAAACAGAGCCTTAGAGGGAGTCTTGGTGTTGGGTTGCAAATTGGAGTCGAACGTGGCTGAACACACACCACAGGGCTTGTGTGTGTTTACCTCTTCCCCCTTACCCTGCACAGCCAGACCCCAGGCAAATCCCAAGCCTTGCAAATGTGCTATTCGGAGGGTGCTGTGGTTTGTAGGTGGGGCGATTCTAAGGAAGGAGGCTGGAGGTACGAACCCCACTAGCAGGAGCTGTGGAGATCCGGTGTCCTTTCACAGCTCCTCTCTCCCAGCGGTTCTACCATCATTTGGGTACACTAGGCTTTGCTTACCTGTAAGAGGTCTGTCTTGGATCGGGAGGTTGTGGTTCCATGCAGAGCAGAATGGGCAATAGAGGTCCAAGGGGCCGGTGATCTGGTGGCACGTCCTCCTTCCTGTCTCCCTCAGCGACAGCATACTCCAGCCTTGGGACCCAGGCCTGCTGAGGCTCTAGGGTTGTGACATCAGCCCACGTCACAGAGGCCTGAGTGTAATAGAGTAGGCATTTCTTGCCTTTTTCTTGTTTTATAATTTAGTATTGATTTCCTATTTCAGCATAGTTTATATACAGTGTTGTGTTTGAGTTCTACAGCAAGTTGATGCAGTTATGAATGTAGCTGTACCTGTAGTATTTTGGATTCTTTTCCCTGTTAGGTTATTGAAGAATATTGAGTAGCGTTCCCTGTGCTATCAGGTGTGTGTCGTCGTTGATGAATTCTTTTTGATACATTAGTGTGTTTCTGTTAATCCCAACCTCCGACTTCATCCTTCCCCGATCCCCAGTTTCCCCTTCTGGGAACTGTACACTTGTTTCTTCCGTTTCTGAACCTGTGTTTCCTTTGTATACTACATCCTGTGTATCCGTTTTTAGACTCCACATATAAGTGATGTCCTGGGATATGTGTCTTTCGGTCTCTAAATTACTAGAATTAGTGAGATCATCTACTGCTCCATCCATGTTGCTGCAAATAGCATGAGTTCATTTTGTTTTCTGGATGAGTGATAGTCGCCAAAATGTAAGTAGCACAACATCTTTATCCATTCGTCTTTCGCTGGATATTTCGGTCGTTTGTATGTCTGGGCTATGGTAAAGAGTAGAACAATGTCCGTTGGGGTGCACGTGTTTTATTCCAATGATGGTATTCTCTGGTTATACGAACTGGAGTGCGGTTTCCATATCTCGTGGTAGCTCCAGTTTTTCGTTTAGTGAGGGACTTGCTAACTGATCTCCATACTGGCTATTATCAATTTACACTCCCTCCAACAGCATAGTAGGGTTCCCTTTATTGCCTGCCCTCTTGAGCACTTACTCTTTTTAGGCTTTTGGAGGACTGCAGCCAGGGAACACCTTGTCTACATTTCTTTGCATTCTCTGAACATGACAGATCCTGAGCATTTTTTCATTTGATGTGCTGTTTTTAAAAATACGTGTAACTACCATTGAGCCCTTGAAACATTTCTGCCTGAGAGTCGGGCCAGATTTGAGTTCATTTCAGATCAACTAGCCAAGGACATTTCTCGAGGGCAGGGGTCGTTTGCAGCCCCGCAGGCCTTGTGAATGTTAAGTGCCCTTGAGCACAGTTTTTCAAGTTGTTGTTACGGGAAAGCGCCACCAGGCAGCAGCACCTCTTCATGTCCTTTGTGTTAACTTGGGCAAAGGCAGCCTTAGAGGGAGTCTTGGTGTTGGGTTGCAAATTGCAGTGGAACGTGGCTGAACACACACCGCAGGGCTTGTGTATCTTTACCTGTTCCCCCTTACACTGCACCGCCAGACCCCAGGCCAATCCCAAGCCTTGCAAATGTGCTATTCGGAGGGTGCTCTGGTTTGTAGGTGAAGCGATTCTAAGGAAGGAGGCTGGAGGTGGATACCCCACTAGCAGGAGCTGCGGAGATCTGGTGTCCTTTCACAGCTCCTCCCTCCCAGCGGGTCTACCATCATTTGGGTACACTAGGCTCTGCTTACCTGTAAGAGGGCTGTCTTGGATCGGGAGTTTGTGGTACCATGCAGAGGAGAATGGCCAATAGAGGTCCAAGGGGCCGCTGATCTGGTGGCACGTGTTCCTTCCTGTCTCCCTCAGCACCAGCATACCGCAGCCTTGGGACCCAGGCCTGCTGAGGCTCTACAGTTGTGACATCAGCCCACGTCACAGAGGCCTGAGGGTAATAGGTAGGCATTTCTTACCTTTTTCTTGTTTTATAATTTAATACTGATTTTCTATTTCAGCATAATGTATATACAATGTTGTGTCTATTTGAGTCCTACAGCAACTTGATGCAGTTATAAATGTAGCTGTACCTGTAGTATTTCGGATTCTTTTCCCTGTTAGGTTATTGAAGAATATTGAGTAGCGTTCCCTGTGCTATCAGGTGCGTCATCGTTGATGAACTCTTTTTGATACATTACTGTGTTTCTGTTAATGCCAACCTCTTACTTCATCTTTCTCCAATCCCCAATTTCCCCCGATGGTAACTCTACATTTCGTGTCTCCGTTTGTGAGTCTGTGTTTGCTCTGTACATTACGTTCCTTGGTCTCCATTTTTCGACTGCACATGTAAGTGATATCTCGTGATATGTGTCTTTCTGTCTCTAATTTTCCCGAATTAGTGAGATCGTCTACTGCTCCATCCATGCTGCTACAAATAGCATGAGTTCATTTTGTTGTCTGGATGAGTGACAGTCCAGGGGTTATAGGTAGCACAACTTCTTTATCCAATCATCTCTCGCTGGACATTTTGGTCGTTTGGGTGTCTTGGCTATGGCAAAGAGTACCACAACGACCGTTGGCGGGGCATGTGTTTTATTCCAATGATGGTATTCTCTTGTTATACAAACTGGAGTGGGGATGCCCAATCTCGTGGTAGCTCCAGTTTACAGTTTAGTAAGGAACATGCCTACTGATCTCCATACTGGCTGTTAGCAATTTACATTTCCACCAACAGCATAGTAGGATCCCCTTTTCTGCCTGCCCTCTTGAGCACTTACTCTTTTTAGGCTTTTTGAGGACTGTAGGGAGGGAACACCTCGTCTACGTTTGTTTGCATTCTCTAATCATGATAGATCCTGAACATCTTTTGATTTGATGTGCTGTTTTTTAAAAAGCGTGTGAGGATCATTGAGCTCTTGAAACATTTCTGCCTGGGAGTCGGGCCTGATTTGAATTCAGTTCACATTACCTAGCCCAGGACGTTGCTCAAGGGCAGGGGTCGTGTGCAGCCCTGCAGGCCTTGTGAATATTAAGTGCCCTTGAGCACAGTTTTTCAAGTTGTTGTTACAGGAAAGCGCCACAATGTGGCAGCCCTTCTTCGTGTCCTTTGTGTTAACTTGGGCAAACAGAGCCTTAGAGGGAGTCTTGGTGTTGGGTTGCAAATTGGAGTTGAACGTGGCTGAACACACACCACAGGGCTTGTGTGTGTTTACCTCTTCCCCCTTACCCTGCACAGCCAGACCCCAGGCAAATCCCAAGCCTTGCAAATGTGCTATTCGGAGGGTGCTGTGGTTTGTAGGTGGGGCGATTCTAAGGAAGGAGGCTGGAGGTACGAACCCCACTAGCAGGAGCTGTGGAGATCCGGTGTCCTTTCACAGCTCCTCTCTCCCAGCGGTTCTACCATCATTTGGGTACACTAGGCTTTGCTTACCTGTAAGAGGTCTGTCTTGGATCGGGAGGTTGTGGTTCCATGCAGAGCAGAATGGGCAATAGAGGTCCAAGGGGCCGGTGATCTGGTGGCACGTCCTCCTTCCTGTCTCCCTCAGCGACAGCATACTCCAGCCTTGGGACCCAGGCCTGCTGAGGCTCTAGGGTTGTGACATCAGCCCACGTCACAGAGGCCTGAGTGTAATAGAGTAGGCATTTCTTGCCTTTTTCTTGTTTTATAATTTAGTATTGATTTCCTATTTCAGCATAGTTTATATACAGTGTTGTGTTTGAGTTCGACAGCAAGGTGATGAGTTATGAATGTAGCTGTACCTGTAGTATTTTGGATTCTTTTCCCTGTTAGGTTATTGAAGAATATTGAGTAGCGTTCCTTGTGCTATCAGGTGTGTCATCGTTGATGAATTCTTTTTGATACATTAGTGTGTTTCTGTTAATCCCAACCTCCGACTTCATCCTTCCCCGTTCCCCAATTTCCCCCTCTGGGAACTCTACACTTCTTTTTTCCGTTTGTGAACCTGTGTTTCATGTCTGTACTGCATCCTTTGTATCCCTTTTTAGACTCCACATATAAGTGATATCCTGGAATATGTGTCTTTTTGTCTCTAAAGTACCAGAATTAGTGAGATCATCTACTGCTCCATCCATGTTGCTGCAAATAGCATGGGTTCATTTTGCTTTCTGGATGAGTGATAGTCGCCAGAATGTAAGTAGCACAACGTCTTTATCCATTCATCTCTCGCTGGACATTTCGGTCGTTTGTATGTCTGGGCTCTGGTAAAGAGTAGCACATCGTCCGTTGGGGTGCAAGTGTTTTATTCCAATGATGGTATTCTCTGGTTATACGGACTGGAGTGCGGTTTCCGTATGTCGTGGTAGCTCCAGTTTTTAGTTTAGTAAGGGACTTGCTAACTGATCTCCATACTGGCTATTATCAATTTACACTCCCACCAATAGCATAGTAGTGTTCCCTTTATTGCCTGCCCTCTTGAGTACTTACTCTTTTTAGGCTTTTTGAGGACTGCAGCCAGGGAACACCTCGTCTACGTTTCTTTGCATTCTCTAATCATGACAGATCCTGAGGATTTTTTCATTTGATGTGCTGTTTTTAAAACTACGTGTAAGTACCACTGAGCTCTTGAAACATTTCTGCCTGAGAGTCGGGCCAGATTTGAGTTCATTTCAGATTAACTAGCCAAGGACATTTCTCGAGGGCAGGGGTCCTTTGCAGCCCCGCAGGCCTTGTGAATGTTAAGTGCCCTTGGGCACAGTTTTTCAATTTGCTGTTATAGGAAAAGGCCACAAGGCGGCAGCACTTCTTCATGTCCTCTGTGTTAACTTGGGCAAACACAACCTTAGAGGGAGTCTTGGTGTTGGGTTGCAAATTGGAGTCGAATGTGGTTGAACACACACCGCAGGGCTTGTGTATCTTTACCTCCTCCCCCTTACACTGCACCGCCAGTCCCCAGGCAAATCCCAAGCCTTGAAAATGTGCTATTCTGAGGGTGCTGTGGTTTGTAGGTGGGGTGATTCTAAGGAAGGAGGCTGGAGGTGGATACCCCACTAGCAGGAGCTGTGGAGATCCGGTGTCCTTTCACAGCTCCTCCCTCCCAGCGGTTCTACCATCATTTGGGTACACTAGGCTTTGCTTACCTGTAAGAGGGCTGTCTTGGATCGGGAGGTTGTGGTACCATGCAGAGCAGAAAGGGCAATAGAGGTCTAAGGGGCCGGTGATCTGGTGGCACGTGCTCCTTCCTGTCTCCCTCAGCGACAGCATACTCCAGCCTTGGGACCCAGGCCTGCTGAGGCTCTAGGGTTGTGTCATCAGCCCATGTCACAGAGGCCTGAGGGTAATAGAGTAGGCTGTTCTTACCTTTTTCTTGTTTTATAATTTAATACTGATTTTCTATTTCAGCATAGTTTATATACAGTGTTGTGTTTGAGTTCTACAGCAAGTTGATGCAGTTATGAATGTAGCTGTACCTGTAGTATTTTGGATTCTTTTCCCTGTTAGGTTATTGAAGAATATTGAGTAGCGTTCCCTGTGCTATCAGGTGTGTCGTCGTTGATGAATTCTTTTTGATACATTAGTGTGTTTCTGTTAATCCCAACCTCCGACTTCATCCTTCCCCGATCCCCAGTTTCCCCTTCTGGGAACTGTACACTTGTTTCTTCCGTTTCTGAACCTGTGTTTCCTTTGTATACTACATCCTGTGTATCCGTTTTTAGACTCCACATATAAGTGATGTCCTGGGATATGTGTCTTTCGGTCTCTAAATTACTAGAATTAGTGAGATCATCTACTGCTCCATCCATGTTGCTGCAAATAGCATGAGTTCATTTTGTTTTCTGGATGAGTGATAGTCGCCAAAATGTAAGTAGCACAACATCTTTATCCATTCGTCTTTCGCTGGATATTTCGGTCGTTTGTATGTCTGGGCTATGGTAAAGAGTAGAACAATGTCCGTTGGGGTGCACGTGTTTTATTCCAATGATGGTATTCTCTGGTTATACGAACTGGAGTGCGGTTTCCATATCTCGTGGTAGCTCCAGTTTTTCGTTTAGTGAGGGACTTGCTAACTGATCTCCATACTGGCTATTATCAATTTACACTCCCTCCAACAGCATAGTAGGGTTCCCTTTATTGCCTGCCCTCTTGAGCACTTACTCTTTTTAGGCTTTTGGAGGACTGCAGCCAGGGAACACCTTGTCTACATTTCTTTGCATTCTCTGAACATGACAGATCCTGAGCATTTTTTCATTTGATGTGCTGTTTTTAAAAATACGTGTAACTACCATTGAGCCCTTGAAACATTTCTGCCTGAGAGTCGGGCCAGATTTGAGTTCATTTCAGATCAACTAGCCAAGGACATTTCTCGAGGGCAGGGGTCGTTTGCAGCCCCGCAGGCCTTGTGAATGTTAAGTGCCCTTGAGCACAGTTTTTCAAGTTGTTGTTACGGGAAAGCGCCACCAGGCAGCAGCACCTCTTCATGTCCTTTGTGTTAACTTGGGCAAAGGCAGCCTTAGAGGGAGTCTTGGTGTTGGGTTGCAAATTGCAGTGGAACGTGGCTGAACACACACCGCAGGGCTTGTGTATCTTTACCTGTTCCCCCTTACACTGCACCGCCAGACCCCAGGCCAATCCCAAGCCTTGCAAATGTGCTATTCGGAGGGTGCTCTGGTTTGTAGGTGAAGCGATTCTAAGGAAGGAGGCTGGAGGTGGATACCCCACTAGCAGGAGCTGCGGAGATCTGATGTCCTTTCACAGCTCCTCCCTCCCAGCGGGTCTACCATCATTTGGGTACACTAGGCTCTGCTTACCTGTAAGAGGGCTGTCTTGGATCGGGAGTTTGTGGTACCATGCAGAGGAGAATGGCCAATAGAGGTCCAAGGGGCCGCTGATCTGGTGGCACGTGTTCCTTCCTGTCTCCCTCAGCACCAGCATACCGCAGCCTTGGGACCCAGGCCTGCTGAGGCTCTACAGTTGTGACATCAGCCCACGTCACAGAGGCCTGAGGGTAATAGGTAGGCATTTCTTACCTTTTTCTTGTTTTATAATTTAATACTGATTTTCTATTTCAGCATAATGTATATACAATGTTGTGTCTATTTGAGTCCTACAGCAACTTGATGCAGTTATAAATGTAGCTGTACCTGTAGTATTTCGGATTCTTTTCCCTGTTAGGTTATTGAAGAATATTGAGTAGCGTTCCCTGTGCTATCAGGTGCGTCATCGTTGATGAACTCTTTTTGATACATTACTGTGTTTCTGTTAATGCCAACCTCTTACTTCATCTTTCTCCGATCCCCAATTTCCCCCGATGGTAACTCTACATTTCGTGTCTCTGTTTGTGAGTCTGTGTTTGCTCTGTACATTACGTTCCTTGGTCTCCATTTTTCGACTGCACATGTAAGTGATATCTCGTGATATGTGTCTTTCTGTCTCTAATTTTCCCGAATTAGTGAGATCGTCTACTGCTCCATCCATGCTGCTACAAATAGCATGAGTTCATTTTGTTGTCTGGATGAGTGACAGTCCAGGGGTTATAGGTAGCACAACTTCTTTATCCAATCATCTCTCGCTGGACATTTTGGTCGTTTGGGTGTCTTGGCTATGGCAAAGAGTACCACAACGACCGTTGGCGGGGCATGTGTTTTATTCCAATGATGGTATTCTCTTGTTATACAAACTGGAGTGGGGATGCCCAATCTCGTGGTAGCTCCAGTTTACAGTTTAGTAAGGAACATGCCTACTGATCTCCATACTGGCTGTTAGCAATTTACATTTCCACCAACAGCATAGTAGGATCCCCTTTTCTGCCTGCCCTCTTGAGCACTTACTCTTTTTAGGCTTTTTGAGGACTGTAGGGAGGGAACACCTCGTCTACGTTTGTTTGCATTCTCTAATCATGATAGATCCTGAACATCTTTTGATTTGATGTGCTGTTTTTTAAAAAGCGTGTGAGGATCATTGAGCTCTTGAAACATTTCTGCCTGGGAGTCGGGCCTGATTTGAATTCAGTTCACATTACCTAGCCCAGGACGTTGCTCAAGGGCAGGGGTCGTGTGCAGCCCTGCAGGCCTTGTGAATATTAAGTGCCCTTGAGCACAGTTTTTCAAGTTGTTGTTACAGGAAAGCGCCACAATGTGGCAGCCCTTCTTCGTGTCCTTTGTGTTAACTTGGGCAAACAGAGCCTTAGAGGGAGTCTTGGTGTTGGGTTGCAAATTGGAGTCGAACGTGGCTGAACACACACCACAGGGCTTGTGTGTGTTTACCTCTTCCCCCTTACCCTGCACAGCCAGACCCCAGGCAAATCCCAAGCCTTGCAAATGTGCTATTCGGAGGGTGCTGTGGTTTGTAGGTGGGGCGATTCTAAGGAAGGAGGCTGGAGGTACGAACCCCACTAGCAGGAGCTGTGGAGATCCGGTGTCCTTTCACAGCTCCTCTCTCCCAGCGGTTCTACCATCATTTGGGTACACTAGGCTTTGCTTACCTGTAAGAGGTCTGTCTTGGATCGGGAGGTTGTGGTTCCATGCAGAGCAGAATGGGCAATAGAGGTCCAAGGGGCCGGTGATCTGGTGGCACGTCCTCCTTCCTGTCTCCCTCAGCGACAGCATACTCCAGCCTTGGGACCCAGGCCTGCTGAGGCTCTAGGGTTGTGACATCAGCCCACGTCACAGAGGCCTGAGTGTAATAGAGTAGGCATTTCTTGCCTTTTTCTTGTTTTATAATTTAGTATTGATTTCCTATTTCAGCATAGTTTATATACAGTGTTGTGTTTGAGTTCGACAGCAAGGTGATGAGTTATGAATGTAGCTGTACCTGTAGTATTTTGGATTCTTTTCCCTGTTAGGTTATTGAAGAATATTGAGTAGCGTTCCTTGTGCTATCAGGTGTGTCATCGTTGATGAATTCTTTTTGATACATTAGTGTGTTTCTGTTAATCCCAACCTCCGACTTCATCCTTCCCCGTTCCCCAATTTCCCCCTCTGGGAACTCTACACTTCTTTTTTCCGTTTGTGAACCTGTGTTTCATGTCTGTACTGCATCCTTTGTATCCCTTTTTAGACTCCACATATAAGTGATATCCTGGAATATGTGTCTTTTTGTCTCTAAAGTACCAGAATTAGTGAGATCATCTACTGCTCCATCCATGTTGCTGCAAATAGCATGGGTTCATTTTGCTTTCTGGATGAGTGATAGTCGCCAGAATGTAAGTAGCACAACGTCTTTATCCATTCATCTCTCGCTGGACATTTCGGTCGTTTGTATGTCTGGGCTCTGGTAAAGAGTAGCACATCGTCCGTTGGGGTGCAAGTGTTTTATTCCAATGATGGTATTCTCTGGTTATACGGACTGGAGTGCGGTTTCCGTATGTCGTGGTAGCTCCAGTTTTTAGTTTAGTAAGGGACTTGCTAACTGATCTCCATACTGGCTATTATCAATTTACACTCCCACCAATAGCATAGTAGTGTTCCCTTTATTGCCTGCCCTCTTGAGTACTTACTCTTTTTAGGCTTTTTGAGGACTGCAGCCAGGGAACACCTCGTCTACGTTTCTTTGCATTCTCTAATCATGACAGATCCTGAGGATTTTTTCATTTGATGTGCTGTTTTTAAAACTACGTGTAAGTACCCCTGAGCTCTTGAAACATTTCTGCCTGAGAGTCGGGCCAGATTTGAGTTCATTTCAGATTAACTAGCCAAGGACATTTCTCGAGGGCAGGGGTCCTTTGCAGCCCCGCAGGCATTGTGAATGTTAAGTGCCCTTGAGCACAGTTTTTCAATTTGTTGTTATAGGAAAAGGCCACAAGGCGGCAGCACTTCTTCATGTCCTCTGTGTTAACTTGGGCAAACACAATCTTAGAGGGAGTATTGGTGTTGGGTTGCAAATTGGAGTGGAATGTGGTTGAACACACACCACAGGGCTTGTTTATCTTTACCTCCTCCCCCTTACACTGCACCGCCAGTCCCCAGGCAAATCCCAAGCCTTGAAAATGTGCTATTCTGAGGGTGCTGTGGTTTGTAGGTGGGGTGATTCTAAGGAAGGAGGCTGGAGGTGGATACCCCACTAGCAGGAGCTGTGGAGATCCGGTGTCCTTTCACAGCTCCTCCCTCCCAGCGGTTCTACCATCATTTGGGTACACTAGGCTTTGCTTACCTGTAAGAGGGCTGTCTTGGATCGGGAGGTTGTGGTACCATGCAGAGCAGAAAGGGCAATAGAGGTCTAAGGGGCCGGTGATCTGGTGGCACGTGCTCCTTCCTGTCTCCCTCAGCGACAGCATACTCCAGCCTTGGGACCCAGGCCTGCTGAGGCTCTAGGGTTGTGTCATCAGCCCATGTCACAGAGGCCTGAGGGTAATAGAGTAGGCTGTTCTTACCTTTTTCTTGTTTTATAATTTAATACTGATTTTCTATTTCAGCATAGTTTATATACAGTGTTGTGTTTGAGTTCTACAGCAAGTTGATGCAGTTATGAGTGTAGCTGTACCTGTAGTATTTTGGATTCTTTTCCCTGTTAGGTTATTGAAGAATATTGAGTAGCGTTCCCTGTGCTATCAGGTGTGTCGTCGTTGATGAATTCTTTTTGATACATTAGTGTGTTTCTGTTAATCCCAACCTCCGACTTCATCCTTCCCCGATCCCCAGTTTCCCCTTCTGGGAACTGTACACTTGTTTCTTCCGTTTCTGAACCTGTGTTTCCTTTGTATACTACATCCTGTGTATCCGTTTTTAGACTCCACATATAAGTGATGTCCTGGGATATGTGTCTTTCGGTCTCTAAATTACCAGAATTAGTGAGATCATCTACTGCTCCATCCATGTTGCTGCAAATAGCATGAGTTCATTTTGTTTTCTGGATGAGTGATAGTCGCCAAAATGTAAGTAGCACAACATCTTTATCCATTCATCTTTCGCTGGATATTTCGGTCGTTTGTATGTCTGGGCTATGGTAAAGAGTAGAACAATGTCCGTTGGGGTGCAAGTGTTTTATTCCAATGATGGTATTCTCTGGTTATACGAACTGGAGTGCGGTTTCCATATCTCGTGGTAGCTCCAGTTTTTCGTTTAGTGAGGGACTTGCTAACTGATCTCCATACTGGCTATTATCAATTTACACTCCCTCCAACAGCATAGTAGGGTTCCCTTTATTGCCTGCCCTCTTGAGCACTTACTCTTTTTAGGCTTTTGGAGGACTGCAGCCAGGGAACACCTTGTCTACATTTCTTTGCATTCTCTGAACATGACAGATCCTGAGCATTTTTTCATTTGATGTGCTGTTTTTAAAAATACGTGTAACTACCATTGAGCCCTTGAAACATTTCTGCCTGAGAGTCGGGCCAGATTTGAGTTCATTTCAGATCAACTAGCCAAGGACATTTCTCGAGGGCAGGGGTCGTTTGCAGCCCCGCAGGCCTTGTGAATGTTAAGTGCCCTTGAGCACAGTTTTTCAAGTTGTTGTTACGGGAAAGCGCCACCAGGCAGCAGCACTTCTTCATGTCCTTTGTGTTAACTTGGGCAAAGGCAGCCTTAGAGGGAGTCTTGGTGTTGGGTTGCAAATTGCAGTGGAACGTGGCTGAACACACACCGCAGGGCTTGTGTATCTTTACCTGTTCCCGCTTACACTGCACCGCCAGACCCCAGGCCAATCCCAAGCCTTGCAAATGTGCTATTCGGAGGGTGCTCTGGTTTGTAGGTGAAGCGATTCTAAGGAAGGAGGCTGGAGGTGGATACCCCACTAGCAGGAGCTGCGGAGATCTGGTGTCCTTTCACAGCTCCTCCCTCCCAGCGGGTCTACCATCATTTGGGTACACTAGGCTCTGCTTACCTGTAAGAGGGCTGTCTTGGATCGGGAGTTTGTGGTACCATGCAGAGGAGAATGGCCAATAGAGGTCCAAGGGGCCGCTGATCTGGTGGCACGTGTTCCTTCCTGTCTCCCTCAGCACCAGCATACCGCAGCCTTGGGACCCAGGCCTGCTGAGGCTCTACAGTTGTGACATCAGCCCACGTCACAGAGGCCTGAGGGTAATAGGTAGGCATTTCTTACCTTTTTCTTGTTTTATAATTTAATACTGATTTTCTATTTCAGCATAATTTATATACAATGTTGTGTCTATTTGAGTCCTACAGCAACTTGATGCAGTTATAAATGTAGCTGTACCTGTAGTATTTCGGATTCTTTTCCCTGTTAGGTTATTGAAGAATATTGAGTAGCGTTCCCTGTGCTATCAGGTGCGTCATCGTTGATGAACTCTTTTTGATACATTACTGTGTTTCTGTTAATGCCAACCTCTTACTTCATCTTTCTCCAATCCCCAATTTCCCCCGATGGTAACTCTACATTTCGTGTCTCCGTTTGTGAGTCTGTGTTTGCTCTGTACATTACGTTCCTTGGTCTCCATTTTTCGACTGCACATGTAAGTGATATCTCGTGATATGTGTCTTTCTGTCTCTAATTTTCCCGAATTAGTGAGATCGTCTACTGCTCCATCCATGCTGCTACAAATAGCATGAGTTCATTTTGTTGTCTGGATGAGTGACAGTCCAGGGGTTATAGGTAGCACAACTTCTTTATCCAATCATCTCTCGCTGGACATTTTGGTCGTTTGGGTGTCTTGGCTATGGCAAAGAGTACCACAACGACCGTTGGCGGGGCATGTGTTTTATTCCAATGATGGTATTCTCTTGTTATACAAACTGGAGTGGGGATGCCCAATCTCGTGGTAGCTCCAGTTTACAGTTTAGTAAGGAACATGCCTACTGATCTCCATACTGGCTGTTAGCAATTTACATTTCCACCAACAGCATAGTAGGATCCCCTTTTCTGCCTGCCCTCTTGAGCACTTACTCTTTTTAGGCTTTTTGAGGACTGTAGGGAGGGAACACCTCGTCTACGTTTGTTTGCATTCTCTAATCATGATAGATCCTGAACATCTTTTGATTTGATGTGCTGTTTTTTAAAAAGCGTGTGAGGATCATTGAGCTCTTGAAACATTTCTGCCTGGGAGTCGGGCCTGATTTGAATTCAGTTCACATTACCTAGCCCAGGACGTTGCTCAAGGGCAGGGGTCGTGTGCAGCCCTGCAGGCCTTGTGAATATTAAGTGCCCTTGAGCACAGTTTTTCAAGTTGTTGTTACAGGAAAGCGCCACAATGTGGCAGCCCTTCTTCGTGTCCTTTGTGTTAACTTGGGCAAACAGAGCCTTAGAGGGAGTCTTGGTGTTGGGTTGCAAATTGGAGTCGAACGTGGCTGAACACACACCACAGGGCTTGTGTGTGTTTACCTCTTCCCCCTTACCCTGCACAGCCAGACCCCAGGCAAATCCCAAGCCTTGCAAATGTGCTATTCGGAGGGTGCTGTGGTTTGTAGGTGGGGCGATTCTAAGGAAGGAGGCTGGAGGTACGAACCCCACTAGCAGGAGCTGTGGAGATCCGGTGTCCTTTCACAGCTCCTCTCTCCCAGCGGTTCTACCATCATTTGGGTACACTAGGCTTTGCTTACCTGTAAGAGGTCTGTCTTGGATCGGGAGGTTGTGGTTCCATGCAGAGCAGAATGGGCAATAGAGGTCCAAGGGGCCGGTGATCTGGTGGCACGTCCTCCTTCCTGTCTCCCTCAGCGACAGCATACTCCAGCCTTGGGACCCAGGCCTGCTGAGGCTCTAGGGTTGTGACATCAGCCCACGTCACAGAGGCCTGAGTGTAATAGAGTAGGCATTTCTTGCCTTTTTCTTGTTTTATAATTTAGTATTGATTTCCTATTTCAGCATAGTTTATATACAGTGTTGTGTTTGAGTTCGACAGCAAGGTGATGAGTTATGAATGTAGCTGTACCTGTAGTATTTTGGATTCTTTTCCCTGTTAGGTTATTGAAGAATATTGAGTAGCGTTCCTTGTGCTATCAGGTGTGTCATCGTTGATGAATTCTTTTTGATACATTAGTGTGTTTCTGTTAATCCCAACCTCCGACTTCATCCTTCCCCGTTCCCCAATTTCCCCCTCTGGGAACTCTACACTTCTTTTTTCCGTTTGTGAACCTGTGTTTCATGTCTGTACTGCATCCTTTGTATCCCTTTTTAGACTCCACATATAAGTGATATCCTGGAATATGTGTCTTTTTGTCTCTAAAGTACCAGAATTAGTGAGATCATCTACTGCTCCATCCATGTTGCTGCAAATAGCATGGGTTCATTTTGCTTTCTGGATGAGTGATAGTCGCCAGAATGTAAGTAGCACAACGTCTTTATCCATTCATCTCTCGCTGGACATTTCGGTCGTTTGTATGTCTGGGCTATGGTAAAGAGTAGCACATCGTCCGTTGGGGTGCAAGTGTTTTATTCCAATGATGGTATTCTCTGGTTATACGGACTGGAGTGCGGTTTCCGTATGTCGTGGTAGCTCCAGTTTTTAGTTTAGTAAGGGACTTGCTAACTGATCTCCATACTGGCTATTATCAATTTACACTCCCACCAATAGCATAGTAGGGTTCCCTTTATTGCCTGCCCTCTTGAGTACTTACTCTTTTTAGGCTTTTTGAGGACTGCAGCCAGGGAACACCTCGTCTACGTTTCTTTGCATTCTCTAATCATGACAGATCCTGAGGATTTTTTCATTTGATGTGCTGTTTTTAAAACTACGTGTAAGTACCCCTGAGCTCTTGAAACATTTCTGCCTGAGAGTCGGGCCAGATTTGAGTTCATTTCAGATTAACTAGCCAAGGACATTTCTCGAGGGCAGGGGTCCTTTGCAGCCCCGCAGGCATTGTGAATGTTAAGTGCCCTTGAGCACAGTTTTTCAATTTGTTGTTATAGGAAAAGGCCACAAGGCGGCAGCACTTCTTCATGTCCTCTGTGTTAACTTGGGCAAACACAATCTTAGAGGGAGTATTGGTGTTGGGTTGCAAATTGGAGTGGAATGTGGTTGAACACACACCACAGGGCTTGTTTATCTTTACCTCCTCCCCCTTACACTGCACCGCCAGTCCCCAGGCAAATCCCAAGCCTTGAAAATGTGCTATTCTGAGGGTGCTGTGGTTTGTAGGTGGGGTGATTCTAAGGAAGGAGGCTGGAGGTGGATACCCCACTAGCAGGAGCTGTGGAGATCCGGTGTCCTTTCACAGCTCCTCCCTCCCAGCGGTTCTACCATCATTTGGGTACACTAGGCTTTGCTTACCTGTAAGAGGGCTGTCTTGGATCGGGAGGTTGTGGTACCATGCAGAGCAGAAAGGGCAATAGAGGTCTAAGGGGCCGGTGATCTGGTGGCACGTGCTCCTTCCTGTCTCCCTCAGCGACAGCATACTCCAGCCTTGGGACCCAGGCCTGCTGAGGCTCTAGGGTTGTGTCATCAGCCCATGTCACAGAGGCCTGAGGGTAATAGAGTAGGCTGTTCTTACGTTTTTCTTGTTTTATAATTTAATACTGATTTTCTATTTCAGCATAGTTTATATACAGTGTTGTGTTTGAGTTCTACAGCAAGTTGATGCAGTTATGAATGTAGCTGTACCTGTAGTATTTTGGATTCTTTTCCCTGTTAGGTTATTGAAGAATATTGAGTAGCGTTCCCTGTGCTATCAGGTGTGTCGTCGTTGATGAATTCTTTTTGATACATTAGTGTGTTTCTGTTAATCCCAACCTCCGACTTCATCCTTCCCCGATCCCCAGTTTCCCCTTCTGGGAACTGTACACTTGTTTCTTCCGTTTCTGAACCTGTGTTTCCTTTGTATACTACATCCTGTGTATCCGTTTTTAGACTCCACATATAAGTGATGTCCTGGGATATGTGTCTTTCGGTCTCTAAATTACTAGAATTAGTGAGATCATCTACTGCTCCATCCATGTTGCTGCAAATAGCATGAGTTCATTTTGTTTTCTGGATGAGTGATAGTCGCCAAAATGTAATTAGCACAACATCTTTATCCATTCGTCTTTCGCTGGATATTTCGGTCGTTTGTATGTCTGGGCTATGGTAAAGAGTAGAACAATGTCCGTTGGGGTGCACGTGTTTTATTCCAATGATGGTATTCTCTGGTTATACGAACTGGAGTGCGGTTTCCATATCTCGTGGTAGCTCCAGTTTTTCGTTTAGTGAGGGACTTGCTAACTGATCTCCATACTGGCTATTATCAATTTACACTCCCACCAACAGCATAGTAGGGTTCCCTTTATTGCCTGCCCTCTTGAGCACTTACTCTTTTTAGGCTTTTGGAGGACTGCAGCCAGGGAACACCTTGTCTACATTTCTTTGCATTCTCTGAACATGACAGATCCTGAGCATTTTTTCATTTGATGTGCTGTTTTTAAAAATACGTGTAACTACCATTGAGCCCTTGAAACATTTCTGCCTGAGAGTCGGGCCAGATTTGAGTTCATTTCAGATCAACTAGCCAAGGACATTTCTCGAGGGCAGGGGTCGTTTGCAGCCCCGCAGGCCTTGTGAATGTTAAGTGCCCTTGAGCACAGTTTTTCAAGTTGTTGTTACGGGAAAGCGCCACCAGGCAGCAGCACTTCTTCATGTCCTTTGTGTTAACTTGGGCAAAGGCAGCCTTAGAGGGAGTCTTGGTGTTGGGTTGCAAATTGCAGTGGAACGTGGCTGAACACACACCGCAGGGCTTGTGTATCTTTACCTGTTCCCCCTTACACTGCACCGCCAGACCCCAGGCCAATCCCAAGCCTTGCAAATGTGCTATTCGGAGGGTGCTCTGGTTTGTAGGTGAAGCGATTCTAAGGAAGGAGGCTGGAGGTGGATACCCCACTAGCAGGAGCTGCGGAGATCTGGTGTCCTTTCACAGCTCCTCCCTCCCAGCGGGTCTACCATCATTTGGGTACACTAGGCTCTGCTTACCTGTAAGAGGGCTGTCTTGGATCGGGAGTTTGTGGTACCATGCAGAGGAGAATGGCCAATAGAGGTCCAAGGGGCCGCTGATCTGGTGGCACGTGCTCCTTCCTGTCTCCCTCAGCACCAGCATACCGCAGCCTTGGGACCCAGGCCTGCTGAGGCTCTACAGTTGTGACATCAGCCCACGTCACAGAGGCCTGAGGGTAATAGGTAGGCATTTCTTACCTTTTTCTTGTTTTATAATTTAATACTGATTTTCTATTTCAGCATAATTTATATACAATGTTGTGTCTATTTGAGTCCTACAGCAACTTGATGCAGTTCTAAATGTAGCTGTACCTGTAGTATTTCGGATTCTTTTCCCTGTTAGGTTATTGAAGAATATTGAGTAGCGTTCCCTGTGCTATCAGGTGCGTCATCGTTGATGAACTCTTTTTGATACATTACTGTGTTTCTGTTAATGCCAACCTCTTACTTCATCTTTCTCCGATCCCCAATTTCCCCCGATGGTAACTCTACATTTCGTGTCTCCGTTTGTGAGTCTGTGTTTGCTCTGTACATTACGTTCCTTGGTCTCCATTTTTCGACTGCACATGTAAGTGATATCTCGTGATATGTGTCTTTCTGTCTCTAATTTTCCCGAATTAGTGAGATCGTCTACTGCTCCATCCATGCTGCTACAAATAGCATGAGTTCCTTTTTGTTGTCTGGATGAGTGACAGTCCAGGGGTTATAGGTAGCACAACTTCTTTATCCAATCATTTCTCGCTGGACATTTTGGTCGTTTGGGTGTCTTGGCTATGGCAAAGAGTACCACAACGACCGTTGGCGGGGCATGTGTTTTATTCCAATGATGGTATTCTCTTGTTATACAAACTGGAGTGGGGATGCCCAATCTCGTGGTAGCTCCAGTTTACAGTTTAGTAAGGAACATGCCTACTGATCTCCATACTGGCTGTTAGCAATTTACATTTCCACCAACAGCATAGTAGGATCCCCTTTTCTGCCTGCCCTCTTGAGCACTTACTCTTTTTAGGCTTTTTGAGGACTGTAGGGAGGGAACACCTCGTCTACGTTTGTTTGCATTCTCTAATCATGATAGATCCTGAACATCTTTTGATTTGATGTGCTGTTTTTTAAAAAGCGTGTGAGGATCATTGAGCTCTTGAAACATTTCTGCCTGGGAGTCGGGCCTGATTTGAATTCATTTCACATTACCTAGCCCAGGACGTTGCTCAAGGGCAGGGGTCGTTTGCAGCCCCGAAGGCCTTGTGAATATTAAGTGCCCTTGAGCACAGTTTTTCAAGTTGTTGTTACAGGAAAGCGCCACAATGTGGCAGCACTTCTTCGTGTCCTCTGTGTTAACTTGGGCAAACAGAGCCTTAGAGGGAGTCTTGGTGTTGGGTTGCAAATTGGAGTCGAACGTGGCTGAACAAACACCACAGGACTTGTGTGTGTTTACCTCTTCCCCCTAAACCTGCACAGCCAGACCCCAGGCAAATCCCAAGCCTTGCAAATGTGCTATTCGGAGGGTGCTGTGGTTTGTAGGTGGGGCGATTCTAAGGAAGGAGGCTGGAGGTACGAACCCCACTAGCAGGAGCTGTGGAGATCCGGTGTCCTTTCACAGCTCCTCCCTCCCAGCGGTTCTACCATCATTTGGGTACACTAGGCTTTGCTTACCTGTAAGAGGACTGTCTTGGATCGGGAGGTTGTGGTTCCATGCAGAGCAGAATGGGCAGTAGAGGTCCAAGGGGCCGGTGATCTGGTGGCACGTCCTCCTTCCTGTCTCCCTCAGCAACAGCATACTCCAGCCTTGGGACCCAGGCCTGCTGAGGCTCTAGGGTTGTGACATCAGCCCACGTCACAGAGGCCTGAGTGTAATAGAGTAGGCATTTCTTGCCTTTTTCTTGTTTTATAATTTAGTATTGATTTCCTATTTCAGCATAGTTTATATACAGTGTTGTGTTTGAGTTCGACAGCAAGGTGATGAGTTATGAATGTAGCTGTACCTGTAGTATTTTGGATTCTTTTCCCTGTTAGGTTATTGAAGAATATTGAGTAGCGTTCCTTGTGCTATCAGGTGTGTCATCGTTGATGAATTCTTTTTGATACATTAGTGTGTTTTTGTTAATCCCAACCTCTGACTTCATCCTTCCTTGTTCCCCAATTTCCCCCTCTGGGAACTCTACACTTCTTTTTTCCGTTTGTGAACCTGTGTTTCATGTCTGTACTGCATCCTTTGTATCCCTTTTTAGACTCCACATATAAGTGATATCCTGGAATATGTGTCTTTTTGTCTCTAAAGTACCAGAATTAGTGAGATCATCTACTGCTCCATCCATGTTGCTGCAAATAGCATGGGTTCATTTTGCTTTCTGGATGAGTGATAGTCGCCAGAATGTAAGTAGCACAACGTCTTTATTCATTCATCTCGCTGGACATTTCGGTCGTTTGTATGTCTGGGCTCTGGTAAAGAGTAGCACATCGTCCGTTGGGGTGCAAGGGTTTTATTCCAATGATGGTATTCTCTGGTTATACGGACTGGAGTGCGGTTTCCGTATCTCGTGGTAGCTCCAGTTTTTAGTTTAGTAAGGGACTTGCTAACTGATCTCCCTACTGGCTATTATCAATTTACACTCCCACCAATAGCATAGTAGGGTTCCCTTTATTGCCTGCCCTCTTGAGTACTTACTCTTTTTAGGCTTTTTGAGGACTGCAGCCAGGGAACACCTCGTCTACGTTTCTTTGCATTCTCTAATCATGACAGATCCTGAGGATTTTTTCATTTGATGTGCTGTTTTTAAAACTACGTGTAAGTACCACTGAGCTCTTGAAACATTTCTGCCTGAGAGTCGGGCCAGATTTGAGTTCATTTCAGATTAACTAGCCAAGGACATTTCTCGAGGGCAGGGGTCGTTTGCAGCCCCGCAGGCCTTGTGAATGTTAAGTGCCCTTGAGCACAGTTTTTCAATTTGTTGTTATAGGAAAAGGCCACAAGGCGGCAGCACTTCTTCATGTCCTCTGTGTTAACTTGGGCAAACACAATCTTAGAGGGAGTATTGGTGTTGGGTTGCAAATTGGAGTGGAATGTGGTTGAACACACACCACAGGGCTTGTTTATCTTTACCTCCTCCCCCTTACACTGCACCGCCAGTCCCCAGGCAAATCCCAAGCCTTGAAAATGTGCTATTCTGAGGGTGCTGTGGTTTGTAGGTGGGGTGATTCTAAGGAAGGAGGCTGGAGGTGGATACCCCACTAGCAGGAGCTGTGGAGATCCGGTGTCCTTTCACAGCTCCTCCCTCCCAGCGGTTCTACCATCATTTGGGTACACTAGGCTTTGCTTACCTGTAAGAGGGCTGTCTTGGATCGGGAGGTTGTGGTACCATGCAGAGCAGAATGGGCAATAGAGGTCTAAGGGGCCGGTGATCTGGTGGCACATGCTCCTTCCTGTCTCCCTCAGCACCAGCATACCGCAGCCTTGGGACCCAGGCCTGCTGAGGCTCTACAGTTGTGACATCAGCCCACGTCACAGAGGCCTGAGGGTAATAGGTAGGCATTTCTTACCTTTTTCTTGTTTTATAATTTAATACTGATTTTCTATTTCAGCATAATGTATATACAATGTTGTGTCTATTTGAGTCCTACAGCAACTTGATGCAGTTACAAATGTAGCTGTACCTGTAGTATTTCGGATTCTTTTCCCTGTTAGGTTATTGAAGAATATTGAGTAGCGTTCCCTGTGCTATCAGGTGCGTCATCGTTGATGAACTCTTTTTGATACATTACTGTGTTTCTGTTAATGCCAACCTCTTACTTCATCTTTCTCCGATCCCCAATTTCCCCCGATGGTAACTCTACATTTCGTGTCTCCGTTTGTGAGTCTGTGTTTGCTCTGTACATTACGTTCCTTGGTCTCCATTTTTCGACTGCACATGTAAGTGATATCTCGTGATATGTGTCTTTCTGTCTCTAATTTTCCCGAATTAGTGAGATCGTCTACTGCTCCATCCATGCTGCTACAAATAGCATGAGTTCATTTTGTTGTCTGGATGAGTGACAGTCCAGGGGTTATAGGTAGCACAACTTCTTTATCCAATCATCTCTCGCTGGACATTTTGGTCGTTTGGGTGTCTTGGCTATGGCAAAGAGTACCACAACGACCGTTGGCGGGGCATGTGTTTTATTCCAATGATGGTATTCTCTTGTTATACAAACTGGAGTGGGGATGCCCAATCTCGTGGTAGCTCCAGTTTACAGTTTAGTAAGGAACATGCCTACTGATCTCCATACTGGCTGTTAGCAATTTACATTTCCACCAACAGCATAGTAGGATCCCCTTTTCTGCCTGCCCTCTTGAGCACTTACTCTTTTTAGGCTTTTTGAGGACTGTAGGGAGGGAACACCTCGTCTACGTTTGTTTGCATTCTCTAATCATGATAGATCCTGAACATCTTTTGATTTGATGTGCTGTTTTTTAAAAAGCGTGTGAGGATCATTGAGCTCTTGAAACATTTCTGCCTGGGAGTCGGGCCTGATTTGAATTCAGTTCACATTACCTAGCCCAGGACGTTGCTCAAGGGCAGGGGTCGTGTGCAGCCCTGCAGGCCTTGTGAATATTAAGTGCCCTTGAGCACAGTTTTTCAAGTTGTTGTTACAGGAAAGCGCCACAATGTGGCAGCCCTTCTTCGTGTCCTTTGTGTTAACTTGGGCAAACAGAGCCTTAGAGGGAGTCTTGGTGTTGGGTTGCAAATTGGAGTCGAACGTGGCTGAACACACACCACAGGGCTTGTGTGTGTTTACCTCTTCCCCCTTACCCTGCACAGCCAGACCCCAGGCAAATCCCAAGCCTTGCAAATGTGCTATTCGGAGGGTGCTGTGGTTTGTAGGTGGGGCGATTCTAAGGAAGGAGGCTGGAGGTACGAACCCCACTAGCAGGAGCTGTGGAGATCCGGTGTCCTTTCACAGCTCCTCTCTCCCAGCGGTTCTACCATCATTTGGGTACACTAGGCTTTGCTTACCTGTAAGAGGTCTGTCTTGGATCGGGAGGTTGTGGTTCCATGCAGAGCAGAATGGGCAATAGAGGTCCAAGGGGCCGGTGATCTGGTGGCACGTCCTCCTTCCTGTCTCCCTCAGCGACAGCATACTCCAGCCTTGGGACCCAGGCCTGCTGAGGCTCTAGGGTTGTGACATCAGCCCACGTCACAGAGGCCTGAGTGTAATAGAGTAGGCATTTCTTGCCTTTTTCTTGTTTTATAATTTAGTATTGATTTCCTATTTCAGCATAGTTTATATACAGTGTTGTGTTTGAGTTCGACAGCAAGGTGATGAGTTATGAATGTAGCTGTACCTGTAGTATTTTGGATTCTTTTCCCTGTTAGGTTATTGAAGAATATTGAGTAGCGTTCCTTGTGCTATCAGGTGTGTCATCGTTGATGAATTCTTTTTGATACATTAGTGTGTTTCTGTTAATCCCAACCTCCGACTTCATCCTTCCCCGTTCCCCAATTTCCCCCTCTGGGAACTCTACACTTCTTTTTTCCGTTTGTGAACCTGTGTTTCATGTCTGTACTGCATCCTTTGTATCCCTTTTTAGACTCCACATATAAGTGATATCCTGGAATATGTGTCTTTTTGTCTCTAAATTACCAGAATTAGTGAGATCATCTACTGCTCCATCCATGTTGCTGCAAATAGCATGGGTTCATTTTGCTTTCTGGATGAGTGATAGTCGCCAGAATGTAAGTAGCACAACGTCTTTATCCATTCATCTCTCGCTGGACATTTCGGTCGTTTGTATGTCTGGGCTATGGTAAAGAGTAGCACATCGTCCGTTGGGGTGCAAGTGTTTTATTCCAATGATGGTATTCTCTGGTTATACGGACTGGAGTGCGGTTTCCGTATGTCGTGGTAGCTCCAGTTTTTAGTTTAGTAAGGGACTTGCTAACTGATCTCCATACTGGCTATTATCAATTTACACTCCCACCAATAGCATAGTAGTGTTCCCTTTATTGCCTGCCCTCTTGAGTACTTACTCTTTTTAGGCTTTTTGAGGACTGCAGCCAGGGAACACCTCGTCTACGTTTCTTTGCATTCTCTAATCATGACAGATCCTGAGGATTTTTTCATTTGATGTGCTGTTTTTAAAACTACGTGTAAGTACCACTGAGCTCTTGAAACATTTCTGCCTGAGAGTCGGGCCAGATTTGAGTTCATTTCAGATTAACTAGCCAAGGACATTTCTCGAGGGCAGGGGTCCTTTGCAGCCCCGCAGGCCTTGTGAATGTTAAGTGCCCTTGGGCACAGTTTTTCAATTTGCTGTTATAGGAAAAGGCCACAAGGCGGCAGCACTTCTTCATGTCCTCTGTGTTAACTTGGGCAAACACAACCTTAGAGGGAGTCTTGGTGTTGGGTTGCAAATTGGAGTCGAATGTGGTTGAACACACACCGCAGGGCTTGTGTATCTTTACCTCCTCCCCCTTACACTGCACCGCCAGTCCCCAGGCAAATCCCAAGCCTTGAAAATGTGCTATTCTGAGGGTGCTGTGGTTTGTAGGTGGGGTGATTCTAAGGAAGGAGGCTGGAGGTGGATACCCCACTAGCAGGAGCTGTGGAGATCCGGTGTCCTTTCACAGCTCCTCCCTCCCAGCGGTTCTACCATCATTTGGGTACACTAGGCTTTGCTTACCTGTAAGAGGGCTGTCTTGGATCGGGAGGTTGTGGTACCATGCAGAGCAGAAAGGGCAATAGAGGTCTAAGGGGCCGGTGATCTGGTGGCACGTGCTCCTTCCTGTCTCCCTCAGCGACAGCATACTCCAGCCTTGGGACCCAGGCCTGCTGAGGCTCTAGGGTTGTGTCATCAGCCCATGTCACAGAGGCCTGAGGGTAATAGAGTAGGCTGTTCTTACCTTTTTCTTGTTTTATAATTTAATACTGATTTTCTATTTCAGCATAGTTTATATACAGTGTTGTGTTTGAGTTCTAAAGCAAGTTGATGCAGTTATGAATGTAGCTGTACCTGTAGTATTTTGGATTCTTTTCCCTGTTAGTTTATTGAAGAATATTGAGTAGCGTTCCCTGTGCTATCAGGTGTGTCGTCGTTGATGAATTCTTTTTGATACATTAGTGTGTTTCTGTTAATCCCAACCTCCGACTTCATCCTTCCCCGATCCCCAGTTTCCCCTTCTGGGAACTGTACACTTGTTTCTTCCGTTTCTGAACCTGTGTTTCCTTTGTATACTACATCCTGTGTATCCGTTTTTAGACTCCACATATAAGTGATGTCCTGGGATATGTGTCTTTCGGTCTCTAAATTACTAGAATTAGTGAGATCATCTACTGCTCCATCCATGTTGCTGCAAATAGCATGAGTTCATTTTGTTTTCTGGATGAGTGATAGTCGCCAAAATGTAAGTAGCACAACATCTTTATCCATTCGTCTTTCGCTGGATATTTCGGTCGTTTGTATGTCTGGGCTATGGTAAAGAGTAGAACAATGTCCGTTGGGGTGCACGTGTTTTATTCCAATGATGGTATTCTCTGGTTATACGAACTGGAGTGCGGTTTCCATATCTCGTGGTAGCTCCAGTTTTTCGTTTAGTGAGGGACTTGCTAACTGATCTCCATACTGGCTATTATCAATTTACACTCCCACCAACAGCATAGTAGGGTTCCCTTTATTGCCTGCCCTCTTGAGCACTTACTCTTTTTAGGCTTTTGGAGGACTGCAGCCAGGGAACACCTTGTCTACATTTCTTTGCATTCTCTGAACATGACAGATCCTGAGCATTTTTTCATTTGATGTGCTGTTTTTAAAAATACGTGTAACTACCATTGAGCCCTTGAAACATTTCTGCCTGAGAGTCGGGCCAGATTTGAGTTCATTTCAGATCAACTAGCCAAGGACATTTCTCGAGGGCAGGGGTCGTTTGCAGCCCCGCAGGCCTTGTGAATGTTAAGTGCCCTTGAGCACAGTTTTTCAAGTTGTTGTTACGGGAAAGCGCCACCAGGCAGCAGCACTTCTTCATGTCCTTTGTGTTAACTTGGGCAAAGGCAGCCTTAGAGGGAGTCTTGGTGTTGGGTTGCAAATTGCAGTGGAACGTGGCTGAACACACACCGCAGGGCTTGTGTATCTTTACCTGTTCCCCCTTACACTGCACCGCCAGACCCCAGGCCAATCCCAAGCCTTGCAAATGTGCTATTCGGAGGGTGCTCTGGTTTGTAGGTGAAGCGATTCTAAGGAAGGAGGCTGGAGGTGGATACCCCACTAGCAGGAGCTGCGGAGATCTGGTGTCCTTTCACAGCTCCTCCCTCCCAGCGGGTCTACCATCATTTGGGTACACTAGGCTCTGCTTACCTGTAAGAGGGCTGTCTTGGATCGGGAGTTTGTGGTACCATGCAGAGGAGAATGGCCAATAGAGGTCCAAGGGGCCGCTGATCTGGTGGCACGTGCTCCTTCCTGTCTCCCTCAGCACCAGCATACCGCAGCCTTGGGACCCAGGCCTGCTGAGGCTCTACAGTTGTGACATCAGCCCACGTCACAGAGGCCTGAGGGTAATAGGTAGGCATTTCTTACCTTTTTCTTGTTTTATAATTTAATACTGATTTTCTATTTCAGCATAATTTATATACAATGTTGTGTCTATTTGAGTCCTACAGCAACTTGATGCAGTTCTAAATGTAGCTGTACCTGTAGTATTTCGGATTCTTTTCCCTGTTAGGTTATTGAAGAATATTGAGTAGCGTTCCCTGTGCTATCAGGTGCGTCATCGTTGATGAACTCTTTTTGATACATTACTGTGTTTCTGTTAATGCCAACCTCTTACTTCATCTTTCTCCGATCCCCAATTTCCCCCGATGGTAACTCTACATTTCGTGTCTCCGTTTGTGAGTCTGTGTTTGCTCTGTACATTACGTTCCTTGGTCTCCATTTTTCGACTGCACATGTAAGTGATATCTCGTGATATGTGTCTTTCTGTCTCTAATTTTCCCGAATTAGTGAGATCGTCTACTGCTCCATCCATGCTGCTACAAATAGCATGAGTTCCTTTTTGTTGTCTGGATGAGTGACAGTCCAGGGGTTATAGGTAGCACAACTTCTTTATCCAATCATTTCTCGCTGGACATTTTGGTCGTTTGGGTGTCTTGGCTATGGCAAAGAGTACCACAACGACCGTTGGCGGGGCATGTGTTTTATTCCAATGATGGTATTCTCTTGTTATACAAACTGGAGTGGGGATGCCCAATCTCGTGGTAGCTCCAGTTTACAGTTTAGTAAGGAACATGCCTACTGATCTCCATACTGGCTGTTAGCAATTTACATTTCCACCAACAGCATAGTAGGATCCCCTTTTCTGCCTGCCCTCTTGAGCACTTACTCTTTTTAGGCTTTTTGAGGACTGTAGGGAGGGAACACCTCGTCTACGTTTGTTTGCATTCTCTAATCATGATAGATCCTGAACATCTTTTGATTTGATGTGCTGTTTTTTAAAAAGCGTGTGAGGATCATTGAGCTCTTGAAACATTTCTGCCTGGGAGTCGGGCCTGATTTGAATTCAGTTCACATTACCTAGCCCAGGACGTTGCTCAAGGGCAGGGGTCGTGTGCAGCCCTGCAGGCCTTGTGAATATTAAGTGCCCTTGAGCACAGTTTTTCAAGTTGTTGTTACAGGAAAGCGCCACAATGTGGCAGCCCTTCTTCGTGTCCTTTGTGTTAACTTGGGCAAACAGAGCCTTAGAGGGAGTCTTGGTGTTGGGTTGCAAATTGGAGTCGAACGTGGCTGAACACACACCACAGGGCTTGTGTGTGTTTACCTCTTCCCCCTTACCCTGCACAGCCAGACCCCAGGCAAATCCCAAGCCTTGCAAATGTGCTATTCGGAGGGTGCTGTGGTTTGTAGGTGGGGCGATTCTAAGGAAGGAGGCTGGAGGTACGAACCCCACTAGCAGGAGCTGTGGAGATCCGGTGTCCTTTCACAGCTCCTCTCTCCCAGCGGTTCTACCATCATTTGGGTACACTAGGCTTTGCTTACCTGTAAGAGGTCTGTCTTGGATCGGGAGGTTGTGGTTCCATGCAGAGCAGAATGGGCAATAGAGGTCCAAGGGGCCGGTGATCTGGTGGCACGTCCTCCTTCCTGTCTCCCTCAGCGACAGCATACTCCAGCCTTGGGACCCAGGCCTGCTGAGGCTCTAGGGTTGTGACATCAGCCCACGTCACAGAGGCCTGAGTGTAATAGAGTAGGCATTTCTTGCCTTTTTCTTGTTTTATAATTTAGTATTGATTTCCTATTTCAGCATAGTTTATATACAGTGTTGTGTTTGAGTTCGACAGCAAGGTGATGAGTTATGAATGTAGCTGTACCTGTAGTATTTTGGATTCTTTTCCCTGTTAGGTTATTGAAGAATATTGAGTAGCGTTCCTTGTGCTATCAGGTGTGTCATCGTTGATGAATTCTTTTTGATACATTAGTGTGTTTCTGTTAATCCCAACCTCCGACTTCATCCTTCCCCGTTCCCCAATTTCCCCCTCTGGGAACTCTACACTTCTTTTTTCCGTTTGTGAACCTGTGTTTCATGTCTGTACTGCATCCTTTGTATCCCTTTTTAGACTCCACATATAAGTGATATCCTGGAATATGTGTCTTTTTGTCTCTAAAGTACCAGAATTAGTGAGATCATCTACTGCTCCATCCATGTTGCTGCAAATAGCATGGGTTCATTTTGCTTTCTGGATGAGTGATAGTCGCCAGAATGTAAGTAGCACAACGTCTTTATCCATTCATCTCTCGCTGGACATTTCGGTCGTTTGTATGTCTGGGCTCTGGTAAAGAGTAGCACATCGTCCGTTGGGGTGCAAGTGTTTTATTCCAATGATGGTATTCTCTGGTTATACGGACTGGAGTGCGGTTTCCGTATGTCGTGGTAGCTCCAGTTTTTAGTTTAGTAAGGGACTTGCTAACTGATCTCCATACTGGCTATTATCAATTTACACTCCCACCAATAGCATAGTAGTGTTCCCTTTATTGCCTGCCCTCTTGAGTACTTACTCTTTTTAGGCTTTTTGAGGACTGCAGCCAGGGAACACCTCGTCTACGTTTCTTTGCATTCTCTAATCATGACAGATCCTGAGGATTTTTTCATTTGATGTGCTGTTTTTAAAACTACGTGTAAGTACCACTGAGCTCTTGAAACATTTCTGCCTGAGAGTCGGGCCAGATTTGAGTTCATTTCAGATTAACTAGCCAAGGACATTTCTCGAGGGCAGGGGTCCTTTGCAGCCCCGCAGGCCTTGTGAATGTTAAGTGCCCTTGGGCACAGTTTTTCAATTTGCTGTTATAGGAAAAGGCCACAAGGCGGCAGCACTTCTTCATGTCCTCTGTGTTAACTTGGGCAAACACAACCTTAGAGGGAGTCTTGGTGTTGGGTTGCAAATTGGAGTCGAATGTGGTTGAACACACACCGCAGGGCTTGTGTATCTTTACCTCCTCCCCCTTACACTGCACCGCCAGTCCCCAGGCAAATCCCAAGCCTTGAAAATGTGCTATTCTGAGGGTGCTGTGGTTTGTAGGTGGGGTGATTCTAAGGAAGGAGGCTGGAGGTGGATACCCCACTAGCAGGAGCTGTGGAGATCCGGTGTCCTTTCACAGCTCCTCCCTCCCAGCGGTTCTACCATCATTTGGGTACACTAGGCTTTGCTTACCTGTAAGAGGGCTGTCTTGGATCGGGAGGTTGTGGTACCATGCAGAGCAGAAAGGGCAATAGAGGTCTAAGGGGCCGGTGATCTGGTGGCACGTGCTCCTTCCTGTCTCCCTCAGCGACAGCATACTCCAGCCTTGGGACCCAGGCCTGCTGAGGCTCTAGGGTTGTGTCATCAGCCCATGTCACAGAGGCCTGAGGGTAATAGAGTAGGCTGTTCTTACGTTTTTCTTGTTTTATAATTTAATACTGATTTTCTATTTCAGCATAGTTTATATACAGTGTTGTGTTTGAGTTCTACAGCAAGTTGATGCAGTTATGAATGTAGCTGTACCTGTAGTATTTTGGATTCTTTTCCCTGTTAGGTTATTGAAGAATATTGAGTAGCGTTCCCTGTGCTATCAGGTGTGTCGTCGTTGATGAATTCTTTTTGATACATTAGTGTGTTTCTGTTAATCCCAACCTCCGACTTCATCCTTCCCCGATCCCCAGTTTCCCCTTCTGGGAACTGTACACTTGTTTCTTCCGTTTCTGAACCTGTGTTTCCTTTGTATACTACATCCTGTGTATCCGTTTTTAGACTCCACATATAAGTGATGTCCTGGGATATGTGTCTTTCGGTCTCTAAATTACTAGAATTAGTGAGATCATCTACTGCTCCATCCATGTTGCTGCAAATAGCATGAGTTCATTTTGTTTTCTGGATGAGTGATAGTCGCCAAAATGTAATTAGCACAACATCTTTATCCATTCGTCTTTCGCTGGATATTTCGGTCGTTTGTATGTCTGGGCTATGGTAAAGAGTAGAACAATGTCCGTTGGGGTGCACGTGTTTTATTCCAATGATGGTATTCTCTGGTTATACGAACTGGAGTGCGGTTTCCATATCTCGTGGTAGCTCCAGTTTTTCGTTTAGTGAGGGACTTGCTAACTGATCTCCATACTGGCTATTATCAATTTACACTCCCACCAACAGCATAGTAGGGTTCCCTTTATTGCCTGCCCTCTTGAGCACTTACTCTTTTTAGGCTTTTGGAGGACTGCAGCCAGGGAACACCTTGTCTACATTTCTTTGCATTCTCTGAACATGACAGATCCTGAGCATTTTTTCATTTGATGTGCTGTTTTTAAAAATACGTGTAACTACCATTGAGCCCTTGAAACATTTCTGCCTGAGAGTCGGGCCAGATTTGAGTTCATTTCAGATCAACTAGCCAAGGACATTTCTCGAGGGCAGGGGTCGTTTGCAGCCCCGCAGGCCTTGTGAATGTTAAGTGCCCTTGAGCACAGTTTTTCAAGTTGTTGTTACGGGAAAGCGCCACCAGGCAGCAGCACTTCTTCATGTCCTTTGTGTTAACTTGGGCAAAGGCAGCCTTAGAGGGAGTCTTGGTGTTGGGTTGCAAATTGCAGTGGAACGTGGCTGAACACACACCGCAGGGCTTGTGTATCTTTACCTGTTCCCCCTTACACTGCACCGCCAGACCCCAGGCCAATCCCAAGCCTTGCAAATGTGCTATTCGGAGGGTGCTCTGGTTTGTAGGTGAAGCGATTCTAAGGAAGGAGGCTGGAGGTGGATACCCCACTAGCAGGAGCTGCGGAGATCTGGTGTCCTTTCACAGCTCCTCCCTCCCAGCGGGTCTACCATCATTTGGGTACACTAGGCTCTGCTTACCTGTAAGAGGGCTGTCTTGGATCGGGAGTTTGTGGTACCATGCAGAGGAGAATGGCCAATAGAGGTCCAAGGGGCCGCTGATCTGGTGGCACGTGCTCCTTCCTGTCTCCCTCAGCACCAGCATACCGCAGCCTTGGGACCCAGGCCTGCTGAGGCTCTACAGTTGTGACATCAGCCCACGTCACAGAGGCCTGAGGGTAATAGGTAGGCATTTCTTACCTTTTTCTTGTTTTATAATTTAATACTGATTTTCTATTTCAGCATAATTTATATACAATGTTGTGTCTATTTGAGTCCTACAGCAACTTGATGCAGTTCTAAATGTAGCTGTACCTGTAGTATTTCGGATTCTTTTCCCTGTTAGGTTATTGAAGAATATTGAGTAGCGTTCCCTGTGCTATCAGGTGCGTCATCGTTGATGAACTCTTTTTGATACATTACTGTGTTTCTGTTAATGCCAACCTCTTACTTCATCTTTCTCCGATCCCCAATTTCCCCCGATGGTAACTCTACATTTCGTGTCTCCGTTTGTGAGTCTGTGTTTGCTCTGTACATTACGTTCCTTGGTCTCCATTTTTCGACTGCACATGTAAGTGATATCTCGTGATATGTGTCTTTCTGTCTCTAATTTTCCCGAATTAGTGAGATCGTCTACTGCTCCATCCATGCTGCTACAAATAGCATGAGTTCCTTTTTGTTGTCTGGATGAGTGACAGTCCAGGGGTTATAGGTAGCACAACTTCTTTATCCAATCATTTCTCGCTGGACATTTTGGTCGTTTGGGTGTCTTGGCTATGGCAAAGAGTACCACAACGACCGTTGGCGGGGCATGTGTTTTATTCCAATGATGGTATTCTCTTGTTATACAAACTGGAGTGGGGATGCCCAATCTCGTGGTAGCTCCAGTTTACAGTTTAGTAAGGAACATGCCTACTGATCTCCATACTGGCTGTTAGCAATTTACATTTCCACCAACAGCATAGTAGGATCCCCTTTTCTGCCTGCTCTCTTGAGCACTTACTCTTTTTAGGCTTTTTGAGGACTGTAGGGAGGGAACACCTCGTCTACGTTTGTTTGCATTCTCTAATCATGATAGATCCTGAACATCTTTTGATTTGATGTGCTGTTTTTTAAAAAGCGTGTGAGGATCATTGAGCTCTTGAAACATTTCTGCCTGGGAGTCGGGCCTGATTTGAATTCATTTCACATTACCTAGCCCAGGACGTTGCTCAAGGGCAGGGGTCGTTTGCAGCCCCGAAGGCCTTGTGAATATTAAGTGCCCTTGAGCACAGTTTTTCAAGTTGTTGTTACAGGAAAGCGCCACAATGTGGCAGCACTTCTTCGTGTCCTCTGTGTTAACTTGGGCAAACAGAGCCTTAGAGGGAGTCTTGGTGTTGGGTTGCAAATTGGAGTCGAACGTGGCTGAACAAACACCACAGGACTTGTGTGTGTTTACCTCTTCCCCCTAAACCTGCACAGCCAGACCCCAGGCAAATCCCAAGCCTTGCAAATGTGCTATTCGGAGGGTGCTGTGGTTTGTAGGTGGGGCGATTCTAAGGAAGGAGGCTGGAGGTACGAACCCCACTAGCAGGAGCTGTGGAGATCCGGTGTCCTTTCACAGCTCCTCCCTCCCAGCGGTTCTACCATCATTTGGGTACACTAGGCTTTGCTTACCTGTAAGAGGACTGTCTTGGATCGGGAGGTTGTGGTTCCATGCAGAGCAGAATGGGCAATAGAGGTCCAAGGGGCCGGTGATCTGGTGGCACGTCCTCCTTCCTGTCTCCCTCAGCAACAGCATACTCCAGCCTTGGGACCCAGGCCTGCTGAGGCTCTAGGGTTGTGACATCAGCCCACGTCACAGAGGCCTGAGTGTAATAGAGTAGGCATTTCTTGCCTTTTTCTTGTTTTATAATTTAGTATTGATTTCCTATTTCAGCATAGTTTATATACAGTGTTGTGTTTGAGTTCGACAGCAAGGTGATGAGTTATGAATGTAGCTGTACCTGTAGTATTTTGGATTCTTTTCCCTGTTAGGTTATTGAAGAATATTGAGTAGCGTTCCTTGTGCTATCAGGTGTGTCATCGTTGATGAATTCTTTTTGATACATTAGTGTGTTTTTGTTAATCCCAACCTCTGACTTCATCCTTCCTTGTTCCCCAATTTCCCCCTCTGGGAACTCTACACTTCTTTTTTCCGTTTGTGAACCTGTGTTTCATGTCTGTACTGCATCCTTTGTATCCCTTTTTAGACTCCACATATAAGTGATATCCTGGAATATGTGTCTTTTTGTCTCTAAAGTACCAGAATTAGTGAGATCATCTACTGCTCCATCCATGTTGCTGCAAATAGCATGGGTTCATTTTGCTTTCTGGATGAGTGATAGTCGCCAGAATGTAAGTAGCACAACGTCTTTATTCATTCATCTCGCTGGACATTTCGGTCGTTTGTATGTCTGGGCTCTGGTAAAGAGTAGCACATCGTCCGTTGGGGTGCAAGGGTTTTATTCCAATGATGGTATTCTCTGGTTATACGGACTGGAGTGCGGTTTCCGTATCTCGTGGTAGCTCCAGTTTTTAGTTTAGTAAGGGACTTGCTAACTGATCTCCCTACTGGCTATTATCAATTTACACTCCCACCAATAGCATAGTAGGGTTCCCTTTATTGCCTGCCCTCTTGAGTACTTACTCTTTTTAGGCTTTTTGAGGACTGCAGCCAGGGAACACCTCGTCTACGTTTCTTTGCATTCTCTAATCATGACAGATCCTGAGGATTTTTTCATTTGATGTGCTGTTTTTAAAACTACGTGTAAGTACCACTGAGCTCTTGAAACATTTCTGCCTGAGAGTCGGGCCAGATTTGAGTTCATTTCAGATTAACTAGCCAAGGACATTTCTCGAGGGCAGGGGTCGTTTGCAGCCCCGCAGGCCTTGTGAATGTTAAGTGCCCTTGAGCACAGTTTTTCAATTTGTTGTTATAGGAAAAGGCCACAAGGCGGCAGCACTTCTTCATGTCCTCTGTGTTAACTTGGGCAAACACAATCTTAGAGGGAGTATTGGTGTTGGGTTGCAAATTGGAGTGGAATGTGGTTGAACACACACCACAGGGCTTGTTTATCTTTACCTCCTCCCCCTTACACTGCACCGCCAGTCCCCAGGCAAATCCCAAGCCTTGAAAATGTGCTATTCTGAGGGTGCTGTGGTTTGTAGGTGGGGTGATTCTAAGGAAGGAGGCTGGAGGTGGATACCCCACTAGCAGGAGCTGTGGAGATCCGGTGTCCTTTCACAGCTCCTCCCTCCCAGCGGTTCTACCATCATTTGGGTACACTAGGCTTTGCTTACCTGTAAGAGGGCTGTCTTGGATCGGGAGGTTGTGGTACCATGCAGAGCAGAATGGGCAATAGAGGTCTAAGGGGCCGGTGATCTGGTGGCACATGCTCCTTCCTGTCTCCCTCAGCACCAGCATACCGCAGCCTTGGGACCCAGGCCTGCTGAGGCTCTACAGTTGTGACATCAGCCCACGTCACAGAGGCCTGAGGGTAATAGGTAGGCATTTCTTACCTTTTTCTTGTTTTATAATTTAATACTGATTTTCTATTTCAGCATAATGTATATACAATGTTGTGTCTATTTGAGTCCTACAGCAACTTGATGCAGTTACAAATGTAGCTGTACCTGTAGTATTTCGGATTCTTTTCCCTGTTAGGTTATTGAAGAATATTGAGTAGCGTTCCCTGTGCTATCAGGTGCGTCATCGTTGATGAACTCTTTTTGATACATTACTGTGTTTCTGTTAATGCCAACCTCTTACTTCATCTTTCTCCGATCCCCAATTTCCCCCGATGGTAACTCTACATTTCGTGTCTCCGTTTGTGAGTCTGTGTTTGCTCTGTACATTACGTTCCTTGGTCTCCATTTTTCGACTGCACATGTAAGTGATATCTCGTGATATGTGTCTTTCTGTCTCTAATTTTCCCGAATTAGTGAGATCGTCTACTGCTCCATCCATGCTGCTACAAATAGCATGAGTTCATTTTGTTGTCTGGATGAGTGACAGTCCAGGGGTTATAGGTAGCACAACTTCTTTATCCAATCATCTCTCGCTGGACATTTTGGTCGTTTGGGTGTCTTGGCTATGGCAAAGAGTACCACAACGACCGTTGGCGGGGCATGTGTTTTATTCCAATGATGGTATTCTCTTGTTATACAAACTGGAGTGGGGATGCCCAATCTCGTGGTAGCTCCAGTTTACAGTTTAGTAAGGAACATGCCTACTGATCTCCATACTGGCTGTTAGCAATTTACATTTCCACCAACAGCATAGTAGGATCCCCTTTTCTGCCTGCCCTCTTGAGCACTTACTCTTTTTAGGCTTTTTGAGGACTGTAGGGAGGGAACACCTCGTCTACGTTTGTTTGCATTCTCTAATCATGATAGATCCTGAACATCTTTTGATTTGATGTGCTGTTTTTTAAAAAGCGTGTGAGGATCATTGAGCTCTTGAAACATTTCTGCCTGGGAGTCGGGCCTGATTTGAATTCAGTTCACATTACCTAGCCCAGGACGTTGCTCAAGGGCAGGGGTCGTGTGCAGCCCTGCAGGCCTTGTGAATATTAAGTGCCCTTGAGCACAGTTTTTCAAGTTGTTGTTACAGGAAAGCGCCACAATGTGGCAGCCCTTCTTCGTGTCCTTTGTGTTAACTTGGGCAAACAGAGCCTTAGAGGGAGTCTTGGTGTTGGGTTGCAAATTGGAGTCGAACGTGGCTGAACACACACCACAGGGCTTGTGTGTGTTTACCTCTTCCCCCTTACCCTGCACAGCCAGACCCCAGGCAAATCCCAAGCCTTGCAAATGTGCTATTCGGAGGGTGCTGTGGTTTGTAGGTGGGGCGATTCTAAGGAAGGAGGCTGGAGGTACGAACCCCACTAGCAGGAGCTGTGGAGATCCGGTGTCCTTTCACAGCTCCTCTCTCCCAGCGGTTCTACCATCATTTGGGTACACTAGGCTTTGCTTACCTGTAAGAGGTCTGTCTTGGATCGGGAGGTTGTGGTTCCATGCAGAGCAGAATGGGCAATAGAGGTCCAAGGGGCCGGTGATCTGGTGGCACGTCCTCCTTCCTGTCTCCCTCAGCGACAGCATACTCCAGCCTTGGGACCCAGGCCTGCTGAGGCTCTAGGGTTGTGACATCAGCCCACGTCACAGAGGCCTGAGTGTAATAGAGTAGGCATTTCTTGCCTTTTTCTTGTTTTATAATTTAGTATTGATTTCCTATTTCAGCATAGTTTATATACAGTGTTGTGTTTGAGTTCGACAGCAAGGTGATGAGTTATGAATGTAGCTGTACCTGTAGTATTTTGGATTCTTTTCCCTGTTAGGTTATTGAAGAATATTGAGTAGCGTTCCTTGTGCTATCAGGTGTGTCATCGTTGATGAATTCTTTTTGATACATTAGTGTGTTTCTGTTAATCCCAACCTCCGACTTCATCCTTCCCCGTTCCCCAATTTCCCCCTCTGGGAACTCTACACTTCTTTTTTCCGTTTGTGAACCTGTGTTTCATGTCTGTACTGCATCCTTTGTATCCCTTTTTAGACTCCACATATAAGTGATATCCTGGAATATGTGTCTTTTTGTCTCTAAATTACCAGAATTAGTGAGATCATCTACTGCTCCATCCATGTTGCTGCAAATAGCATGGGTTCATTTTGCTTTCTGGATGAGTGATAGTCGCCAGAATGTAAGTAGCACAACGTCTTTATCCATTCATCTCTCGCTGGACATTTCGGTCGTTTGTATGTCTGGGCTATGGTAAAGAGTAGCACATCGTCCGTTGGGGTGCAAGTGTTTTATTCCAATGATGGTATTCTCTGGTTATACGGACTGGAGTGCGGTTTCCGTATGTCGTGGTAGCTCCAGTTTTTAGTTTAGTAAGGGACTTGCTAACTGATCTCCATACTGGCTATTATCAATTTACACTCCCACCAATAGCATAGTAGTGTTCCCTTTATTGCCTGCCCTCTTGAGTACTTACTCTTTTTAGGCTTTTTGAGGACTGCAGCCAGGGAACACCTCGTCTACGTTTCTTTGCATTCTCTAATCATGACAGATCCTGAGGATTTTTTCATTTGATGTGCTGTTTTTAAAACTACGTGTAAGTACCACTGAGCTCTTGAAACATTTCTGCCTGAGAGTCGGGCCAGATTTGAGTTCATTTCAGATTAACTAGCCAAGGACATTTCTCGAGGGCAGGGGTCCTTTGCAGCCCCGCAGGCCTTGTGAATGTTAAGTGCCCTTGGGCACAGTTTTTCAATTTGCTGTTATAGGAAAAGGCCACAAGGCGGCAGCACTTCTTCATGTCCTCTGTGTTAACTTGGGCAAACACAACCTTAGAGGGAGTCTTGGTGTTGGGTTGCAAATTGGAGTCGAATGTGGTTGAACACACACCGCAGGGCTTGTGTATCTTTACCTCCTCCCCCTTACACTGCACCGCCAGTCCCCAGGCAAATCCCAAGCCTTGAAAATGTGCTATTCTGAGGGTGCTGTGGTTTGTAGGTGGGGTGATTCTAAGGAAGGAGGCTGGAGGTGGATACCCCACTAGCAGGAGCTGTGGAGATCCGGTGTCCTTTCACAGCTCCTCCCTCCCAGCGGTTCTACCATCATTTGGGTACACTAGGCTTTGCTTACCTGTAAGAGGGCTGTCTTGGATCGGGAGGTTGTGGTACCATGCAGAGCAGAAAGGGCAATAGAGGTCTAAGGGGCCGGTGATCTGGTGGCACGTGCTCCTTCCTGTCTCCCTCAGCGACAGCATACTCCAGCCTTGGGACCCAGGCCTGCTGAGGCTCTAGGGTTGTGTCATCAGCCCATGTCACAGAGGCCTGAGGGTAATAGAGTAGGCTGTTCTTACCTTTTTCTTGTTTTATAATTTAATACTGATTTTCTATTTCAGCATAGTTTATATACAGTGTTGTGTTTGAGTTCTACAGCAAGTTGATGCAGTTATGAATGTAGCTGTACCTGTAGTATTTTGGATTCTTTTCCCTGTTAGGTTATTGAAGAATATTGAGTAGCGTTCCCTGTGCTATCAGGTGTGTCGTCGTTGATGAATTCTTTTTGATACATTAGTGTGTTTCTGTTAATCCCAACCTCCGACTTCATCCTTCCCCGATCCCCAGTTTCCCCTTCTGGGAACTGTACACTTGTTTCTTCCGTTTCTGAACCTGTGTTTCCTTTGTATACTACATCCTGTGTATCCGTTTTTAGACTCCACATATAAGTGATGTCCTGGGATATGTGTCTTTCGGTCTCTAAATTACTAGAATTAGTGAGATCATCTACTGCTCCATCCATGTTGCTGCAAATAGCATGAGTTCATTTTGTTTTCTGGATGAGTGATAGTCGCCAAAATGTAAGTAGCACAACATCTTTATCCATTCGTCTTTCGCTGGATATTTCGGTCGTTTGTATGTCTGGGCTATGGTAAAGAGTAGAACAATGTCCGTTGGGGTGCACGTGTTTTATTCCAATGATGGTATTCTCTGGTTATACGAACTGGAGTGCGGTTTCCATATCTCGTGGTAGCTCCAGTTTTTCGTTTAGTGAGGGACTTGCTAACTGATCTCCATACTGGCTATTATCAATTTACACTCCCTCCAACAGCATAGTAGGGTTCCCTTTATTGCCTGCCCTCTTGAGCACTTACTCTTTTTAGGCTTTTGGAGGACTGCAGCCAGGGAACACCTTGTCTACATTTCTTTGCATTCTCTGAACATGACAGATCCTGAGCATTTTTTCATTTGATGTGCTGTTTTTAAAAATACGTGTAACTACCATTGAGCCCTTGAAACATTTCTGCCTGAGAGTCGGGCCAGATTTGAGTTCATTTCAGATCAACTAGCCAAGGACATTTCTCGAGGGCAGGGGTCGTTTGCAGCCCCGCAGGCCTTGTGAATGTTAAGTGCCCTTGAGCACAGTTTTTCAAGTTGTTGTTACGGGAAAGCGCCACCAGGCAGCAGCACCTCTTCATGTCCTTTGTGTTAACTTGGGCAAAGGCAGCCTTAGAGGGAGTCTTGGTGTTGGGTTGCAAATTGCAGTGGAACGTGGCTGAACACACACCGCAGGGCTTGTGTATCTTTACCTGTTCCCCCTTACACTGCACCGCCAGACCCCAGGCCAATCCCAAGCCTTGCAAATGTGCTATTCGGAGGGTGCTCTGGTTTGTAGGTGAAGCGATTCTAAGGAAGGAGGCTGGAGGTGGATACCCCACTAGCAGGAGCTGCGGAGATCTGATGTCCTTTCACAGCTCCTCCCTCCCAGCGGGTCTACCATCATTTGGGTACACTAGGCTCTGCTTACCTGTAAGAGGGCTGTCTTGGATCGGGAGTTTGTGGTACCATGCAGAGGAGAATGGCCAATAGAGGTCCAAGGGGCCGCTGATCTGGTGGCACGTGTTCCTTCCTGTCTCCCTCAGCACCAGCATACCGCAGCCTTGGGACCCAGGCCTGCTGAGGCTCTACAGTTGTGACATCAGCCCACGTCACAGAGGCCTGAGGGTAATAGGTAGGCATTTCTTACCTTTTTCTTGTTTTATAATTTAATACTGATTTTCTATTTCAGCATAATGTATATACAATGTTGTGTCTATTTGAGTCCTACAGCAACTTGATGCAGTTATAAATGTAGCTGTACCTGTAGTATTTCGGATTCTTTTCCCTGTTAGGTTATTGAAGAATATTGAGTAGCGTTCCCTGTGCTATCAGGTGCGTCATCGTTGATGAACTCTTTTTGATACATTACTGTGTTTCTGTTAATGCCAACCTCTTACTTCATCTTTCTCCGATCCCCAATTTCCCCCGATGGTAACTCTACATTTCGTGTCTCTGTTTGTGAGTCTGTGTTTGCTCTGTACATTACGTTCCTTGGTCTCCATTTTTCGACTGCACATGTAAGTGATATCTCGTGATATGTGTCTTTCTGTCTCTAATTTTCCCGAATTAGTGAGATCGTCTACTGCTCCATCCATGCTGCTACAAATAGCATGAGTTCATTTTGTTGTCTGGATGAGTGACAGTCCAGGGGTTATAGGTAGCACAACTTCTTTATCCAATCATCTCTCGCTGGACATTTTGGTCGTTTGGGTGTCTTGGCTATGGCAAAGAGTACCACAACGACCGTTGGCGGGGCATGTGTTTTATTCCAATGATGGTATTCTCTTGTTATACAAACTGGAGTGGGGATGCCCAATCTCGTGGTAGCTCCAGTTTACAGTTTAGTAAGGAACATGCCTACTGATCTCCATACTGGCTGTTAGCAATTTACATTTCCACCAACAGCATAGTAGGATCCCCTTTTCTGCCTGCCCTCTTGAGCACTTACTCTTTTTAGGCTTTTTGAGGACTGTAGGGAGGGAACACCTCGTCTACGTTTGTTTGCATTCTCTAATCATGATAGATCCTGAACATCTTTTGATTTGATGTGCTGTTTTTTAAAAAGCGTGTGAGGATCATTGAGCTCTTGAAACATTTCTGCCTGGGAGTCGGGCCTGATTTGAATTCAGTTCACATTACCTAGCCCAGGACGTTGCTCAAGGGCAGGGGTCGTGTGCAGCCCTGCAGGCCTTGTGAATATTAAGTGCCCTTGAGCACAGTTTTTCAAGTTGTTGTTACAGGAAAGCGCCACAATGTGGCAGCCCTTCTTCGTGTCCTTTGTGTTAACTTGGGCAAACAGAGCCTTAGAGGGAGTCTTGGTGTTGGGTTGCAAATTGGAGTCGAACGTGGCTGAACACACACCACAGGGCTTGTGTGTGTTTACCTCTTCCCCCTTACCCTGCACAGCCAGACCCCAGGCAAATCCCAAGCCTTGCAAATGTGCTATTCGGAGGGTGCTGTGGTTTGTAGGTGGGGCGATTCTAAGGAAGGAGGCTGGAGGTACGAACCCCACTAGCAGGAGCTGTGGAGATCCGGTGTCCTTTCACAGCTCCTCTCTCCCAGCGGTTCTACCATCATTTGGGTACACTAGGCTTTGCTTACCTGTAAGAGGTCTGTCTTGGATCGGGAGGTTGTGGTTCCATGCAGAGCAGAATGGGCAATAGAGGTCCAAGGGGCCGGTGATCTGGTGGCACGTCCTCCTTCCTGTCTCCCTCAGCGACAGCATACTCCAGCCTTGGGACCCAGGCCTGCTGAGGCTCTAGGGTTGTGACATCAGCCCACGTCACAGAGGCCTGAGTGTAATAGAGTAGGCATTTCTTGCCTTTTTCTTGTTTTATAATTTAGTATTGATTTCCTATTTCAGCATAGTTTATATACAGTGTTGTGTTTGAGTTCGACAGCAAGGTGATGAGTTATGAATGTAGCTGTACCTGTAGTATTTTGGATTCTTTTCCCTGTTAGGTTATTGAAGAATATTGAGTAGCGTTCCTTGTGCTATCAGGTGTGTCATCGTTGATGAATTCTTTTTGATACATTAGTGTGTTTCTGTTAATCCCAACCTCCGACTTCATCCTTCCCCGTTCCCCAATTTCCCCCTCTGGGAACTCTACACTTCTTTTTTCCGTTTGTGAACCTGTGTTTCATGTCTGTACTGCATCCTTTGTATCCCTTTTTAGACTCCACATATAAGTGATATCCTGGAATATGTGTCTTTTTGTCTCTAAAGTACCAGAATTAGTGAGATCATCTACTGCTCCATCCATGTTGCTGCAAATAGCATGGGTTCATTTTGCTTTCTGGATGAGTGATAGTCGCCAGAATGTAAGTAGCACAACGTCTTTATCCATTCATCTCTCGCTGGACATTTCGGTCGTTTGTATGTCTGGGCTATGGTAAAGAGTAGCACATCGTCCGTTGGGGTGCAAGTGTTTTATTCCAATGATGGTATTCTCTGGTTATACGGACTGGAGTGCGGTTTCCGTATGTCGTGGTAGCTCCAGTTTTTAGTTTAGTAAGGGACTTGCTAACTGATCTCCATACTGGCTATTATCAATTTACACTCCCACCAATAGCATAGTAGTGTTCCCTTTATTGCCTGCCCTCTTGAGTACTTACTCTTTTTAGGCTTTTTGAGGACTGCAGCCAGGGAACACCTCGTCTACGTTTCTTTGCATTCTCTAATCATGACAGATCCTGAGGATTTTTTCATTTGATGTGCTGTTTTTAAAACTACGTGTAAGTACCACTGAGCTCTTGAAACATTTCTGCCTGAGAGTCGGGCCAGATTTGAGTTCATTTCAGATTAACTAGCCAAGGACATTTCTCGAGGGCAGGGGTCCTTTGCAGCCCCGCAGGCCTTGTGAATGTTAAGTGCCCTTGGGCACAGTTTTTCAATTTGCTGTTATAGGAAAAGGCCACAAGGCGGCAGCACTTCTTCATGTCCTCTGTGTTAACTTGGGCAAACACAACCTTAGAGGGAGTCTTGGTGTTGGGTTGCAAATTGGAGTCGAATGTGGTTGAACACACACCGCAGGGCTTGTGTATCTTTACCTCCTCCCCCTTACACTGCACCGCCAGTCCCCAGGCAAATCCCAAGCCTTGAAAATGTGCTATTCTGAGGGTGCTGTGGTTTGTAGGTGGGGTGATTCTAAGGAAGGAGGCTGGAGGTGGATACCCCACTAGCAGGAGCTGTGGAGATCCGGTGTCCTTTCACAGCTCCTCCCTCCCAGCGGTTCTACCATCATTTGGGTACACTAGGCTTTGCTTACCTGTAAGAGGGCTGTCTTGGATCGGGAGGTTGTGGTACCATGCAGAGCAGAAAGGGCAATAGAGGTCTAAGGGGCCGGTGATCTGGTGGCACGTGCTCCTTCCTGTCTCCCTCAGCGACAGCATACTCCAGCCTTGGGACCCAGGCCTGCTGAGGCTCTAGGGTTGTGTCATCAGCCCATGTCACAGAGGCCTGAGGGTAATAGAGTAGGCTGTTCTTACCTTTTTCTTGTTTTATAATTTAATACTGATTTTCTATTTCAGCATAGTTTATATACAGTGTTGTGTTTGAGTTCTACAGCAAGTTGATGCAGTTATGAATGTAGCTGTACCTGTAGTATTTTGGATTCTTTTCCCTGTTAGGTTATTGAAGAATATTGAGTAGCGTTCCCTGTGCTATCAGGTGTGTCGTCGTTGATGAATTCTTTTTGATACATTAGTGTGTTTCTGTTAATCCCAACCTCCGACTTCATCCTTCCCCGATCCCCAGTTTCCCCTTCTGGGAACTGTACACTTGTTTCTTCCGTTTCTGAACCTGTGTTTCCTTTGTATACTACATCCTGTGTATCCGTTTTTAGACTCCACATATAAGTGATGTCCTGGGATATGTGTCTTTCGGTCTCTAAATTACTAGAATTAGTGAGATCATCTACTGCTCCATCCATGTTGCTGCAAATAGCATGAGTTCATTTTGTTTTCTGGATGAGTGATAGTCGCCAAAATGTAAGTAGCACAACATCTTTATCCATTCGTCTTTCGCTGGATATTTCGGTCGTTTGTATGTCTGGGCTATGGTAAAGAGTAGAACAATGTCCGTTGGGGTGCACGTGTTTTATTCCAATGATGGTATTCTCTGGTTATACGAACTGGAGTGCGGTTTCCATATCTCGTGGTAGCTCCAGTTTTTCGTTTAGTGAGGGACTTGCTAACTGATCTCCATACTGGCTATTATCAATTTACACTCCCTCCAACAGCATAGTAGGGTTCCCTTTATTGCCTGCCCTCTTGAGCACTTACTCTTTTTAGGCTTTTGGAGGACTGCAGCCAGGGAACACCTTGTCTACATTTCTTTGCATTCTCTGAACATGACAGATCCTGAGCATTTTTTCATTTGATGTGCTGTTTTTAAAAATACGTGTAACTACCATTGAGCCCTTGAAACATTTCTGCCTGAGAGTCGGGCCAGATTTGAGTTCATTTCAGATCAACTAGCCAAGGACATTTCTCGAGGGCAGGGGTCGTTTGCAGCCCCGCAGGCCTTGTGAATGTTAAGTGCCCTTGAGCACAGTTTTTCAAGTTGTTGTTACGGGAAAGCGCCACCAGGCAGCAGCACCTCTTCATGTCCTTTGTGTTAACTTGGGCAAAGGCAGCCTTAGAGGGAGTCTTGGTGTTGGGTTGCAAATTGCAGTGGAACGTGGCTGAACACACACCGCAGGGCTTGTGTATCTTTACCTGTTCCCCCTTACACTGCACCGCCAGACCCCAGGCCAATCCCAAGCCTTGCAAATGTGCTATTCGGAGGGTGCTCTGGTTTGTAGGTGAAGCGATTCTAAGGAAGGAGGCTGGAGGTGGATACCCCACTAGCAGGAGCTGCGGAGATCTGATGTCCTTTCACAGCTCCTCCCTCCCAGCGGGTCTACCATCATTTGGGTACACTAGGCTCTGCTTACCTGTAAGAGGGCTGTCTTGGATCGGGAGTTTGTGGTACCATGCAGAGGAGAATGGCCAATAGAGGTCCAAGGGGCCGCTGATCTGGTGGCACGTGTTCCTTCCTGTCTCCCTCAGCACCAGCATACCGCAGCCTTGGGACCCAGGCCTGCTGAGGCTCTACAGTTGTGACATCAGCCCACGTCACAGAGGCCTGAGGGTAATAGGTAGGCATTTCTTACCTTTTTCTTGTTTTATAATTTAATACTGATTTTCTATTTCAGCATAATGTATATACAATGTTGTGTCTATTTGAGTCCTACAGCAACTTGATGCAGTTCTAAATGTAGCTGTACCTGTAGTATTTCGGATTCTTTTCCCTGTTAGGTTATTGAAGAATATTGAGTAGCGTTCCCTGTGCTATCAGGTGCGTCATCGTTGATGAACTCTTTTTGATACATTACTGTGTTTCTGTTAATGCCAACCTCTTACTTCATCTTTCTCCGATCCCCAATTTCCCCCGATGGTAACTCTACATTTCGTGTCTCTGTTTGTGAGTCTGTGTTTGCTCTGTACATTACGTTCCTTGGTCTCCATTTTTCGACTGCACATGTAAGTGATATCTCGTGATATGTGTCTTTCTGTCTCTAATTTTCCCGAATTAGTGAGATCGTCTACTGCTCCATCCATGCTGCTACAAATAGCATGAGTTCATTTTGTTGTCTGGATGAGTGACAGTCCAGGGGTTATAGGTAGCACAACTTCTTTATCCAATCATCTCTCGCTGGACATTTTGGTCGTTTGGGTGTCTTGGCTATGGCAAAGAGTACCACAACGACCGTTGGCGGGGCATGTGTTTTATTCCAATGATGGTATTCTCTTGTTATACAAACTGGAGTGGGGATGCCCAATCTCGTGGTAGCTCCAGTTTACAGTTTAGTAAGGAACATGCCTACTGATCTCCATACTGGCTGTTAGCAATTTACATTTCCACCAACAGCATAGTAGGATCCCCTTTTCTGCCTGCCCTCTTGAGCACTTACTCTTTTTAGGCTTTTTGAGGACTGTAGGGAGGGAACACCTCGTCTACGTTTGTTTGCATTCTCTAATCATGATAGATCCTGAACATCTTTTGATTTGATGTGCTGTTTTTTAAAAAGCGTGTGAGGATCATTGAGCTCTTGAAACATTTCTGCCTGGGAGTCGGGCCTGATTTGAATTCAGTTCACATTACCTAGCCCAGGACGTTGCTCAAGGGCAGGGGTCGTGTGCAGCCCTGCAGGCCTTGTGAATATTAAGTGCCCTTGAGCACAGTTTTTCAAGTTGTTGTTACAGGAAAGCGCCACAATGTGGCAGCCCTTCTTCGTGTCCTTTGTGTTAACTTGGGCAAACAGAGCCTTAGAGGGAGTCTTGGTGTTGGGTTGCAAATTGGAGTCGAACGTGGCTGAACACACACCACAGGGCTTGTGTGTGTTTACCTCTTCCCCCTTACCCTGCACAGCCAGACCCCAGGCAAATCCCAAGCCTTGCAAATGTGCTATTCGGAGGGTGCTGTGGTTTGTAGGTGGGGCGATTCTAAGGAAGGAGGCTGGAGGTACGAACCCCACTAGCAGGAGCTGTGGAGATCCGGTGTCCTTTCACAGCTCCTCTCTCCCAGCGGTTCTACCATCATTTGGGTACACTAGGCTTTGCTTACCTGTAAGAGGTCTGTCTTGGATCGGGAGGTTGTGGTTCCATGCAGAGCAGAATGGGCAATAGAGGTCCAAGGGGCCGGTGATCTGGTGGCACGTCCTCCTTCCTGTCTCCCTCAGCGACAGCATACTCCAGCCTTGGGACCCAGGCCTGCTGAGGCTCTAGGGTTGTGACATCAGCCCACGTCACAGAGGCCTGAGTGTAATAGAGTAGGCATTTCTTGCCTTTTTCTTGTTTTATAATTTAGTATTGATTTCCTATTTCAGCATAGTTTATATACAGTGTTGTGTTTGAGTTCGACAGCAAGGTGATGAGTTATGAATGTAGCTGTACCTGTAGTATTTTGGATTCTTTTCCCTGTTAGGTTATTGAAGAATATTGAGTAGCGTTCCTTGTGCTATCAGGTGTGTCATCGTTGATGAATTCTTTTTGATACATTAGTGTGTTTCTGTTAATCCCAACCTCCGACTTCATCCTTCCCCGTTCCCCAATTTCCCCCTCTGGGAACTCTACACTTCTTTTTTCCGTTTGTGAACCTGTGTTTCATGTCTGTACTGCATCCTTTGTATCCCTTTTTAGACTCCACATATAAGTGATATCCTGGAATATGTGTCTTTTTGTCTCTAAAGTACCAGAATTAGTGAGATCATCTACTGCTCCATCCATGTTGCTGCAAATAGCATGGGTTCATTTTGCTTTCTGGATGAGTGATAGTCGCCAGAATGTAAGTAGCACAACGTCTTTATCCATTCATCTCTCGCTGGACATTTCGGTCGTTTGTATGTCTGGGCTCTGGTAAAGAGTAGCACATCGTCCGTTGGGGTGCAAGTGTTTTATTCCAATGATGGTATTCTCTGGTTATACGGACTGGAGTGCGGTTTCCGTATGTCGTGGTAGCTCCAGTTTTTAGTTTAGTAAGGGACTTGCTAACTGATCTCCATACTGGCTATTATCAATTTACACTCCCACCAATAGCATAGTAGTGTTCCCTTTATTGCCTGCCCTCTTGAGTACTTACTCTTTTTAGGCTTTTTGAGGACTGCAGCCAGGGAACACCTCGTCTACGTTTCTTTGCATTCTCTAATCATGACAGATCCTGAGGATTTTTTCATTTGATGTGCTGTTTTTAAAACTACGTGTAAGTACCACTGAGCTCTTGAAACATTTCTGCCTGAGAGTCGGGCCAGATTTGAGTTCATTTCAGATTAACTAGCCAAGGACATTTCTCGAGGGCAGGGGTCCTTTGCAGCCCCGCAGGCCTTGTGAATGTTAAGTGCCCTTGGGCACAGTTTTTCAATTTGCTGTTATAGGAAAAGGCCACAAGGCGGCAGCACTTCTTCATGTCCTCTGTGTTAACTTGGGCAAACACAACCTTAGAGGGAGTCTTGGTGTTGGGTTGCAAATTGGAGTCGAATGTGGTTGAACACACACCGCAGGGCTTGTGTATCTTTACCTCCTCCCCCTTACACTGCACCGCCAGTCCCCAGGCAAATCCCAAGCCTTGAAAATGTGCTATTCTGAGGGTGCTGTGGTTTGTAGGTGGGGTGATTCTAAGGAAGGAGGCTGGAGGTGGATACCCCACTAGCAGGAGCTGTGGAGATCCGGTGTCCTTTCACAGCTCCTCCCTCCCAGCGGTTCTACCATCATTTGGGTACACTAGGCTTTGCTTACCTGTAAGAGGGCTGTCTTGGATCGGGAGGTTGTGGTACCATGCAGAGCAGAAAGGGCAATAGAGGTCTAAGGGGCCGGTGATCTGGTGGCACGTGCTCCTTCCTGTCTCCCTCAGCGACAGCATACTCCAGCCTTGGGACCCAGGCCTGCTGAGGCTCTAGGGTTGTGTCATCAGCCCATGTCACAGAGGCCTGAGGGTAATAGAGTAGGCTGTTCTTACCTTTTTCTTGTTTTATAATTTAATACTGATTTTCTATTTCAGCATAGTTTATATACAGTGTTGTGTTTGAGTTCTACAGCAAGTTGATGCAGTTATGAATGTAGCTGTACCTGTAGTATTTTGGATTCTTTTCCCTGTTAGGTTATTGAAGAATATTGAGTAGCGTTCCCTGTGCTATCAGGTGTGTCGTCGTTGATGAATTCTTTTTGATACATTAGTGTGTTTCTGTTAATCCCAACCTCCGACTTCATCCTTCCCCGATCCCCAGTTTCCCCTTCTGGGAACTGTACACTTGTTTCTTCCGTTTCTGAACCTGTGTTTCCTTTGTATACTACATCCTGTGTATCCGTTTTTAGACTCCACATATAAGTGATGTCCTGGGATATGTGTCTTTCGGTCTCTAAATTACTAGAATTAGTGAGATCATCTACTGCTCCATCCATGTTGCTGCAAATAGCATGAGTTCATTTTGTTTTCTGGATGAGTGATAGTCGCCAAAATGTAAGTAGCACAACATCTTTATCCATTCGTCTTTCGCTGGATATTTCGGTCGTTTGTATGTCTGGGCTATGGTAAAGAGTAGAACAATGTCCGTTGGGGTGCACGTGTTTTATTCCAATGATGGTATTCTCTGGTTATACGAACTGGAGTGCGGTTTCCATATCTCGTGGTAGCTCCAGTTTTTCGTTTAGTGAGGGACTTGCTAACTGATCTCCATACTGGCTATTATCAATTTACACTCCCTCCAACAGCATAGTAGGGTTCCCTTTATTGCCTGCCCTCTTGAGCACTTACTCTTTTTAGGCTTTTGGAGGACTGCAGCCAGGGAACACCTTGTCTACATTTCTTTGCATTCTCTGAACATGACAGATCCTGAGCATTTTTTCATTTGATGTGCTGTTTTTAAAAATACGTGTAACTACCATTGAGCCCTTGAAACATTTCTGCCTGAGAGTCGGGCCAGATTTGAGTTCATTTCAGATCAACTAGCCAAGGACATTTCTCGAGGGCAGGGGTCGTTTGCAGCCCCGCAGGCCTTGTGAATGTTAAGTGCCCTTGAGCACAGTTTTTCAAGTTGTTGTTACGGGAAAGCGCCACCAGGCAGCAGCACCTCTTCATGTCCTTTGTGTTAACTTGGGCAAAGGCAGCCTTAGAGGGAGTCTTGGTGTTGGGTTGCAAATTGCAGTGGAACGTGGCTGAACACACACCGCAGGGCTTGTGTATCTTTACCTGTTCCCCCTTACACTGCACCGCCAGACCCCAGGCCAATCCCAAGCCTTGCAAATGTGCTATTCGGAGGGTGCTCTGGTTTGTAGGTGAAGCGATTCTAAGGAAGGAGGCTGGAGGTGGATACCCCACTAGCAGGAGCTGCGGAGATCTGATGTCCTTTCACAGCTCCTCCCTCCCAGCGGGTCTACCATCATTTGGGTACACTAGGCTCTGCTTACCTGTAAGAGGGCTGTCTTGGATCGGGAGTTTGTGGTACCATGCAGAGGAGAATGGCCAATAGAGGTCCAAGGGGCCGCTGATCTGGTGGCACGTGTTCCTTCCTGTCTCCCTCAGCACCAGCATACCGCAGCCTTGGGACCCAGGCCTGCTGAGGCTCTACAGTTGTGACATCAGCCCACGTCACAGAGGCCTGAGGGTAATAGGTAGGCATTTCTTACCTTTTTCTTGTTTTATAATTTAATACTGATTTTCTATTTCAGCATAATGTATATACAATGTTGTGTCTATTTGAGTCCTACAGCAACTTGATGCAGTTCTAAATGTAGCTGTACCTGTAGTATTTCGGATTCTTTTCCCTGTTAGGTTATTGAAGAATATTGAGTAGCGTTCCCTGTGCTATCAGGTGCGTCATCGTTGATGAACTCTTTTTGATACATTACTGTGTTTCTGTTAATGCCAACCTCTTACTTCATCTTTCTCCGATCCCCAATTTCCCCCGATGGTAACTCTACATTTCGTGTCTCTGTTTGTGAGTCTGTGTTTGCTCTGTACATTACGTTCCTTGGTCTCCATTTTTCGACTGCACATGTAAGTGATATCTCGTGATATGTGTCTTTCTGTCTCTAATTTTCCCGAATTAGTGAGATCGTCTACTGCTCCATCCATGCTGCTACAAATAGCATGAGTTCATTTTGTTGTCTGGATGAGTGACAGTCCAGGGGTTATAGGTAGCACAACTTCTTTATCCAATCATCTCTCGCTGGACATTTTGGTCGTTTGGGTGTCTTGGCTATGGCAAAGAGTACCACAACGACCGTTGGCGGGGCATGTGTTTTATTCCAATGATGGTATTCTCTTGTTATACAAACTGGAGTGGGGATGCCCAATCTCGTGGTAGCTCCAGTTTACAGTTTAGTAAGGAACATGCCTACTGATCTCCATACTGGCTGTTAGCAATTTACATTTCCACCAACAGCATAGTAGGATCCCCTTTTCTGCCTGCCCTCTTGAGCACTTACTCTTTTTAGGCTTTTTGAGGACTGTAGGGAGGGAACACCTCGTCTACGTTTGTTTGCATTCTCTAATCATGATAGATCCTGAACATCTTTTGATTTGATGTGCTGTTTTTTAAAAAGCGTGTGAGGATCATTGAGCTCTTGAAACATTTCTGCCTGGGAGTCGGGCCTGATTTGAATTCAGTTCACATTACCTAGCCCAGGACGTTGCTCAAGGGCAGGGGTCGTGTGCAGCCCTGCAGGCCTTGTGAATATTAAGTGCCCTTGAGCACAGTTTTTCAAGTTGTTGTTACAGGAAAGCGCCACAATGTGGCAGCCCTTCTTCGTGTCCTTTGTGTTAACTTGGGCAAACAGAGCCTTAGAGGGAGTCTTGGTGTTGGGTTGCAAATTGGAGTCGAACGTGGCTGAACACACACCACAGGGCTTGTGTGTGTTTACCTCTTCCCCCTTACCCTGCACAGCCAGACCCCAGGCAAATCCCAAGCCTTGCAAATGTGCTATTCGGAGGGTGCTGTGGTTTGTAGGTGGGGCGATTCTAAGGAAGGAGGCTGGAGGTACGAACCCCACTAGCAGGAGCTGTGGAGATCCGGTGTCCTTTCACAGCTCCTCTCTCCCAGCGGTTCTACCATCATTTGGGTACACTAGGCTTTGCTTACCTGTAAGAGGTCTGTCTTGGATCGGGAGGTTGTGGTTCCATGCAGAGCAGAATGGGCAATAGAGGTCCAAGGGGCCGGTGATCTGGTGGCACGTCCTCCTTCCTGTCTCCCTCAGCGACAGCATACTCCAGCCTTGGGACCCAGGCCTGCTGAGGCTCTAGGGTTGTGACATCAGCCCACGTCACAGAGGCCTGAGTGTAATAGAGTAGGCATTTCTTGCCTTTTTCTTGTTTTATAATTTAGTATTGATTTCCTATTTCAGCATAGTTTATATACAGTGTTGTGTTTGAGTTCGACAGCAAGGTGATGAGTTATGAATGTAGCTGTACCTGTAGTATTTTGGATTCTTTTCCCTGTTAGGTTATTGAAGAATATTGAGTAGCGTTCCTTGTGCTATCAGGTGTGTCATCGTTGATGAATTCTTTTTGATACATTAGTGTGTTTCTGTTAATCCCAACCTCCGACTTCATCCTTCCCCGTTCCCCAATTTCCCCCTCTGGGAACTCTACACTTCTTTTTTCCGTTTGTGAACCTGTGTTTCATGTCTGTACTGCATCCTTTGTATCCCTTTTTAGACTCCACATATAAGTGATATCCTGGAATATGTGTCTTTTTGTCTCTAAAGTACCAGAATTAGTGAGATCATCTACTGCTCCATCCATGTTGCTGCAAATAGCATGGGTTCATTTTGCTTTCTGGATGAGTGATAGTCGCCAGAATGTAAGTAGCACAACGTCTTTATCCATTCATCTCTCGCTGGACATTTCGGTCGTTTGTATGTCTGGGCTCTGGTAAAGAGTAGCACATCGTCCGTTGGGGTGCAAGTGTTTTATTCCAATGATGGTATTCTCTGGTTATACGGACTGGAGTGCGGTTTCCGTATGTCGTGGTAGCTCCAGTTTTTAGTTTAGTAAGGGACTTGCTAACTGATCTCCATACTGGCTATTATCAATTTACACTCCCACCAATAGCATAGTAGTGTTCCCTTTATTGCCTGCCCTCTTGAGTACTTACTCTTTTTAGGCTTTTTGAGGACTGCAGCCAGGGAACACCTCGTCTACGTTTCTTTGCATTCTCTAATCATGACAGATCCTGAGGATTTTTTCATTTGATGTGCTGTTTTTAAAACTACGTGTAAGTACCCCTGAGCTCTTGAAACATTTCTGCCTGAGAGTCGGGCCAGATTTGAGTTCATTTCAGATTAACTAGCCAAGGACATTTCTCGAGGGCAGGGGTCCTTTGCAGCCCCGCAGGCATTGTGAATGTTAAGTGCCCTTGAGCACAGTTTTTCAATTTGTTGTTATAGGAAAAGGCCACAAGGCGGCAGCACTTCTTCATGTCCTCTGTGTTAACTTGGGCAAACACAATCTTAGAGGGAGTATTGGTGTTGGGTTGCAAATTGGAGTGGAATGTGGTTGAACACACACCACAGGGCTTGTTTATCTTTACCTCCTCCCCCTTACACTGCACCGCCAGTCCCCAGGCAAATCCCAAGCCTTGAAAATGTGCTATTCTGAGGGTGCTGTGGTTTGTAGGTGGGGTGATTCTAAGGAAGGAGGCTGGAGGTGGATACCCCACTAGCAGGAGCTGTGGAGATCCGGTGTCCTTTCACAGCTCCTCCCTCCCAGCGGTTCTACCATCATTTGGGTACACTAGGCTTTGCTTACCTGTAAGAGGGCTGTCTTGGATCGGGAGGTTGTGGTACCATGCAGAGCAGAAAGGGCAATAGAGGTCTAAGGGGCCGGTGATCTGGTGGCACGTGCTCCTTCCTGTCTCCCTCAGCGACAGCATACTCCAGCCTTGGGACCCAGGCCTGCTGAGGCTCTAGGGTTGTGTCATCAGCCCATGTCACAGAGGCCTGAGGGTAATAGAGTAGGCTGTTCTTACCTTTTTCTTGTTTTATAATTTAATACTGATTTTCTATTTCAGCATAGTTTATATACAGTGTTGTGTTTGAGTTCTACAGCAAGTTGATGCAGTTATGAGTGTAGCTGTACCTGTAGTATTTTGGATTCTTTTCCCTGTTAGGTTATTGAAGAATATTGAGTAGCGTTCCCTGTGCTATCAGGTGTGTCGTCGTTGATGAATTCTTTTTGATACATTAGTGTGTTTCTGTTAATCCCAACCTCCGACTTCATCCTTCCCCGATCCCCAGTTTCCCCTTCTGGGAACTGTACACTTGTTTCTTCCGTTTCTGAACCTGTGTTTCCTTTGTATACTACATCCTGTGTATCCGTTTTTAGACTCCACATATAAGTGATGTCCTGGGATATGTGTCTTTCGGTCTCTAAATTACCAGAATTAGTGAGATCATCTACTGCTCCATCCATGTTGCTGCAAATAGCATGAGTTCATTTTGTTTTCTGGATGAGTGATAGTCGCCAAAATGTAAGTAGCACAACATCTTTATCCATTCATCTTTCGCTGGATATTTCGGTCGTTTGTATGTCTGGGCTATGGTAAAGAGTAGAACAATGTCCGTTGGGGTGCAAGTGTTTTATTCCAATGATGGTATTCTCTGGTTATACGAACTGGAGTGCGGTTTCCATATCTCGTGGTAGCTCCAGTTTTTCGTTTAGTGAGGGACTTGCTAACTGATCTCCATACTGGCTATTATCAATTTACACTCCCTCCAACAGCATAGTAGGGTTCCCTTTATTGCCTGCCCTCTTGAGCACTTACTCTTTTTAGGCTTTTGGAGGACTGCAGCCAGGGAACACCTTGTCTACATTTCTTTGCATTCTCTGAACATGACAGATCCTGAGCATTTTTTCATTTGATGTGCTGTTTTTAAAAATACGTGTAACTACCATTGAGCCCTTGAAACATTTCTGCCTGAGAGTCGGGCCAGATTTGAGTTCATTTCAGATCAACTAGCCAAGGACATTTCTCGAGGGCAGGGGTCGTTTGCAGCCCCGCAGGCCTTGTGAATGTTAAGTGCCCTTGAGCACAGTTTTTCAAGTTGTTGTTACGGGAAAGCGCCACCAGGCAGCAGCACTTCTTCATGTCCTTTGTGTTAACTTGGGCAAAGGCAGCCTTAGAGGGAGTCTTGGTGTTGGGTTGCAAATTGCAGTGGAACGTGGCTGAACACACACCGCAGGGCTTGTGTATCTTTACCTGTTCCCCCTTACACTGCACCGCCAGACCCCAGGCCAATCCCAAGCCTTGCAAATGTGCTATTCGGAGGGTGCTCTGGTTTGTAGGTGAAGCGATTCTAAGGAAGGAGGCTGGAGGTGGATACCCCACTAGCAGGAGCTGCGGAGATCTGGTGTCCTTTCACAGCTCCTCCCTCCCAGCGGGTCTACCATCATTTGGGTACACTAGGCTCTGCTTACCTGTAAGAGGGCTGTCTTGGATCGGGAGTTTGTGGTACCATGCAGAGGAGAATGGCCAATAGAGGTCCAAGGGGCCGCTGATCTGGTGGCACGTGTTCCTTCCTGTCTCCCTCAGCACCAGCATACCGCAGCCTTGGGACCCAGGCCTGCTGAGGCTCTACAGTTGTGACATCAGCCCACGTCACAGAGGCCTGAGGGTAATAGGTAGGCATTTCTTACCTTTTTCTTGTTTTATAATTTAATACTGATTTTCTATTTCAGCATAATTTATATACAATGTTGTGTCTATTTGAGTCCTACAGCAACTTGATGCAGTTATAAATGTAGCTGTACCTGTAGTATTTCGGATTCTTTTCCCTGTTAGGTTATTGAAGAATATTGAGTAGCGTTCCCTGTGCTATCAGGTGCGTCATCGTTGATGAACTCTTTTTGATACATTACTGTGTTTCTGTTAATGCCAACCTCTTACTTCATCTTTCTCCGATCCCCAATTTCCCCCGATGGTAACTCTACATTTCGTGTCTCCGTTTGTGAGTCTGTGTTTGCTCTGTACATTACGTTCCTTGGTCTCCATTTTTCGACTGCACATGTAAGTGATATCTCGTGATATGTGTCTTTCTGTCTCTAATTTTCCCGAATTAGTGAGATCGTCTACTGCTCCATCCATGCTGCTACAAATAGCATGAGTTCATTTTGTTGTCTGGATGAGTGACAGTCCAGGGGTTATAGGTAGCACAACTTCTTTATCCAATCATCTCTCGCTGGACATTTTGGTCGTTTGGGTGTCTTGGCTATGGCAAAGAGTACCACAACGACCGTTGGCGGGGCATGTGTTTTATTCCAATGATGGTATTCTCTTGTTATACAAACTGGAGTGGGGATGCCCAATCTCGTGGTAGCTCCAGTTTACAGTTTAGTAAGGAACATGCCTACTGATCTCCATACTGGCTGTTAGCAATTTACATTTCCACCAACAGCATAGTAGGATCCCCTTTTCTGCCTGCCCTCTTGAGCACTTACTCTTTTTAGGCTTTTTGAGGACTGTAGGGAGGGAACACCTCGTCTACGTTTGTTTGCATTCTCTAATCATGATAGATCCTGAACATCTTTTGATTTGATGTGCTGTTTTTTAAAAAGCGTGTGAGGATCATTGAGCTCTTGAAACATTTCTGCCTGGGAGTCGGGCCTGATTTGAATTCAGTTCACATTACCTAGCCCAGGACGTTGCTCAAGGGCAGGGGTCGTGTGCAGCCCTGCAGGCCTTGTGAATATTAAGTGCCCTTGAGCACAGTTTTTCAAGTTGTTGTTACAGGAAAGCGCCACAATGTGGCAGCCCTTCTTCGTGTCCTTTGTGTTAACTTGGGCAAACAGAGCCTTAGAGGGAGTCTTGGTGTTGGGTTGCAAATTGGAGTCGAACGTGGCTGAACACACACCACAGGGCTTGTGTGTGTTTACCTCTTCCCCCTTACCCTGCACAGCCAGACCCCAGGCAAATCCCAAGCCTTGCAAATGTGCTATTCGGAGGGTGCTGTGGTTTGTAGGTGGGGCGATTCTAAGGAAGGAGGCTGGAGGTACGAACCCCACTAGCAGGAGCTGTGGAGATCCGGTGTCCTTTCACAGCTCCTCTCTCCCAGCGGTTCTACCATCATTTGGGTACACTAGGCTTTGCTTACCTGTAAGAGGTCTGTCTTGGATCGGGAGGTTGTGGTTCCATGCAGAGCAGAATGGGCAATAGAGGTCCAAGGGGCCGGTGATCTGGTGGCACGTCCTCCTTCCTGTCTCCCTCAGCGACAGCATACTCCAGCCTTGGGACCCAGGCCTGCTGAGGCTCTAGGGTTGTGACATCAGGCCACGTCACAGAGGCCTGAGTGTAATAGAGTAGGCATTTCTTGCCTTTTTCTTGTTTTATAATTTAGTATTGATTTCCTATTTCAGCATAGTTTATATACAGTGTTGTGTTTGAGTTCGACAGCAAGGTGATGAGTTATGAATGTAGCTGTACCTGTAGTATTTTGGATTCTTTTCCCTGCTAGGTTATTGAAGAATATTGAGTAGCGTTCCTTGTGCTATCAGGTGTGTCATCGTTGATGAATTCTTTTTGATACATTAGTGTGTTTCTGTTAATCCCAACCTCCGACTTCATCCTTCCCCGTTCCCCAATTTCCCCCTCTGGGAACTCTACACTTCTTTTTTCCGTTTGTGAACCTGTGTTTCATGTCTGTACTGCATCCTTTGTATCCCTTTTTAGACTCCACATATAAGTGATATCCTGGAATATGTGTCTTTTTGTCTCTAAAGTACCAGAATTAGTGAGATCATCTACTGCTCCATCCATGTTGCTGCAAATAGCATGGGTTCATTTTGCTTTCTGGATGAGTGATAGTCGCCAGAATGTAAGTAGCACAACGTCTTTATCCATTCATCTCTCGCTGGACATTTCGGTCGTTTGTATGTCTGGGCTATGGTAAAGAGTAGCACATCGTCCGTTGGGGTGCAAGTGTTTTATTCCAATGATGGTATTCTCTGGTTATACGGACTGGAGTGCGGTTTCCGTATGTCGTGGTAGCTCCAGTTTTTAGTTTAGTAAGGGACTTGCTAACTGATCTCCATACTGGCTATTATCAATTTACACTCCCACCAATAGCATAGTAGGGTTCCCTTTATTGCCTGCCCTCTTGAGTACTTACTCTTTTTAGGCTTTTTGAGGACTGCAGCCAGGGAACACCTCGTCTACGTTTCTTTGCATTCTCTAATCATGACAGATCCTGAGGATTTTTTCATTTGATGTGCTGTTTTTAAAACTACGTGTAAGTACCCCTGAGCTCTTGAAACATTTCTGCCTGAGAGTCGGGCCAGATTTGAGTTCATTTCAGATTAACTAGCCAAGGACATTTCTCGAGGGCAGGGGTCCTTTGCAGCCCCGCAGGCATTGTGAATGTTAAGTGCCCTTGAGCACAGTTTTTCAATTTGTTGTTATAGGAAAAGGCCACAAGGCGGCAGCACTTCTTCATGTCCTCTGTGTTAACTTGGGCAAACACAATCTTAGAGGGAGTATTGGTGTTGGGTTGCAAATTGGAGTGGAATGTGGTTGAACACACACCACAGGGCTTGTTTATCTTTACCTCCTCCCCCTTACACTGCACCGCCAGTCCCCAGGCAAATCCCAAGCCTTGAAAATGTGCTATTCTGAGGGTGCTGTGGTTTGTAGGTGGGGTGATTCTAAGGAAGGAGGCTGGAGGTGGATACCCCACTAGCAGGAGCTGTGGAGATCCGGTGTCCTTTCACAGCTCCTCCCTCCCAGCGGTTCTACCATCATTTGGGTACACTAGGCTTTGCTTACCTGTAAGAGGGCTGTCTTGGATCGGGAGGTTGTGGTACCATGCAGAGCAGAAAGGGCAATAGAGGTCTAAGGGGCCGGTGATCTGGTGGCACGTGCTCCTTCCTGTCTCCCTCAGCGACAGCATACTCCAGCCTTGGGACCCAGGCCTGCTGAGGCTCTAGGGTTGTGTCATCAGCCCATGTCACAGAGGCCTGAGGGTAATAGAGTAGGCTGTTCTTACGTTTTTCTTGTTTTATAATTTAATACTGATTTTCTATTTCAGCATAGTTTATATACAGTGTTGTGTTTGAGTTCTACAGCAAGTTGATGCAGTTATGAATGTAGCTGTACCTGTAGTATTTTGGATTCTTTTCCCTGTTAGGTTATTGAAGAATATTGAGTAGCGTTCCCTGTGCTATCAGGTGTGTCGTCGTTGATGAATTCTTTTTGATACATTAGTGTGTTTCTGTTAATCCCAACCTCCGACTTCATCCTTCCCCGATCCCCAGTTTCCCCTTCTGGGAACTGTACACTTGTTTCTTCCGTTTCTGAACCTGTGTTTCCTTTGTATACTACATCCTGTGTATCCGTTTTTAGACTCCACATATAAGTGATGTCCTGGGATATGTGTCTTTCGGTCTCTAAATTACTAGAATTAGTGAGATCATCTACTGCTCCATCCATGTTGCTGCAAATAGCATGAGTTCATTTTGTTTTCTGGATGAGTGATAGTCGCCAAAATGTAATTAGCACAACATCTTTATCCATTCGTCTTTCGCTGGATATTTCGGTCGTTTGTATGTCTGGGCTATGGTAAAGAGTAGAACAATGTCCGTTGGGGTGCACGTGTTTTATTCCAATGATGGTATTCTCTGGTTATACGAACTGGAGTGCGGTTTCCATATCTCGTGGTAGCTCCAGTTTTTCGTTTAGTGAGGGACTTGCTAACTGATCTCCATACTGGCTATTATCAATTTACACTCCCACCAACAGCATAGTAGGGTTCCCTTTATTGCCTGCCCTCTTGAGCACTTACTCTTTTTAGGCTTTTGGAGGACTGCAGCCAGGGAACACCTTGTCTACATTTCTTTGCATTCTCTGAACATGACAGATCCTGAGCATTTTTTCATTTGATGTGCTGTTTTTAAAAATACGTGTAACTACCATTGAGCCCTTGAAACATTTCTGCCTGAGAGTCGGGCCAGATTTGAGTTCATTTCAGATCAACTAGCCAAGGACATTTCTCGAGGGCAGGGGTCGTTTGCAGCCCCGCAGGCCTTGTGAATGTTAAGTGCCCTTGAGCACAGTTTTTCAAGTTGTTGTTACGGGAAAGCGCCACCAGGCAGCAGCACTTCTTCATGTCCTTTGTGTTAACTTGGGCAAAGGCAGCCTTAGAGGGAGTCTTGGTGTTGGGTTGCAAATTGCAGTGGAACGTGGCTGAACACACACCGCAGGGCTTGTGTATCTTTACCTGTTCCCCCTTACACTGCACCGCCAGACCCCAGGCCAATCCCAAGCCTTGCAAATGTGCTATTCGGAGGGTGCTCTGGTTTGTAGGTGAAGCGATTCTAAGGAAGGAGGCTGGAGGTGGATACCCCACTAGCAGGAGCTGCGGAGATCTGGTGTCCTTTCACAGCTCCTCCCTCCCAGCGGGTCTACCATCATTTGGGTACACTAGGCTCTGCTTACCTGTAAGAGGGCTGTCTTGGATCGGGAGTTTGTGGTACCATGCAGAGGAGAATGGCCAATAGAGGTCCAAGGGGCCGCTGATCTGGTGGCACGTGCTCCTTCCTGTCTCCCTCAGCACCAGCATACCGCAGCCTTGGGACCCAGGCCTGCTGAGGCTCTACAGTTGTGACATCAGCCCACGTCACAGAGGCCTGAGGGTAATAGGTAGGCATTTCTTACCTTTTTCTTGTTTTATAATTTAATACTGATTTTCTATTTCAGCATAATTTATATACAATGTTGTGTCTATTTGAGTCCTACAGCAACTTGATGCAGTTCTAAATGTAGCTGTACCTGTAGTATTTCGGATTCTTTTCCCTGTTAGGTTATTGAAGAATATTGAGTAGCGTTCCCTGTGCTATCAGGTGCGTCATCGTTGATGAACTCTTTTTGATACATTACTGTGTTTCTGTTAATGCCAACCTCTTACTTCATCTTTCTCCGATCCCCAATTTCCCCCGATGGTAACTCTACATTTCGTGTCTCCGTTTGTGAGTCTGTGTTTGCTCTGTACATTACGTTCCTTGGTCTCCATTTTTCGACTGCACATGTAAGTGATATCTCGTGATATGTGTCTTTCTGTCTCTAATTTTCCCGAATTAGTGAGATCGTCTACTGCTCCATCCATGCTGCTACAAATAGCATGAGTTCCTTTTTGTTGTCTGGATGAGTGACAGTCCAGGGGTTATAGGTAGCACAACTTCTTTATCCAATCATTTCTCGCTGGACATTTTGGTCGTTTGGGTGTCTTGGCTATGGCAAAGAGTACCACAACGACCGTTGGCGGGGCATGTGTTTTATTCCAATGATGGTATTCTCTTGTTATACAAACTGGAGTGGGGATGCCCAATCTCGTGGTAGCTCCAGTTTACAGTTTAGTAAGGAACATGCCTACTGATCTCCATACTGGCTGTTAGCAATTTACATTTCCACCAACAGCATAGTAGGATCCCCTTTTCTGCCTGCCCTCTTGAGCACTTACTCTTTTTAGGCTTTTTGAGGACTGTAGGGAGGGAACACCTCGTCTACGTTTGTTTGCATTCTCTAATCATGATAGATCCTGAACATCTTTTGATTTGATGTGCTGTTTTTTAAAAAGCGTGTGAGGATCATTGAGCTCTTGAAACATTTATGCCTGGGAGTCGGGCCTGATTTGAATTCAGTTCACATTACCTAGCCCAGGACGTTGCTCAAGGGCAGGGGTCGTTTGCAGCCCCGAAGGCCTTGTGAATATTAAGTGCCCTTGAGCACAGTTTTTCAAGTTGTTGTTACAGGAAAGCGCCACAATGTGGCAGCACTTCTTCGTGTCCTCTGTGTTAACTTGGGCAAACAGAGCCTTAGAGGGAGTCTTGGTGTTGGGTTGCAAATTGGAGTCGAACGTGGCTGAACAAACACCACAGGACTTGTGTGTGTTTACCTCTTCCCCCTAAACCTGCACAGCCAGACCCCAGGCAAATCCCAAGCCTTGCAAATGTGCTATTCGGAGGGTGCTGTGGTTTGTAGGTGGGGCGATTCTAAGGAAGGAGGCTGGAGGTACGAACCCCACTAGCAGGAGCTGTGGAGATCCGGTGTCCTTTCACAGCTCCTCCCTCCCAGCGGTTCTACCATCATTTGGGTACACTAGGCTTTGCTTACCTGTAAGAGGTCTGTCTTGGATCGGGAGGTTGTGGTTCCATGCAGAGCAGAATGGGCAATAGAGGTCCAAGGGGCCGGTGATCTGGTGGCACGTCCTCCTTCCTGTCTCCCTCAGCGACAGCATACTCCAGCCTTGGGACCCAGGCCTGCTGAGGCTCTAGGGTTGTGACATCAGCCCACGTCACAGAGGCCTGAGTGTAATAGAGTAGGCATTTCTTGCCTTTTTCTTGTTTTATAATTTAGTATTGATTTCCTATTTCAGCATAGTTTATATACAGTGTTGTGTTTGAGTTCGACAGCAAGGTGATGAGTTATGAATGTAGCTGTACCTGTAGTATTTTGGATTCTTTTCCCTGTTAGGTTATTGAAGAATATTGAGTAGCGTTCCTTGTGCTATCAGGTGTGTCATCGTTGATGAATTCTTTTTGATACATTAGTGTGTTTTTGTTAATCCCAACCTCTGACTTCATCCTTCCTTGTTCCCCAATTTCCCCCTCTGGGAACTCTACACTTCTTTTTTCCGTTTGTGAACCTGTGTTTCATGTCTGTACTGCATCCTTTGTATCCCTTTTTAGACTCCACATATAAGTGATATCCTGGAATATGTGTCTTTTTGTCTCTAAAGTACCAGAATTAGTGAGATCATCTACTGCTCCATCCATGTTGCTGCAAATAGCATGGGTTCATTTTGCTTTCTGGATGAGTGATAGTCGCCAGAATGTAAGTAGCACAACGTCTTTATCCATTCATCTCTCGCTGGACATTTCGGTCGTTTGTATGTCTGGGCTCTGGTAAAGAGTAGCACATCGTCCGTTGGGGTGCAAGGGTTTTATTCCAATGATGGTATTCTCTGGTTATACGGACTGGAGTGCGGTTTCCGTATCTCGTGGTAGCTCCAGTTTTTAGTTTAGTAAGGGACTTGCTAACTGATCTCCCTACTGGCTATTATCAATTTACACTCCCACCAATAGCATAGTAGGGTTCCCTTTATTGCCTGCCCTCTTGAGTACTTACTCTTTTTAGGCTTTTTGAGGACTGCAGCCAGGGAACACCTCGTCTACGTTTCTTTGCATTCTCTAATCATGACAGATCCTGAGGATTTTTTCATTTGATGTGCTGTTTTTAAAACTACGTGTAAGTACCCCTGAGCTCTTGAAACATTTCTGCCTGAGAGTCGGGCCAGATTTGAGTTCATTTCAGATTAACTAGCCAAGGACATTTCTCGAGGGCAGGGGTCGTTTGCAGCCCCGCAGGCCTTGTGAATGTTAAGTGCCCTTGAGCACAGTTTTTCAATTTGTTGTTATAGGAAAAGGCCACAAGGCGGCAGCACTTCTTCATGTCCTCTGTGTTAACTTGGGCAAACACAGTCTTAGAGGGAGTATTGGTGTTGGGTTGCAAATTGGAGTGGAATGTGGTTGAACACACACCACAGGGCTTGTTTATCTTTACCTCCTCCCCCTTACACTGCACCGCCAGTCCCCAGGCAAATCCCAAGCCTTGAAAATGTGCTATTCTGAGGGTGCTGTGGTTTGTAGGTGGGGTGATTCTAAGGAAGGAGGCTGGAGGTGGATACCCCACTAGCAGGAGCTGTGGAGATCCGGTGTCCTTTCACAGCTCCTCCCTCCCAGCGGTTCTACCATCATTTGGGTACACTAGGCTTTGCTTACCTGTAAGAGGGCTGTCTTGGATCGGGAGGTTGTGGTACCATGCAGAGCAGAAAGGGCAATAGAGGTCTAAGGGGCCGGTGATCTGGTGGCACGTGCTCCTTCCTGTCTCCCTCAGCGACAGCATACTCCAGCCTTGGGACCCAGGCCTGCTGAGGCTCTAGGGTTGTGTCATCAGCCCATGTCACAGAGGCCTGAGGGTAATAGAGTAGGCTGTTCTTACCTTTTTCTTGTTTTATAATTTAATACTGATTTTCTATTTCAGCATAGTTTATATACAGTGTTGTGTTTGAGTTCTACAGCAAGTTGATGCAGTTATGAGTGTAGCTGTACCTGTAGTATTTTGGATTCTTTTCCCTGTTAGGTTATTGAAGAATATTGAGTAGCGTTCCCTGTGCTATCAGGTGTGTCGTCGTTGATGAATTCTTTTTGATACATTAGTGTGTTTCTGTTAATCCCAACCTCCGACTTCATCCTTCCCCGATCCCCAGTTTCCCCTTCTGGGAACTGTACACTTGTTTCTTCCGTTTCTGAACCTGTGTTTCCTTTGTATACTACATCCTGTGTATCCGTTTTTAGACTCCACATATAAGTGATGTCCTGGGATATGTGTCTTTCGGTCTCTAAATTACCAGAATTAGTGAGATCATCTACTGCTCCATCCATGTTGCTGCAAATAGCATGAGTTCATTTTGTTTTCTGGATGAGTGATAGTCGCCAAAATGTAAGTAGCACAACATCTTTATCCATTCATCTTTCGCTGGATATTTCGGTCGTTTGTATGTCTGGGCTATGGTAAAGAGTAGAACAATGTCCGTTGGGGTGCAAGTGTTTTATTCCAATGATGGTATTCTCTGGTTATACGAACTGGAGTGCGGTTTCCATATCTCGTGGTAGCTCCAGTTTTTCGTTTAGTGAGGGACTTGCTAACTGATCTCCATACTGGCTATTATCAATTGACACTCCCTCCAACAGCATAGTAGGGTTCCCTTTATTGCCTGCCCTCTTGAGCACTTACTCTTTTTAGGCTTTTGGAGGACTGCAGCCAGGGAACACCTTGTCTACATTTCTTTGCATTCTCTGAACATGACAGATCCTGAGCATTTTTTCATTTGATGTGCTGTTTTTAAAAATACGTGTAACTACCATTGAGCCCTTGAAACATTTCTGCCTGAGAGTCGGGCCAGATTTGAGTTCATTTCAGATCAACTAGCCAAGGACATTTCTCGAGGGCAGGGGTCGTTTGCAGCCCCGCAGGCCTTGTGAATGTTAAGTGCCCTTGAGCACAGTTTTTCAAGTTGTTGTTACGGGAAAGCGCCACCAGGCAGCAGCACTTCTTCATGTCCTTTGTGTTAACTTGGGCAAAGGCAGCCTTAGAGGGAGTCTTGGTGTTGGGTTGCAAATTGCAGTGGAACGTGGCTGAACACACACCGCAGGGCTTGTGTATCTTTACCTGTTCCCCCTTACACTGCACCGCCAGACCCCAGGCCAATCCCAAGCCTTGCAAATGTGCTATTCGGAGGGTGCTCTGGTTTGTAGGTGAAGCGATTCTAAGGAAGGAGGCTGGAGGTGGATACCCCACTAGCAGGAGCTGCGGAGATCTGGTGTCCTTTCACAGCTCCTCCCTCCCAGCGGGTCTACCATCATTTGGGTACACTAGGCTCTGCTTACCTGTAAGAGGGCTGTCTTGGATCGGGAGTTTGTGGTACCATGCAGAGGAGAATGGCCAATAGAGGTCCAAGGGGCCGCTGATCTGGTGGCACGTGCTCCTTCCTGTCTCCCTCAGCACCAGCATACCGCAGCCTTGGGACCCAGGCCTGCTGAGGCTCTACAGTTGTGACATCAGCCCACGTCACAGAGGCCTGAGGGTAATAGGTAGGCATTTCTTACCTTTTTCTTGTTTTATAATTTAATACTGATTTTCTATTTCAGCATAATTTATATACAATGTTGTGTCTATTTGAGTCCTACAGCAACTTGATGCAGTTCTAAATGTAGCTGTACCTGTAGTATTTCGGATTCTTTTCCCTGTTAGGTTATTGAAGAATATTGAGTAGCGTTCCCTGTGCTATCAGGTGCGTCATCGTTGATGAACTCTTTTTGATACATTACTGTGTTTCTGTTAATGCCAACCTCTTACTTCATCTTTCTCCGATCCCCAATTTCCCCCGATGGTAACTCTACATTTCGTGTCTCCGTTTGTGAGTCTGTGTTTGCTCTGTACATTACGTTCCTTGGTCTCCATTTTTCGACTGCACATGTAAGTGATATCTCGTGATATGTGTCTTTCTGTCTCTAATTTTCCCGAATTAGTGAGATCGTCTACTGCTCCATCCATGCTGCTACAAATAGCATGAGTTCCTTTTTGTTGTCTGGATGAGTGACAGTCCAGGGGTTATAGGTAGCACAACTTCTTTATCCAATCATTTCTCGCTGGACATTTTGGTCGTTTGGGTGTCTTGGCTATGGCAAAGAGTACCACAACGACCGTTGGCGGGGCATGTGTTTTATTCCAATGATGGTATTCTCTTGTTATACAAACTGGAGTGGGGATGCCCAATCTCGTGGTAGCTCCAGTTTACAGTTTAGTAAGGAACATGCCTACTGATCTCCATACTGGCTGTTAGCAATTTACATTTCCACCAACAGCATAGTAGGATCCCCTTTTCTGCCTGCCCTCTTGAGCACTTACTCTTTTTAGGCTTTTTGAGGACTGTAGGGAGGGAACACCTCGTCTACGTTTGTTTGCATTCTCTAATCATGATAGATCCTGAACATCTTTTGATTTGATGTGCTGTTTTTTAAAAAGCGTGTGAGGATCATTGAGCTCTTGAAACATTTCTGCCTGGGAGTCGGGCCTGATTTGAATTCATTTCACATTACCTAGCCCAGGACGTTGCTCAAGGGCAGGGGTCGTTTGCAGCCCCGAAGGCCTTGTGAATATTAAGTGCCCTTGAGCACAGTTTTTCAAGTTGTTGTTACAGGAAAGCGCCACAATGTGGCAGCACTTCTTCGTGTCCTCTGTGTTAACTTGGGCAAACAGAGCCTTAGAGGGAGTCTTGGTGTTGGGTTGCAAATTGGAGTCGAACGTGGCTGAACAAACACCACAGGACTTGTGTGTGTTTACCTCTTCCCCCTAAACCTGCACAGCCAGACCCCAGGCAAATCCCAAGCCTTGCAAATGTGCTATTCGGAGGGTGCTGTGGTTTGTAGGTGGGGCGATTCTAAGGAAGGAGGCTGGAGGTACGAACCCCACTAGCAGGAGCTGTGGAGATCCGGTGTCCTTTCACAGCTCCTCCCTCCCAGCGGTTCTACCATCATTTGGGTACACTAGGCTTTGCTTACCTGTAAGAGGACTGTCTTGGATCGGGAGGTTGTGGTTCCATGCAGAGCAGAATGGGCAATAGAGGTCCAAGGGGCCGGTGATCTGGTGGCACGTCCTCCTTCCTGTCTCCCTCAGCAACAGCATACTCCAGCCTTGGGACCCAGGCCTGCTGAGGCTCTAGGGTTGTGACATCAGCCCACGTCACAGAGGCCTGAGTGTAATAGAGTAGGCATTTCTTGCCTTTTTCTTGTTTTATAATTTAGTATTGATTTCCTATTTCAGCATAGTTTATATACAGTGTTGTGTTTGAGTTCGACAGCAAGGTGATGAGTTATGAATGTAGCTGTACCTGTAGTATTTTGGATTCTTTTCCCTGTTAGGTTATTGAAGAATATTGAGTAGCGTTCCTTGTGCTATCAGGTGTGTCATCATTGATGAATTCTTTTTGATACATTAGTGTGTTTTTGTTAATCCCAACCTCTGACTTCATCCTTCCTTGTTCCCCAATTTCCCCCTCTGGGAACTCTACACTTCTTTTTTCCGTTTGTGAACCTGTGTTTCATGTCTGTACTGCATCCTTTGTATCCCTTTTTAGACTCCACATATAAGTGATATCCTGGAATATGTGTCTTTTTGTCTCTAAAGTACCAGAATTAGTGAGATCATCTACTGCTCCATCCATGTTGCTGCAAATAGCATGGGTTCATTTTGCTTTCTGGATGAGTGATAGTCGCCAGAATGTAAGTAGCACAACGTCTTTATCCATTCATCTCTCGCTGGACATTTCGGTCGTTTGTATGTCTGGGCTCTGGTAAAGAGTAGCACATCGTCCGTTGGGGTGCAAGGGTTTTATTCCAATGATGGTATTCTCTGGTTATACGGACTGGAGTGCGGTTTCCGTATCTCGTGGTAGCTCCAGTTTTTAGTTTAGTAAGGGACTTGCTAACTGATCTCCCTACTGGCTATTATCAATTTACACTCCCACCAATAGCATAGTAGGGTTCCCTTTATTGCCTGCCCTCTTGAGTACTTACTCTTTTTAGGCTTTTTGAGGACTGCAGCCAGGGAACACCTCGTCTACGTTTCTTTGCATTCTCTAATCATGACAGATCCTGAGGATTTTTTCATTTGATGTGCTGTTTTTAAAACTACGTGTAAGTACCACTGAGCTCTTGAAACATTTCTGCCTGAGAGTCGGGCCAGATTTGAGTTCATTTCAGATTAACTAGCCAAGGACATTTCTCGAGGGCAGGGGTCGTTTGCAGCCCCGCAGGCCTTGTGAATGTTAAGTGCCCTTGAGCACAGTTTTTCAATTTGTTGTTATAGGAAAAGGCCACAAGGCGGCAGCACTTCTTCATGTCCTCTGTGTTAACTTGGGCAAACACAATCTTAGAGGGAGTATTGGTGTTGGGTTGCAAATTGGAGTGGAATGTGGTTGAACACACACCACAGGGCTTGTTTATCTTTACCTCCTCCCCCTTACACTGCACCGCCAGTCCCCAGGCAAATCCCAAGCCTTGAAAATGTGCTATTCTGAGGGTGCTGTGGTTTGTAGGTGGGGTGATTCTAAGGAAGGAGGCTGGAGGTGGATACCCCACTAGCAGGAGCTGTGGAGATCCGGTGTCCTTTCACAGCTCCTCCCTCCCAGCGGTTCTACCATCATTTGGGTACACTAGGCTTTGCTTACCTGTAAGAGGGCTGTCTTGGATCGGGAGGTTGTGGTACCATGCAGAGCAGAATGGGCAATAGAGGTCTAAGGGGCCGGTGATCTGGTGGCACATGCTCCTTCCTGTCTCCCTCAGCGACAGCATACTCCAGCCTTGGGACCCAGGCCTGCTGAGGCTCTACAGTTGTGACATCAGCCCACGTCACAGAGGCCTGAGGGTAATAGGTAGGCATTTCTTACCTTTTTTTTGTTTTATAATTTAATACTGGTTTTCTATTTCAGCATAATTTATATACAATGTTGTGTCTATTTGAGTCCTACAGCAACTTGATGCAGTTATAAATGTAGCTGTACCTGTAGTATTTCGGATTCTTTTCCCTGTTAGGTTATTGAAGAATATTGAGTAGCGTTCCCTGTGCTATCAGGTGTGTCATCGTTGATGAACTCTTTTTGATACATTACTGTGTTTCTGTTAATGCCAACCTCTTACTTCATCTTTCTCCGATCCCCAATTTCCCCCGATGGTAACTCTACATTTCGTGTCTCCGTTTGTGAGTCTGTGTTTGCTCTGTACATTACGTTCCTTGGTCTCCATTTTTCGACTGCACATGTAAGTGATATCTCGCGATATGTGTCTTTCTGTCTCTAATTTTCCCGAATTAGTGAGATCGTCTACTGCTCCATCCATGCTGCTACAAATAGCATGAGTTCATTTTGTTGTCTGGATGAGTGACAGTCCAGGGGTTATAGGTAGCACAACTTCTTTATCCAATCATCTCTCGCTGGACATTTTGGTCGTTTGGGTGTCTTGGCTATGGCAAAGAGTACCACAAGACCGTTGGGGGGGCTAGTGTTTTATTCCAATGATGGTATTCTCTTGTTATACAAACTGGAGTGGGGATGGCCAATCTCGTGGTAGCTCCAGTTTACAGTTTAGTAAGGAACATGCCTACTGATCTCCATACTGGCTGTTAGCAATTTACATTTCCACCAACAGCATAGTAGGATCCCCTTTTCTGCCTGCCCTCTTGAGCACTTACTCTTTTTAGGCTTTTTGAGGACTGTAGGGAGGGAACACCTCGTCTACGTTTGTTTGCATTCTCTAATCATGATAGATCCTGAACATCTTTTGATTTGATGTGCTGTTTTTTAAAAAGCGTGTGAGGATCATTGAGCTCTTGAAACATTTCTGCCTGGGAGTCGGGCCTGATTTGAATTCATTTCACATTACCTAGCCCAGGACGTTGCTCAAGGGCAGGGGTCGTGTGCAGCCCTGCAGGCCTTGTGAATATTAAGTGCCCTTGAGCACAGTTTTTCAAGTTGTTGTTACAGGAAAGCGCCACAATGTGGCAGCCCTTCTTCGTGTCCTTTGTGTTAACTTGGGCAAACAGAGCCTTAGAGGGAGTCTTGGTGTTGGGTTGCAAATTGGAGTCGAACGTGGCTGAACACACACCACAGGGCTTGTGTGTGTTTACCTCTTCCCCCTTACCCTGCACAGCCAGACCCCAGGCAAATCCCAAGCCTTGCAAATGTGCTATTCGGAGGGTGCTGTGGTTTGTAGGTGGGGCGATTCTAAGGAAGGAGGCTGGAGGTACGAACCCCACTAGCAGGAGCTGTGGAGATCCGGTGTCCTTTCACAGCTCCTCTCTCCCAGCGGTTCTACCATCATTTGGGTACACTAGGCTTTGCTTACCTGTAAGAGGTCTGTCTTGGATCGGGAGGTTGTGGTTCCATGCAGAGCAGAATGGGCAATAGAGGTCCAAGGGGCCGGTGATCTGGTGGCACGTCCTCCTTCCTGTCTCCCTCAGCGACAGCATACTCCAGCCTTGGGACCCAGGCCTGCTGAGGCTCTATGGTTGTGACATCAGCCCACGTCACAGAGGCCTGAGTGTAATAGAGTAGGCATTTCTTGCCTTTTTCTTGTTTTATTATTTAGTATTGATTTCCTATTTCAGCATAGTTTATATACAGTGTTGTGTTTGAGTTCGACAGCAAGGTGATGAGTTATGAATGTAGCTGTACCTGTAGTATTTTGGATTCTTTTCCCTGTTAGGTTATTGAAGAATATTGAGTAGCGTTCCTTGTGCTATCAGGTGTGTCATCGTTGATGAATTCTTTTTGATACATTAGTGTGTTTCTGTTAATCCCAACCTCCGACTTCATCCTTCCCCGTTCCCCAATTTCCCCCTCTGGGAACTCTACACTTCTTTTTTCCGTTTGTGAACCTGTGTTTCATGTCTGTACTGCATCCTTTGTATCCCTTTTTAGACTCCACATATAAGTGATATCCTGGAATATGTGTCTTTTTGTCTCTAAAGTACCAGAATTAGTGAGATCATCTACTGCTCCATCCATGTTGCTGCAAATAGCATGGGTTCATTTTGCTTTCTGGATGAGTGATAGTCGCCAGAATGTAAGTAGCACAACGTCTTTATCCATTCATCTCTCGCTGGACATTTCGGTCGTTTGTATGTCTGGGCTCTGGTAAAGAGTAGCACAACGTCCGTTGGGGTGCAAGTGTTTTATTCCAATGATGGTATTCTCTGGTTATACGGACTGGAGTGCGGTTTCCGTATCTCGTGGTAGCTCCAGTTTTTAGTTTAGTAAGGGACTTGCTAACTGATCTCCATACTGGCTATTATCAATTTACACTCCCACCAATAGCATAGTAGGGTTCCCTTTATTGCCTGCCCTCTTGAGTACTTACTCTTTTTAGGCTTTTTGAGGACTGCAGCCAGGGAACACCTCGTCTACGTTTCTTTGCATTCTCTAATCATGACAGATCCTGAGGATTTTTTCATTTGATGTGCTGTTTTTAAAACTACGTGTAAGTACCCCTGAGCTCTTGAAACATTTCTGCCTGAGAGTCGGGCCAGATTTGAGTTCATTTCAGATTAACTAGCCAAGGACATTTCTCGAGGGCAGGGGTCCTTTGCAGCCCCGCAGGCCTTGTGAATGTTAAGTGCCCTTGAGCACAGTTTTTCAATTTGTTGTTATAGGAAAAGGCCACAAGGCGGCAGCACTTCTTCATGTCCTCTGTGTTAACTTGGGCAAACACAATCTTAGAGGGAGTATTGGTGTTGGGTTGCAAATTGGAGTGGAATGTGGTTGAACACACACCACAGGGCTTGTTTATCTTTACCTCCTCCCCCTTACACTGCACCGCCAGTCCCCAGGCAAATCCCAAGCCTTGAAAATGTGCTATTCTGAGGGTGCTGTGGTTTGTAGGTGGGGTGATTCTAAGGAAGGAGGCTGGAGGTGGATACCCCACTAGCAGGAGCTGTGGAGATCCGGTGTCCTTTCACAGCTCCTCCCTCCCAGCGGTTCTACCATCATTTGGGTACACTAGGCTTTGCTTACCTGTAAGAGGGCTGTCTTGGATCGGGAGGTTGTGGTACCATGCAGAGCAGAAAGGGCAATAGAGGTCTAAGGGGCCGGTGATCTGGTGGCACGTGCTCCTTCCTGTCTCCCTCAGCGACAGCATACTCCAGCCTTGGGACCCAGGCCTGCTGAGGCTCTAGGGTTGTGTCATCAGCCCATGTCACAGAGGCCTGAGGGTAATAGAGTAGGCTGTTCTTACCTTTTTCTTGTTTTATAATTTAATACTGATTTTCTATTTCAGCATAGTTTATATACAGTGTTGTGTTTGAGTTCTACAGCAAGTTGATGCAGTTATGAATGTAGCTGTACCTGTAGTATTTTGGATTCTTTTCCCTGTTAGGTTATTGAAGAATATTGAGTAGCGTTCCCTGTGCTATCAGGTGTGTCGTCGTTGATGAATTCTTTTTGATACATTAGTGTGTTTCTGTTAATCCCAACCTCCGACTTCATCCTTCCCCGATCCCCAGTTTCCCCTTCTGGGAACTGTACACTTGTTTCTTCCGTTTCTGAACCTGTGTTTCCTTTGTATACTACATCCTGTGTATCCGTTTTTAGACTCCACATATAAGTGATGTCCTGGGATATGTGTCTTTCGGTCTCTAAATTACCAGAATTAGTGAGATCATCTACTGCTCCATCCATGTTGCTGCAAATAGCATGAGTTCATTTTGTTTTCTGGATGAGTGATAGTCGCCAAAATGTAAGTAGCACAACATCTTTATCCATTCATCTTTCGCTGGATATTTCGGTCGTTTGTATGTCTGGGCTATGGTAAAGAGTAGAACAATGTCCGTTGGGGTGCAAGTGTTTTATTCCAATGATGGTATTCTCTGGTTATACGAACTGGAGTGCGGTTTCCATATCTCGTGGTAGCTCCAGTTTTTCGTTTAGTGAGGGACTTGCTAACTGATCTCCATACTGGCTATTATCAATTTACACTCCCTCCAACAGCATAGTAGGGTTCCCTTTATTTCCTGCCCTCTTGAGCACTTACTCTTTTTAGGCTTTTGGAGGACTGCAGCCAGGGAACACCTTGTCTACATTTCTTTGCATTCTCTGAACATGACAGATCCTGAGCATTTTTTCATTTGATGTGCTGTTTTTAAAAATACGTGTAAGTACCATTGAGCCCTTGAAACATTTCTGCCTGAGAGTCGGGCCAGATTTGAGTTCATTTCAGATCAACTAGCCAAGGACATTTCTCGAGGGCAGGGGTCGTTTGCAGCCCCGCAGGCCTTGTGAATGTTAAGTGCCCTTGAGCACAGTTTTTCAAGTTGTTGTTACGGGAAAGCGCCACCAGGCAGCAGCACTTCTTCATGTCCTTTGTGTTAACTTGGGCAAAGGCAGCCTTAGAGGGAGTCTTGGTGTTGGGTTGCAAATTGCAGTGGAACGTGGCTGAACACACACCGCAGGGCTTGTGTATCTTTACCTCTTCCCCCTTACACTGCACCGCCAGACCCCAGGCCAATCCCAATCCTTGCAAATGTGCTATTCGGAGGGTGCTCTGGTTTGTAGGTGAAGCGATTCTAAGGAAGGAGGCTGGAGGTGGATACCCCACTAGCAGGAGCTGCGGAGTTCTGGTGTCCTTTCACAGCTCCTCCGTCCCAGCGGGTCTACCATCATTTGGGTACACTAGGCTCTGCTTACCTGTAAGAGGGCTGTCTTGGATCGGGAGTTTGTGGTACCATGCAGAGGAGAATGGCCAATAGAGGTCCAAGGGGCCGCTGATCTGGTGGCACGTGCTCCTTCCTGTCTCCCTCAGCACCAGCATACCGCAGCCTTGGGACCCAGGCCTGCTGAGGCTCTACAGTTGTGACATCAGCCCACGTCACAGAGGCCTGAGGGTAATAGGTAGGCATTTCTTACCTTTTTCTTGTTTTATAATTTAATACTGATTTTCTATTTCAGCATAATTTATATACAATGTTGTGTCTATTTGAGTCCTACAGCAACTTGATGCAGTTCTAAATGTAGCTGTACCTGTAGTATTTCGGATTCTTTTCCCTGTTAGGTTATTGAAGAATATTGAGTAGCGTTCCCTGTGCTATCAGGTGCGTCATCGTTGATGAACTCTTTTTGATACATTACTGTGTTTCTGTTAATGCCAACCTCTTACTTCATCTTTCTCCGATCCCCAATTTCCCCCAATGGTAACTCTATATTTCGTGTCTCCGTTTGTGAGTCTGTGTTTGCTCTGTACATTACGTTCCTTGGTCTCCATTTTTCGACTGCACATGTAAGTGATATCTCGTGATATGTGTCTTTCTGTCTCTAATTTTCCCGAATTAGTGAGATCGTCTACTGCTCCATTCATGCTGCTACAAATAGCATGAGTTCATTTTGTTGTCTGGATGAGTGACAGTCCAGGGGTTATAGGTAGCACAACTTCTTTATCCAATCATCTCTCGCTGGACATTTTGGTCGTTTGGGTGTCTTGGCTATGGCAAAGAGTACCACAAGACCGTTGGGGGGGCTAGTGTTTTATTCCAATGATGGTATTCTTTTGTTATACAAACTGGAGTGGGGATGGCCAATCTCGTGGTAGCTCCAGTTTACAGTTTAGTAAGGAACATGCCTACTGATCTCCATACTGGCTGTTAGCAATTTACATTTCCACCAACAGCATAGTAGGATCCCCTTTTCTGCCTGCCCTCTTGAGCACTTACTCTTTTTAGGCTTTTTGAGGACTGTAGGGAGGGAACACCTCGTCTACGTTTGTTTGCATTCTATAATCATGATAGATCCTGAACATCTTTTGATTTGATGTGCTGTTTTTTTGAAAAGCGTGTGAGGATCATTGAGCTCTTGAAACATTTCTGCCTGGGAGTCGGGCCTGATTTGAATTCAGTTCACATTACCTAGCCCAGGACGTTGCTCAAGGGCAGGGGTCGTGTGCAGCCCTGCAGGCCTTGTGAATATTAAGTGCCCTTGAGCACAGTTTTTCAAGTTGTTGTTACAGGAAAGCGCCACAATGTGGCAGCCCTTCTTCGTGTCCTTTGTGTTAACTTGGGCAAACAGAGCCTTAGAGGGAGTCTTGGTGTTGGGTTGCAAATTGGAGTCGAACGTGGCTGAACACACACCACAGGGCTTGTGTGTGTTTACCTCTTCCCCCTTACCCTGCACAGCCAGACCCCAGGCAAATCCCAAGCCTTGCAAATGTGCTATTCGGAGGGTGCTGTGGTTTGTAGGTGGGGCGATTCTAAGGAAGGAGGCTGGAGGTACGAACCCCACTAGCAGGAGCTGTGGAGATCCGGTGTCCTTTCACAGCTCCTCCCTCCCAGCGGTTCCACCATCATTTGGGTACACTAGGCTTTGCTTACCTGTAAGAGGGCTGTCTTGGATCGCGAGGTTGTGGTACCATGCAGAGCAGAATGGGCAATAGAGGTCCAAGGGGCCGGTGATCTGGTGGCACGTCCTCCTTCCTGTCTCCCTCAGCAACAGCATACTCCAGCCTTGGGACCCAGGCCTGCTGAGGCTCTACAGTTGTGACATCAGCCCACGTCACAGAGGCCTGAGGGTAATAGGTAGGCATTTCTTACCTTTTTTTTGTTTTATAATTTAATACTGATTTTCTATTTCAGCATAATTTATATACAATGTTGTGTCTATTTGAGTCCTACAGCAACTTGATGCAGTTATAAATGTAGCTGTACCTGTAGTATTTCGGATTCTTTTCCCTGTTAGGTTATTGAAGAATATTGAGTAGCGTTCCCTGTGCTATCAGGTGCGTCATCGTTGATGAACTCTTTTTGATACATTACTGTGTTTCTGTTAATGCCAACCTCTTACTTCATCTTTCTCCGATCCCCAATTTCCCCCGATGGTAACTCTACATTTCGTGTCTCCGTTTGTGAGTCTGTGTTTGCTCTGTACATTACGTTCCTTGGTCTCCATTTTTCGACTGCACATGTAAGTGATATCTCGTGATATGTGTCTTTCTGTCTCTAATTTTCCCGAATTAGTGAGATCGTCTACTGCTCCATCCATGCTGCTACAAATAGCATGAGTTCATTTTGTTGTCTGGATGAGTGACAGTCCAGGGGTTATAGGTAGCACAACTTCTTTATCCAATCATCTTTCGCTGGACATTTTGGTCGTTTGGGTGTCTTGGCTATGGCAAAGAGTACCACAAGACCGTTGGGGGGGCTAGTGTTTTATTCCAATGATGGTATTCTCTTGTTATACAAACTGGAGTGGGGATGCCCAATCTCGTGGTAGCTCCAGTTTACAGTTTAGTAAGGAACATGCCTACTGATCTCCATACTGGCTGTTAGCAATTTACATTTCCACCAACAGCATAGTAGGATCCCCTTTTCTGCCTGCCCTCTTGAGCACTTACTCTTTTTAGGCTTTTTGAGGACTGTAGGGAGGGAACACCTCGTCTACGTTTGTTTGCATTCTCTAATCATGATAGATCCTGAACATCTTTTGATTTGATGTGCTGTTTTTTAAAAAGCGTGTGAGGATCATTGAGCTCTTGAAACATTTCTGCCTGGGAGTCGGGCCTGATTTGAATTCATTTCACATTACCTAGCCTAGGACGTTGCTCAAGGGCAGGGGTCGTGTGCAGCCCTGCAGGCCTTGTGAATATTAAGTGCCCTTGAGCACAGTTTTTCAAGTTGTTGTTACAGGAAAGCGCCACAATGTGGCAGCCCTTCTTCGTGTCCTTTGTGTTAACTTGGGCAAACAGAGCCTTAGAGGGAGTCTTGGTGTTGGGTTGCAAATTGGAGTCGAACGTGGCTGAACACACACCACAGGGCTTGTGTGTGTTTACCTCTTCCCCCTTACCCTGCACAGCCAGACCCCAGGCAAATCCCAAGCCTTGCAAATGTGCTATTCGGAGGGTGCTGTGGTTTGTAGGTGGGGCGATTCTAAGGAAGGAGGCTGGAGTTACGAACCCCACTAGCAGGAGCTGTGGAGATCCGGTGTCCTTTCACAGCTCCTCTCTCCCAGCGGTTCTACCATCATTTGGGTACACTAGGCTTTGCTTACCTGTAAGAGGTCTGTCTTGGATCGGGAGGTTGTGGTTCCATGCAGAGCAGAATGGGCAATAGAGGTCCAAGGGGCCGGTGATCTGGTGGCACGTCCTCCTTCCTGTCTCCCTCAGCGACAGCATACTCCAGCCTTGGGACCCAGGCCTGCTGAGGCTCTAGGGTTGTGACATCAGCCCACGTCACAGAGGCCTGAGTGTAATAGAGTAGGCATTTCTTGCCTTTTTCTTGTTTTATAATTTAGTATTGATTTCCTATTTCAGCATAGTTTATATACAGTGTTGTGTTTGAGTTCGACAGCAAGGTGATGAGTTATGAATGTAGCTGTACCTGTAGTATTTTGGATTCTTTTCCCTGTTAGGTTATTGAAGAATATTGAGTAGCGTTCCTTGTGCTATCAGGTGTGTCATCGTTGATGAATTCTTTTTGATACATTCGTGTGTTTCTGTTAATCCCAACCTCTGACTTCATCCTTCCCCGTTCCCCAATTTCCCCCTCTGGGAACTCTACACTTCTTTTTTCCGTTTGTGAACCTGTGTTTCATGTCTGTACTGCATCCTTTGTATCCCTTTTTAGACTCCACATATAAGTGATATCCTGGAATATGTGTCTTTTTGTCTCTAAAGTACCAGAATTAGTGAGATCATCTACTGCTCCATCCATGTTGCTGCAAATAGCATGGGTTCATTTTGCTTTCTGGATGAGTGATAGTCGCCAGAATGTAAGTAGCACAACGTCTTTATCCATTCATCTCTCGCTGGACATTTCGGTCGTTTGTATGTCTGGGCTCTGGTAAAGAGTAGCACAACGTCCGTTGGGGTGCAAGTGTTTTATTCCAATGATTGTATTCTCTGGTTATACGGACTGGAGTGCGGTTTCCGTATCTCGTGGTAGCTCCAGTTTTTAGTTTAGTAAGGGACTTGCTAACTGATCTCCATACTGGCTATTATCAATTTACACTCCCACCAATAGCATAGTAGGGTTCCATTTATTGCCTGCCCTCTTGAGTACTTACTCTTTTTAGGCTTTTTGAGGACTGCAGCCAGGGAACACTTCGTCTACGTTTCTTTGCATTCTCTAATCATGACAGATCCTGAGGATTTTTTCATTTGATGTGCTGTTTTTAAAACTACGTGTAAGTACCCCTGAGCTCTTGAAACATTTCTGCCTGAGAGTCGGGCCAGATTTGAGTTCATTTCAGATTAACTAGCCAAGGACATTTCTCGAGGGCAGGGGTCCTTTGCAGCCCCGCAGGCCTTGTGAATGTTAAGTGCCCTTGAGCACAGTTTTTCAATTTGTTGTTATAGGAAAAGGCCACAAGGCGGCAGCACTTCTTCATGTCCTCTGTGTTAACTTGGGCAAACACAATCTTAGAGGGAGTATTGGTGTTGGGTTGCAAATTGGAGTGGAATGTGGTTGAACACACACCACAGGGCTTGTTTATCTTTACCTCCTCCCCCTTACACTGCACCGCCAGTCCCCAGGCAAATCCCAAGCCTTGAAAATGTGCTATTCTGAGGGTGCTGTGGTTTGTAGGTGGGGTGATTCTAAGGAAGGAGGCTGGAGGTGGATACCCCACTAGCAGGAGCTGTGGAGATCCGGTGTCCTTTCACAGCTCCTCCCTCCCAGCGGTTCTACCATCATTTGGGTACACTAGGCTTTGCTTACCTGTAAGAGGGCTGTCTTGGATCGGGAGGTTGTGGTACCATGCAGAGCAGAAAGGGCAATAGAGGTCTAAGGGGCCGGTGATCTGGTGGCATGTGCTCCTTCCTGTCTCCCTCAGCGACAGCATACTCCAGCCTTGGGACCCAGGCCTGCTGAGGCTCTAGGGTTGTGTCATCAGCCCATGTCACAGAGGCCTGAGGGTAATAGAGTAGGCTGTTCTTACCTTTTTCTTGTTTTATAATTTAATACTGATTTTCTATTTCAGCATAGTTTATATACAGTGTTGTGTTTGAGTTCTACAGCAAGTTGATGCAGTTATGAATGTAGCTGTACCTGTAGTATTTTGGATTCTTTTCCCTGTTAGGTTATTGAAGAATATTGAGTAGCGTTCCCTGTGCTATCAGGTGTGTCGTCGTTGATGAATTCTTTTTGATACATTAGTGTGTTTCTGTTAATCCCAACCTCCGACTTCATCCTTCCCCGATCCCCAGTTTCCCCTTCTGGGAACTGTACACTTGTTTCTTCCGTTTCTGAACCTGTGTTTCCTTTGTATACTACATCCTGTGTATCCGTTTTTAGACTCCACATATAAGTGATGTCCTGGGATATGTGTCTTTCGGTCTCTAAATTACCAGAATTAGTGAGATCATCTACTGCTCCATCCATGTTGCTGCAAATAGCATGAGTTCATTTTGTTTTCTGGATGAGTGATAGTCGCCAAAATGTAAGTAGCACAACATCTTTATCCATTCATCTTTCGCTGGATATTTCGGTCGTTTGTATGTCTGGGCTATGGTAAAGAGTAGAACAATGTCCGTTGGGGTGCAAGTGTTTTATTCCAATGATGGTATTCTCTGGTTATACGAACTGGAGTGCGGTTTCCATATCTCGTGGTAGCTCCAGTTTTTCGTTTAGTGAGGGACTTGCTAACTGATCTCCATACTGGCTATTATCAATTTACACTCCCTCCAACAGCATAGTAGGGTTCCCTTTATTTCCTGCCCTCTTGAGCACTTACTCTTTTTAGGCTTTTGGAGGACTGCAGCCAGGGAACACCTTGTCTACATTTCTTTGCATTCTCTGAACATGACAGATCCTGAGCATTTTTTCATTTGATGTGCTGTTTTTAAAAATACGTGTAACTACCATTGAGCCCTTGAAACATTTCTGCCTGAGAGTCGGGCCAGATTTGAGTTCATTTCAGATCAACTAGCCAAGGACATTTCTCGAGGGCAGGGGTCGTTTGCAGCCCCGCAGGCCTTGTGAATGTTAAGTGCCCTTGAGCACAGTTTTTCAAGTTGTTGTTACGGGAAAGCGCCACCAGGCAGCAGCACTTCTTCATGTCCTTTGTGTTAACTTGGGCAAAGGCAGCCTTAGAGGGAGTCTTGGTGTTGGGTTGCAAATTGCAGTGGAACGTGGCTGAACACACACCGCAGGGCTTGTGTATCTTTACCTGTTCCCCCTTACACTGCACCGCCAGACCCCAGGCCAATCCCAAGCCTTGCAAATGTGCTATTCGGAGGGTGCTCTGGTTTGTAGGTGAAGCGATTCTAAGGAAGGAGGCTGGAGGTGGATACCCCACTAGCAGGAGCTGCGGAGATCTGGTGTCCTTTCACAGCTCCTCCCTCCCAGCGGGTCTACCATCATTTGGGTACACTAGGCTCTGCTTACCTGTAAGAGGGCTGTCTTGGATCGGGAGTTTGTGGTACCATGCAGAGGAGAATGGCCAATAGAGGTCCAAGGGGCCGCTGATCTGGTGGCACGTGCTCCTTCCTGTCTCCCTCAGCACCAGCATACCGCAGCCTTGGGACCCAGGCCTGCTGAGGCTCTACAGTTTTGACATCAGCCCACGTCACAGAGGCCTGAGGGTAATAGGTAGGCATTTCTTACCTTTTTCTTGTTTTATAATTTAATACTGATTTTCTATTTCAGCATAATTTATATACAATGTTGTGTCTATTTGAGTCCTACAGCAACTTGATGCAGTTCTAAATGTAGCTGTACCTGTAGTATTTCGGATTCTTTTCCCTGTTAGGTTATTGAAGAATATTGAGTAGCGTTCCCTGTGCTATCAGGTGCGTCATCGTTGATGAACTCTTTTTGATACATTACTGTGTTTCTGTTAATGCCAACCTCTTACTTCATCTTTCTCCGATCCCCAATTTCCCCCGATGGTAACTCTACATTTCGTGTCTCCGTTTGTGAGTCTGTGTTTGCTCTGTACATTACGTTCCTTGGTCTCCATTTTTCGACTGCACATGTAAGTGATATCTCGTGATATGTGTCTTTCTGTCTCTAATTTTCCCGAATTAGTGAGATCGTCTACTGCTCCATCCATGCTGCTACAAATAGCATGAGTTCATTTTGTTGTCTGGATGAGTGACAGTCCAGGGGTTATAGGTAGCACAACTTCTTTATCCAATCATTTCTCGCTGGACATTTTGGTCGTTTGGGTGTCTTGGCTATGGCAAAGAGTACCACAACGACCGTTGGCGGGGCATGTGTTTTATTCCAATGATGGTATTCTCTTGTTATACAAACTGGAGTGGGGATGCCCAATCTCGTGGTAGCTCCAGTTTACAGTTTAGTAAGGAACATGCCTACTGATCTCCATACTGGCTGTTAGCAATTTACATTTCCACCAACAGCATAGTAGGATCCCCTTTTCTGCCTGCCCTCTTGAGCACTTACTCTTTTTAGGCTTTTTGAGGACTGTAGGGAGGGAACACCTCGTCTACGTTTGTTTGCATTCTCTAATCATGATAGATCCTGAACATCTTTTGATTTGATGTGCTGTTTTTTAAAAAGCGTGTGAGGATCATTGAGCTCTTGAAACATTTCTGCCTGGGAGTCGGGCCTGATTTGAATTCATTTCACATTACCTAGCCCAGGACGTTGCTCAAGGGCAGGGGTCGTTTGCAGCCCCGAAGGCCTTGTGAATATTAAGTGCCCTTGAGCACAGTTTTTCAAGTTGTTGTTACAGGAAAGCGCCACAATGTGGCAGCACTTCTTCGTGTCCTCTGTGTTAACTTGGGCAAACAGAGCCTTAGAGGGAGTCTTGGTGTTGGGTTGCAAATTGGAGTCGAACGTGGCTGAACAAACACCACAGGACTTGTGTGTGTTTACCTCTTCCCCCTAAACCTGCACAGCCAGACCCCAGGCAAATCCCAAGCCTTGCAAATGTGCTATTCGGAGGGTGCTGTGGTTTGTAGGTGGGGCGATTCTAAGGAAGGAGGCTGGAGGTACGAACCCCACTAGCAGGAGCTGTGGAGATCCGGTGTCCTTTCACAGCTCCTCCCTCCCAGCGGTTCTACCATCATTTGGGTACACTAGGCTTTGCTTACCTGTAAGAGGACTGTCTTGGATCGGGAGGTTGTGGTTCCATGCAGAGCAGAATGGGCAATAGAGGTCCAAGGGGCCGGTGATCTGGTGGCACGTCCTCCTTCCTGTCTCCCTCAGCAACAGCATACTCCAGCCTTGGGACCCAGGCCTGCTGAGGCTCTAGGTTTGTGACATCAGCCCACGTCACAGAGGCCTGAGTGTAATAGAGTAGGCATTTCTTGCCTTTTTCTTGTTTTATAATTTAGTATTGATTTCCTATTTCAGCATAGTTTATATACAGTGTTGTGTTTGAGTTCGACAGCAAGGTGATGAGTTATGAATGTAGCTGTACCTGTAGTATTTTGGATTCTTTTCCCTGTTAGGTTATTGAAGAATATTGAGTAGCGTTCCTTGTGCTATCAGGTGTGTCATCGTTGATGAATTCTTTTTGATACATTAGTGTGTTTTTGTTAATCCCAACCTCTGACTTCATCCTTCCTTGTTCCCCAATTTCCCCCTCTGGGAACTCTACACTTCTTTTTTCCGTTTGTGAACCTGTGTTTCATGTCTGTACTGCATCCTTTGTATCCCTTTTTAGACTCCACATATAAGTGATATCCTGGAATATGTGTCTTTTTGTCTCTAAATTACCAGAATTAGTGAGATCATCTACTGCTCCATCCATGTTGCTGCAAATAGCATGGGTTCATTTTGCTTTCTGGATGAGTGATAGTCGCCAGAATGTAAGTAGCACAACGTCTTTATCCATTCATCTCTCGCTGGACATTTCGGTCGTTTGTATGTCTGGGCTATGGTAAAGAGTAGCACATCGTCCGTTGGGGTGCAAGTGTTTTATTCCAATGATGGTATTCTCTGGTTATACGGACTGGAGTGCGGTTTCCGTATGTCGTGGTAGCTCCAGTTTTTAGTTTAGTAAGGGACTTGCTAACTGATCTCCATACTGGCTATTATCAATTTACACTCCCACCAATAGCATAGTAGTGTTCCCTTTATTGCCTGCCCTCTTGAGTACTTACTCTTTTTAGGCTTTTTGAGGACTGCAGCCAGGGAACACCTCGTCTACGTTTCTTTGCATTCTCTAATCATGACAGATCCTGAGGATTTTTTCATTTGATGTGCTGTTTTTAAAACTACGTGTAAGTACCACTGAGCTCTTGAAACATTTCTGCCTGAGAGTCGGGCCAGATTTGAGTTCATTTCAGATTAACTAGCCAAGGACATTTCTCGAGGGCAGGGGTCCTTTGCAGCCCCGCAGGCCTTGTGAATGTTAAGTGCCCTTGGGCACAGTTTTTCAATTTGCTGTTATAGGAAAAGGCCACAAGGCGGCAGCACTTCTTCATGTCCTCTGTGTTAACTTGGGCAAACACAACCTTAGAGGGAGTCTTGGTGTTGGGTTGCAAATTGGAGTCGAATGTGGTTGAACACACACCGCAGGGCTTGTGTATCTTTACCTCCTCCCCCTTACACTGCACCGCCAGTCCCCAGGCAAATCCCAAGCCTTGAAAATGTGCTATTCTGAGGGTGCTGTGGTTTGTAGGTGGGGTGATTCTAAGGAAGGAGGCTGGAGGTGGATACCCCACTAGCAGGAGCTGTGGAGATCCGGTGTCCTTTCACAGCTCCTCCCTCCCAGCGGTTCTACCATCATTTGGGTACACTAGGCTTTGCTTACCTGTAAGAGGGCTGTCTTGGATCGGGAGGTTGTGGTACCATGCAGAGCAGAAAGGGCAATAGAGGTCTAAGGGGCCGGTGATCTGGTGGCACGTGCTCCTTCCTGTCTCCCTCAGCGACAGCATACTCCAGCCTTGGGACCCAGGCCTGCTGAGGCTCTAGGGTTGTGTCATCAGCCCATGTCACAGAGGCCTGAGGGTAATAGAGTAGGCTGTTCTTACCTTTTTCTTGTTTTATAATTTAATACTGATTTTCTATTTCAGCATAGTTTATATACAGTGTTGTGTTTGAGTTCTACAGCAAGTTGATGCAGTTATGAATGTAGCTGTACCTGTAGTATTTTGGATTCTTTTCCCTGTTAGGTTATTGAAGAATATTGAGTAGCGTTCCCTGTGCTATCAGGTGTGTCGTCGTTGATGAATTCTTTTTGATACATTAGTGTGTTTCTGTTAATCCCAACCTCCGACTTCATCCTTCCCCGATCCCCAGTTTCCCCTTCTGGGAACTGTACACTTGTTTCTTCCGTTTCTGAACCTGTGTTTCCTTTGTATACTACATCCTGTGTATCCGTTTTTAGACTCCACATATAAGTGATGTCCTGGGATATGTGTCTTTCGGTCTCTAAATTACTAGAATTAGTGAGATCATCTACTGCTCCATCCATGTTGCTGCAAATAGCATGAGTTCATTTTGTTTTCTGGATGAGTGATAGTCGCCAAAATGTAAGTAGCACAACATCTTTATCCATTCGTCTTTCGCTGGATATTTCGGTCGTTTGTATGTCTGGGCTCTGGTAAAGAGTAGCACATCGTCCGTTGGGGTGCAAGGGTTTTATTCCAATGATGGTATTCTCTGGTTATACGGACTGGAGTGCGGTTTCCGTATCTCGTGGTAGCTCCAGTTTTTAGTTTAGTAAGGGACTTGCTAACTGATCTCCATACTGGCTATTATCAATTTACACTCCCACCAATAGCATAGTAGGGTTCCCTTTATTGCCTGCCCTCTTGAGTACTTACTCTTTTTAGGCTTTTTGAGGACTGCAGCCAGGGAACACCTCGTCTACGTTTCTTTGCATTCTCTAATCATGACAGATCCTGAGGATTTTTTCATTTGATGTGCTGTTTTTAAAACTACGTGTAAGTACCACTGAGCTCTTGAAACATTTCTGCCTGAGAGTCGGGCCAGATTTGAGTTCATTTCAGATTAACTAGCCAAGGACATTTCTCGAGGGCAGGGGTCGTTTGCAGCCCCGCAGGCCTTGTGAATGTTAAGTGCCCTTGAGCACAGTTTTTCAATTTGTTGTTATAGGAAAAGGCCACAAGGCGGCAGCACTTCTTCATGTCCTCTGTGTTAACTTGGGCAAACACAATCTTAGAGGGAGTATTGGTGTTGGGTTGCAAATTGGAGTGGAATGTGGTTGAACACACACCACAGGGCTTGTTTATCTTTACCTCCTCCCCCTTACACTGCACCGCCAGTCCCCAGGCAAATCCCAAGCCTTGAAAATGTGCTATTCTGAGGGTGCTGTGGTTTGTAGGTGGGGTGATTCTAAGGAAGGAGGCTGGAGGTGGATACCCCACTAGCAGGAGCTGTGGAGATCCGGTGTCCTTTCACAGCTCCTCCCTCCCAGCGGTTCTACCATCATTTGGGTACACTAGGCTTTGCTTACCTGTAAGAGGGCTGTCTTGGATCGGGAGGTTGTGGTACCATGCAGAGCAGAATGGGCAATAGAGGTCTAAGGGGCCGGTGATCTGGTGGCACATGCTCCTTCCTGTCTCCCTCAGCGACAGCATACTCCAGCCTTGGGACCCAGGCCTGCTGAGGCTCTACAGTTGTGACATCAGCCCACGTCACAGAGGCCTGAGGGTAATAGGTAGGCATTTCTTACCTTTTTTTTGTTTTATAATTTAATACTTGTTTTCTATTTCAGCATAATTTATATACAATGTTGTGTCTATTTGAGTCCTACAGCAACTTGATGCAGTTATAAATGTAGCTGTACCTGTAGTATTTCGGATTCTTTTCCCTGTTAGGTTATTGAAGAATATTGAGTAGCGTTCCCTGTGCTATCAGGTGTGTCATCGTTGATGAACTCTTTTTGATACATTACTGTGTTTCTGTTAATGCCAACCTCTTACTTCATCTTTCTCCGATCCCCAATTTCCCCCGATGGTAACTCTACATTTCGTGTCTCCGTTTGTGAGTCTGTGTTTGCTCTGTACATTACGTTCCTTGGTCTCCATTTTTCGACTGCACATGTAAGTGATATCTCGCGATATGTGTCTTTCTGTCTCTAATTTTCCCGAATTAGTGAGATCGTCTACTGCTCCATCCATGCTGCTACAAATAGCATGAGTTCATTTTGTTGTCTGGATGAGTGACAGTCCAGGGGTTATAGGTAGCACAACTTCTTTATCCAATCATCTCTCGCTGGACATTTTGGTCGTTTGGGTGTCTTGGCTATGGCAAAGAGTACCACAAGACCGTTGGGGGGGCTAGTGTTTTATTCCAATGATGGTATTCTCTTGTTATACAAACTGGAGTGGGGATGGCCAATCTCGTGGTAGCTCCAGTTTACAGTTTAGTAAGGAACATGCCTACTGATCTCCATACTGGCTGTTAGCAATTTACATTTCCACCAATAGCATAGTAGGATCCCCTTTTCTGCCTGCCCTCTTGAGCACTTACTCTTTTTAGGCTTTTTGAGGACTGTAGGGAGGGAACACCTCGTCTACGTTTGTTTGCATTCTCTAATCATGATAGATCCTGAACATCTTTTGATTTGATGTGCTGTTTTTTAAAAAGCGTGTGAGGATCATTGAGCTCTTGAAACATTTCTGCCTGGGAGTCGGGCCTGATTTGAATTCAGTTCACATTACCTAGCCCAGGACGTTGCTCAAGGGCAGGGGTCGTGTGCAGCCCTGCAGGCCTTGTGAATATTAAGTGCCCTTGAGCACAGTTTTTCAAGTTGTTGTTACAGGAAAGCGCCACAATGTGGCAGCCCTTCTTCGTGTCCTTTGTGTTAACTTGGGCAAACAGAGCCTTAGAGGGAGTCTTGGTGTTGGGTTGCAAATTGGAGTCGAACGTGGCTGAACACACACCACAGGGCTTGTGTGTGTTTACCTCTTCCCCCTTACCCTGCACAGCCAGACCCCAGGCAAATCCCAAGCCTTGCAAATGTGCTATTCGGAGGGTGCTGTGGTTTGTAGGTGGGGCGATTCTAAGGAAGGAGGCTGGAGGTACGAACCCCACTAGCAGGAGCTGTGGAGATCCGGTGTCCTTTCACAGCTCCTCTCTCCCAGCGGTTCTACCATCATTTGGGTACACTAGGCTTTGCTTACCTGTAAGAGGTCTGTCTTGGATCGGGAGGTTGTGGTTCCATGCAGAGCAGAATGGGCAATAGAGGTCCAAGGGGCCGGTGATCTGGTGGCACGTCCTCCTTCCTGTCTCCCTCAGCGACAGCATACTCCAGCCTTGGGACCCAGGCCTGCTGAGGCTCTAGGGTTGTGACATCAGCCCACGTCACAGAGGCCTGAGTGTAATAGAGTAGGCATTTCTTGCCTTTTTCTTGTTTTATAATTTAGTATTGATTTCCTATTTCAGCATAGTTTATATACAGTGTTGTGTTTGAGTTCGACAGCAAGGTGATGAGTTATGAATGTAGCTGTACCTGTAGTATTTTGGATTCTTTTCCCTGTTAGGTTATTGAAGAATATTGAGTAGCGTTCCTTGTGCTATCAGGTGTGTCATCGTTGATGAATTCTTTTTGATACATTCGTGTGTTTCTGTTAATCCCAACCTCCGACTTCATCCTTCCCCGTTCCCCAATTTCCCCCTCTGGGAACTCTACACTTCTTTTTTCCGTTTGTGAACCTGTGTTTCATGTCTGTACTGCATCCTTTGTATCCCTTTTTAGACTCCACATATAAGTGATATCCTGGAATATGTGTCTTTTTGTCTCTAAAGTACCAGAATTAGTGAGATCATCTACTGCTCCATCCATGTTGCTGCAAATAGCATGGGTTCATTTTGCTTTCTGGATGAGTGATAGTCGCCAGAATGTAAGTAGCACAACGTCTTTATCCATTCATCTCTCGCTGGACATTTCGGTCGTTTGTATGTCTGGGCTATGGTAAAGAGTAGCACATCGTCCGTTGGGGTGCAAGTGTTTTATTCCAATGATGGTATTCTCTGGTTATACGGACTGGAGTGCGGTTTCCGTATGTCGTGGTAGCTCCAGTTTTTAGTTTAGTAAGGGACTTGCTAACTGATCTCCATACTGGCTATTATCAATTTACACTCCCACCAATAGCATAGTAGTGTTCCCTTTATTGCCTGCCCTCTTGAGTACTTACTCTTTTTAGGCTTTTTGAGGACTGCAGCCAGGGAACACCTCGTCTACGTTTCTTTGCATTCTCTAATCATGACAGATCCTGAGGATTTTTTCATTTGATGTGCTGTTTTTAAAACTACGTGTAAGTACCACTGAGCTCTTGAAACATTTCTGCCTGAGAGTCGGGCCAGATTTGAGTTCATTTCAGATTAACTAGCCAAGGACATTTCTCGAGGGCAGGGGTCCTTTGCAGCCCCGCAGGCCTTGTGAATGTTAAGTGCCCTTGGGCACAGTTTTTCAATTTGCTGTTATAGGAAAAGGCCACAAGGCGGCAGCACTTCTTCATGTCCTCTGTGTTAACTTGGGCAAACACAACCTTAGAGGGAGTCTTGGTGTTGGGTTGCAAATTGGAGTCGAATGTGGTTGAACACACACCGCAGGGCTTGTGTATCTTTACCTCCTCCCCCTTACACTGCACCGCCAGTCCCCAGGCAAATCCCAAGCCTTGAAAATGTGCTATTCTGAGGGTGCTGTGGTTTGTAGGTGGGGTGATTCTAAGGAAGGAGGCTGGAGGTGGATACCCCACTAGCAGGAGCTGTGGAGATCCGGTGTCCTTTCACAGCTCCTCCCTCCCAGCGGTTCTACCATCATTTGGGTACACTAGGCTTTGCTTACCTGTAAGAGGGCTGTCTTGGATCGGGAGGTTGTGGTACCATGCAGAGCAGAAAGGGCAATAGAGGTCTAAGGGGCCGGTGATCTGGTGGCACGTGCTCCTTCCTGTCTCCCTCAGCGACAGCATACTCCAGCCTTGGGACCCAGGCCTGCTGAGGCTCTAGGGTTGTGTCATCAGCCCATGTCACAGAGGCCTGAGGGTAATAGAGTAGGCTGTTCTTACCTTTTTCTTGTTTTATAATTTAATACTGATTTTCTATTTCAGCATAGTTTATATACAGTGTTGTGTTTGAGTTCTACAGCAAGTTGATGCAGTTATGAATGTAGCTGTACCTGTAGTATTTTGGATTCTTTTCCCTGTTAGGTTATTGAAGAATATTGAGTAGCGTTCCCTGTGCTATCAGGTGTGTCGTCGTTGATGAATTCTTTTTGATACATTAGTGTGTTTCTGTTAATCCCAACCTCCGACTTCATCCTTCCCCGATCCCCAGTTTCCCCTTCTGGGAACTGTACACTTGTTTCTTCCGTTTCTGAACCTGTGTTTCCTTTGTATACTACATCCTGTGTATCCGTTTTTAGACTCCACATATAAGTGATGTCCTGGGATATGTGTCTTTCGGTCTCTAAATTACTAGAATTAGTGAGATCATCTACTGCTCCATCCATGTTGCTGCAAATAGCATGAGTTCATTTTGTTTTCTGGATGAGTGATAGTCGCCAAAATGTAAGTAGCACAACATCTTTATCCATTCGTCTTTCGCTGGATATTTCGGTCGTTTGTATGTCTGGGCTCTGGTAAAGAGTAGCACATCGTCCGTTGGGGTGCAAGGGTTTTATTCCAATGATGGTATTCTCTGGTTATACGGACTGGAGTGCGGTTTCCGTATCTCGTGGTAGCTCCAGTTTTTAGTTTAGTAAGGGACTTGCTAACTGATCTCCATACTGGCTATTATCAATTTACACTCCCACCAATAGCATAGTAGGGTTCCCTTTATTGCCTGCCCTCTTGAGTACTTACTCTTTTTAGGCTTTTTGAGGACTGCAGCCAGGGAACACCTCGTCTACGTTTCTTTGCATTCTCTAATCATGACAGATCCTGAGGATTTTTTCATTTGATGTGCTGTTTTTAAAACTACGTGTAAGTACCACTGAGCTCTTGAAACATTTCTGCCTGAGAGTCGGGCCAGATTTGAGTTCATTTCAGATTAACTAGCCAAGGACATTTCTCGAGGGCAGGGGTCGTTTGCAGCCCCGCAGGCCTTGTGAATGTTAAGTGCCCTTGAGCACAGTTTTTCAATTTGTTGTTATAGGAAAAGGCCACAAGGCGGCAGCACTTCTTCATGTCCTCTGTGTTAACTTGGGCAAACACAATCTTAGAGGGAGTATTGGTGTTGGGTTGCAAATTGGAGTGGAATGTGGTTGAACACACACCACAGGGCTTGTTTATCTTTACCTCCTCCCCCTTACACTGCACCGCCAGTCCCCAGGCAAATCCCAAGCCTTGAAAATGTGCTATTCTGAGGGTGCTGTGGTTTGTAGGTGGGGTGATTCTAAGGAAGGAGGCTGGAGGTGGATACCCCACTAGCAGGAGCTGTGGAGATCCGGTGTCCTTTCACAGCTCCTCCCTCCCAGCGGTTCTACCATCATTTGGGTACACTAGGCTTTGCTTACCTGTAAGAGGGCTGTCTTGGATCGGGAGGTTGTGGTACCATGCAGAGCAGAATGGGCAATAGAGGTCTAAGGGGCCGGTGATCTGGTGGCACATGCTCCTTCCTGTCTCCCTCAGCGACAGCATACTCCAGCCTTGGGACCCAGGCCTGCTGAGGCTCTACAGTTGTGACATCAGCCCACGTCACAGAGGCCTGAGGGTAATAGGTAGGCATTTCTTACCTTTTTTTTGTTTTATAATTTAATACTGGTTTTCTATTTCAGCATAATTTATATACAATGTTGTGTCTATTTGAGTCCTACAGCAACTTGATGCAGTTATAAATGTAGCTGTACCTGTAGTATTTCGGATTCTTTTCCCTGTTAGGTTATTGAAGAATATTGAGTAGCGTTCCCTGTGCTATCAGGTGTGTCATCGTTGATGAACTCTTTTTGATACATTACTGTGTTTCTGTTAATGCCAACCTCTTACTTCATCTTTCTCCGATCCCCAATTTCCCCCGATGGTAACTCTACATTTCGTGTCTCCGTTTGTGAGTCTGTGTTTGCTCTGTACATTACGTTCCTTGGTCTCCATTTTTCGACTGCACATGTAAGTGATATCTCGCGATATGTGTCTTTCTGTCTCTAATTTTCCCGAATTAGTGAGATCGTCTACTGCTCCATCCATGCTGCTACAAATAGCATGAGTTCATTTTGTTGTCTGGATGAGTGACAGTCCAGGGGTTATAGGTAGCACAACTTCTTTATCCAATCATCTCTCGCTGGACATTTTGGTCGTTTGGGTGTCTTGGCTATGGCAAAGAGTACCACAAGACCGTTGGGGGGGCTAGTGTTTTATTCCAATGATGGTATTCTCTTGTTATACAAACTGGAGTGGGGATGGCCAATCTCGTGGTAGCTCCAGTTTACAGTTTAGTAAGGAACATGCCTACTGATCTCCATACTGGCTGTTAGCAATTTACATTTCCACCAACAGCATAGTAGGATCCCCTTTTCTGCCTGCCCTCTTGAGCACTTACTCTTTTTAGGCTTTTTGAGGACTGTAGGGAGGGAACACCTCGTCTACGTTTGTTTGCATTCTCTAATCATGATAGATCCTGAACATCTTTTGATTTGATGTGCTGTTTTTTAAAAAGCGTGTGAGGATCATTGAGCTCTTGAAACATTTCTGCCTGGGAGTCGGGCCTGATTTGAATTCAGTTCACATTACCTAGCCCAGGACGTTGCTCAAGGGCAGGGGTCGTGTGCAGCCCTGCAGGCCTTGTGAATATTAAGTGCCCTTGAGCACAGTTTTTCAAGTTGTTGTTACAGGAAAGCGCCACAATGTGGCAGCCCTTCTTCGTGTCCTTTGTGTTAACTTGGGCAAACAGAGCCTTAGAGGGAGTCTTGGTGTTGGGTTGCAAATTGGAGTCGAACGTGGCTGAACACACACCACAGGGCTTGTGTGTGTTTACCTCTTCCCCCTTACCCTGCACAGCCAGACCCCAGGCAAATCCCAAGCCTTGCAAATGTGCTATTCGGAGGGTGCTGTGGTTTGTAGGTGGGGCGATTCTAAGGAAGGAGGCTGGAGGTACGAACCCCACTAGCAGGAGCTGTGGAGATCCGGTGTCCTTTCACAGCTCCTCTCTCCCAGCGGTTCTACCATCATTTGGGTACACTAGGCTTTGCTTACCTGTAAGAGGTCTGTCTTGGATCGGGAGGTTGTGGTTCCATGCAGAGCAGAATGGGCAATAGAGGTCCAAGGGGCCGGTGATCTGGTGGCACGTCCTCCTTCCTGTCTCCCTCAGCGACAGCATACTCCAGCCTTGGGACCCAGGCCTGCTGAGGCTCTAGGGTTGTGACATCAGCCCACGTCACAGAGGCCTGAGTGTAATAGAGTAGGCATTTCTTGCCTTTTTCTTGTTTTATAATTTAGTATTGATTTCCTATTTCAGCATAGTTTATATACAGTGTTGTGTTTGAGTTCGACAGCAAGGTGATGAGTTATGAATGTAGCTGTACCTGTAGTATTTTGGATTCTTTTCCCTGTTAGGTTATTGAAGAATATTGAGTAGCGTTCCTTGTGCTATCAGGTGTGTCATCGTTGATGAATTCTTTTTGATACATTAGTGTGTTTCTGTTAATCCCAACCTCCGACTTCATCCTTCCCCGTTCCCCAATTTCCCCCTCTGGGAACTCTACACTTCTTTTTTCCGTTTGTGAACCTGTGTTTCATGTCTGTACTGCATCCTTTGTATCCCTTTTTAGACTCCACATATAAGTGATATCCTGGAATATGTGTCTTTTTGTCTCTAAAGTACCAGAATTAGTGAGATCATCTACTGCTCCATCCATGTTGCTGCAAATAGCATGGGTTCATTTTGCTTTCTGGATGAGTGATAGTCGCCAGAATGTAAGTAGCACAACGTCTTTATCCATTCATCTCTCGCTGGACATTTCGGTCGTTTGTATGTCTGGGCTCTGGTAAAGAGTAGCACAACGTCCGTTGGGGTGCAAGTGTTTTATTCCAATGATTGTATTCTCTGGTTATACGGACTGGAGTGCGGTTTCCGTATCTCGTGGTAGCTCCAGTTTTTAGTTTAGTAAGGGACTTGCTAACTGATCTCCATACTGGCTATTATCAATTTACACTCCCACCAATAGCATAGTAGGGTTCCCTTTATTGCCTGCCCTCTTGAGTACTTACTCTTTTTAGGCTTTTTGAGGACTGCAGCCAGGGAACACCTCGTCTACGTTTCTTTGCATTCTCTAATCATGACAGATCCTGAGGATTTTTTCATTTGATGTGCTGTTTTTAAAACTACGTGTAAGTACCCCTAAGCTCTTGAAACATTTCTGCCTGAGAGTCGGGCCAGATTTGAGTTCATTTCAGATTAACTAGCCAAGGACATTTCTCGAGGGCAGGGGTCCTTTGCAGCCCCGCAGGCCTTGTGAATGTTAAGTGCCCTTGAGCACAGTTTTTCAATTTGTTGTTATAGGAAAAGGCCACAAGGCGGCAGCACTTCTTCATGTCCTCTGTGTTAACTTGGGCAAACACAATCTTAGAGGGAGTATTGGTGTTGGGTTGCAAATTGGAGTGGAATGTGGTTGAACACACACCACAGGGCTTGTTTATCTTTACCTCCTCCCCCTTACACTGCACCGCCAGTCCCCAGGCAAACCCCAAGCCTTGAAAATGTGCTATTCTGAGGGTGCTGTGGTTTGTAGGTGGGGTGATTCTAAGGAAGGAGGCTGGAGGTGGATACCCCACTAGCAGGAGCTGTGGAGATCCGGTGTCCTTTCACAGCTCCTCCCTCCCAGCGGTTCTACCATCATTTGGGTACACTAGGCTTTGCTTACCTGTAAGAGGGCTGTCTTGGATCGGGAGGTTGTGGTACCATGCAGAGCAGAAAGGGCAATAGAGGTCTAAGGGGCCGGTGATCTGGTGGCACGTGCTCCTTCCTGTCTCCCTCAGTGACAGCATACTCCAGCCTTGGGACCCAGGCCTGCTGAGGCTCTAGGGTTGTGTCATCAGCCCATGTCACAGAGGCCTGAGGGTAATAGAGTAGGCTGTTCTTACCTTTTTCTTGTTTTATAATTTAATACTGATTTTCTATTTCAGCATAGTTTATATACAGTGTTGTGTTTGAGTTCTACAGCAAGTTGATGCAGTTATGAATGTAGCTGTACCTGTAGTATTTTGGATTCTTTTCCCTGTTAGGTTATTGAAGAATATTGAGTAGCGTTCCCTGTGCTATCAGGTGTGTCGTCGTTGATGAATTCTTTTTGATACATTAGTGTGTTTCTGTTAATCCCAACCTCCGACTTCATCCTTCCCCGATCCCCAGTTTCCCCTTCTGGGAACTGTACACTTGTTTCTTCCGTTTCTGAACCTGTGTTTCCTTTGTATACTACATCCTGTGTATCCGTTTTTAGACTCCACATATAAGTGATGTCCTGGGATATGTGTCTTTCGGTCTCTAAATTACCAGAATTAGTGAGATCATCTACTGCTCCATCCATGTTGCTGCAAATAGCATGAGTTCATTTTGTTTTCTGGATGAGTGATAGTCGCCAAAATGTAAGTAGCACAACATCTTTATCCATTCATCTTTCGCTGGATATTTCGGTCGTTTGTATGTCTGGGCTATGGTAAAGAGTAGAACAATGTCCGTTGGGGTGCAAGTGTTTTATTCCAATGATGGTATTCTCTGGTTATACGAACTGGAGTGCGGTTTCCATATCTCGTGGTAGCTCCAGTTTTTCGTTTAGTGAGGGACTTGCTAACTGATCTCCATACTGGCTATTATCAATTTACACTCCCTCCAACAGCATAGTAGGGTTCCCTTTATTTCCTGCCCTCTTGAGCACTTACTCTTTTTAGGCTTTTGGAGGACTGCAGCCAGGGAACACCTTGTCTACATTTCTTTGCATTCTCTGAACATGACAGATCCTGAGCATTTTTTCATTTGATGTGCTGTTTTTAAAAATACGTGTAACTACCATTGAGCCCTTGAAACATTTCTGCCTGAGAGTCGGGCTAGATTTGAGTTCATTTCAGATCAACTAGCCAAGGACATTTCTCGAGGGCAGGGGTCGTTTGCAGCCCCGCAGGCCTTGTGAATGTTAAGTGCCCTTGAGCACAGTTTTTCAAGTTGTTGTTACGGGAAAGCGCCACCAGGCAGCAGCACTTCTTCATGTCCTTTGTGTTAACTTGGGCAAAGGCAGCCTTAGAGGGAGTCTTGGTGTTGGGTTGCAAATTGCAGTGGAACGTGGCTGAACACACACCGCAGGGCTTGTGTATCTTTACCTGTTCCCCCTTACACTGCACCGCCAGACCCCAGGCCAATCCCAAGCCTTGCAAATGTGCTATTCGGAGGGTGCTCTGGTTTGTAGGTGAAGCGATTCTAAGGAAGGAGGCTGGAGGTGGATACCCCACTAGCAGGAGCTGCGGAGATCTGGTGTCCTTTCACAGCTCCTCCCTCCCAGCGGGTCTACCATCATTTGGGTACACTAGGCTCTGCTTACCTGTAAGAGGGCTGTCTTGGATCGGGAGTTTGTGGTACCATGCAGAGGAGAATGGCCAATAGAGGTCCAAGGGGCCGCTGATCTGGTGGCACGTGCTCCTTCCTGTCTCCCTCAGCACCAGCATACCGCAGCCTTGGGACCCAGGCCTGCTGAGGCTCTACAGTTGTGACATCAGCCCACGTCACAGAGGCCTGAGGGTAATAGGTAGGCATTTCTTACCTTTTTCTTGTTTTATAATTTAATACTGATTTTCTATTTCAGCATAATTTATATACAATGTTGTGTCTATTTGAGTCCTACAGCAACTTGATGCAGTTCTAAATGTAGCTGTACCTGTAGTATTTCGGATTCTTTTCCCTGTTAGGTTATTGAAGAATATTGAGTAGCGTTCCCTGTGCTATCAGGTGCGTCATCGTTGATGAACTCTTTTTGATACATTACTGTGTTTCTGTTAATGCCAACCTCTTACTTCATCTTTCTCCGATCCCCAATTTCCCCCGATGGTAACTCTACATTTCGTGTCTCCGTTTGTGAGTCTGTGTTTGCTCTGTACATTACGTTCCTTGGTCTCCATTTTTCGACTGCACATGTAAGTGATATCTCGTGATATGTGTCTTTCTGTCTCTAATTTTCCCGAATTAGTGAGATCGTCTACTGCTCCATCCATGCTGCTACAAATAGCATGAGTTCATTTTGTTGTCTGGATGAGTGACAGTCCAGGGGTTATAGGTAGCACAACTTCTTTATCCAATCATTTCTCGCTGGACATTTTGGTCGTTTGGGTGTCTTGGCTATGGCAAAGAGTACCACAACGACCGTTGGCGGGGCATGTGTTTTATTCCAATGATGGTATTCTCTTGTTATACAAACTGGAGTGGGGATGCCCAATCTCGTGGTAGCTCCAGTTTACAGTTTAGTAAGGAACATGCCTACTGATCTCCATACTGGCTGTTAGCAATTTACATTTCCACCAACAGCATAGTAGGATCCCCTTTTCTGCCTGCCCTCTTGAGCACTTACTCTTTTTAGGCTTTTTGAGGACTGTAGGGAGGGAACACCTCGTCTACGTTTGTTTGCATTCTCTAATCATGATAGATCCTGAACATCTTTTGATTTGATGTGCTGTTTTTTAAAAAGCGTGTGAGGATCATTGAGCTCTTGAAACATTTCTGCCTGGGAGTCGGGCCTGATTTGAATTCATTTCACATTACCTAGCCCAGGACGTTGCTCAAGGGCAGGGGTCGTTTGCAGCCCCGAAGGCCTTGTGAATATTAAGTGCCCTTGAGCACAGTTTTTCAAGTTGTTGTTACAGGAAAGCGCCACAATGTGGCAGCACTTCTTCGTGTCCTTTGTGTTAACTTGGGCAAACAGAGCCTTAGAGGGAGTCTTGGTGTTGGGTTGCAAATTGGAGTCGAACATGGCTGAACAAACACCACAGGACTTGTGTGTGTTTACCTCTTCCCCCTAAACCTGCACAGCCAGACCCCAGGCAAATCCCAAGCCTTGCAAATGTGCTATTCGGAGGGTGCTGTGGTTTGTAGGTGGGGCGATTCTAAGGAAGGAGGCTGGAGGTACGAACCCCACTAGCAGGAGCTGTGGAGATCCGGTGTCCTTTCACAGCTCCTCCCTCCCAGCGGTTCTACCATCATTTGGGTACACTAGGCTTTGCTTACCTATAAGAGGACTGTCTTGTATCGGGAGGTTGTGGTACCATGCAGAGCAGAATGGGCAATAGAGGTCCAAGGGGCCGGTGATCTGGTGGCACGTCCTCCTTCCTGTCTCCCTCAGCAACAGCATACTCCAGCCTTGGGACCCAGGCCTGCTGAGGCTCTAGGGTTGTGACATCAGCCCACGTCACAGAGGCCTGAGTGTAATAGAGTAGGCATTTCTTGCCTTTTTCTTGTTTTATAATTTAGTATTGATTTCCTATTTCAGCATAGTTTATATACAGTGTTGTGTTTGAGTTCGACAGCAAGGTGATGAGTTATGAATGTAGCTGTACCTGTAGTATTTTGGATTCTTTTCCCTGTTAGGTTATTGAAGAATATTGAGTAGCGTTCCTTGTGCTATCAGGTGTGTCATCGTTGATGAATTCTTTTTGATACATTAGTGTGTTTTTGTTAATCCCAACCTCTGACTTCATCCTTCCTTGTTCCCCAATTTCCCCCTCTGGGAACTCTACACTTCTTTTTTCCGTTTGTGAACCTGTGTTTCATGTCTGTACTGCATCCTTTGTATCCCTTTTTAGACTCCACATATAAGTGATATCCTGGAATATGTGTCTTTTTGTCTCTAAATTACCAGAATTAGTGAGATCATCTACTGCTCCATCCATGTTGCTGCAAATAGCATGGGTTCATTTTGCTTTCTGGATGAGTGATAGTCGCCAGAATGTAAGTAGCACAACGTCTTTATTCATTCATCTCGCTGGACATTTCGGTCGTTTGTATGTCTGGGCTCTGGTAAAGAGTAGCACATCGTCCGTTGGGGTGCAAGGGTTTTATTCCAATGATGGTATTCTCTGGTTATACGGACTGGAGTGCGGTTTCCGTATCTCGTGGTAGCTCCAGTTTTTAGTTTAGTAAGGGACTTGCTAACTGATCTCCATACTGGCTATTATCAATTTACACTCCCACCAATAGCATAGTAGGGTTCCCTTTATTGCCTGCCCTCTTGAGTACTTACTCTTTTTAGGCTTTTTGAGGACTGCAGCCAGGGAACACCTCGTCTACGTTTCTTTGCATTCTCTAATCATGACAGATCCTGAGGATTTTTTCATTTGATGTGCTGTTTTTAAAACTACGTGTAAGTACCACTGAGCTCTTGAAACATTTCTGCCTGAGAGTCGGGCCAGATTTGAGTTCATTTCAGATTAACTAGCCAAGGACATTTCTCGAGGGCAGGGGTCGTTTGCAGCCCCGCAGGCCTTGTGAATGTTAAGTGCCCTTGAGCACAGTTTTTCAATTTGTTGTTATAGGAAAAGGCCACAAGGCGGCAGCACTTCTTCATGTCCTCTGTGTTAACTTGGGCAAACACAATCTTAGAGGGAGTATTGGTGTTGGGTTGCAAATTGGAGTGGAATGTGGTTGAACACACACCACAGGGCTTGTTTATCTTTACCTCCTCCCCCTTACACTGCACCGCCAGTCCCCAGGCAAATCCCAAGCCTTGAAAATGTGCTATTCTGAGGGTGCTGTGGTTTGTAGGTGGGGTGATTCTAAGGAAGGAGGCTGGAGGTGGATACCCCACTAGCAGGAGCTGTGGAGATCCCGTGTCCTTTCACAGCTCCTCCCTCCCAGCGGTTCTACCATCATTTGGGTACACTAGGCTTTGCTTACCTGTAAGAGGGCTGTCTTGGATCGGGAGGTTGTGGTACCATGCAGAGCAGAATGGGCAATAGAGGTCTAAGGGGCCGGTGATCTGGTGGCACATGCTCCTTCCTGTCTCCCTCAGCGACAGCATACTCCAGCCTTGGGACCCAGGCCTGCTGAGGCTCTACAGTTGTGACATCAGCCCACGTCACAGAGGCCTGAGGGTAATAGGTAGGCATTTCTTACCTTTTTTTTGTTTTATAATTTAATACTGGTTTTCTATTTCAGCATAATTTATATACAATGTTGTGTCTATTTGAGTCCTACAGCAACTTGATGCAGTTATAAATGTAGCTGTACCTGTAGTATTTCGGATTCTTTTCCCTGTTAGGTTATTGAAGAATATTGAGTAGCGTTCCCTGTGCTATCAGGTGTGTCATCGTTGATGAACTCTTTTTGATACATTACTGTGTTTCTGTTAATGCCAACCTCTTACTTCATCTTTCTCCGATCCCCAATTTCCCCCGATGGTAACTCTACATTTCGTGTCTCCGTTTGTGAGTCTGTGTTTGCTCTGTACATTACGTTCCTTGGTCTCCATTTTTCGACTGCACATGTAAGTGATATCTCGCGATATGTGTCTTTCTGTCTCTAATTTTCCCGAATTAGTGAGATCGTCTACTGCTCCATCCATGCTGCTACAAATAGCATGAGTTCATTTTGTTGTCTGGATGAGTGACAGTCCAGGGGTTATAGGTAGCACAACTTCTTTATCCAATCATCTCTCGCTGGACATTTTGGTCGTTTGGGTGTCTTGGCTATGGCAAAGAGTACCACAAGACCGTTGGGGGGGCTAGTGTTTTATTCCAATGATGGTATTCTCTTGTTATACAAACTGGAGTGGGGATGGCCAATCTCGTGGTAGCTCCAGTTTACAGTTTAGTAAGGAACATGCCTACTGATCTCCATACTGGCTGTTAGCAATTTACATTTCCACCAACAGCATAGTAGGATCCCCTTTTCTGCCTGCCCTCTTGAGCACTTACTCTTTTTAGGCTTTTTGAGGACTGTAGGGAGGGAACACCTCGTCTACGTTTGTTTGCATTCTCTAATCATGATAGATCCTGAACATCTTTTGATTTGATGTGCTGTTTTTTAAAAAGCGTGTGAGGATCATTGAGCTCTTGAAACATTTCTGCCTGGGAGTCGGGCCTGATTTGAATTCAGTTCACATTACCTAGCCCAGGACGTTGCTCAAGGGCAGGGGTCGTGTGCAGCCCTGCAGGCCTTGTGAATATTAAGTGCCCTTGAGCACAGTTTTTCAAGTTGTTGTTACAGGAAAGCGCCACAATGTGGCAGCCCTTCTTCGTGTCCTTTGTGTTAACTTGGGCAAACAGAGCCTTAGAGGGAGTCTTGGTGTTGGGTTGCAAATTGGAGTCGAACGTGGCTGAACACACACCACAGGGCTTGTGTGTGTTTACCTCTTCCCCCTTACCCTGCACAGCCAGACCCCAGGCAAATCCCAAGCCTTGCAAATGTGCTATTCGGAGGGTGCTGTGGTTTGTAGGTGGGGCGATTCTAAGGAAGGAGGCTGGAGGTACGAACCCCACTAGCAGGAGCTGTGGAGATCCGGTGTCCTTTCACAGCTCCTCTCTCCCAGCGGTTCTACCATCATTTGGGTACACTAGGCTTTGCTTACCTGTAAGAGGTCTGTCTTGGATCGGGAGGTTGTGGTTCCATGCAGAGCAGAATGGGCAATAGAGGTCCAAGGGGCCGGTGATCTGGTGGCACGTCCTCCTTCCTGTCTCCCTCAGCGACAGCATACTCCAGCCTTGGGACCCAGGCCTGCTGAGGCTCTAGGGTTGTGACATCAGCCCACGTCACAGAGGCCTGAGTGTAATAGAGTAGGCATTTCTTGCCTTTTTCTTGTTTTATAATTTAGTATTGATTTCCTATTTCAGCATAGTTTATATACAGTGTTGTGTTTGAGTTCGACAGCAAGGTGATGAGTTATGAATGTAGCTGTACCTGTAGTATTTTGGATTCTTTTCCCTGTTAGGTTATTGAAGAATATTGAGTAGCGTTCCTTGTGCTATCAGGTGTGTCATCGTTGATGAATTCTTTTTGATTCATTAGTGTGTTTCTGTTAATCCCAACCTCCGACTTCATCCTTCCCCGTTCCCCAATTTCCCCCTCTGGGAACTCTACACTTCTTTTTTCCGTTTGTGAACCTGTGTTTCATGTCTGTACTGCATCCTTTGTATCCCTTTTTAGACTCCACATATAAGTGATATCCTGGAATATGTGTCTTTTTGTCTCTAAAGTACCAGAATTAGTGAGATCATCTACTGCTCCATCCATGTTGCTGCAAATAGCATGGGTTCATTTTGCTTTCTGGATGAGTGATAGTCGCCAGAATGTAAGTAGCACAACGTCTTTATCCATTCATCTCTCGCTGGACATTTCGGTCGTTTGTATGTCTGGGCTATGGTAAAGAGTAGCACATCGTCCGTTGGGGTGCAAGTGTTTTATTCCAATGATGGTATTCTCTGGTTATACGGACTGGAGTGCGGTTTCCGTATGTCGTGGTAGCTCCAGTTTTTAGTTTAGTAAGGGACTTGCTAACTGATCTCCATACTGGCTATTATCAATTTACACTCCCACCAATAGCATAGTAGTGTTCCCTTTATTGCCTGCCCTCTTGAGTACTTACTCTTTTTAGGCTTTTTGAGGACTGCAGCCAGGGAACACCTCGTCTACGTTTCTTTGCATTCTCTAATCATGACAGATCCTGAGGATTTTTTCATTTGATGTGCTGTTTTTAAAACTACGTGTAAGTACCACTGAGCTCTTGAAACATTTCTGCCTGAGAGTCGGGCCAGATTTGAGTTCATTTCAGATTAACTAGCCAAGGACATTTCTCGAGGGCAGGGGTCCTTTGCAGCCCCGCAGGCCTTGTGAATGTTAAGTGCCCTTGGGCACAGTTTTTCAATTTGCTGTTATAGGAAAAGGCCACAAGGCGGCAGCACTTCTTCATGTCCTCTGTGTTAACTTGGGCAAACACAACCTTAGAGGGAGTCTTGGTGTTGGGTTGCAAATTGGAGTCGAATGTGGTTGAACACACACCGCAGGGCTTGTGTATCTTTACCTCCTCCCCCTTACACTGCACCGCCAGTCCCCAGGCAAATCCCAAGCCTTGAAAATGTGCTATTCTGAGGGTGCTGTGGTTTGTAGGTGGGGTGATTCTAAGGAAGGAGGCTGGAGGTGGATACCCCACTAGCAGGAGCTGTGGAGATCCGGTGTCCTTTCACAGCTCCTCCCTCCCAGCGGTTCTACCATCATTTGGGTACACTAGGCTTTGCTTACCTGTAAGAGGGCTGTCTTGGATCGGGAGGTTGTGGTACCATGCAGAGCAGAAAGGGCAATAGAGGTCTAAGGGGCCGGTGATCTGGTGGCACGTGCTCCTTCCTGTCTCCCTCAGCGACAGCATACTCCAGCCTTGGGACCCAGGCCTGCTGAGGCTCTAGGGTTGTGTCATCAGCCCATGTCACAGAGGCCTGAGGGTAATAGAGTAGGCTGTTCTTACCTTTTTCTTGTTTTATAATTTAATACTGATTTTCTATTTCAGCATAGTTTATATACAGTGTTGTGTTTGAGTTCTACAGCAAGTTGATGCAGTTATGAATGTAGCTGTACCTGTAGTATTTTGGATTCTTTTCCCTGTTAGGTTATTGAAGAATATTGAGTAGCGTTCCCTGTGCTATCAGGTGTGTCGTCATTGATGAATTCTTTTTGATACATTAGTGTGTTTCTGTTAATCCCAACCTCCGACTTCATCCTTCCCCGATCCCCAGTTTCCCCTTCTGGGAACTGTACACTTGTTTCTTCCGTTTCTGAACCTGTGTTTCCTTTGTATACTACATCCTGTGTATCCGTTTTTAGACTCCACATATAAGTGATGTCCTGGGATATGTGTCTTTCGGTCTCTAAATTACTAGAATTAGTGAGATCATCTACTGCTCCATCCATGTTGCTGCAAATAGCATGAGTTCATTTTGTTTTCTGGATGAGTGATAGTCGCCAAAATGTAAGTAGCACAACATCTTTATCCATTCGTCTTTCGCTGGATATTTCGGTCGTTTGTATGTCTGGGCTATGGTAAAGAGTAGAACAATGTCCGTTGGGGTGCACGTGTTTTATTCCAATGATGGTATTCTCTGGTTATACGAACTGGAGTGCGGTTTCCATATCTCGTGGTAGCTCCAGTTTTTCGTTTAGTGAGGGACTTGCTAACTGATCTCCATACTGGCTATTATCAATTTACACTCCCTCCAACAGCATAGTAGGGTTCCCTTTATTGCCTGCCCTCTTGAGCACTTACTCTTTTTAGGCTTTTGGAGGACTGCAGCCAGGGAACACCTTGTCTACATTTCTTTGCATTCTCTGAACATGACAGATCCTGAGCATTTTTTCATTTGATGTGCTGTTTTTAAAAATACGTGTAACTACCATTGAGCCCTTGAAACATTTCTGCCTGAGAGTCGGGCCAGATTTGAGTTCATTTCAGATCAACTAGCCAAGGACATTTCTCGAGGGCAGGGGTCGTTTGCAGCCCCGCAGGCCTTGTGAATGTTAAGTGCCCTTGAGCACAGTTTTTCAAGTTGTTGTTACGGGAAAGCGCCACCAGGCAGCAGCACCTCTTCATGTCCTTTGTGTTAACTTGGGCAAAGGCAGCCTTAGAGGGAGTCTTGGTGTTGGGTTGCAAATTGCAGTGGAACGTGGCTGAACACACACCGCAGGGCTTGTGTATCTTTACCTGTTCCCCCTTACACTGCACCGCCAGACCCCAGGCCAATCCCAAGCCTTGCAAATGTGCTATTCGGAGGGTGCTCTGGTTTGTAGGTGAAGCGATTCTAAGGAAGGAGGCTGGAGGTGGATACCCCACTAGCAGGAGCTGCGGAGATCTGGTGTCCTTTCACAGCTCCTCCCTCCCAGCGGGTCTACCATCATTTGGGTACACTAGGCTCTGCTTACCTGTAAGAGGGCTGTCTTGGATCGGGAGTTTGTGGTACCATGCAGAGGAGAATGGCCAATAGAGGTCCAAGGGGCCGCTGATCTGGTGGCACGTGTTCCTTCCTGTCTCCCTCAGCACCAGCATACCGCAGCCTTGGGACCCAGGCCTGCTGAGGCTCTACAGTTGTGACATCAGCCCACGTCACAGAGGCCTGAGGGTAATAGGTAGGCATTTCTTACCTTTTTCTTGTTTTATAATTTAATACTGATTTTCTATTTCAGCATAATGTATATACAATGTTGTGTCTATTTGAGTCCTACAGCAACTTGATGCAGTTATAAATGTAGCTGTACCTGTAGTATTTCGGATTCTTTTCCCTGTTAGGTTATTGAAGAATATTGAGTAGCGTTCCCTGTGCTATCAGGTGCGTCATCGTTGATGAACTCTTTTTGATACATTACTGTGTTTCTGTTAATGCCAACCTCTTACTTCATCTTTCTCCGATCCCCAATTTCCCCCGATGGTAACTCTACATTTCGTGTCTCCGTTTGTGAGTCTGTGTTTGCTCTGTACATTACGTTCCTTGGTCTCCATTTTTCGACTGCACATGTAAGTGATATCTCGTGATATGTGTCTTTCTGTCTCTAATTTTCCCGAATTAGTGAGATCGTCTACTGCTCCATCCATGCTGCTACAAATAGCATGAGTTCATTTTGTTGTCTGGATGAGTGACAGTCCAGGGGTTATAGGTAGCACAACTTCTTTATCCAATCATCTCTCGCTGGACATTTTGGTCGTTTGGGTGTCTTGGCTATGGCAAAGAGTACCACAACGACCGTTGGCGGGGCATGTGTTTTATTCCAATGATGGTATTCTCTTGTTATACAAACTGGAGTGGGGATGGCCAATCTCGTGGTAGCTCCAGTTTACAGTTTAGTAAGGAACATGCCTACTGATCTCCATACTGGCTGTTAGCAATTTACATTTCCACCAACAGCATAGTAGGATCCCCTTTTCTGCCTGCCCTCTTGAGCACTTACTCTTTTTAGGCTTTTTGAGGACTGTAGGGAGGGAACACCTCGTCTACGTTTGTTTGCATTCTCTAATCATGATAGATCCTGAACATCTTTTGATTTGATGTGCTGTTTTTTAAAAAGCGTGTGAGGATCATTGAGCTCTTGAAACATTTCTGCCTGGGAGTCGGGCCTGATTTGAATTCAGTTCACATTACCTAGCCCAGGACGTTGCTCAAGGGCAGGGGTCGTGTGCAGCCCTGCAGGCCTTGTGAATATTAAGTGCCCTTGAGCACAGTTTTTCAAGTTGTTGTTACAGGAAAGCGCCACAATGTGGCAGCCCTTCTTCGTGTCCTTTGTGTTAACTTGGGCAAACAGAGCCTTAGAGGGAGTCTTGGTGTTGGGTTGCAAATTGGAGTCGAACGTGGCTGAACACACACCACAGGGCTTGTGTGTGTTTACCTCTTCCCCCTTACCCTGCACAGCCAGACCCCAGGCAAATCCCAAGCCTTGCAAATGTGCTATTCGGAGGGTGCTGTGGTTTGTAGGTGGGGCGATTCTAAGGAAGGAGGCTGGAGGTACGAACCCCACTAGCAGGAGCTGTGGAGATCCGGTGTCCTTTCACAGCTCCTCTCTCCCAGCGGTTCTACCATCATTTGGGTACACTAGGCTTTGCTTACCTGTAAGAGGTCTGTCTTGGATCGGGAGGTTGTGGTTCCATGCAGAGCAGAATGGGCAATAGAGGTCCAAGGGGCCGGTGATCTGGTGGCACGTCCTCCTTCCTGTCTCCCTCAGCGACAGCATACTCCAGCCTTGGGACCCAGGCCTGCTGAGGCTCTAGGGTTGTGACATCAGCCCACGTCACAGAGGCCTGAGTGTAATAGAGTAGGCATTTCTTGCCTTTTTCTTGTTTTATAATTTAGTATTGATTTCCTATTTCAGCATAGTTTATATACAGTGTTGTGTTTGAGTTCGACAGCAAGGTGATGAGTTATGAATGTAGCTGTACCTGTAGTATTTTGGATTCTTTTCCCTGTTAGGTTATTGAAGAATATTGAGTAGCGTTCCTTGTGCTATCAGGTGTGTCATCGTTGATGAATTCTTTTTGATACATTAGTGTGTTTCTGTTAATCCCAACCTCCGACTTCATCCTTCCCCGTTCCCCAATTTCCCCCTCTGGGAACTCTACACTTCTTTTTTCCGTTTGTGAACCTGTGTTTCATGTCTGTACTGCATCCTTTGTATCCCTTTTTAGACTCCACATATAAGTGATATCCTGGAATATGTGTCTTTTTGTCTCTAAAGTACCAGAATTAGTGAGATCATCTACTGCTCCATCCATGTTGCTGCAAATAGCATGGGTTCATTTTGCTTTCTGGATGAGTGATAGTCGCCAGAATGTAAGTAGCACAACGTCTTTATCCATTCATCTCTCGCTGGACATTTCGGTCGTTTGTATGTCTGGGCTCTGGTAAAGAGTAGCACAACGTCCGTTGGGGTGCAAGTGTTTTATTCCAATGATTGTATTCTCTGGTTATACGGACTGGAGTGCGGTTTCCGTATCTCGTGGTAGCTCCAGTTTTTAGTTTAGTAAGGGACTTGCTAACTGATCTCCATACTGGCTATTATCAATTTACACTCCCACCAATAGCATAGTAGGGTTCCCTTTATTGCCTGCCCTCTTGAGTACTTACTCTTTTTAGGCTTTTTGAGGACTGCAGCCAGGGAACACCTCGTCTACGTTTCTTTGCATTCTCTAATCATGACAGATCCTGAGGATTTTTTCATTTGATGTGCTGTTTTTAAAACTACGTGTAAGTACCACTGAGCTCTTGAAACATTTCTGCCTGAGAGTCGGGCCAGATTTGAGTTCATTTCAGATTAACTAGCCAAGGACATTTCTCGAGGGCAGGGGTCCTTTGCAGCCCCGCAGGCCTTGTGAATGTTAAGTGCCCTTGAGCACAGTTTTTCAATTTGTTGTTATAGGAAAAGGCCACAAGGCGGCAGCACTTCTTCATGTCCTCTGTGTTAACTTGGGCAAACACAATCTTAGAGGGAGTATTGGTGTTGGGTTGCAAATTGGAGTGGAATGTGGTTGAACACACACCACAGGGCTTGTTTATCTTTACCTCCTCCCCCTTACACTGCACCGCCAGTCCCCAGGCAAATCCCAAGCCTTGAAAATGTGCTATTCTGAGGGTGCTGTGGTTTGTAGGTGGGGTGATTCTAAGGAAGGAGGCTGGAGGTGGATACCCCACTAGCAGGAGCTGTGGAGATCCGGTGTCCTTTCACAGCTCCTCCCTCCCAGCGGTTCTACCATCATTTGGGTACACTAGGCTTTGCTTACCTGTAAGAGGGCTGTCTTGGATCGGGAGGTTGTGGTACCATGCAGAGCAGAAAGGGCAATAGAGGTCTAAGGGGCCGGTGATCTGGTGGCACGTGCTCCTTCCTGTCTCCCTCAGTGACAGCATACTCCAGCCTTGGGACCCAGGCCTGCTGAGGCTCTAGGGTTGTGTCATCAGCCCATGTCACAGAGGCCTGAGGGTAATAGAGTAGGCTGTTCTTACCTTTTTCTTGTTTTATAATTTAATACTGATTTTCTATTTCAGCATAGTTTATATACAGTGTTGTGTTTGAGTTCTACAGCAAGTTGATGCAGTTATGAATGTAGCTGTACCTGTAGTATTTTGGATTCTTTTCCCTGTTAGGTTATTGAAGAATATTGAGTAGCGTTCCCTGTGCTATCAGGTGTGTCGTCGTTGATGAATTCTTTTTGATACATTAGTGTGTTTCTGTTAATCCCAACCTCCGACTTCATCCTTCCCCGATCCCCAGTTTCCCCTTCTGGGAACTGTACACTTGTTTCTTCCGTTTCTGAACCTGTGTTTCCTTTGTATACTACATCCTGTGTATCCGTTTTTAGACTCCACATATAAGTGATGTCCTGGGATATGTGTCTTTCGGTCTCTAAATTACCAGAATTAGTGAGATCATCTACTGCTCCATCCATGTTGCTGCAAATAGCATGAGTTCATTTTGTTTTCTGGATGAGTGATAGTCGCCAAAATGTAAGTAGCACAACATCTTTATCCATTCATCTTTCGCTGGATATTTCGGTCGTTTGTATGTCTGGGCTATGGTAAAGAGTAGAACAATGTCCGTTGGGGTGCAAGTGTTTTATTCCAATGATGGTATTCTCTGGTTATACGAACTGGAGTGCGGTTTCCATATCTCGTGGTAGCTCCAGTTTTTCGTTTAGTGAGGGACTTGCTAACTGATCTCCATACTGGCTATTATCAATTTACACTCCCTCCAACAGCATAGTAGGGTTCCCTTTATTTCCTGCCCTCTTGAGCACTTACTCTTTTTAGGCTTTTGGAGGACTGCAGCCAGGGAACACCTTGTCTACATTTCTTTGCATTCTCTGAACATGACAGATCCTGAGCATTTTTTCATTTGATGTGCTGTTTTTAAAAATACGTGTAACTACCATTGAGCCCTTGAAACATTTCTGCCTGAGAGTCGGGCCAGATTTGAGTTCATTTCAGATCAACTAGCCAAGGACATTTCTCGAGGGCAGGGGTCGTTTGCAGCCCCGCAGGCCTTGTGAATGTTAAGTGCCCTTGAGCACAGTTTTTCAAGTTGTTGTTACGGGAAAGCGCCACCAGGCAGCAGCACTTCTTCATGTCCTTTGTGTTAACTTGGGCAAAGGCAGCCTTAGAGGGAGTCTTGGTGTTGGGTTGCAAATTGCAGTGGAACGTGGCTGAACACACACCGCAGGGCTTGTGTATCTTTACCTGTTCCCCCTTACACTGCACCGCCAGACCCCAGGCCAATCCCAAGCCTTGCAAATGTGCTATTCGGAGGGTGCTCTGGTTTGTAGGTGAAGCGATTCTAAGGAAGGAGGCTGGAGGTGGATACCCCACTAGCAGGAGCTGCGGAGATCTGGTGTCCTTTCACAGCTCCTCCCTCCCAGCGGGTCTACCATCATTTGGGTACACTAGGCTCTGCTTACCTGTAAGAGGGCTGTCTTGGATCGGGAGTTTGTGGTACCATGCAGAGGAGAATGGCCAATAGAGGTCCAAGGGGCCGCTGATCTGGTGGCACGTGCTCCTTCCTGTCTCCCTCAGCACCAGCATACCGCAGCCTTGGGACCCAGGCCTGCTGAGGCTCTACAGTTGTGACATCAGCCCACGTCACAGAGGCCTGAGGGTAATAGGTAGGCATTTCTTACCTTTTTCTTGTTTTATAATTTAATACTGATTTTCTATTTCAGCATAATTTATATACAATGTTGTGTCTATTTGAGTCCTACAGCAACTTGATGCAGTTCTAAATGTAGCTGTACCTGTAGTATTTCGGATTCTTTTCCCTGTTAGGTTATTGAAGAATATTGAGTAGCGTTCCCTGTGCTATCAGGTGCGTCATCGTTGATGAACTCTTTTTGATACATTACTGTGTTTCTGTTAATGCCAACCTCTTACTTCATCTTTCTCCGATCCCCAATTTCCCCCGATGGTAACTCTACATTTCGTGTCTCCGTTTGTGAGTCTGTGTTTGCTCTGTACATTACGTTCCTTGGTCTCCATTTTTCGACTGCACATGTAAGTGATATCTCGTGATATGTGTCTTTCTGTCTCTAATTTTCCCGAATTAGTGAGATCGTCTACTGCTCCATCCATGCTGCTACAAATAGCATGAGTTCATTTTGTTGTCTGGATGAGTGACAGTCCAGGGGTTATAGGTAGCACAACTTCTTTATCCAATCATTTCTCGCTGGACATTTTGGTCGTTTGGGTGTCTTGGCTATGGCAAAGAGTACCACAACGACCGTTGGCGGGGCATGTGTTTTATTCCAATGATGGTATTCTCTTGTTATACAAACTGGAGTGGGGATGGCCAATCTCGTGGTAGCTCCAGTTTACAGTTTAGTAAGGAACATGCCTACTGATCTCCATACTGGCTGTTAGCAATTTACATTTCCACCAACAGCATAGTAGGATCCCCTTTTCTGCCTGCCCTCTTGAGCACTTACTCTTTTTAGGCTTTTTGAGGACTGTAGGGAGGGAACACCTCGTCTACGTTTGTTTGCATTCTCTAATCATGATAGATCCTGAACATCTTTTGATTTGATGTGCTGTTTTTTAAAAAGCGTGTGAGGATCATTGAGCTCTTGAAACATTTCTGCCTGGGAGTCGGGCCTGATTTGAATTCATTTCACATTACCTAGCCCAGGACGTTGCTCAAGGGCAGGGGTCGTTTGCAGCCCCGAAGGCCTTGTGAATATTAAGTGCCCTTGAGCACAGTTTTTCAAGTTGTTGTTACAGGAAAGCGCCACAATGTGGCAGCACTTCTTCGTGTCCTTTGTGTTAACTTGGGCAAACAGAGCCTTAGAGGGAGTCTTGGTGTTGGGTTGCAAATTGGAGTCGAACATGGCTGAACACACACCACAGGACTTGTGTGTGTTTACCTCTTCCCCCTAAACCTGCACAGCCAGACCCCAGGCAAATCCCAAGCCTTGCAAATGTGCTATTCGGAGGGTGCTGTGGTTTGTAGGTGGGGCGATTCTAAGGAAGGAGGCTGGAGGTACGAACCCCACTAGCAGGAGCTGTGGAGATCCGGTGTCCTTTCACAGCTCCTCCCTCCCAGCGGTTCTACCATCATTTGGGTACACTAGGCTTTGCTTACCTATAAGAGGACTGTCTTGGATCGCGAGGTTGTGGTACCATGCAGAGCAGAATGGGCAATAGAGGTCCAAGGGGCCGGTGATCTGGTGGCACGTCCTCCTTCCTGTCTCCCTCAGCAACAGCATACTCCAGCCTTGGGACCCAGGCCTGCTGAGGCTCTAGGGTTGTGACATCAGCCCACGTCACAGAGGCCTGAGTGTAATAGAGTAGGCATTTCTTGCCTTTTTCTTGTTTTATAATTTAGTATTGATTTCCTATTTCAGCATAGTTTATATACAGTGTTGTGTTTGAGTTCGACAGCAAGGTGATGAGTTATGAATGTAGCTGTACCTGTAGTATTTTGGATTCTTTTCCCTGTTAGGTTATTGAAGAATATTGAGTAGCGTTCCTTGTGCTATCAGGTGTGTCATCGTTGATGAATTCTTTTTGATACATTAGTGTGTTTTTGTTAATCCCAACCTCTGACTTCATCCTTCCTTGTTCCCCAATTTCCCCCTCTGGGAACTCTACACTTCTTTTTTCCGTTTGTGAACCTGTGTTTCATGTCTGTACTGCATCCTTTGTATCCCTTTTTAGACTCCACATATAAGTGATATCCTGGAATATGTGTCTTTTTGTCTCTAAATTACCAGAATTAGTGAGATCATCTACTGCTCCATCCATGTTGCTGCAAATAGCATGGGTTCATTTTGTTTTCTGGATGAGTGATAGTCGCCAGAATGTAAGTAGCACAACGTCTTTATTCATTCATCTCGCTGGACATTTCGGTCGTTTGTATGTCTGGGCTCTGGTAAAGAGTAGCACATCGTCCGTTGGGGTGCAAGGGTTTTATTCCAATGATGGTATTCTCTGGTTATACGGACTGGAGTGCGGTTTCCGTATCTCGTGGTAGCTCCAGTTTTTAGTTTAGTAAGGGACTTGCTAACTGATCTCCATACTGGCTATTATCAATTTACACTCCCACCAATAGCATAGTAGGGTTCCCTTTATTGCCTGCCCTCTTGAGTACTTACTCTTTTTAGGCTTTTTGAGGACTGCAGCCAGGGAACACCTCGTCTACGTTTCTTTGCATTCTCTAATCATGACAGATCCTGAGGATTTTTTCATTTGATGTGCTGTTTTTAAAACTACGTGTAAGTACCACTGAGCTCTTGAAACATTTCTGCCTGAGAGTCGGGCCAGATTTGAGTTCATTTCAGATTAACTAGCCAAGGACATTTCTCGAGGGCAGGGGTCCTTTGCAGCCCCGCAGGCCTTGTGAATGTTAAGTGCCCTTGAGCACAGTTTTTCAATTTGTTGTTATAGGAAAAGGCCACAAGGCGGCAGCACTTCTTCATGTCCTCTGTGTTAACTTGGGCAAACACAATCTTAGAGGGGGTATTGGTGTTGGGTTGCAAATTGGAGTGGAATGTGGTTGAACACACACCACAGGGCTTGTTTATCTTTACCTCCTCCCCCTTACACTGCACCGCCAGTCCCCAGGCAAATCCCAAGCCTTGAAAATGTGCTATTCTGAGGGTGCTGTGGTTTGTAGGTGGGGTGATTCTAAGGAAGGAGGCTGGAGGTGGATACCCCACTAGCAGGAGCTGTGGAGATCCGGTGTCCTTTCACAGCTCCTCCCTCCCAGCGGTTCTACCATCATTTGGGTACACTAGGCTTTGCTTACCTGTAAGAGGGCTGTCTTGGATCGGGAGGTTGTGGTACCATGCAGAGCAGAATGGGCAATAGAGGTCTAAGGGGCCGGTGATCTGGTGGCACATGCTCCTTCCTGTCTCCCTCAGCGACAGCATACTCCAGCCTTGGGACCCAGGCCTGCTGAGGCTCTACAGTTGTGACATCAGCCCACGTCACAGAGGCCTGAGGGTAATAGGTAGGCATTTCTTACCTTTTTTTTGTTTTATAATTTAATACTGGTTTTCTATTTCAGCATAATTTATATACAATGTTGTGTCTATTTGAGTCCTACAGCAACTTGATGCAGTTATAAATGTAGCTGTACCTGTAGTATTTCGGATTCTTTTCCCTGTTAGGTTATTGAAGAATATTGAGTAGCGTTCCCTGTGCTATCAGGTGTGTCATCGTTGATGAACTCTTTTTGATACATTACTGTGTTTCTGTTAATGCCAACCTCTTACTTCATCTTTCTCCGATCCCCAATTTCCCCCGATGGTAACTCTACATTTCGTGTCTCCGTTTGTGAGTCTGTGTTTGCTCTGTACATTACGTTCCTTGGTCTCCATTTTTCGACTGCACATGTAAGTGATATCTCGCGATATGTGTCTTTCTGTCTCTAATTTTCCCGAATTAGTGAGATCGTCTACTGCTCCATCCATGCTGCTACAAATAGCATGAGTTCATTTTGTTGTCTGGATGAGTGACAGTCCAGGGGTTATAGGTAGCACAACTTCTTTATCCAATCATCTCTCGCTGGACATTTTGGTCGTTTGGGTGTCTTGGCTATGGCAAAGAGTACCACAAGACCGTTGGGGGGGCTAGTGTTTTATTCCAATGATGGTATTCTCTTGTTATACAAACTGGAGTGGGGATGGCCAATCTCGTGGTAGCTCCAGTTTACAGTTTAGTAAGGAACATGCCTACTGATCTCCATACTGGCTGTTAGCAATTTACATTTCCACCAACAGCATAGTAGGATCCCCTTTTCTGCCTGCCCTCTTGAGCACTTACTCTTTTTAGGCTTTTTGAGGACTGTAGGGAGGGAACACCTCGTCTACGTTTGTTTGCATTCTCTAATCATGATAGATCCTGAACATCTTTTGATTTGATGTGCTGTTTTTTAAAAAGCGTGTGAGGATCATTGAGCTCTTGAAACATTTCTGCCTGGGAGTCGGGCCTGATTTGAATTCAGTTCACATTACCTAGCCCAGGACGTTGCTCAAGGGCAGGGGTCGTGTGCAGCCCTGCAGGCCTTGTGAATATTAAGTGCCCTTGAGCACAGTTTTTCAAGTTGTTGTTACAGGAAAGCGCCACAATGTGGCAGCCCTTCTTCGTGTCCTTTGTGTTAACTTGGGCAAACAGAGCCTTAGAGGGAGTCTTGGTGTTGGGTTGCAAATTGGAGTCGAACGTGGCTGAACACACACCACAGGGCTTGTGTGTGTTTACCTCTTCCCCCTTACCCTGCACAGCCAGACCCCAGGCAAATCCCAAGCCTTGCAAATGTGCTATTCGGAGGGTGCTGTGGTTTGTAGGTGGGGCGATTCTAAGGAAGGAGGCTGGAGGTACGAACCCCACTAGCAGGAGCTGTGGAGATCCGGTGTCCTTTCACAGCTCCTCTCTCCCAGCGGTTCTACCATCATTTGGGTACACTAGGCTTTGCTTACCTGTAAGAGGTCTGTCTTGGATCGGGAGGTTGTGGTTCCATGCAGAGCAGAATGGGCAATAGAGGTCCAAGGGGCCGGTGATCTGGTGGCACGTCCTCCTTCCTGTCTCCCTCAGCGACAGCATACTCCAGCCTTGGGACCCAGGCCTGCTGAGGCTCTAGGGTTGTGACATCAGCCCACGTCACAGAGGCCTGAGTGTAATAGAGTAGGCATTTCTTGCCTTTTTCTTGTTTTATAATTTAGTATTGATTTCCTATTTCAGCATAGTTTATATACAGTGTTGTGTTTGAGTTCGACAGCAAGGTGATGAGTTATGAATGTAGCTGTACCTGTAGTATTTTGGATTCTTTTCCCTGTTAGGTTATTGAAGAATATTGAGTAGCGTTCCTTGTGCTATCAGGTGTGTCATCGTTGATGAATTCTTTTTGATACATTAGTGTGTTTCTGTTAATCCCAACCTCCGACTTCATCCTTCCCCGTTCCCCAATTTCCCCCTCTGGGAACTCTACACTTCTTTTTTCCGTTTGTGAACCTGTGTTTCATGTCTGTACTGCATCCTTTGTATCCCTTTTTAGACTCCACATATAAGTGATATCCTGGAATATGTGTCTTTTTGTCTCTAAATTACCAGAATTAGTGAGATCATCTACTGCTCCATCCATGTTGCTGCAAATAGCATGGGTTCATTTTGCTTTCTGGATGAGTGATAGTCGCCAGAATGTAAGTAGCACAACGTCTTTATCCATTCATCTCTCGCTGGACATTTCGGTCGTTTGTATGTCTGGGCTATGGTAAAGAGTAGCACATCGTCCGTTGGGGTGCAAGTGTTTTATTCCAATGATGGTATTCTCTGGTTATACGGACTGGAGTGCGGTTTCCGTATGTCGTGGTAGCTCCAGTTTTTAGTTTAGTAAGGGACTTGCTAACTGATCTCCATACTGGCTATTATCAATTTACACTCCCACCAATAGCATAGTAGTGTTCCCTTTATTGCCTGCCCTCTTGAGTACTTACTCTTTTTAGGCTTTTTGAGGACTGCAGCCAGGGAACACCTCGTCTACGTTTCTTTGCATTCTCTAATCATGACAGATCCTGAGGATTTTTTCATTTGATGTGCTGTTTTTAAAACTACGTGTAAGTACCACTGAGCTCTTGAAACATTTCTGCCTGAGAGTCGGGCCAGATTTGAGTTCATTTCAGATTAACTAGCCAAGGACATTTCTCGAGGGCAGGGGTCCTTTGCAGCCCCGCAGGCCTTGTGAATGTTAAGTGCCCTTGGGCACAGTTTTTCAATTTGCTGTTATAGGAAAAGGCCACAAGGCGGCAGCACTTCTTCATGTCCTCTGTGTTAACTTGGGCAAACACAACCTTAGAGGGAGTCTTGGTGTTGGGTTGCAAATTGGAGTCGAATGTGGTTGAACACACACCGCAGGGCTTGTGTATCTTTACCTCCTCCCCCTTACACTGCACCGCCAGTCCCCAGGCAAATCCCAAGCCTTGAAAATGTGCTATTCTGAGGGTGCTGTGGTTTGTAGGTGGGGTGATTCTAAGGAAGGAGGCTGGAGGTGGATACCCCACTAGCAGGAGCTGTGGAGATCCGGTGTCCTTTCACAGCTCCTCCCTCCCAGCGGTTCTACCATCATTTGGGTACACTAGGCTTTGCTTACCTGTAAGAGGGCTGTCTTGGATCGGGAGGTTGTGGTACCATGCAGAGCAGAAAGGGCAATAGAGGTCTAAGGGGCCGGTGATCTGGTGGCACGTGCTCCTTCCTGTCTCCCTCAGCGACAGCATACTCCAGCCTTGGGACCCAGGCCTGCTGAGGCTCTAGGGTTGTGTCATCAGCCCATGTCACAGAGGCCTGAGGGTAATAGAGTAGGCTGTTCTTACCTTTTTCTTGTTTTATAATTTAATACTGATTTTCTATTTCAGCATAGTTTATATACAGTGTTGTGTTTGAGTTCTACAGCAAGTTGATGCAGTTATGAATGTAGCTGTACCTGTAGTATTTTGGATTCTTTTCCCTGTTAGGTTATTGAAGAATATTGAGTAGCGTTCCCTGTGCTATCAGGTGTGTCGTCGTTGATGAATTCTTTTCGATACATTAGTGTGTTTCTGTTAATCCCAACCTCCGACGTCATCCTTCCCCGATCCCCAGTTTCCCCTTCTGGGAACTGTACACTTGTTTCTTCCGTTTCTGAACCTGTGTTTCCTTTGTATACTACATCCTGTGTATCCGTTTTTAGACTCCACATATAAGTGATGTCCTGGGATATGTGTCTTTCGGTCTCTAAATTACTAGAATTAGTGAGATCATCTACTGCTCCATCCATGTTGCTGCAAATAGCATGAGTTCATTTTGTTTTCTGGATGAGTGATAGTCGCCAAAATGTAAGTAGCACAACATCTTTATCCATTCGTCTTTCGCTGGATATTTCGGTCGTTTGTATGTCTGGGCTATGGTAAAGAGTAGAACAATGTCCGTTGGGGTGCACGTGTTTTATTCCAATGATGGTATTCTCTGGTTATACGAACTGGAGTGCGGTTTCCATATCTCGTGGTAGCTCCAGTTTTTCGTTTAGTGAGGGACTTGCTAACTGATCTCCATACTGGCTATTATCAATTTACACTCCCTCCAACAGCATAGTAGGGTTCCCTTTATTGCCTGCCCTCTTGAGCACTTACTCTTTTTAGGCTTTTGGAGGACTGCAGCCAGGGAACACCTTGTCTACATTTCTTTGCATTCTCTGAACATGACAGATCCTGAGCATTTTTTCATTTGATGTGCTGTTTTTAAAAATACGTGTAACTACCATTGAGCCCTTGAAACATTTCTGCCTGAGAGTCGGGCCAGATTTGAGTTCATTTCAGATCAACTAGCCAAGGACATTTCTCGAGGGCAGGGGTCGTTTGCAGCCCCGCAGGCCTTGTGAATGTTAAGTGCCCTTGAGCACAGTTTTTCAAGTTGTTGTTACGGGAAAGCGCCACCAGGCAGCAGCACTTCTTCATGTCCTTTGTGTTAACTTGGGCAAAGGCAGCCTTAGAGGGAGTCTTGGTGTTGGGTTGCAAATTGCAGTGGAACGTGGCTGAACACACACCGCAGGGCTTGTGTATCTTTACCTGTTCCCCCTTACACTGCACCGCCAGACCCCAGGCCAATCCCAAGCCTTGCAAATGTGCTATTCGGAGGGTGCTCTGGTTTGTAGGTGAAGCGATTCTAAGGAAGGAGGCTGGAGGTGGATACCCCACTAGCAGGAGCTGCGGAGATCTGGTGTCCTTTCACAGCTCCTCCCTCCCAGCGGGTCTACCATCATTTGGGTACACTAGGCTCTGCTTACCTGTAAGAGGGCTGTCTTGGATCGGGAGTTTGTGGTACCATGCAGAGGAGAATGGCCAATAGAGGTCCAAGGGGCCGCTGATCTGGTGGCACGTGTTCCTTCCTGTCTCCCTCAGCACCAGCATACCGCAGCCTTGGGACCCAGGCCTGCTGAGGCTCTACAGTTGTGACATCAGCCCACGTCACAGAGGCCTGAGGGTAATAGGTAGGCATTTCTTACCTTTTTCTTGTTTTATAATTTAATACTGATTTTCTATTTCAGCATAATGTATATACAATGTTGTGTCTATTTGAGTCCTACAGCAACTTGATGCAGTTATAAATGTAGCTGTACCTGTAGTATTTCGGATTCTTTTCCCTGTTAGGTTATTGAAGAATATTGAGTAGCGTTCCCTGTGCTATCAGGTGCGTCATCATTGATGAACTCTTTTTGATACATTACTGTGTTTCTGTTAATGCCAACCTCTTACTTCATCTTTCTCCGATCCCCAATTTCCCCCGATGGTAACTCTACATTTCGTGTCTCCGTTTGTGAGTCTGTGTTTGCTCTGTACATTACGTTCCTTGGTCTCCATTTTTCGACTGCACATGTAAGTGATATCTCGTGATATGTGTCTTTCTGTCTCTAATTTTCCCGAATTAGTGAGATCGTCTACTGCTCCATCCATGCTGCTACAAATAGCATGAGTTCATTTTGTTGTCTGGATGAGTGACAGTCCAGGGGTTATAGGTAGCACAACTTCTTTATCCAATCATCTCTCGCTGGACATTTTGGTCGTTTGGGTGTCTTGGCTATGGCAAAGAGTACCACAACGACCGTTGGCGGGGCATGTGTTTTATTCCAATGATGGTATTCTCTTGTTATACAAACTGGAGTGGGGATGGCCAATCTCGTGGTAGCTCCAGTTTACAGTTTAGTAAGGAACATGCCTACTGATCTCCATACTGGCTGTTAGCAATTTACATTTCCACCAACAGCATAGTAGGATCCCCTTTTCTGCCTGCCCTCTTGAGCACTTACTCTTTTTAGGCTTTTTGAGGACTGTAGGGAGGGAACACCTCGTCTACGTTTGTTTGCATTCTCTAATCATGATAGATCCTGAACATCTTTTGATTTGATGTGCTGTTTTTTAAAAAGCGTGTGAGGATCATTGAGCTCTTGAAACATTTCTGCCTGGGAGTCGGGCCTGATTTGAATTCAGTTCACATTACCTAGCCCAGGACGTTGCTCAAGGGCAGGGGTCGTGTGCAGCCCTGCAGGCCTTGTGAATATTAAGTGCCCTTGAGCACAGTTTTTCAAGTTGTTGTTACAGGAAAGCGCCACAATGTGGCAGCCCTTCTTCGTGTCCTTTGTGTTAACTTGGGCAAACAGAGCCTTAGAGGGAGTCTTGGTGTTGGGTTGCAAATTGGAGTCGAACGTGGCTGAACACACACCACAGGGCTTGTGTGTGTTTACCTCTTCCCCCTTACCCTGCACAGCCAGACCCCAGGCAAATCCCAAGCCTTGCAAATGTGCTATTCGGAGGGTGCTGTGGTTTGTAGGTGGGGCGATTCTAAGGAAGGAGGCTGGAGGTACGAACCCCACTAGCAGGAGCTGTGGAGATCCGGTGTCCTTTCACAGCTCCTCTCTCCCAGCGGTTCTACCATCATTTGGGTACACTAGGCTTTGCTTACCTGTAAGAGGTCTGTCTTGGATCGGGAGGTTGTGGTTCCATGCAGAGCAGAATGGGCAATAGAGGTCCAAGGGGCCGGTGATCTGGTGGCACGTCCTCCTTCCTGTCTCCCTCAGCGACAGCATACTCCAGCCTTGGGACCCAGGCCTGCTGAGGCTCTAGGGTTGTGACATCAGCCCACGTCACAGAGGCCTGAGTGTAATAGAGTAGGCATTTCTTGCCTTTTTCTTGTTTTATAATTTAGTATTGATTTCCTATTTCAGCATAGTTTATATACAGTGTTGTGTTTGAGTTCGACAGCAAGGTGATGAGTTATGAATGTAGCTGTACCTGTAGTATTTTGGATTCTTTTCCCTGTTAGGTTATTGAAGAATATTGAGTAGCGTTCCTTGTGCTATCAGGTGTGTCATCGTTGATGAATTCTTTTTGATACATTAGTGTGTTTCTGTTAATCCCAACCTCCGACTTCATCCTTCCCCGTTCCCCAATTTCCCCCTCTGGGAACTCTACACTTCTTTTTTCCGTTTGTGAACCTGTGTTTCATGTCTGTACTGCATCCTTTGTATCCCTTTTTAGACTCCACATATAAGTGATATCCTGGAATATGTGTCTTTTTGTCTCTAAATTACCAGAATTAGTGAGATCATCTACTGCTCCATCCATGTTGCTGCAAATAGCATGGGTTCATTTTGCTTTCTGGATGAGTGATAGTCGCCAGAATGTAAGTAGCACAACGTCTTTATCCATTCATCTCTCGCTGGACATTTCGGTCGTTTGTATGTCTGGGCTATGGTAAAGAGTAGCACATCGTCCGTTGGGGTGCAAGTGTTTTATTCCAATGATGGTATTCTCTGGTTATACGGACTGGAGTGCGGTTTCCGTATGTCGTGGTAGCTCCAGTTTTTAGTTTAGTAAGGGACTTGCTAACTGATCTCCATACTGGCTATTATCAATTTACACTCCCACCAATAGCATAGTAGTGTTCCCTTTATTGCCTGCCCTCTTGAGTACTTACTCTTTTTAGGCTTTTTGAGGACTGCAGCCAGGGAACACCTCGTCTACGTTTCTTTGCATTCTCTAATCATGACAGATCCTGAGGATTTTTTCATTTGATGTGCTGTTTTTAAAACTACGTGTAAGTACCACTGAGCTCTTGAAACATTTCTGCCTGAGAGTCGGGCCAGATTTGAGTTCATTTCAGATTAACTAGCCAAGGACATTTCTCGAGGGCAGGGGTCCTTTGCAGCCCCGCAGGCCTTGTGAATGTTAAGTGCCCTTGGGCACAGTTTTTCAATTTGCTGTTATAGGAAAAGGCCACAAGGCGGCAGCACTTCTTCATGTCCTCTGTGTTAACTTGGGCAAACACAACCTTAGAGGGAGTCTTGGTGTTGGGTTGCAAATTGGAGTCGAATGTGGTTGAACACACACCGCAGGGCTTGTGTATCTTTACCTCCTCCCCCTTACACTGCACCGCCAGTCCCCAGGCAAATCCCAAGCCTTGAAAATGTGCTATTCTGAGGGTGCTGTGGTTTGTAGGTGGGGTGATTCTAAGGAAGGAGGCTGGAGGTGGATACCCCACTAGCAGGAGCTGTGGAGATCCGGTGTCCTTTCACAGCTCCTCCCTCCCAGCGGTTCTACCATCATTTGGGTACACTAGGCTTTGCTTACCTGTAAGAGGGCTGTCTTGGATCGGGAGGTTGTGGTACCATGCAGAGCAGAAAGGGCAATAGAGGTCTAAGGGGCCGGTGATCTGGTGGCACGTGCTCCTTCCTGTCTCCCTCAGCGACAGCATACTCCAGCCTTGGGACCCAGGCCTGCTGAGGCTCTAGGGTTGTGTCATCAGCCCATGTCACAGAGGCCTGAGGGTAATAGAGTAGGCTGTTCTTACCTTTTTCTTGTTTTATAATTTAATACTGATTTTCTATTTCAGCATAGTTTATATACAGTGTTGTGTTTGAGTTCTACAGCAAGTTGATGCAGTTATGAATGTAGCTGTACCTGTAGTATTTTGGATTCTTTTCCCTGTTAGGTTATTGAAGAATATTGAGTAGCGTTCCCTGTGCTATCAGGTGTGTCGTCGTTGATGAATTCTTTTTGATACATTAGTGTGTTTCTGTTAATCCCAACCTCCGACTTCATCCTTCCCCGATCCCCAGTTTCCCCTTCTGGGAACTGTACACTTGTTTCTTCCGTTTCTGAACCTGTGTTTCCTTTGTATACTACATCCTGTGTATCCGTTTTTAGACTCCACATATAAGTGATGTCCTGGGATATGTGTCTTTCGGTCTCTAAATTACTAGAATTAGTGAGATCATCTACTGCTCCATCCATGTTGCTGCAAATAGCATGAGTTCATTTTGTTTTCTGGATGAGTGATAGTCGCCAAAATGTAAGTAGCACAACATCTTTATCCATTCGTCTTTCGCTGGATATTTCGGTCGTTTGTATGTCTGGGCTATGGTAAAGAGTAGAACAATGTCCGTTGGGGTGCACGTGTTTTATTCCAATGATGGTATTCTCTGGTTATACGAACTGGAGTGCGGTTTCCATATCTCGTGGTAGCTCCAGTTTTTCGTTTAGTGAGGGACTTGCTAACTGATCTCCATACTGGCTATTATCAATTTACACTCCCTCCAACAGCATAGTAGGGTTCCCTTTATTGCCTGCCCTCTTGAGCACTTACTCTTTTTAGGCTTTTGGAGGACTGCAGCCAGGGAACACCTTGTCTACATTTCTTTGCATTCTCTGAACATGACAGATCCTGAGCATTTTTTCATTTGATGTGCTGTTTTTAAAAATACGTGTAACTACCATTGAGCCCTTGAAACATTTCTGCCTGAGAGTCGGGCCAGATTTGAGTTCATTTCAGATCAACTAGCCAAGGACATTTCTCGAGGGCAGGGGTCGTTTGCAGCCCCGCAGGCCTTGTGAATGTTAAGTGCCCTTGAGCACAGTTTTTCAAGTTGTTGTTACGGGAAAGCGCCACCAGGCAGCAGCACTTCTTCATGTCCTTTGTGTTAACTTGGGCAAAGGCAGCCTTAGAGGGAGTCTTGGTGTTGGGTTGCAAATTGCAGTGGAACGTGGCTGAACACACACCGCAGGGCTTGTGTATCTTTACCTGTTCCCCCTTACACTGCACCGCCAGACCCCAGGCCAATCCCAAGCCTTGCAAATGTGCTATTCGGAGGGTGCTCTGGTTTGTAGGTGAAGCGATTCTAAGGAAGGAGGCTGGAGGTGGATACCCCACTAGCAGGAGCTGCGGAGACCCAGTGTCCTTTCACACCTCTTCCCTCGCAGCAGGTCTAGCATCATTTGGGTACACTAGGCTTTGCTTACCTGTAAGAGTGCTATCTTGGATCGGGAGTTTGCAGTACCATGCAGAGGAGATTGGGCAATAGAGGTCCAAGGGGCCTGTGATCTGTTGGCACGTCCTGCTTCCTGTCTCCCTCCGCACCAGCATACCGCAGCCTTGGGACCCAGGCCTGCTGAGGCTGTACAGTTGTGACATCAGCCTACGTCACAGAGGCCTGAGGGGAATCGAGTAGGCATTTCTTGCCTTTTTCTTGTTTTGTAATTTAATATTTATTTTTTATTTCAGCAGAGTTTATATACAATGTTGTGTCTGTTTGAGTCCTACAGCAACTTGATGCCGTTATACATGTAGCTGTACCTGTAGTGTTTCAGATTCTTTTCCCTGTTAGGTTATTGAAAAATATTTAGTAGCGTTCCCTGTGCGATCAGGTGCGTCGTCGTTGATGAACTCTTTTTGATACTTTAGTGTGTTTCTGTTAATTCCCACCTCCGACTTCATCCTTCCCCTATCCGCAATTTCACCCTCTGGGAGCTCTACACTTCTTTTTTCCGATTGTGAACCTGTGTTTCCTTTGTTTACTACATCCTTTGTATCCGTTTTTAGACTCCACATATAAGTGATGTCCTGGGATATGTGTCTTGCGGTCCCTAAATTACCAGAATTAGTGAGCTCATCTACTGCTCCATCCGTGTTGAAGCAAATAGCATGAGTTCATTTTGTTTTCTGGATGAGTGATAGTCGCCAGAATGTAAGTAGCACAACATCTTTATCCATTCATCTCTCACTGGACATTTCGGTCATTTGCATGTCTGGGCTATGGTAAAGAGTAGCACAACGTCCGTTGGGGTGCAAGTGTTTTATTCCAATGATGGCATTCTCTGGTTATGCGAACTGGAGTGCAGTTTCCATGTCTCGTGGTAGCTCCAGTTTTTAGTTTAGTAAGGGACTTGCTTACTGATCTCCATACTGGCTGTTATCAATTTACATTCCCACCAACATCATAGTAGGGTTCCCTTTATTGGCTGCCCTCTTGAGCACTTACTCTTTTTAGGCTTTTGGAGGACTGCAGCCAGGGAACACCTCGTCTACATTTCTTTGCATTCTCTAATCATGACAGATCCTGAGGATTTTTTCATTTGATGTGCTGTTTTTAAAAATACGTGTAAGTACCAGTGAGCTCTTTAAACATTCTGCCTGAGAGTCGGGCCAGATTTGAGTTCATTTCAGATCAACTTGCCAAGGATATTTCTCGAGGGCAGGGGTCGTTTGTAGCCCCGCAGGCCTTGTGAATGTTAAGTGCCCTTGAGCACAGTTTTTCAAGTTGTTGTTACGGGAAAGCGCCACAAGGCGGCAGCACTTCTTCGTGTCCTCTGTGTTAACTTGGGCAAACACAGCCTTAGCAGGAGTCTTGGTGTTGGGTTGCAACTTGGAGTCGAACGTGGATGCACACACACCGCAGGGCTTGTGTATCTTTACCTCTTCCCCCTGACACTGCACCGCCAGTCCCCAGGCAAATCCCAAGTCTTGCAAATGTGCTATTCGGAGGGTGGTCTGGTTTGTAGGTTTGGCGAATCTAAGGGTGGAGGCTGGAGGTGGATACCCCACTAGCAGGAGCTGTGGAGATCTGGTGTCCTTTCACAGCTCCTCCCTCCCAGCGGGTCTACCATCATTTGGGTACACTAGGCTCTGCTTACCTGTAAGAGGGCTGTCTTGGATCGGGAGTTTGTGGTACCATGCAGAGGAGAATGGCCAATAGAGGTCCAGGGGGTCGCTGATCTGGTGGCACGTGCTCCTTCCTGTCTCCCTCAGCACCAGCATACCGCAGCCTTGGGACCCAGGCCTGCTGAGGCTCTAGGGTTGTGACATCAGCCCACGTCACAGAGGCCTGAGGGTAATAGGTAGGCATTTCTTACCTTTTTCTTGTTTTATAATTTAATACTGATTTTCTATTTCAGCATAATTTATATACAATGTTGTGTCTATTTGAGTCCTACAGCAACTTGATGCAGTTATAAATGTAGCTGTACCTGTAGTATTTCGGATTCTTTTCCCTGTTAGGTTATTGAAGAATATTGAGTAGCGTTCCCTGTGCTATCAGGTGCGTCATCGTTGATGAACTCTTTTTGATACATTACTGTGTTTCTGTTAATGCCAACCTCTTACTTCATCTTTCTCCGATCCCCAATTTCCCCCAATGGTAACTCTACATTTCGTGTCTCTGTTTGTGAGTCTGTGTTTGCTCTGTACATTACGTTCCTTGGTCTCCATTTTTCGACTGCACATGTAAGTGATATCTCGCGATATGTGTCTTTCTGTCTCTAATTTTCCCGAATTAGTGAGATCGTCTACTGCTCCATCCATGCTGCTACAAATAGCATGAGTTCATTTTGTTGTCTGGATGAGTGACAGTCCAGGGGTTATAGGTAGCACAATTTCTTTATCCAATCATCTCTCGCTGGACATTTTGGTCGTTTGGGTGTCTTGGCTATGGCAAAGAGTACCACAACGACCGTTGGCGGGGCATGTGTTTTATTCCAATGATGGTATTCTCTTGTTATACAAACTGGAGTGGGGATGGCCAATCTCGTGGTAGCTCCAGTTTACAGTTTAGTAAGGAACATGCCTACTGATCTCCATACTGGCTGTTAGCAATTTACATTTCCACCAACAGCATAGTAGGATCCCCTTTTCTGCCTGCCCTCTTGAGCACTTACTCTTTTTAGGCTTTTTGAGGACTGTAGGGAGGGAACACCTCGTCTACGTTTGTTTGCATTCTCTAATCATGATAGATCCTGAACATCTTTTGATTTGATGTGCTGTTTTTTAAAAAGCGTGTGAGGATCATTGAGCTCTTGAAACATTTCTGCCTGGGAGTCGGGCCTGATTTGAATTCATTTCACATTACCTAGCCCAGGACGTCGCTCAAGGGCAGGGGTCGTTTGCAGCCCCGCAGGCCTTGTGAATATTAAGTGCCCTTGAGCACAGTTTTTCAAGTTGTTGTTACAGGAAAGCGCCACAATGTGGCAGCACTTCTTCGTGTCCTCTGTGTTAACTTGGGCAAACAGAGCCTTAGAGGGAGTCTTGGTGTTGGGTTGCAAATTGGAGTCGAACGTGGCTGAACACACACCACAGGGCTTGTGTGTGTTTACCTCTTCCCCTTTACCCTGCACAGCCAGACCCCAGGCAAATCCCAAGCCTTGCAAATGTGCTATTCGGAGGGTGCTGTGGTTTGTAGGTGGGGCGATTCTAAGGAAGGAGGCTGGAGGTACGAACCCCACTAGCAGGAGCTGTGGAGATCCGGTGTCCTTTCACAGCTCCTCCCTCCCAGCGGTTCTACCATCATTTGGGTACACTAGGCTTTGCTTACCTGTAAGAGGTCTGTCTTGGATCGGGAGGTTGTGGTACCATGCAGAGCAGAATGGGCAATAGAGGTCTAAGGGGCCGGTGATCTGGTGGCACATGCTCCTTCCTGTCTCGCTCAGCGACAGCATACTCCAGCCTTGGGACCCAGGCCTGCTGAGGCTCTAGGGTTGTGTCATCAGCCCATGTCACAGAGGCCTGAGGGTAATAGAGTAGGCTTTTCTTACCTTTTTCTTGTTTTATAATTTAATACTGATTTTCTATTTCAGCATAGTTTATATACAGTGTTGTGTTTGAGTTCTACAGCAAGTTGATGCAGTTATGAATGTAGCTGTACCTGTAGTATTTTGGATTCTTTTCCCTGTTAGGTTATTGAAGAATATTGAGTAGCGTTCCCTGTGCTATCAGGTGTGTCGTCGTTGATGAATTCTTTTTGATACATTAGTGTGTTTCTGTTAATCCCAACCTCCGACTTCATCCTTCCCCGATCCCCAGTTTCCCCTTCTGGGAACTGTACACTTGTTTCTTCCGTTTCTGAACCTGTGTTTCCTTTGTATACTACATCCTGTGTATCCGTTTTTAGACTCCACATATAAGTGATGTCCTGCGATATGTGTCTTTCGGTCTCTAAATTACCAGAATTAGTGAGATCATCTACTGCTCCATCCATGTTGCTGCAAATAGCATGAGTTCATTTTGTTTTCTGGATGAGTGATAGTCGCCAAAATGTAAGTAGCACAACATCTTTATCCATTCATCTTTCGCTGGACATTTCGGTCGTTTGTATGTCTGGGCTATGGTAAAGAGTAGAACAGTGTCCGTTGGGGTGCAAGTGTTTTATTCCAATGATGGTATTCTCTGGTTATACGAACTGGAGTGCGGTTTCCATATCTCGTGGTAGCTCCAGTTTTTCGTTTAGTGAGGGACTTGCTAACTGATCTCCATACTGGCTATTATCAATTTACACTCCCACCAACAGCATAGTAGGATCCCCTTTATTGCCTGCCCTCTTGAGCACTTACTCTTTTTAGGCTTTTGGAGGACTGCAGCCAGGGAACACCTCGTCTACATTTCTTTGCATTCTCTGAACATGACAGATACTGAGCATTATTTCATTTGATGTGCTGTTTTTAAAAATACGTGTAAGTACCATTGAGCCCTTGAAACATTTCTGCCTGAGAGTCGGGCCAGATTTGAGTTCATTTCAGATCAACTAGCCAAGGACATTTCTCGAGGGCAGGGGTCGTTTGTAGCCCAGCAGGACTTGTGAATGTTAAGTGCCCTTGAGCACAATTTTTCAAGTTGTTGTTACGGGAAAGCGCCACAAGGCGGCAGCACTTCTTCGTGTCCTCTGTGTTAACTTGGGCAAACACAGCCTTAGCAAGAGTCTTGGTGTTGGGTTGCAACTTGGAGTCGAACGTGGATGCACACACACCGCAGGGCTTGTGTATCTTTACCTCTTCCCCCTGACACTGCACCGCCACTCCCCAGGCAAATCCCAAGCCTTGCAAATGTGCTATTCGGAGGGTGCTGTGGTTGGTAGGTGGGGCGATTCTAAGGAAGGAGGCTGGAGGTACGAACCCCACTAGCAGGAGCTGTGGAGATCCGGTGTCCTTTCACAGCTCCTCTCTCCCAGCGGTTCTACCATCATTTGGGTACACTAGGCTTTGCTTACCTGTAAGAGGTCTGTCTTGGATCGGGAGGTTGTGGTTCCATGCAGAGCAGAATGGGCAATAGAGGTCCAAGGGGCCGGTGATCTGGTGGCACGTCCTCCTTCCTGTCTCCCTCAGCGACAGCATACTCCAGCCTTGGGACCCAGGCCTGCTGAGGCTCTAGGGTTGTGACATCAGCCCACGTCACAGAGGCCTGAGTGTAATAGAGTAGGCATTTCTTGCCTTTTTCTTGTTTTATAATTTAGTATTGATTTCCTATTTCAGCATAGTTTATATACAGTGTTGTGTTTGAGTTCGACAGCAAGGTGATGAGTTATGAATGTAGCTGTACCTGTAGTATTTTGGATTCTTTTCCCTGTTAGGTTATTGAAGAATATTGAGTAGCGTTCCTTGTGCTATCAGGTGTGTCATCGTTGATGAATTCTTTTTGATACATTAGTGTGTTTCTGTTAATCCCAACCTCCGACTTCATCCTTCCCCGTTCCCCAATTTCCCCCTCTGGGAACTCTACACTTCTTTTTTCCGTTTGTGAACCTGTGTTTCATGTCTGTACTGCATCCTTTGTATCCCTTTTTAGACTCCACATATAAGTGATATCCTGGAATATGTGTCTTTTTGTCTCTAAATTACCAGAATTAGTGAGATCATCTACTGCTCCATCCATGTTGCTGCAAATAGCATGGGTTCATTTTGCTTTCTGGATGAGTGATAGTCGCCAGAATGTAAGTAGCACAACGTCTTTATCCATTCATCTCTCGCTGGACATTTCGGTCGTTTGTATGTCTGGGCTATGGTAAAGAGTAGCACATCGTCCGTTGGGGTGCAAGTGTTTTATTCCAATGATGGTATTCTCTGGTTATACGGACTGGAGTGCGGTTTCCGTATGTCGTGGTAGCTCCAGTTTTTAGTTTAGTAAGGGACTTGCTAACTGATCTCCATACTGGCTATTATCAATTTACACTCCCACCAATAGCATAGTAGTGTTCCCTTTATTGCCTGCCCTCTTGAGTACTTACTCTTTTTAGGCTTTTTGAGGACTGCAGCCAGGGAACACCTCGTCTACGTTTCTTTGCATTCTCTAATCATGACAGATCCTGAGGATTTTTTCATTTGATGTGCTGTTTTTAAAACTACGTGTAAGTACCACTGAGCTCTTGAAACATTTCTGCCTGAGAGTCGGGCCAGATTTGAGTTCATTTCAGATTAACTAGCCAAGGACATTTCTCGAGGGCAGGGGTCCTTTGCAGCCCCGCAGGCCTTGTGAATGTTAAGTGCCCTTGGGCACAGTTTTTCAATTTGCTGTTATAGGAAAAGGCCACAAGGCGGCAGCACTTCTTCATGTCCTCTGTGTTAACTTGGGCAAACACAACCTTAGAGGGAGTCTTGGTGTTGGGTTGCAAATTGGAGTCGAATGTGGTTGAACACACACCGCAGGGCTTGTGTATCTTTACCTCCTCCCCCTTACACTGCACCGCCAGTCCCCAGGCAAATCCCAAGCCTTGAAAATGTGCTATTCTGAGGGTGCTGTGGTTTGTAGGTGGGGTGATTCTAAGGAAGGAGGCTGGAGGTGGATACCCCACTAGCAGGAGCTGTGGAGATCCGGTGTCCTTTCACAGCTCCTCCCTCCCAGCGGTTCTACCATCATTTGGGTACACTAGGCTTTGCTTACCTGTAAGAGGGCTGTCTTGGATCGGGAGGTTGTGGTACCATGCAGAGCAGAAAGGGCAATAGAGGTCTAAGGGGCCGGTGATCTGGTGGCACGTGCTCCTTCCTGTCTCCCTCAGCGACAGCATACTCCAGCCTTGGGACCCAGGCCTGCTGAGGCTCTAGGGTTGTGTCATCAGCCCATGTCACAGAGGCCTGAGGGTAATAGAGTAGGCTGTTCTTACCTTTTTCTTGTTTTATAATTTAATACTGATTTTCTATTTCAGCATAGTTTATATACAGTGTTGTGTTTGAGTTCTACAGCAAGTTGATGCAGTTATGAATGTAGCTGTACCTGTAGTATTTTGGATTCTTTTCCCTGTTAGGTTATTGAAGAATATTGAGTAGCGTTCCCTGTGCTATCAGGTGTGTCGTCGTTGATGAATTCTTTTTGATACATTAGTGTGTTTCTGTTAATCCCAACCTCCGACTTCATCCTTCCCCGATCCCCAGTTTCCCCTTCTGGGAACTGTACACTTGTTTCTTCCGTTTCTGAACCTGTGTTTCCTTTGTATACTACATCCTGTGTATCCGTTTTTAGACTCCACATATAAGTGATGTCCTGGGATATGTGTCTTTCGGTCTCTAAATTACTAGAATTAGTGAGATCATCTACTGCTCCATCCATGTTGCTGCAAATAGCATGAGTTCATTTTGTTTTCTGGATGAGTGATAGTCGCCAAAATGTAAGTAGCACAACATCTTTATCCATTCGTCTTTCGCTGGATATTTCGGTCGTTTGTATGTCTGGGCTATGGTAAAGAGTAGAACAATGTCCGTTGGGGTGCACGTGTTTTATTCCAATGATGGTATTCTCTGGTTATACGAACTGGAGTGCGGTTTCCATATCTCGTGGTAGCTCCAGTTTTTCGTTTAGTGAGGGACTTGCTAACTGATCTCCATACTGGCTATTATCAATTTACACTCCCTCCAACAGCATAGTAGGGTTCCCTTTATTGCCTGCCCTCTTGAGCACTTACTCTTTTTAGGCTTTTGGAGGACTGCAGCCAGGGAACACCTTGTCTACATTTCTTTGCATTCTCTGAACATGACAGATCCTGAGCATTTTTTCATTTGATGTGCTGTTTTTAAAAATACGTGTAACTACCATTGAGCCCTTGAAACATTTCTGCCTGAGAGTCGGGCCAGATTTGAGTTCATTTCAGATCAACTAGCCAAGGACATTTCTCGAGGGCAGGGGTCGTTTGCAGCCCCGCAGGCCTTGTGAATGTTAAGTGCCCTTGAGCACAGTTTTTCAAGTTGTTGTTACGGGAAAGCGCCACCAGGCAGCAGCACTTCTTCATGTCCTTTGTGTTAACTTGGGCAAAGGCAGCCTTAGAGGGAGTCTTGGTGTTGGGTTGCAAATTGCAGTGGAACGTGGCTGAACACACACCGCAGGGCTTGTGTATCTTTACCTGTTCCCCCTTACACTGCACCGCCAGACCCCAGGCCAATCCCAAGCCTTGCAAATGTGCTATTCGGAGGGTGCTCTGGTTTGTAGGTGAAGCGATTCTAAGGAAGGAGGCTGGAGGTGGATACCCCACTAGCAGGAGCTGCGGAGACCCAGTGTCCTTTCACACCTCTTCCCTCGCAGCAGGTCTAGCATCATTTGGGTACACTAGGCTTTGCTTACCTGTAAGAGTGCTATCTTGGATCGGGAGTTTGCAGTACCATGCAGAGGAGATTGGGCAATAGAGGTCCAAGGGGCCTGTGATCTGTTGGCACGTCCTGCTTCCTGTCTCCCTCCGCACCAGCATACCGCAGCCTTGGGACCCAGGCCTGCTGAGGCTGTACAGTTGTGACATCAGCCTACGTCACAGAGGCCTGAGGGGAATCGAGTAGGCATTTCTTGCCTTTTTCTTGTTTTGTAATTTAATATTTATTTTTTATTTCAGCAGAGTTTATATACAATGTTGTGTCTGTTTGAGTCCTACAGCAACTTGATGCCGTTATACATGTAGCTGTACCTGTAGTGTTTCAGATTCTTTTCCCTGTTAGGTTATTGAAAAATATTTAGTAGCGTTCCCTGTGCGATCAGGTGCGTCGTCGTTGATGAACTCTTTTTGATACTTTAGTGTGTTTCTGTTAATTCCCACCTCCGACTTCATCCTTCCCCTATCCGCAATTTCACCCTCTGGGAGCTCTACACTTCTTTTTTCCGATTGTGAACCTGTGTTTCCTTTGTTTACTACATCCTTTGTATCCGTTTTTAGACTCCACATATAAGTGATGTCCTGGGATATGTGTCTTGCGGTCCCTAAATTACCAGAATTAGTGAGCTCATCTACTGCTCCATCCGTGTTGAAGCAAATAGCATGAGTTCATTTTGTTTTCTGGATGAGTGATAGTCGCCAGAATGTAAGTAGCACAACATCTTTATCCATTCATCTCTCACTGGACATTTCGGTCATTTGCATGTCTGGGCTATGGTAAAGAGTAGCACAACGTCCGTTGGGGTGCAAGTGTTTTATTCCAATGATGGCATTCTCTGGTTATGCGAACTGGAGTGCAGTTTCCATGTCTCGTGGTAGCTCCAGTTTTTAGTTTAGTAAGGGACTTGCTTACTGATCTCCATACTGGCTGTTATCAATTTACATTCCCACCAACATCATAGTAGGGTTCCCTTTATTGGCTGCCCTCTTGAGCACTTACTCTTTTTAGGCTTTTGGAGGACTGCAGCCAGGGAACACCTCGTCTACATTTCTTTGCATTCTCAAATCATGACAGATCCTGAGGATTTTTTCATTTGATGTGCTGTTTTTAAAAATACGTGTAAGTACCAGTGAGCTCTTTAAACATTCTGCCTGAGAGTCGGGCCAGATTTGAGTTCATTTCAGATCAACTTGCCAAGGATATTTCTCGAGGGCAGGGGTCGTTTGTAGCCCCGCAGGCCTTGTGAATGTTAAGTGCCCTTGAGCACAGTTTTTCAAGTTGTTGTTACGGGAAAGCGCCACAAGGCGGCAGCACTTCTTCGTGTCCTCTGTGTTAACTTGGGCAAACACAGCCTTAGCAGGAGTCTTGGTGTTGGGTTGCAACTTGGAGTCGAACGTGGATGCACACACACCGCAGGGCTTGTGTATCTTTACCTCTTCCCCCTGACACTGCACCGCCAGTCCCCAGGCAAATCCCAAGTCTTGCAAATGTGCTATTCGGAGGGTGGTCTGGTTTGTAGGTTTGGCGAATCTAAGGGTGGAGGCTGGAGGTGGATACCCCACTAGCAGGAGCTGTGGAGATCTGGTGTCCTTTCACAGCTCCTCCCTCCCAGCGGGTCTACCATCATTTGGGTACACTAGGCTCTGCTTACCTGTAAGAGGGCTGTCTTGGATCGGGAGTTTGTGGTACCATGCAGAGGAGAATGGCCAATAGAGGTCCAGGGGGTCGCTGATCTGGTGGCACGTGCTCCTTCCTGTCTCCCTCAGCACCAGCATACCGCAGCCTTGGGACCCAGGCCTGCTGAGGCTCTAGGGTTGTGACATCAGCCCACGTCACAGAGGCCTGAGGGTAATAGGTAGGCATTTCTTACCTTTTTCTTGTTTTATAATTTAATACTGATTTTCTATTTCAGCATAATTTATATACAATGTTGTGTCTATTTGAGTCCTACAGCAACTTGATGCAGTTATAAATGTAGCTGTACCTGTAGTATTTCGGATTCTTTTCCCTGTTAGGTTATTGAAGAATATTGAGTAGCGTTCCCTGTGCTATCAGGTGCGTCATCGTTGATGAACTCTTTTTGATACATTACTGTGTTTCTGTTAATGCCAACCTCTTACTTCATCTTTCTCCGATCCCCAATTTCCCCCAATGGTAACTCTACATTTCGTGTCTCTGTTTGTGAGTCTGTGTTTGCTCTGTACATTACGTTCCTTGGTCTCCATTTTTCGACTGCACATGTAAGTGATATCTCGCGATATGTGTCTTTCTGTCTCTAATTTTCCCGAATTAGTGAGATCGTCTACTGCTCCATCCATGCTGCTACAAATAGCATGAGTTCATTTTGTTGTCTGGATGAGTGACAGTCCAGGGGTTATAGGTAGCACAATTTCTTTATCCAATCATCTCTCGCTGGACATTTTGGTCGTTTGGGTGTCTTGGCTATGGCAAAGAGTACCACAACGACCGTTGGCGGGGCATGTGTTTTATTCCAATGATGGTATTCTCTTGTTATACAAACTGGAGTGGGGATGGCCAATCTCGTGGTAGCTCCAGTTTACAGTTTAGTAAGGAACATGCCTACTGATCTCCATACTGGCTGTTAGCAATTTACATTTCCACCAACAGCATAGTAGGATCCCCTTTTCTGCCTGCCCTCTTGAGCACTTACTCTTTTTAGGCTTTTTGAGGACTGTAGGGAGGGAACACCTCGTCTACGTTTGTTTGCATTCTCTAATCATGATAGATCCTGAACATCTTTTGATTTGATGTGCTGTTTTTTAAAAAGCGTGTGAGGATCATTGAGCTCTTGAAACATTTCTGCCTGGGAGTCGGGCCTGATTTGAATTCATTTCACATTACCTAGCCCAGGACGTCGCTCAAGGGCAGGGGTCGTTTGCAGCCCCGCAGGCCTTGTGAATATTAAGTGCCCTTGAGCACAGTTTTTCAAGTTGTTGTTACAGGAAAGCGCCACAATGTGGCAGCACTTCTTCGTGTCCTCTGTGTTAACTTGGGCAAACAGAGCCTTAGAGGGAGTCTTGGTGTTGGGTTGCAAATTGGAGTCGAACGTGGCTGAACACACACCACAGGGCTTGTGTGTGTTTACCTCTTCCCCTTTACCCTGCACAGCCAGACCCCAGGCAAATCCCAAGCCTTGCAAATGTGCTATTCGGAGGGTGCTGTGGTTTGTAGGTGGGGCGATTCTAAGGAAGGAGGCTGGAGGTACGAACCCCACTAGCAGGAGCTGTGGAGATCCGGTGTCCTTTCACAGCTCCTCCCTCCCAGCGGTTCTACCATCATTTGGGTACACTAGGCTTTGCTTACCTGTAAGAGGTCTGTCTTGGATCGGGAGGTTGTGGTACCATGCAGAGCAGAATGGGCAATAGAGGTCTAAGGGGCCGGTGATCTGGTGGCACATGCTCCTTCCTGTCTCCCTCAGCGACAGCATACTCCAGCCTTGGGACCCAGGCCTGCTGAGGCTCTAGGGTTGTGTCATCAGCCCATGTCACAGAGGCCTGAGGGTAATAGAGTAGGCTTTTCTTACCTTTTTCTTGTTTTATAATTTAATACTGATTTTCTATTTCAGCATAGTTTATATACAGTGTTGTGTTTGAGTTCTACAGCAAGTTGATGCAGTTATGAATGTAGCTGTACCTGTAGTATTTTGGATTCTTTTCCCTGTTAGGTTATTGAAGAATATTGAGTAGCGTTCCCTGTGCTATCAGGTGTGTCGTCGTTGATGAATTCTTTTTGATACATTAGTGTGTTTCTGTTAATCCCAACCTCCGACTTCATCCTTCCCCGATCCCCAGTTTCCCCTTCTGGGAACTGTACACTTGTTTCTTCCGTTTCTGAACCTGTGTTTCCTTTGTATACTACATCCTGTGTATCCGTTTTTAGACTCCACATATAAGTGATGTCCTGCGATATGTGTCTTTCGGTCTCTAAATTACCAGAATTAGTGAGATCATCTACTGCTCCATCCATGTTGCTGCAAATAGCATGAGTTCATTTTGTTTTCTGGATGAGTGATAGTCGCCAAAATGTAAGTAGCACAACATCTTTATCCATTCATCTTTCGCTGGACATTTCGGTCGTTTGTATGTCTGGGCTATGGTAAAGAGTAGAACAGTGTCCGTTGGGGTGCAAGTGTTTTATTCCAATGATGGTATTCTCTGGTTATACGAACTGGAGTGCGGTTTCCATATCTCGTGGTAGCTCCAGTTTTTCGTTTAGTGAGGGACTTGCTAACTGATCTCCATACTGGCTATTATCAATTTACACTCCCACCAACAGCATAGTAGGATCCCCTTTATTGCCTGCCCTCTTGAGCACTTACTCTTTTTAGGCTTTTGGAGGACTGCAGCCAGGGAACACCTCGTCTACATTTCTTTGCATTCTCTGAACATGACAGATACTGAGCATTATTTCATTTGATGTGCTGTTTTTAAAAATACGTGTAAGTACCATTGAGCCCTTGAAACATTTCTGCCTGAGAGTCGGGCCAGATTTGAGTTCATTTCAGATCAACTAGCCAAGGACATTTCTCGAGGGCAGGGGTCGTTTGTAGCCCAGCAGGACTTGTGAATGTTAAGTGCCCTTGAGCACAATTTTTCAAGTTGTTGTTACGGGAAAGCGCCACAAGGCGGCAGCACTTCTTCGTGTCCTCTGTGTTAACTTGGGCAAACACAGCCTTAGCAAGAGTCTTGGTGTTGGGTTGCAACTTGGAGTCGAACGTGGATGCACACACACCGCAGGGCTTGTGTATCTTTACCTCTTCCCCCTGACACTGCACCGCCACTCCCCAGGCAAATCCCAAGCCTTGCAAATGTGCTATTCGGAGGGTGCTGTGGTTGGTAGGTGGGGCGATTCTAAGGAAGGAGGCTGGAGGTACGAACCCCACTAGCAGGAGCTGTGGAGATCCGGTGTCCTTTCACAGCTCCTCTCTCCCAGCGGTTCTACCATCATTTGGGTACACTAGGCTTTGCTTACCTGTAAGAGGTCTGTCTTGGATCGGGAGGTTGTGGTTCCATGCAGAGCAGAATGGGCAATAGAGGTCCAAGGGGCCGGTGATCTGGTGGCACGTCCTCCTTCCTGTCTCCCTCAGCGACAGCATACTCCAGCCTTGGGACCCAGGCCTGCTGAGGCTCTAGGGTTGTGACATCAGCCCACGTCACAGAGGCCTGAGTGTAATAGAGTAGGCATTTCTTGCCTTTTTCTTGTTTTATAATTTAGTATTGATTTCCTATTTCAGCATAGTTTATATACAGTGTTGTGTTTGAGTTCGACAGCAAGGTGATGAGTTATGAATGTAGCTGTACCTGTAGTATTTTGGATTCTTTTCCCTGTTAGGTTATTGAAGAATATTGAGTAGCGTTCCTTGTGCTATCAGGTGTGTCATCGTTGATGAATTCTTTTTGATACATTAGTGTGTTTCTGTTAATCCCAACCTCCGACTTCATCCTTCCCCGTTCCCCAATTTCCCCCTCTGGGAACTCTACACTTCTTTTTTCCGTTTGTGAACCTGTGTTTCATGTCTGTACTGCATCCTTTGTATCCCTTTTTAGACTCCACATATAAGTGATATCCTGGAATATGTGTCTTTTTGTCTCTAAATTACCAGAATTAGTGAGATCATCTACTGCTCCATCCATGTTGCTGCAAATAGCATGGGTTCATTTTGCTTTCTGGATGAGTGATAGTCGCCAGAATGTAAGTAGCACAACGTCTTTATCCATTCATCTCTCGCTGGACATTTCGGTCGTTTGTATGTCTGGGCTATGGTAAAGAGTAGCACATCGTCCGTTGGGGTGCAAGTGTTTTATTCCAATGATGGTATTCTCTGGTTATACGGACTGGAGTGCGGTTTCCGTATGTCGTGGTAGCTCCAGTTTTTAGTTTAGTAAGGGACTTGCTAACTGATCTCCATACTGGCTATTATCAATTTACACTCCCACCAATAGCATAGTAGTGTTCCCTTTATTGCCTGCCCTCTTGAGTACTTACTCTTTTTAGGCTTTTTGAGGACTGCAGCCAGGGAACACCTCGTCTACGTTTCTTTGCATTCTCTAATCATGACAGATCCTGAGGATTTTTTCATTTGATGTGCTGTTTTTAAAACTACGTGTAAGTACCACTGAGCTCTTGAAACATTTCTGCCTGAGAGTCGGGCCAGATTTGAGTTCATTTCAGATTAACTAGCCAAGGACATTTCTCGAGGGCAGGGGTCCTTTGCAGCCCCGCAGGCCTTGTGAATGTTAAGTGCCCTTGGGCACAGTTTTTCAATTTGCTGTTATAGGAAAAGGCCACAAGGCGGCAGCACTTCTTCATGTCCTCTGTGTTAACTTGGGCAAACACAACCTTAGAGGGAGTCTTGGTGTTGGGTTGCAAATTGGAGTCGAATGTGGTTGAACACACACCGCAGGGCTTGTGTATCTTTACCTCCTCCCCCTTACACTGCACCGCCAGTCCCCAGGCAAATCCCAAGCCTTGAAAATGTGCTATTCTGAGGGTGCTGTGGTTTGTAGGTGGGGTGATTCTAAGGAAGGAGGCTGGAGGTGGATACCCCACTAGCAGGAGCTGTGGAGATCCGGTGTCCTTTCACAGCTCCTCCCTCCCAGCGGTTCTACCATCATTTGGGTACACTAGGCTTTGCTTACCTGTAAGAGGGCTGTCTTGGATCGGGAGGTTGTGGTACCATGCAGAGCAGAAAGGGCAATAGAGGTCTAAGGGGCCGGTGATCTGGTGGCACGTGCTCCTTCCTGTCTCCCTCAGCGACAGCATACTCCAGCCTTGGGACCCAGGCCTGCTGAGGCTCTAGGGTTGTGTCATCAGCCCATGTCACAGAGGCCTGAGGGTAATAGAGTAGGCTGTTCTTACCTTTTTCTTGTTTTATAATTTAATACTGATTTTCTATTTCAGCATAGTTTATATACAGTGTTGTGTTTGAGTTCTACAGCAAGTTGATGCAGTTATGAATGTAGCTGTACCTGTAGTATTTTGGATTCTTTTCCCTGTTAGGTTATTGAAGAATATTGAGTAGCGTTCCCTGTGCTATCAGGTGTGTCATCGTTGATGAATTCTTTTTGATACATTAGTGTGTTTCTGTTAATCCCAACCTCCGACTTCATCCTTCCCCGATCCCCAGTTTCCCCTTCTGGGAACTGTACACTTGTTTCTTCCGTTTCTGAACCTGTGTTTCCTTTGTATACTACATCCTGTGTATCCGTTTTTAGACTCCACATATAAGTGATGTCCTGGGATATGTGTCTTTCGGTCTCTAAATTACTAGAATTAGTGAGATCATCTACTGCTCCATCCATGTTGCTGCAAATAGCATGAGTTCATTTTGTTTTCTGGATGAGTGATAGTCGCCAAAATGTAAGTAGCACAACATCTTTATCCATTCGTCTTTCGCTGGATATTTCGGTCGTTTGTATGTCTGGGCTATGGTAAAGAGTAGAACAATGTCCGTTGGGGTGCACGTGTTTTATTCCAATGATGGTATTCTCTGGTTATACGAACTGGAGTGCGGTTTCCATATCTCGTGGTAGCTCCAGTTTTTCGTTTAGTGAGGGACTTGCTAACTGATCTCCATACTGGCTATTATCAATTTACACTCCCTCCAACAGCATAGTAGGGTTCCCTTTATTGCCTGCCCTCTTGAGCACTTACTCTTTTTAGGCTTTTGGAGGACTGCAGCCAGGGAACACCTTGTCTACATTTCTTTGCATTCTCTGAACATGACAGATCCTGAGCATTTTTTCATTTGATGTGCTGTTTTTAAAAATACGTGTAACTACCATTGAGCCCTTGAAACATTTCTGCCTGAGAGTCGGGCCAGATTTGAGTTCATTTCAGATCAACTAGCCAAGGACATTTCTCGAGGGCAGGGGTCGTTTGCAGCCCCGCAGGCCTTGTGAATGTTAAGTGCCCTTGAGCACAGTTTTTCAAGTTGTTGTTACGGGAAAGCGCCACCAGGCAGCAGCACTTCTTCATGTCCTTTGTGTTAACTTGGGCAAAGGCAGCCTTAGAGGGAGTCTTGGTGTTGGGTTGCAAATTGCAGTGGAACGTGGCTGAACACACACCGCAGGGCTTGTGTATCTTTACCTGTTCCCCCTTACACTGCACCGCCAGACCCCAGGCCAATCCCAAGCCTTGCAAATGTGCTATTCGGAGGGTGCTCTGGTTTGTAGGTGAAGCGATTCTAAGGAAGGAGGCTGGAGGTGGATACCCCACTAGCAGGAGCTGCGGAGACCCAGTGTCCTTTCACACCTCTTCCCTCGCAGCAGGTCTAGCATCATTTGGGTACACTAGGCTTTGCTTACCTGTAAGAGTGCTATCTTGGATCGGGAGTTTGCAGTACCATGCAGAGGAGATTGGGCAATAGAGGTCCAAGGGGCCTGTGATCTGTTGGCACGTCCTGCTTCCTGTCTCCCTCCGCACCAGCATACCGCAGCCTTGGGACCCAGGCCTGCTGAGGCTGTACAGTTGTGACATCAGCCTACGTCACAGAGGCCTGAGGGGAATACAGTAGGCATTTCTTGCCTTTTTCTTGTTTTATAATTTAATATTTATTTTCTATTTCAGCAGAGTTTATATACAATGTTGTGTCTGTTTGAGTCCTACAGCAACTTGATGCAGTTATACATGTAGCTGTACCTGTAGTGTTTCAGATTCTTTTCCCTGTTAGTTTATTGAAAAATATTTAGTAGCGTTCCCTGTGCGATCAGGTGCGTCGTCGTTGATGAACTCTTTTTGATACATTAGTGTGTTTCTGTTAATTCCCACCTCCGACTTCATCCTTCCCCTATCCGCAATTTCACCCTCTGGGAGCTCTACACTTCTTTTATCCGATTGTGAACCTGTGTTTCCTTTGTTTACTACATCCTTTGTATCCGTTTTTAGACTCCACATATAAGTGATGTCCTGGGATATGTGTCTTGCGGTCTCTAAATTACCAGAATTAGTGAGATCATCTACTGCTCCCTCCGTGTTGATGCAAATAGCATGAGTTCATTTTGTTTTCTGGATGAGTGATAGTCGCCAGAATGTAAGTAGCACAACATCTTTATCCATTCATCTCTCACTGGACATTTCGGTCATTTGCATGTCTGGGCTATGGTAAAGAGTACCACAACGTCCGTTGGGGTGCAAGTGTTTTATTCCAATGATGGCATTCTCTGGTTATGCGAACTGGAGTGCAGTTTCTGTGTCTCGTGGTAGCTCCAGTTTTTAGTTTAGTAAGGGACTTGCTTACTGATCTCCATACTGGCTGTTATCAATTTACATTCCCACCAACAGCATAGTAGAGTTCCCTTTATTGGCTGCCCTCTTGAGCACTTACTCTTTTTAGGCTTTTGGAGGACTGCAGCCAGGGAACACCTCGTCTACATTTCTTTGCATTCTCTAATCATGACAGATCCTGAGGATTTTTTCATTTGATGTGCTGTTTTTAAAAATACGTGTAAGTACCAGTGAGCACTTTAAACATTCTGCCTGAGAATCGGGCCAGATTTGAGTTCATTTCAGATCAAGTTGCCAAGGACATTTCTCGAGGGCAGGGGTCGTTTGTAGCCCCGCAGGCCTTGTGAATGTTAAGTGCCCTTGAGCACAGTTTTTCAAGTTGGTGTTACGGGAAAGCGCCACAAGGCGGCAGCACTTCTTCGTGTCCTCAGTGTTAACTTGGGCAAACACAGCCTTAGCAGGAGTCTTGGTGTTGGGTTGCAACTTGGAGTCGAACGTGGATGCACACACACCGCAGGGCTTGTGTATCTTTACCTCTTCCCCCTGACACTGCACCGCCAGTCCCCAGGCAAATCCCAAGCCTTGCAAATGTGCTATTCGGAGGGTGGTCTGGTTTGTAGGTTTGGCGAATCTAAGAGAGGAGGCTGGAGGTGGATACCCCACTAGCAGGAGCTGTGGAGATCTGGTGTCCTTTCACAGCTCCTCCCTCCCAGCGGGTCTACCATCATTTGGGTACACTAGGCTCTGCTTACCTGTAAGAGGGCTGTCTTGGATCGGGAGGTTTTGGTACGATGCAGAGGAGAACGGCCAATAGAGGTCCAAGGGCCCGCTGATCTGGTGGCACGTGCTCCTTCCTGTCTCCCTCAGCACCAGCATACCGCAGCCTTGGGACCCAGGCCTGCTGAGGCTCTAGGGTTGTGACATCAGCCCACGTCACAGAGGCCTGAGGGTAATAGGTAGGCATTTCTTACCTTTTTCTTGTTTTATAATTTAATACTGATTTTCTATTTCAGCATAATTTATATACAATGTTGTGTCTATTTGAGTCCTACAGCAACTTGATGCAGTTCTAAATGTAGCTGTACCTGTAGTATTTCGGATTCTTTTCCCTGTTAGGTTATTGAAGAATATTGAGTAGCGTTCCCTGTGCTATCAGGTGGGTCATCGTTGATGAACTCCTTTTGATACATTACTGTGTTTCTGTTAATGCCAACCTCTTACTTCATCTTTCTCCGATCCCCAATTTCCCCCAATGGTAACTCTACATTTCGTGTCTCTGTTTGTGAGTCTGTGTTTGCTCTGTACATTACGTTCCTTGGTCTCCATTTTTCGACTGCACATGTAAGTGATATCTCGCGATATGTGTCTTTCTGTCTCTAATTTTCCCGAATTAGTGAGATCGTCTACTGCTCCATCCATGCTGCTACAAATAGCATGAGTTCATTTTGTTGTCTGGATGAGTGACAGTCCAGGGGTTATAGGTAGCAAAATTTCTTTATCCAATCATCTCTCGCTGGACATTTTGGTCGTTTGGGTGTCTTGGCTATGGCAAAGAGTACCACAACGACCGTTGGCGGGGCATGTGTTTTATTCCAATGATGGTATTCTCTTGTTATACAAACTGGAGTGGGGATGGCCAATCTCGTGGTAGCTCCAGTTTACAGTTTAGTAAGGAACATGCCTACTGATCTCCATACTGGCTGTTAGCAATTTACATTTCCACCAACAGCATAGTAGGATCCCCTTTTCTGCCTGCCCTCTTGAGCACTTACTCTTTTTAGGCTTTTTGAGGACTGTAGGGAGGGAACACCTCGTCTACGTTTGTTTGCATTCTCTAATCATGATAGATCCTGAACATCTTTTGATTTGATGTGCTGTTTTTTAAAAAGCGTGTGAGGATCATTGAGCTCTTGAAACATTTCTGCCTGGGAGTCGGGCCTGATTTGAATTCAGTTCACATTACCTAGCCCAGGACGTTGCTCAAGGGCAGGGGTCGTGTGCAGCCCTGCAGGCCTTGTGAATATTAAGTGCCCTTGAGCACAGTTTTTCAAGTTGTTGTTACAGGAAAGCGCCACAATGTGGCAGCACTTCTTCGTGTCCTCTGTGTTAACTTGGGCAAACAGAGCCTTAGAGGGAGTCTTGGTGTTGGGTTGCAAATTGGAGTCGAACGTGGCTGAACACACACCACAGGGCTTGTGTGTGTTTACCTCTTCCCCTTTACCCTGCACAGCCAGACCCCAGGCAAATCCCAAGCCTTGCAAATGTGCTATTCGGAGGGTGCTGTGGTTTGTAGGTGGGGCGATTCTAAGGAAGGAGGCTGGAGGTACGAACCCCACTAGCAGGAGCTGTGGAGATCCGGTGTCCTTTCACAGCTCCTCTCTCCCAGCGGTTCTACCATCATTTGGGTACACTAGGCTTTGCTTACCTGTAAGAGGTCTGTCTTGGATCGGGAGGTTGTGGTTCCATGCAGAGCAGAATGGGCAATAGAGGTCCAAGGGGCCGGTGATCTGGTGGCACGTCCTCCTTCCTGTCTCCCTCAGCAACAGCATACTCCAGCCTTGGGACCCAGGCCTGCTGAGGCTCTAGGGTTGTGACATCAGCCCACGTCACAGAGGCCTGAGTGTAATAGAGTAGGCATTTCTTGCCTTTTACTTGTTTTATAATTTACTATTGATTTCCTATTTCAGCATAGTTTATATACAGTGTTGTGTTTGAGTTCGACAGCAAGGTGATGAATTATGAATGTAGCTGTACCTGTAGTATTTTGGATTCTTTTCCCTGTTAGGTTATTGAAGAATATTGAGTAGCGTTCCCTGTGCTATCAGGTGTGTCGTCGTTGATGAATTCTTTTCGATACATTAGTGTGTTTCTGTTAATCCCAACCTCCGACGTCATCCATCCCCGATCCCCAATATCACCCTCTGGGAACTCTACACTTCTTTTTTCCGTTTGTGAACCTGTGTTTCCTTTGTTTACTACATCCTTTGTATCCGTTTTTACACTCCACATATAAGTGATGTCCTGGGATATGTGTCTTTCGGTCTCTAAATTACCAGAATTAGTGAGATCATCTACTGCTCCATCCATGTTGCTGCAAATAGCATGAGTTCATTTTGTTTTCTGGATGAGTGATAGTCGCCAAAATGTAAGTTGCACAACATCTTTATCCATTCATCTTTTGCTGGATATTTCGGTCGTTTGTATGTCTGGGCTATGGTAAAGAGTAGAACAACGTCCGTAGGGGTGCAAGTGTTTTATTCCAATGATGGTATTCTCTGGTTATACGAACTGGAGTGCGGTTTCCATATCTCGTGGTAGCTCCAGTTTTTAGTTTAGTGAGGGACTTGGTAACTGATCTCCATACTGGCTATTATCAATTTACACTCCCACCAACAGCATAGTAGGATCCCCTTTATTGCCTGCCCTCTTGAGCACTTACTCTTTTTAGGCTTTTGGAGGACTGCAGCCAGGGAACACCTCGTCTACATTTCTTTGCATTCTCTGAACATGACAGATCCTGAGCATTTTTTCATTTGATGTGCTGTTTTTAAAAATACGTGTAAGTACCATTGAGCCCTTGAAACATTTCTGCCTGAGAGTCGGACCAGATTTGAGTTCATTTCAGATCAACTAGCCAAGGACATTTCTCGAGGGCAGGGGTCGTTTGTAGCCCAGCAGGCCTTGTGAATGTTAAGTGCCCTTGAGCACAGTTTTTCAAGTTGCTGTTACGGGAAAGCGCCACAAGGCGGCAGCACTTCTTCGTGTCCTCTGTGTTAACTTGGGCAAACACAGCCTTAGCAAGAGTCTTGGTGTTGGGTTGCAACTTGGAGTCGAACGTGGATGCACACACACCGCAGGGCTTGTGTATCTTTACCTCTTCCCCCTGACACTGCACCGCCACTCCCCAGGCAAATCCCAAGCCTTGCAAATGTGCTATTCGGAGGGTGCTGTGGTTGGTAGGTGGGGCGATTCTAAGGAAGGAGGCTGGAGGTAGGAACCCCACTAGCCGGAGCTGTGGAGATCCAATGTCTTTTCACAGCTCTTCCCTCCCAGCGGGTCTACCATCATTTGGGTACACTAGGCTTTGCTTACCTGTAAGAGGACTGTCTTGGATCAGGAGGTTGTGGTACCATGCAGAGCAGAATAGGCAATAGAGGTCCAAGGGGCCGGTGATCTGGTGGCACGTGCTCCTTCCTGTCTCCCTCAGCAACAGCATACTCCAGCCTTGGGACCCAGGCCTGCTGAGGCTCTAGGGTTGTGACATCAGCCCACGTCACAGAGGCCTGAGGGTAATAGAGTAGGCATTTCTTGCCTTTTACTTGTTTTATAATTTAGTATTGATTTCCTATTTCAGCATAGTTTATATACAGTGTTGTGTTTGAGTTCGACAGCAAGGTGATGAAGTTATGAATGTAGCTGTACCTCTAGTATTTTGGATTCGTTTCCCTGTTAGGTTACTGAAAAATATTTAGTAGCATTCCCTGTGCTATCAGGTGCGTCGTCGTTGATGAACTCTTTTTGATACATTAGTGTGTTTCTGTTAATCCCCACCTCTGACTTCATCCTTCCCCGATCCCCAATTTCACCCTCTGAGAACTGTACACTTCTTTCTTCCGTTTGTGAACCTGTGTTTCGTTTGTATACTACATCCTTTGTATCCCTTTTTAGACTCCACATATAAGTGATATCCTGGAATATGTGTCTTTTTATCTCTAAAGTACCAGAATTAGTGAGATCATCTACTGCTCCATCCATGTTGCTGCAAATAGCATGAGTTCATTTTGTTTTCTGGATGAGTGATAGTCGCCAGAATGTAAGTAGCACAACATCTTTATCCATTCATCTCTCGCTGGACATTTCGGTCATTTCTATGTCTGGGCTATCGTAAAGAGTAGCACAACGTCCGTTGGGGTGCAAGTGTTTTATTCCAATGATGGTATTCTCTGGTTATACGAACTGGAGTGCGGTTTCCGTGTCTCGTGGTAGCTCCAGTTTTTAGTTTAGTAAGGGACTTGCTTACTGATCTCCATACTGGCTGTTATCAATTTACATTCCCACCAACAGCATAGTAGGGTTCCCTTTATTGCCTGCCCTCTTGAGCACTTACTCTTTTTAGGCTTTTTGAGGACTGCAGCCAGGGAAAACCTCGTCTACGTTTCTTTGCATTCTCTAATCATGACAGATCCTGAGGATTTTTTCATTTGATGTGCTGTTTTTAAAATTACGTGTAAGTACCCCTGAGCTCTTGAAACATTTCTTCCTGAGAGTCGGGCCAGATTTGAGTTCATTTCAGATCAACTAGCTAAGGACATTTCTCGAGGGCAGGGGTCGTTTGTAGCCCCGCAGGCCTTGTGAATGTTAAGTGCCCTTGAGCACAGTTTTTCAAGTTGGTGTTACGGGAAAGCGCCACAAGGCGGCAGCACTTCTTCGTGTCCTCTGTGTTAACTTGGGCAAACACAGCCTTAGCAGGAGTCTTGGTGTTGGGTTGAAACTTGGAGTCGAACGTGGATGCACACACACCGCAGGGCTTGTGTATCTTTACCTCTAACCCCTGACACTGCACCGCCACTTCCCAGGCAAATCCCAAGCCTTGCAAATGTGCTATTCGGAGGGTGGTCTGGTTTGTAGGTGGGGCGATTCTAAGGAAGGAGGCTGGAGGTGGATACCCCACTAGCAGGAGCTGTGGAGATCTGGTGTCCTTTCACAGCTCCTCCCTCCCAGCGGGTCTACCATCATTTGGGTACACTAGGCTTTGCTTACCTGTAAGGGGGCTGTCTTGGATCAGGAGGTTGTGGTACCATGAACAAGAGAATGGCCTTAGAGGTCCAAGGGGCCGCTGATCTGGTGGCACGTGCTCCTTCCTGTCTCCCTCAGCACCAGCATACCGCAGTCTTGGGACCCAGGCCTGCTGAGGCTCTAGGGTTGTGTCATCAGCCCACGTCACAGAGGCCTGAGGGTAATAGAGTAGGCATTTCTTGCCTTTTTCTTGTTTTATAATTTAATATTGATTTTCTATTTCAGCACAATTTATATACAATGTTGTGTCTATTTGAGTCCTACAGCAACTTGATGCAGTTCTAAATGTAGCTGTACCTGTAGTATTTCGGATTCTTTTCCCTGTTAGGTTATTGAAGAATATTGAGTAGCGTTCCCTGTGCTATCAGGTGCGTCATCGTTGATGAACTCTTTTTGATACATTACTGTGTTTCTGTTAATGCCAACCCCTTACTTCATCTTTCTCCGATCCCCAATTTCCCCCAATGGTAACTCTACATTTCGTGTCTCCGTTTGTGAGTCTGTGTTTGCTCTGTACATTACGTTCCTTGGTCTCCATTTTTCGACTGCACATGTAAGTGATATCCTGGGATATGTGTCTTTCTGTCTCTAATTTTCCAGAATTAGTGAGATCATCTACTGCTCCATCCATGCTGCTACAAATAGCATGAGTTCATTTTGTTGTCCGGATGAGTGACAGTCCAGGGGGTATAGGTAGCACAACTTCTTTATCCAATCATCTCTCGCTGGACATTCTGGTCGTTTGGGTGTCTTGGCTATGGCAAAGAGTACCACAACGACCGATGGGGGGGGTAAATGTTTTATTCCAATGATGGTATTCTCTTGTTATACAAACTGGAGTGGGGATGCCAAGTCTCGTGGTAGCTCCAGTTTACAGTTTAGTAAGGAACATGCCTACTGATCTCCATACTGGCTGTTAGCAATTTACATTTCCACCAACAGCATAGTAGGATCCCCTTTTCTGCCTACCCTCTTGAGCACTTACTCTTTTCAGGTTTTTTGAGGACTGCAGCCAGGGAACACCTCGTCTACGTTTCTTTGCATTCTCTAATCATGACAGATCCTGAGCACTTTTTCATTTCATGTGCTGTTTTTAAAAATACATGTAAGTACCACTGAGCTCTTGAAATATTTCTGCCTGAGAGTCGGACCAGATTTGAGTTCATTTCAGATTAACTAGCCAAGGACATTTCTCGAGGGCAGGCATCGTTTGCAGCCCCGCAGGCCTTGTGAATGTTAAGTGCCCTTGAGCACAGTTTTTCAAGTTGTTGTTATGGGAAAAGGCCACAAGGCGGCAGCACTTCTTCATGTCCTCTGTGTTAACTTGTGCAAACACAACCTTAGAGGGAGTCTTGGTGTTGGGTTGCAAATTGGAGTCGAAGGTGGCTGAACACACACCGCAGGGCTTGTATATCTTTACCTCCTCTCCCTTACACTGCACCGCCACTCCCCAGGCAAATCCCAAGCCTTGAAAATGTGCTATTCTGAGGGTGCTGTGGTTTGTAGGTGGGGCGATTCTAAGGAAGGAGGCTGGAGGTGGATACCCCAGTAGCAGGAGATGTGGAGATCCGGTGTCCTTTCACACCTCTTCCCTCGCAGCGGGTCTAGCATCATTTGGGTACACTAGGCTTTGCTTACCTGTAAGAGTGCTATCTTGGATCGGGAGTTTGCAGTACCATGCAGAGGAGATTGGGCAATAGAGGTCCAAGGGGCCCGTGATCTGTTGGCACGTCCTGCTTCCTGTCTCCCTCAGCACCAGCATACCCCAGCCTTGGGACCCAGGCCTGCTGAGGCTCTACAGTTGTGACATCAGCCTATGTCACAGAGGCCTGAGGGTAATAGAGTAGGCATTTCTTGCCTTTTTCTTGTTTTATAATTTAATATTTATGTTCTATTTCAGCAGAGTTTGTATACAGTGTTGTGTCTGTTTGAGTCCTACAGCAACTTGATGCAGTTATACATGTAGCTGTACCTGTAGTGTTTCAGATTCTTTTCCCTGTTAGGTTATTGAAAAATATTTAGTAGCATTCCCTGTGCTATCAGGTGCGTCGTCGTTGATGAACTCTTTTTGATACATTAGTGTGTTTCTGTTAATCCCAACCTCTGACTTCATCCTTCCCCGATCCCCAGTTTCACCCTCTGGGAGCTCTACACTTCTTTTTTCCGTTTGTGAACCTGTGTTTCCTTTGTTTACTACATCCTTTGTATCCGTTTTTAGACTCCACATATAAGTGATGTCCTGGGATATGTGTCTTTCGGTCTCTAAATTATCAGAATTAGTGAGCTCATCTACTGCTCCATCCGTGTTGAAGCAAATAGCATGAGTTCATTTTGTTTTCTGGATGAGTGATAGTCGCCAGAATGTAAGTAGCACAACATCTTTATCCATTCATCTCTCGCTGGACATTTCGGTCATTTGCATGTGTGGGCTCTGGTAAAGAGTAGCACAACGTCCGTTGGGGTGCAAGTGTTTTATTCCAATGATGGTATTCTCTGGTTATACGAACTGGAGTGCGGTTTCTGTGTCTCGTGGTAGCTCCAGTTTATAGTTTAGTAAGGGACTTGCTTACTGATCTCCATACTGGCTGTCATCAATTTACATTCCCACCAACAGCATAGTAGGGTTCCCTTTATTGCCTGCCCTCTTGAGCACTTACTCTTTTTAGGCTTTTTGAGAACTGCAGCCAGGGAGCACCTCGTCTACGTTTCGTTGCATTCTCTATTCATGATATATCCTGAGGATTTTTTCATTTGATGTGCTGTTTTTAAAACTACGTGTAAGTACCAATGAGCTCTTGAAACATTTCTTCCTGAGAGTCGGGCCAGATTTGAGTTCATTTCAGATCAACTAGCCAAGGACATTGCTCGAGGGCAGGGGTCGTTTGTAGCCCCGCAGGCCTTGTGAATGTTAAGTGCCCTTGAGCACAGTTTTTCAAGTTGTTGTTACGGGAAAGCGCCACCAGGCAGCAGCACTTCTTCATGTCCTTTGTGTTAACTTGGGCAAAGGCAGCCTTAGAGGGAGTCTTGGTGTTGGGTTGCAAATTACAGTGGAACGTGGCTGAACACACACCGCAGGGCTTGTGTATCTTTACCTCTTTCCCCTGACACTGCACCGCCAGTCCCCAGGCAAATCCCAAGCCTTGCAAATGTGCTATTCGGAGGGTGGTCTGGTTTGTAGGTTTGGCGAATCTAAGGGAGGAGGCTGGAGGTGGATACCCCACTAGCAGGAGCTTTGGAGATCTGGTGTCCTTTCACAGCTCCTCCCTCCCAGCGGGTCTACCATCATTTGGGTACACTAGGCTCTGCTTACCTGTAAGAGGGCTTTCTTGGATCGGGAGTTTGTGGTACCATGCAGAGGAGAATGGCCAATAGAGGTCCAAGGGGCCGCTGATCTGGTGGCACGTGCTCCTTCCTGTCTCCCTCAGCACCAGCATACCGCAGCCTTGGGACCCAGGCCTGCTGAGGCTCTAGGGTTGTGACATCAGCCCACGTCACAGAGGCCTGAGGGTAATAGGTAGGCATTTCTTACCTTTTTCTTGTTTTATAATTTAATACTGATTTTCTATTTCAGCATAATTTATATACAATGTTGTGTCTATTTGAGTCCTACAGCAACTTGATGCAGTTCTAAATGTAGCTGTACCTGTTGTATTTCGGATTCTTTTCCCTGTTAGGTTATTGAAGAATATTGAGTAGCGTTCCCTGTGCTATCAGGTGCGTCATCGTTGATGAACTCTTTTTGATACATTACTGTGTTTCTGTTAATGCCAACCTCTTACTTCATCTTTCTCCGATCCCCAATTTCCCCCGATGGTAACTCTACATTTCGTGTCTCCGTTTGTGAGTCTGTGTTTGCTCTGTACATTACGTTCCTTGGTCTCCATTTTTCGACTGCACATGTAAGTGATATCTCGTGATATGTGTCTTTCTGTCTCTAATTTTCCCGAATTAGTGAGATCGTCTACTGCTCCATCCATGCTGCTACAAATAGCATGAGTTCATTTTGTTGTCTGGATGAGTGACAGTCCAGGGGTTATAGGTAGCACAACTTCTTTATCCAATCATCTCTCGCTGGACATTTTGGTCGTTTGGGTGTCTTGGCTATGGCAAAGAGTACCACAACGACCGTTGGCGGGGCATGTGTTTTATTCCAATGATGGTATTCTCTTGTTATACAAACTGGAGTGGGGATGGCCAATCTCGTGGTAGCTCCAGTTTACAGTTTAGTAAGGAACATGCCTACTGATCTCCATACTGGCTGTTAGCAATTTACATTTCCACCAACAGCATAGTAGGATCCCCTTTTCTGCCTGCCCTCTTGAGCACTTACTCTTTTTAGGCTTTTTGAGGACTGTAGGGAGGGAACACCTCGTCTACGTTTGTTTGCATTCTCTAATCATGATAGATCCTGAACATCTTTTGATTTGATGTGCTGTTTTTTAAAAAGCGTGTGAGGATCATTGAGCTCTTGAAACATTTCTGCCTGGGAGTCGGGCCTGATTTGAATTCAGTTCACATTACCTAGCCCAGGACGTTGCTCAAGGGCAGGGGTCGTGTGCAGCCCTGCAGGCCTTGTGAATATTAAGTGCCCTTGAGCACAGTTTTTCAAGTTGTTGTTACAGGAAAGCGCCACAATGTGGCAGCACTTCTTCGTGTCCTCTGTGTTAACTTGGGCAAACAGAGCCTTAGAGGGAGTCTTGGTGTTGGGTTGCAAATTGGAGTCGAACGTGGCTGAACACACACCACAGGGATTGTGTGTGTTTACCTCTTCCCCTTTACCCTGCACAGCCAGACCCCAGGCAAATCCCAAGCCTTGCAAATGTGCTATTCGGAGGGTGCTGTGGTTTGTAGGTGGGGCGATTCTAAGGAAGGAGGCTGGAGGTACGAACCCCACTAGCAGGAGCTGTGGAGATCCGGTGTCCTTTCACAGCTCCTCTCTCCCAGCGGTTCTACCATCATTTGGGTACACTAGGCTTTGCTTACCTGTAAGAGGTCTGTCTTGGATCGGGAGGTTGTGGTTCCATGCAGTGCAGAATGGGCAATAGAGGTCCAAGGGGCCGGTGATCTGGTGGCACGTCCTCCTTCCTGTCTCCCTCAGCAACAGCATACTCCAGCCTTGGGACCCAGGCCTGCTGAGGCTCTAGGGTTGTGACATCAGCCCACGTCACAGAGGCCTGAGTGTAATAGAGTAGGCATTTCTTGCCTTTTTCTTGTTTTATAATTTACTATTGATTTCCTATTTCAGCATAGTTTATATACAGTGTTGTGTTTGAGTTCGACAGCAAGGTGATGAATTATGAATGTAGCTGTACCTGTAGTATTTTGGATTCTTTTCCCTGTTAGGTTATTGAAGAATATTGAGTAGCGTTCCCTGTGCTATCAGGTGTGTCGTCGTTGATGAATTCTTTTCGATACATTAGTGTGTTTCTGTTAATCCCAACCTCCGACGTCATCCATCCCCGATCCCCAATATCACCCTCTGGGAACTCTACACTTCTTTTTTCCATTTGTGAACCTGTGTTTCCTTTGTTTACTACATCCTTTGTATCCGTTTTTACACTCCACATATAAGTGATGTCCTGGGATATGTGTCTTTCGGTCTCTAAATTACCAGAATTAGTGAGATCATCTACTGCTCCATCCATGTTGCTGCAAATAGCATGAGTTCATTTTGTTTACTGGATGAGTGATAGTCGCCAAAATGTAAGTTGCACAACATCTTTATCCATTCATCTTTTGCTGGATATTTCGGTCGTTTGTGTGTCTGGGCTATGGTAAAGAGTAGAACAACGTCCGTAGGGGTGCAAGTGTTTTATTCCAATGATGGTATTCTCTGGTTATACGAACTGGAGTGCGGTTTCCATATCTCGTGGTAGCTCCAGTTTTTAGTTTAGTGAGGGACTTGGTAACTGATCTCCATACTGGCTATTATCAATTTACACTCCCACCAACAGCATAGTAGGATCCCCTTTATTGCCTACCCTCTTGAGCACTTACTCTTTTTAGGCTTTTGGAGGACTGCAGCCAGGGAACACCTCGTCTACATTTCTTTGCATTCTCTGAACATGACAGATCCTGAGCATTTTTTCATTTGATGTGCTGTTTTTAAAAATACGTGTAAGTACCATTGAGCCCTTGAAACATTTCTGCCTGAGAGTCGGGCCAGATTTGAGTTCATTTCAGATCAACTAGCCAAGGACATTTCTCGAGGGCAGGGGTCGTTTGTAGCCCAGCAGGCCTTGTGAATGTTAAGTGCCCTTGAGCACAGTTTTTCAAGTTGCTGTTACGGGAAAGCGCCACAAGGCGGCAGCACTTCTTCGTGTCCTCTGTGTTAACTTGGGCAAACACAGCCTTAGCAAGAGTCTTGGTGTTGGGTTGCAACTTGGAGTCGAACGTGGATGCACACACACCGCAGGGCTTGTGTATCTTTACCTCTTCCCCCTGACACTGCACCGCCACTCCCCAGGCAAATCCCAAGCCTTGCAAATGTGCTATTCGGAGGGTGCTGTGGTTGGTAGGTGGGGCGATTCTAAGGAAGGAGGCTGGAGGTACGAACCCCACTAGCCGGAGCTGTGGAGATCCAATGTCTTTTCACAGCTCTTCCCTCCCAGCGGGTCTACCATCATTTGGGTACACTAGGCTTTGCTTACCTGTAAGAGGACTGTCTTGGATCAGGAGGTTGTGGTACCATGCAGAGCAGAATAGGCAATAGAGGTCCAAGGGGCCGGTGATCTGGTGGCACGTGCTCCTTCCTGTCTCCCTCAGCAACAGCATACTCCAGCCTTGGGACCCAGGCCTGCTGAGGCTCTAGGGTTGTGACATCAGCCCACGTCACAGAGGCCTGAGGGTAATAGAGTAGGCATTTCTTGCCTTTTACTTGTTTTATAATTTAGTATTGATTTCCTATTTCAGCATAGTTTATATACAGTGTTGTGTTTGAGTTCGACAGCAAGGTGATGAAGTTATGAATGTAGCTGTACCTCTAGTATTTTGGATTCGTTTCCCTGTTAGGTTATTGGAAAATATTTAGTAGCATTCCCTGTGCTATCAGGTGCGTCGTCGTTGATGAACTCTTTTTGATACATTAGTGTGTTTCTGTTAATCCCCACCTCTGACTTCATCCTTCCCCGATCCCCAATTTCACCCTCTGAGAACTGTACACTTCTTTCTTCCGTTTGTGAACCTGTGTTTCGTTTGTATACTACATCCTTTGTATCCCTTTTTAGACTCCACATATAAGTGATATCCTGGAATATGTGTCTTTTTATCTCTAAAGTACCAGAATTAGTGAGATCATCTACTGCTCCATCCATGTTGCTGCAAATAGCATGAGTTCATTTTGTTTTCTGGATGAGTGATAGTCGCCAGAATGTAAGTAGCACAACATCTTTATCCATTCATCTCTCGCTGGACATTTCGGTCATTTCTATGTCTGGGCTATCGTAAAGAGTAGCACAACGTCCGTTGGGGTGCAAGTGTTTTATTCCAATGATGGTATTCTCTGGTTATACGAACTGGAGTGCGGTTTCCGTGTCTCGTGGTAGCTCCAGTTTTTAGTTTAGTAAGGGACTTGCTTACTGATCTCCATACTGGCTGTTATCAATTTACATTCCCACCAACAGCATAGTAGGGTTCCCTTTATTGCCTGCCCTCTTGAGCACTTACTCTTTTTAGGCTTTTTGAGGACTGCAGCCAGGGAAAACCTCGTCTACGTTTCTTTGCATTCTCTAATCATGACAGATCCTGAGGATTTTTTCATTTGATGTGCTGTTTTTAAAATTACGTGTAAGTACCCCTGAGCTCTTGAAACATTTCTTCCTGAGAGTCGGGCCAGATTTGAGTTCATTTCAGATCAACTAGCTAAGGACATTTCTCGAGGGCAGGGGTCGTTTGTAGCCCCACAGGCCTTGTGAATGTTAAGTGCCCTTGAGCACAGTTTTTCAAGTTGTTGTTACGGGAAAGCGCCACAAGGCGGCAGCACTTCTTCGTGTCCTCTGTGTTAACTTGGGCAAACACAGCCTTAGCAGGAGTCTTGGTGTTGGGTTGAAACTTGGAGTCGAACGTGGATGCACACACACCGCAGGGCTTGTGTATCTTTACCTCTAACCCCTGACACTGCACCGCCACTTCCCAGGCAAATCCCAAGCCTTGCAAATGTGCTATTCGGAGGGTGGTCTGGTTTGTAGGTGGGGCGATTCTAAGGAAGGAGGCTGGAGGTGGATACCCCACTAGCAGGAGCTGTGGAGATCTGGTGTCCTTTCACAGCTCCTCCCTCCCAGCGGGTCTACCATCATTTGGGTACACTAGGCTTTGCTTACCTGTAAGGGGGCTGTCTTGGATCAGGAGGTTGTGGTACCATGAACAAGAGAATGGCCTTAGAGGTCCAAGGGGCCGCTGATCTGGTGGCACGTGCTCCTTCCTGTCTCCCTCAGCACCAGCATACCGCAGTCTTGGGACCCAGGCCTGCTGAGGCTCTAGGGTTGTGTCATCAGCCCACGTCACAGAGGCCTGAGGGTAATAGAGTAGGCATTTCTTGCCTTTTTCTTGTTTTATAATTTAATATTGATTTTCTATTTCAGCACAATTTATATACAATGTTGTGTCTATTTGAGTCCTACAGCAACTTGATGCAGTTCTAAATGTAGCTGTACCTGTAGTATTTCGGATTCTTTTCCCTGTTAGGTTATTGAAGAATATTGAGTAGCGTTCCCTGTGCTATCAGGTGCGTCATCGTTGATGAACTCTTTTTGATACATTACTGTGTTTCTGTTAATGCCAACCCCTTACTTCATCTTTCTCCGATCCCCAATTTCCCCCAATGGTAACTCTACATTTCGTGTCTCCGTTTGTGAGTCTGTGTTTGCTCTGTACATTACGTTCCTTGGTCTCCATTTTTCGACTGCACATGTAAGTGATATCCTGGGATATGTGTCTTTCTGTCTCTAATTTTCCAGAATTAGTGAGATCATCTACTGCTCCATCCATGCTGCTACAAATAGCATGAGTTCATTTTGTTGTCCGGATGAGTGACAGTCCAGGGGGTATAGGTAGCACAACTTCTTTATCCAATCATCTCTCGCTGGACATTCTGGTCGTTTGGGTGTCTTGGCTATGGCAAAGAGTACCACAACGACCGATGGGGGGGGTAAATGTTTTATTCCAATGATGGTATTCTCTTGTTATACAAACTGGAGTGGGGATGCCAAGTCTCGTGGTAGCTCCAGTTTACAGTTTAGTAAGGAACATTCCTACTGATCTCCATACTGGCTGTTAGCAATTTACATTTCCACCAACAGCATAGTAGGATCCCCTTTTCTGCCTACCCTCTTGAGCACTTACTCTTTTCAGGTTTTTTGAGGACTGCAGCCAGGGAACACCTCGTCTACGTTTCTTTGCATTCTCTAATCATGACAGATCCTGAGCACTTTTTCATTTCATGTGCTGTTTTTAAAAATACATGTAAGTACCACTGAGCTCTTGAAATATTTCTGCCTGAGAGTCGGACCAGATTTGAGTTCATTTCAGATTAACTAGCCAAGGACATTTCTCGAGGGCAGGCATCGTTTGCAGCCCCGCAGGCCTTGTGAATATTAAGTGCCCTTGAGCACAGTTTTTCAAGTTGTTGTTATGGGAAAAGGCCACAAGGCGGCAGCACTTCTTCATGTCCTCTGTGTTAACTTGTGCAAACACAACCTTAGAGGGAGTCTTGGTGTTGGGTTGCAAATTGGAGTCGAAGGTGGCTGAACACACACCGCAGGGCTTGTATATCTTTACCTCCTCTCCCTTACACTGCACCGCCACTCCCCAGGCAAATCCCAAGCCTTGAAAATGTGCTATTCTGAGGGTGCTGTGGTTTGTAGGTGGGGCGATTCTAAGGAAGGAGGCTGGAGGTGGATACCCCAGTAGCAGGAGATGTGGAGATCCGGTGTCCTTTCACACCTCTTCCCTCGCAGCGGGTCTAGCATCATTTGGGTACACTAGGCTTTGCTTACCTGTAAGAGTGCTATCTTGGATCGGGAGTTTGCAGTACCATGCAGAGGAGATTGGGCAATAGAGGTCCAAGGGGCCCGTGATCTGTTGGCACGTCCTGCTTCCTGTCTCCCTCAGCACCAGCATACCCCAGCCTTGGGACCCAGGCCTGCTGAGGCTCTACAGTTGTGACATCAGCCTATGTCACAGAGGCCTGAGGGTAATAGAGTAGGCATTTCTTGCCTTTTTCTTGTTTTATAATTTAATATTTATGTTCTATTTCAGCAGAGTTTGTATACAGTGTTGTGTCTGTTTGAGTCCTACAGCAACTTGATGCAGTTATACATGTAGCTGTACCTGTAGTGTTTCAGATTCTTTTCCCTGTTAGGTTATTGAAAAATATTTAGTAGCATTCCCTGTGCTATCAGGTGCGTCGTCGTTGATGAACTCTTTTTGATACATTAGTGTGTTTCTGTTAATCCCAACCTCTGACTTCATCCTTCCCCGATCCCCAGTTTCACCCTCTGGGAGCTCTACACTTCTTTTTTCCGTTTGTGAACCTGTGTTTCCTTTGTTTACTACATCCTTTGTATCCGTTTTTACACTCCACATATAAGTGATGTCCTGGGATATGTGTCTTTCGGTCTCTAAATTATCAGAATTAGTGAGCTCATCTACTGCTCCATCCGTGTTGAAGCAAATAGCATGAGTTCATTTTGTTTTCTGGATGAGTGATAGTCGCCAGAATGTAAGTAGCACAACATCTTTATCCATTCATCTCTCGCTGGACATTTCGGTCATTTGCATGTGTGGGCTCTGGTAAAGAGTAGCACAACGTCCGTTGGGGTGCAAGTGTTTTATTCCAATGATGGTATTCTCTGGTTATACGAACTGGAGTGCGGTTTCTGTGTCTCGTGGTAGCTCCAGTTTATAGTTTAGTAAGGGACTTGCTTACTGATCTCCATACTGGCTGTTATCAATTTACATTCCCACCAACAGCATAGTAGGGTTCCCTTTATTGCCTGCCCTCTTGAGCACTTACTCTTTTTAGGCTTTTTGAGAACTGCAGCCAGGGAGCACCTCGTCTACGTTTCGTTGCATTCTCTATTCATGATATATCCTGAGGATTTTTTCATTTGATGTGCTGTTTTTAAAACTACGTGTAAGTACCAATGAGCTCTTGAAACATTTCTTCCTGAGAGTCGGGCCAGATTTGAGTTCATTTCAGATCAACTAGCCAAGGACATTGCTCGAGGGCAGGGGTCGTTTGTAGCCCCGCAGGCCTTGTGAATGTTAAGTGCCCTTGAGCACAGTTTTTCAAGTTGTTGTTACGGGAAAGCGCCACCAGGCAGCAGCACTTCTTCATGTCCTTTGTGTTAACTTGGGCAAAGGCAGCCTTAGAGGGAGTCTTGGTGTTGGGTTGCAAATTACAGTGGAACGTGGCTGAACACACACCGCAGGGCTTGTGTATCTTTACCTCTTTCCCCTGACACTGCACCGCCAGTCCCCAGGCAAATCCCAAGCCTTGCAAATGTGCTATTCGGAGGGTGGTCTGGTTTGTAGGTTTGGCGAATCTAAGGGAGGAGGCTGGAGGTGGATACCCCACTAGCAGGAGCTTTGGAGATCTGGTGTCCTTTCACAGCTCCTCCCTCCCAGCGGGTCTACCATCATTTGGGTACACTAGGCTCTGCTTACCTGTAAGAGGGCTTTCTTGGATCGGGAGTTTGTGGTACCATGCAGAGGAGAATGGCCAATAGAGGTCCAAGGGGCCGCTGATCTGGTGGCACGTGCTCCTTCCTGTCTCCCTCAGCACCAGCATACCGCAGCCTTGGGACCCAGGCCTGCTGAGGCTCTAGGGTTGTGACATCAGCCCACGTCACAGAGGCCTGAGGGTAATAGGTAGGCATTTCTTACCTTTTTCTTGTTTTATAATTTAATACTGATTTTCTATTTCAGCATAATTTATATACAATGTTGTGTCTATTTGAGTCCTACAGCAACTTGATGCAGTTCTAAATGTAGCTGTACCTGTTGTATTTCGGATTCTTTTCCCTGTTAGGTTATTGAAGAATATTGAGTAGCGTTCCCTGTGCTATCAGGTGCGTCATCGTTGATGAACTCTTTTTGATACATTACTGTGTTTCTGTTAATGCCAACCTCTTACTTCATCTTTCTCCGATCCCCAATTTCCCCCGATGGTAACTCTACATTTCGTGTCTCCGTTTGTGAGTCTGTGTTTGCTCTGTACATTACGTTCCTTGGTCTCCATTTTTCGACTGCACATGTAAGTGATATCTCGTGATATGTGTCTTTCTGTCTCTAATTTTCCCGAATTAGTGAGATCGTCTACTGCTCCATCCATGCTGCTACAAATAGCATGAGTTCATTTTGTTGTCTGGATGAGTGACAGTCCAGGGGTTATAGGTAGCACAACTTCTTTATCCAATCATCTCTCGCTGGACATTTTGGTCGTTTGGGTGTCTTGGCTATGGCAAAGAGTACCACAACGACCGTTGGCGGGGCATGTGTTTTATTCCAATGATGGTATTCTCTTGTTATACAAACTGGAGTGGGGATGGCCAATCTCGTGGTAGCTCCAGTTTACAGTTTAGTAAGGAACATGCCTACTGATCTCCATACTGGCTGTTAGCAATTTACATTTCCACCAACAGCATAGTAGGATCCCCTTTTCTGCCTGCCCTCTTGAGCACTTACTCTTTTTAGGCTTTTTGAGGACTGTAGGGAGGGAACACCTCGTCTACGTTTGTTTGCATTCTCTAATCATGATAGATCCTGAACATCTTTTGATTTGATGTGCTGTTTTTTAAAAAGCGTGTGAGGATCATTGAGCTCTTGAAACATTTCTGCCTGGGAGTCGGGCCTGATTTGAATTCATTTCACATTACCTAGCCCAGGACGTTGCTCAAGGGCAGGGGTCGTGTGCAGCCCTGCAGGCCTTGTGAATATTAAGTGCCCTTGAGCACAGTTTTTCAAGTTGTTGTTACAGGAAAGCGCCACAATGTGGCAGCACTTCTTCGTGTCCTCTGTGTTAACTTGGGCAAACAGAGCCTTAGAGGGAGTCTTGGTGTTGGGTTGCAAATTGGAGTCGAACGTGGCTGAACACACACCACAGGGCTTGTGTGTGTTTACCTCTTCCCCTTTACCCTGCACAGCCAGACCCCAGGCAAATCCCAAGCCTTGCAAATGTGCTATTCGGAGGGTGCTGTGGTTTGTAGGTGGGGCGATTCTAAGGAAGGAGGCTGGAGGTACGAACCCCACTAGCAGGAGCTGTGGAGATCCGGTGTCCTTTCACAGCTCCTCCCTCCCAGCGGTTCTACCATCATTTGGGTACACTAGGCTTTGCTTACCTGTAAGAGGTCTGTCTTGGATCGGGAGGTTGTGGTACCATGCAGAGCAGAATGGGCAATAGAGGTCTAAGGGGCCGGTGATCTGGTGGCACGTGCTCCTTCCTGTCTCCCTCAGCGACAGCATACTCCAGCCTTGGGACCCAGGCCTGCTGAGGCTCTAGGGTTGTGTCATCAGCCCATGTCACAGAGGCCTGAGGGTAATAGAGTAGGCTTTTCTTACCTTTTTCTTGTTTTATAATTTAATACTGATTTTCTATTTCAGCATAGTTTATATACAGTGTTGTGTTTGAGTTCTACAGCAAGTTGATGCAGTTATGAATGTAGCTGTACCTGTAGTATTTTGGATTCTTTTCCCTGTTAGGTTATTGAAGAATATTGAGTAGCGTTCCCTGTGCTATCAGGTGTGTCGTCGTTGATGAATTCTTTTCGATACATTAGTGTGTTTCTGTTAATCCCAACCTCCGACGTCATCCATCCCCGATCCCCAATATCACCCTCTGGGAACTCTACACTTCTTTTTTCCGTTTGTGAACCTGTGTTTCCTTTGTTTACTACATCCTTTGTATCCGTTTTTACACTCCACATATAAGTGATGTCCTGGGATATGTGTCTTTCAGTCTCTAAATTACCAGAATTAGTGAGATCATCTACTGCTCCATCCATGTTGCTGCAAATAGCATGAGTTCATTTTGTTTTCTGGATGAGTGATAGTCGCCAAAATGTAAGTTGCACAACATCTTTATCCATTCATCTTTTGCTGGATATTTCGGTCGTTTGTATGTCTGGGCTATGGTAAAGAGTAGAACAACGTCCGTAGGGGTGCAAGTGTTTTATTCCAATGATGGTATTCTCTGGTTATACGAACTGGAGTGCGGTTTCCATATCTCGTGGTAGCTCCAGTTTTTAGTTTAGTGAGGGACTTGGTAACTGATCTCCATACTGGCTATTATCAATTTACACTCCCACCAACAGCATAGTAGGATCCCCTTTATTGCCTGCCCTCTTGAGCACTTACTCTTTTTAGGCTTTTGGAGGACTGCAGCCAGGGAACACCTCGTCTACATTTCTTTGCATTCTCTGAACATGACAGATCCTGAGCATTTTTTCATTTGATGTGCTGTTTTTAAAAATACGTGTAAGTACCATTGAGCCCTTGAAACATTTCTGCCTGAGAGTCGGGCCAGATTTGAGTTCATTTCAGATCAACTAGCCAAGGACATTTCTCGAGGGCAGGGGTCGTTTGTAGCCCAGCAGGCCTTGTGAATGTTAAGTGCCCTTGAGCACAGTTTTTCAAGTTGCTGTTACGGGAAAGCACCACAAGGCGGCAGCACTTCTTCGTGTCCTCTGTGTTAACTTGGGCAAACACAGCCTTAGAGGGAGTCTTGGTGTTGGGTTGCAACTTGGAGTCGAACGTGGATGCACACACACCGCAGGGCTTGTGTATCTTTACCTCTTCCCCCTGACACTGCACCGCCACTCCCCAGGCAAATCCCAAGCCTTGCAAATGTGCTATTCGGAGGGTGCTGTGGTTGGTAGGTGGGGCGATTCTAAGGAAGGAGGCTGGAGGTACGAACCCCACTAGCCGGAGCTGTGGAGATCCAATGTCTTTTCACAGCTCTTCCCTCCCAGCGGGTCTACCATCATTTGGGTACACTAGGCTTTGCTTACCTGTAAGAGGACTGTCTTGGATCAGGAGGTTGTGGTACCATGCAGAGCAGAATAGGCAATAGAGGTCCAAGGGGCCGGTGATCTGGTGGCACGTGCTCCTTCCTGTCTCCCTCAGCAACAGCATACTCCAGCCTTGGGACCCAGGCCTGCTGAGGCTCTAGGGTTGTGACATCAGCCCACGTCACAGAGGCCTGAGGGTAATAGAGTAGGCATTTCTTGCCTTTTACTTGTTTTATAATTTAGTATTGATTTCCTATTTCAGCATAGTTTATATACAGTGTTGTGTTTGAGTTCGACAGCAAGGTGATGAAGTTATGAATGTAGCTGTACCTCTAGTATTTTGGATTCGTTTCCCTGTTAGGTTATTGAAAAATATTTAGTAGCATTCCCTGTGCTATCAGGTGCGTCGTCGTTGATGAACTCTTTTTGATACATTAGTGTGTTTCTGTTAATCCCCACCTCTGACTTCATCCTTCCCCGATCCCCAATTTCACCCTCTGAGAACTGTACACTTCTTTCTTCCGTTTGTGAACCTGTGTTTCGTTTGTATACTACATCCTTTGTATCCCTTTTTAGACTCCACATATAAGTGATATCCTGGAATATGTGTCTTTTTATCTCTAAAGTACCAGAATTAGTGAGATCATCTACTGCTCCATCCATGTTGCTGCAAATAGCATGAGTTCATTTTGTTTTCTGGATGAGTGATAGTCGCCAGAATGTAAGTAGCACAACATCTTTATCCATTCATCTCTCGCTGGACATTTCGGTCATTTCTATGTCTGGGCTATCGTAAAGAGTAGCACAACGTCCGTTGGGGTGCAAGTGTTTTATTCCAATGATGGTATTCTCTGGTTATACGAACTGGAGTGTGGTTTCCGTGTCTCGTGGTAGCTCCAGTTTTTAGTTTAGTAAGGGACTTGCTTACTGATCTCCATACTGGCTGTTATCAATTTACATTCCCACCAACAGCATAGTAGGGTTCCCTTTATTGCCTGCCCTCTTGAGCACTTACTCTTTTTAGGCTTTTTGAGGACTGCAGCCAGGGAAAACCTCGTCTACGTTTCTTTGCATTCTCTAATCATGACAGATCCTGAGGATGTTTTCATTTGATGTGCTGTTTTTAAAATTACGTGTAAGTACCCCTGAGCTCTTGAAACATTTCTTCCTGAGAGTCGGGCCAGATTTGAGTTCATTTCAGATCAACTAGCTAAGGACATTTCTCGAGGGCAGGGGTCGTTTGTAGCCCCGCAGGCCTTGTGAATGTTAAGTGCCCTTGAGCACAGTTTTTCAAGTTGGTGTTACGGGAAAGCGCCACAAGGCGGCAGCACTTCTTCGTGTCCTCTGTGTTAACTTGGGCAAACACAGCCTTAGCAGGAGTCTTGGTGTTGGGTTGAAACTTGGAGTCGAACATGGATGCACACACACCGCAGGGCTTGTGTATCTTTACCTCTAACCCCTGACACTGCACCGCCACTTCCCAGGCAAATCCCAAGCCTTGCAAATGTGCTATTCGGAGGGTGGTCTGGTTTGTAGGTGGGGCGATTCTAAGGAAGGAGGCTGGAGGTGGATACCCCACTAGCAGGAGCTGTGGAGATCTGGTGTCCTTTCACAGCTCCTCCCTCCCAGCGGGTCTACCATCATTTGGGTACACTAGGCTTTGCTTACCTGTAAGGGGGCTGTCTTGGATCAGGAGGTTGTGGTACCATGAACAAGAGAATGGCCTTAGAGGTCCAAGGGGCCGCTGATCTGGTGGCACGTGCTCCTTCCTGTCTCCCTCAGCACCAGCATACCGCAGTCTTGGGACCCAGGCCTGCTGAGGCTCTAGGGTTGTGTCATCAGCCCACGTCACAGAGGCCTGAGGGTAATAGAGTAGGCATTTCTTGCCTTTTTCTTGTTTTATAATTTAATATTGATTTTCTATTTCAGCACAATTTATATACAATGTTGTGTCTATTTGAGTCCTACAGCAACTTGATGCAGTTCTAAATGTAGCTGTACCTGTAGTATTTCGGATTCTTTTCCCTGTTAGGTTATTGAAGAATATTGAGTAGCGTTCCCTGTGCTATCAGGTGCGTCATCGTTGATGAACTCTTTTTGATACATTACTGTGTTTCTGTTAATGCCAACCCCTTACTTCATCTTTCTCCGATCCCCAATTTCCCCCAATGGTAACTCTACATTTCGTGTCTCCGTTTGTGAGTCTGTGTTTGCTCTGTACATTACGTTCCTTGGTCTCCATTTTTCGACTGCACATGTAAGTGATATCCTGGGATATGTGTCTTTCTGTCTCTAATTTTCCAGAATTAGTGAGATCATCTACTGCTCCATCCATGCTGCTACAAATAGCATGAGTTCATTTTGTTGTCCGGATGAGTGACAGTCCAGGGGGTATAGGTAGCACAACTTCTTTATCCAATCATCTCTCGCTGGACATTCTGGTCGTTTAGGTGTCTTGGCTATGGCAAAGAGTACCACAACGACCGATGGGGGGGGTAAATGTTTTATTCCAATGATGGTATTCTCTTGTTATACAAACTGGAGTGGGGATGCCAAGTCTCGTGGTAGCTCCAGTTTACAGTTTAGTAAGGAACATTCCTACTGATCTCCATACTGGCTGTTAGCAATTTACATTTCCACCAACAGCATAGTAGGATCCCCTTTTCTGCCTACCCTCTTGAGCACTTACTCTTTTCAGGTTTTTTGAGGACTGCAGCCAGGGAACACCTCGTCTACGTTTCTTTGCATTCTCTAATCATGACAGATCCTGAGCACTTTTTCATTTCATGTGCTGTTTTTAAAAATACATGTAAGTACCACTGAGCTCTTGAAATATTTCTGCCTGAGAGTCGGACCAGATTTGAGTTCATTTCAGATTAACTAGCCAAGGACATTTCTCGAGGGCAGGCATCGTTTGCAGCCCCGCAGGCCTTGTGAATATTAAGTGCCCTTGAGCACAGTTTTTCAAGTTGTTGTTATGGGAAAAGGCCACAAGGCGGCAGCACTTCTTCATGTCCTCTGTGTTAACTTGTGCAAACACAACCTTAGAGGGAGTCTTGGTGTTGGGTTGCAAATTGGAGTCGAAGGTGGCTGAACACACACCGCAGGGCTTGTATATCTTTACCTCCTCTCCCTTACACTGCACCGCCACTCCCCAGGCAAATCCCAAGCCTTGAAAATGTGCTATTCTGAGGGTGCTGTGGTTTGTAGGTGGGGCGATTCTAAGGAAGGAGGCTGGAGGTGGATACCCCAGTAGCAGGAGATGTGGAGATCCGGTGTCCTTTCACACCTCTTCCCTCGCAGCGGGTCTAGCATCATTTGGGTACACTAGGCTTTGCTTACCTGTAAGAGTGCTATCTTGGATCGGGAGTTTGCAGTACCATGCAGAGGAGATTGGGCAATAGAGGTCCAAGGGGCCCGTGATCTGTTGGCACGTCCTGCTTCCTGTCTCCCTCAGCACCAGCATACCCCAGCCTTGGGACCCAGGCCTGCTGAGGCTCTACAGTTGTGACATCAGCCTATGTCACAGAGGCCTGAGGGTAATAGAGTAGGCATTTCTTGCCTTTTTCTTGTTTTATAATTTAATATTTATGTTCTATTTCAGCAGAGTTTGTATACAGTGTTGTGTCTGTTTGAGTCCTACAGCAACTTGATGCAGTTATACATGTAGCTGTACCTGTAGTGTTTCAGATTCTTTTCCCTGTTAGGTTATTGAAAAATATTTAGTAGCATTCCCTGTGCTATCAGGTGCGTCGTCGTTGATGAACTCTTTTTGATACATTAGTGTGTTTCTGTTAATCCCAACCTCTGACTTCATCCTTCCCCGATCCCCAGTTTCACCCTCTGGGAGCTCTACACTTCTTTTTTCCGTTTGTGAACCTGTGTTTCCTTTGTTTACTACATCCTTTGTATCCGTTTTTAGACTCCACATATAAGTGATGTCCTGGGATATGTGTCTTTCGGTCTCTAAATTATCAGAATTAGTGAGCTCATCTACTGCTCCATCCGTGTTGAAGCAAATAGCATGAGTTCATTTTGTTTTCTGGATGAGTGATAGTCGCCAGAATGTAAGTAGCACAACATCTTTATCCATTCATCTCTCGCTGGACATTTCGGTCATTTGCATGTGTGGGCTCTGGTAAAGAGTAGCACAACGTCCGTTGGGGTGCAAGTGTTTTATTCCAATGATGGTATTCTCTGGTTATACGAACTGGAGTGCGGTTTCTGTGTCTCGTGGTAGCTCCAGTTTATAGTTTAGTAAGGGACTTGCTTACTGATCTCCATACTGGCTGTCATCAATTTACATTCCCACCAACAGCATAGTAGGGTTCCCTTTATTGCCTGCCCTCTTGAGCACTTACTCTTTTTAGGCTTTTTGAGAACTGCAGCCAGGGAGCACCTCGTCTACGTTTCGTTGCATTCTCTATTCATGATATATCCTGAGGATTTTTTCATTTGATGTGCTGTTTTTAAAACTACGTGTAAGTACCAATGAGCTCTTGAAACATTTCTTCCTGAGAGTCGGGCCAGATTTGAGTTCATTTCAGATCAACTAGCCAAGGACATTGCTCGAGGGCAGGGGTCGTTTGTAGCCCCGCAGGCCTTGTGAATGTTAAGTGCCCTTGAGCACAGTTTTTCAAGTTGTTGTTACGGGAAAGCGCCACCAGGCAGCAGCACTTCTTCATGTCCTTTGTGTTAACTTGGGCAAAGGCAGCCTTAGAGGGAGTCTTGGTGTTGGGTTGCAAATTACAGTGGAACGTGGCTGAACACACACCGCAGGGCTTGTGTATCTTTACCTCTTTCCCCTGACACTGCACCGCCAGTCCCCAGGCAAATCCCAAGCCTTGCAAATGTGCTATTCGGAGGGTGGTCTGGTTTGTAGGTTTGGCGAATCTAAGGGAGGAGGCTGGAGGTGGATACCCCACTAGCAGGAGCTTTGGAGATCTGGTGTCCTTTCACAGCTCCTCCCTCCCAGCGGGTCTACCATCATTTGGGTACACTAGGCTCTGCTTACCTGTAAGAGGGCTGTCTTGGATCGGGAGTTTGTGGTACCATGCAGAGGAGAATGGCCAATAGAGGTCCAAGGGGCCGCTGATCTGGTGGCACGTGCTCCTTCCTGTCTCCCTCAGCACCAGCATACCGCAGCCTTGGGACCCAGGCCTGCTGAGGCTCTAGGGTTGTGACATCAGCCCACGTCACAGAGGCCTGAGGGTAATAGGTAGGCATTTCTTACCTTTTTCTTGTTTTATAATTTAATACTGATTTTCTATTTCAGCATAATTTATATACAATGTTGTGTCTATTTGAGTCCTACAGCAACTTGATGCAGTTCTAAATGTAGCTGTACCTGTTGTATTTCGGATTCTTTTCCCTGTTAGGTTATTGAAGAATATTGAGTAGCGTTCCCTGTGCTATCAGGTGCGTCATCGTTGATGAACTCTTTTTGATACATTACTGTGTTTCTGTTAATGCCAACCTCTTACTTCATCTTTCTCCGATCCCCAATTTCCCCCGATGGTAACTCTACATTTCGTGTCTCCGTTTGTGAGTCTGTGTTTGCTCTGTACATTACGTTCCTTGGTCTCCATTTTTCGACTGCACATGTAAGTGATATCTCGTGATATGTGTCTTTCTGTCTCTAATTTTCCCGAATTAGTGAGATCGTCTACTGCTCCATCCATGCTGCTACAAATAGCATGAGTTCATTTTGTTGTCTGGATGAGTGACAGTCCAGGGGTTATAGGTAGCACAACTTCTTTATCCAATCATCTCTCGCTGGACATTTTGGTTGTTTGGGTGTCTTGGCTATGGCAAAGAGTACCACAACGACCGTTGGCGGGGCATGTGTTTTATTCCAATGATGGTATTCTCTTGTTATACAAACTGGAGTGGGGATGGCCAATCTCGTGGTAGCTCCAGTTTACAGTTTAGTAAGGAACATGCCTACTGATCTCCATACTGGCTGTTAGCAATTTACATTTCCACCAACAGCATAGTAGGATCCCCTTTTCTGCCTGCCCTCTTGAGCACTTACTCTTTTTAGGCTTTTTGAGGACTGTAGGGAGGGAACACCTCGTCTACGTTTGTTTGCATTCTCTAATCATGATAGATCCTGAACATCTTTTGATTTGATGTGCTGTTTTTTAAAAAGCGTGTGAGGATCATTGAGCTCTTGAAACATTTCTGCCTGGGAGTCGGGCCTGATTTGAATTCATTTCACATTACCTAGCCCAGGACGTTGCTCAAGGGCAGGGGTCGTGTGCAGCCCTGCAGGCCTTGTGAATATTAAGTGCCCTTGAGCACAGTTTTTCAAGTTGTTGTTACAGGAAAGCGCCACAATGTGGCAGCACTTCTTCGTGTCCTCTGTGTTAACTTGGGCAAACAGAGCCTTAGAGGGAGTCTTGGTGTTGGGTTGCAAATTGGAGTCGAACGTGGCTGAACACACACCACAGGGCTTGTGTGTGTTTACCTCTTCCCCTTTACCCTGCACAGCCAGACCCCAGGCAAATCCCAAGCCTTGCAAATGTGCTATTCGGAGGGTGCTGTGGTTTGTAGGTGGGGCGATTCTAAGGAAGGAGGCTGGAGGTACGAACCCCACTAGCAGGAGCTGTGGAGATCCGGTGTCCTTTCACAGCTCCTCCCTCCCAGCGGTTCTACCATCATTTGGGTACACTAGGCTTTGCTTACCTGTAAGAGGTCTGTCTTGGATCGGGAGGTTGTGGTACCATGCAGAGCAGAATGGGCAATAGAGGTCTAAGGGGCCGGTGATCTGGTGGCACATGCTCCTTCCTGTCTCCCTCAGCGACAGCATACTCCAGCCTTGGGACCCAGGCCTGCTGAGGCTCTAGGGTTGTGTCATCAGCCCATGTCACAGAGGCCTGAGGGTAATAGAGTAGGCTTTTCTTACCTTTTTCTTGTTTTATAATTTAATACTGATTTTCTATTTCAGCATAGTTTATATACAGTGTTGTGTTTGAGTTCTACAGCAAGTTGATGCAGTTATGAATGTAGCTGTACCTGTAGTATTTTGGATTCTTTTCCCTGTTAGGTTATTGAAGAATATTGAGTAGCGTTCCCTGTGCTATCAGGTGTGTCGTCGTTGATGAATTCTTTTCGATACATTAGTGTGTTTCTGTTAATCCCAACCTCCGACGTCATCCATCCCCGATCCCCAATATCACCCTCTGGGAACTCTACACTTCTTTTTTCCGTTTGTGAACCTGTGTTTCCTTTGTTTACTACATCCTTTGTATCCGTTTTTACACTCCACATATAAGTGATGTCCTGGGATATGTGTCTTTCGGTCTCTAAATTACCAGAATTAGTGAGATCATCTACTGCTCCATCCATGTTGCTGCAAATAGCATGAGTTCATTTTGTTTTCTGGATGAGTGATAGTCGCCAAAATGTAAGTTGCACAACATCTTTATCCATTCATCTTTTGCTGGATATTTCGGTCGTTTGTATGTCTGGGCTATGGTAAAGAGTAGAACAACGTCCGTAGGGGTGCAAGTGTTTTATTCCAATGATGGTATTCTCTGGTTATACGAACTGGAGTGCGGTTTCCATATCTCGTGGTAGCTCCAGTTTTTAGTTTAGTGAGGGACTTGGTAACTGATCTCCATACTGGCTATTATCAATTTACACTCCCACCAACAGCATAGTAGGATCCCCTTTATTGCCTGCCCTCTTGAGCACTTACTCTTTTTAGGCTTTTGGAGGACTGCAGCCAGGGAACACCTCGTCTACATTTCTTTGCATTCTCTGAACATGACAGATCCTGAGCATTTTTTCATTTGATGTGCTGTTTTTAAAAATACGTGTAAGTACCATTGAGCCCTTGAAACATTTCTTCCTGAGAGTCGGGCCAGATTTGAGTTCATTTCAGATCAACTAGCCAAGGACATTGCTCGAGGGCAGGGGTCGTTTGTAGCCCCGCAGGCCTTGTGAATGTTAAGTGCCCTTGAGCACAGTTTTTCAAGTTGTTGTTACGGGAAAGCGCCACCAGGCAGCAGCACTTCTTCATGTCCTTTGTGTTAACTTGGGCAAAGGCAGCCTTAGAGGGAGTCTTGGTGTTGGGTTGCAAATTACAGTGGAACGTGGCTGAACACACACCGCAGGGCTTGTGTATCTTTACCTCTTTCCCCTGACACTGCACCGCCAGTCCCCAGGCAAATCCCAAGCCTTGCAAATGTGCTATTCGGAGGGTGGTCTGGTTTGTAGGTTTGGCGAATCTAAGGGAGGAGGCTGGAGGTGGATACCCCACTAGCAGGAGCTTTGGAGATCTGGTGTCCTTTCACAGCTCCTCCCTCCCAGCGGGTCTACCATCATTTGGGTACACTAGGCTCTGCTTACCTGTAAGAGGGCTGTCTTGGATCGGGAGTTTGTGGTACCATGCAGAGGAGAATGGCCAATAGAGGTCCAAGGGGCCGCTGATCTGGTGGCACGTGCTCCTTCCTGTCTCCCTCAGCACCAGCATACCGCAGCCTTGGGACCCAGGCCTGCTGAGGCTCTAGGGTTGTGACATCAGCCCACGTCACAGAGGCCTGAGGGTAATAGGTAGGCATTTCTTACCTTTTTCTTGTTTTATAATTTAATACTGATTTTCTATTTCAGCATAATTTATATACAATGTTGTGTCTATTTGAGTCCTACAGCAACTTGATGCAGTTCTAAATGTAGCTGTACCTGTTGTATTTCGGATTCTTTTCCCTGTTAGGTTATTGAAGAATATTGAGTAGCGTTCCCTGTGCTATCAGGTGCGTCATCGTTGATGAACTCTTTTTGATACATTACTGTGTTTCTGTTAATGCCAACCTCTTACTTCATCTTTCTCCGATCCCCAATTTCCCCCGATGGTAACTCTACATTTCGTGTCTCCGTTTGTGAGTCTGTGTTTGCTCTGTACATTACGTTCCTTGGTCTCCATTTTTCGACTGCACATGTAAGTGATATCTCGTGATATGTGTCTTTCTGTCTCTAATTTTCCCGAATTAGTGAGATCGTCTACTGCTCCATCCATGCTGCTACAAATAGCATGAGTTCATTTTGTTGTCTGGATGAGTGACAGTCCAGGGGTTATAGGTAGCACAACTTCTTTATCCAATCATCTCTCGCTGGACATTTTGGTTGTTTGGGTGTCTTGGCTATGGCAAAGAGTACCACAACGACCGTTGGCGGGGCATGTGTTTTATTCCAATGATGGTATTCTCTTGTTATACAAACTGGAGTGGGGATGGCCAATCTCGTGGTAGCTCCAGTTTACAGTTTAGTAAGGAACATGCCTACTGATCTCCATACTGGCTGTTAGCAATTTACATTTCCACCAACAGCATAGTAGGATCCCCTTTTCTGCCTGCCCTCTTGAGCACTTACTCTTTTTAGGCTTTTTGAGGACTGTAGGGAGGGAACACCTCGTCTACGTTTGTTTGCATTCTCTAATCATGATAGATCCTGAACATCTTTTGATTTGATGTGCTGTTTTTTAAAAAGCGTGTGAGGATCATTGAGCTCTTGAAACATTTCTGCCTGGGAGTCGGGCCTGATTTGAATTCATTTCACATTACCTAGCCCAGGACGTTGCTCAAGGGCAGGGGTCGTGTGCAGCCCTGCAGGCCTTGTGAATATTAAGTGCCCTTGAGCACAGTTTTTCAAGTTGTTGTTACAGGAAAGCGCCACAATGTGGCAGCACTTCTTCGTGTCCTCTGTGTTAACTTGGGCAAACAGAGCCTTAGAGGGAGTCTTGGTGTTGGGTTGCAAATTGGAGTCGAACGTGGCTGAACACACACCACAGGGCTTGTGTGTGTTTACCTCTTCCCCTTTACCCTGCACAGCCAGACCCCAGGCAAATCCCAAGCCTTGCAAATGTGCTATTCGGAGGGTGCTGTGGTTTGTAGGTGGGGCGATTCTAAGGAAGGAGGCTGGAGGTACGAACCCCACTAGCAGGAGCTGTGGAGATCCGGTGTCCTTTCACAGCTCCTCCCTCCCAGCGGTTCTACCATCATTTGGGTACACTAGGCTTTGCTTACCTGTAAGAGGTCTGTCTTGGATCGGGAGGTTGTGGTACCATGCAGAGCAGAATGGGCAATAGAGGTCTAAGGGGCCGGTGATCTGGTGGCACATGCTCCTTCCTGTCTCCCTCAGCGACAGCATACTCCAGCCTTGGGACCCAGGCCTGCTGAGGCTCTAGGGTTGTGTCATCAGCCCATGTCACAGAGGCCTGAGGGTAATAGAGTAGGCTTTTCTTACCTTTTTCTTGTTTTATAATTTAATACTGATTTTCTATTTCAGCATAGTTTATATACAGTGTTGTGTTTGAGTTCTACAGCAAGTTGATGCAGTTATGAATGTAGCTGTACCTGTAGTATTTTGGATTCTTTTCCCTGTTAGGTTATTGAAGAATATTGAGTAGCGTTCCCTGTGCTATCAGGTGTGTCGTCGTTGATGAATTCTTTTCGATACATTAGTGTGTTTCTGTTAATCCCAACCTCCGACGTCATCCATCCCCGATCCCCAATATCACCCTCTGGGAACTCTACACTTCTTTTTTCCGTTTGAGAACCTGTGTTTCCTTTGTTTACTACATCCTTTGTATCCGTTTTTACACTCCACATATAAGTGATGTCCTGGGATATGTGTCTTTCGGTCTCTAAATTACCAGAATTAGTGAGATCATCTACTGCTCCATCCATGTTGCTGCAAATAGCATGAGTTCATTTTGTTTTCTGGATGAGTGATAGTCGCCAAAATGTAAGTTGCACAACATCTTTATCCATTCATCTTTTGCTGGATATTTCGGTCGTTTGTATGTCTGGGCTATGGTAAAGAGTAGAACAACGTCCGTAGGGGTGCAAGTGTTTTATTCCAATGATGGTATTCTCTGGTTATACGAACTGGAGTGCGGTTTCCATATCTCGTGGTAGCTCCAGTTTTTAGTTTAGTGAGGGACTTGGTAACTGATCTCCATACTGGCTATTATCAATTTACACTCCCACCAACAGCATAGTAGGATCCCCTTTATTGCCTGCCCTCTTGAGCACTTACTCTTTTTAGGCTTTTGGAGGACTGCAGCCAGGGAACACCTCGTCTACATTTCTTTGCATTCTCTGAACATGACAGATCCTGAGCATTTTTTCATTTGATGTGCTGTTTTTAAAAATACGTGTAAGTACCATTGAGCCCTTGAAACATTTCTGCCTGAGAGTCGGGCCAGATTTGAGTTCATTTCAGATCAACTAGCCAAGGACATTTCTCGAGGGCAGGGGTCGTTTGTAGCCCAGCAGGCCTTGTGAATGTTAAGTGCCCTTGAGCACAGTTTTTCAAGTTGCTGTTACGGGAAAGCACCACAAGGCGGCAGCACTTCTTCGTGTCCTCTGTGTTAACTTGGGCAAACACAGCCTTAGAGGGAGTCTTGGTGTTGGGTTGCAACTTGGAGTCGAACGTGGATGCACACACACCGCAGGGCTTGTGTATCTTTACCTCTTCCCCCTGACACTGCACCGCCACTCCCCAGGCAAATCCCAAGCCTTGCAAATGTGCTATTCGGAGGGTGCTGTGGTTGGTAGGTGGGGCGATTCTAAGGAAGGAGGCTGGAGGTACGAACCCCACTAGCCGGAGCTGTGGAGATCCAATGTCTTTTCACAGCTCTTCCCTCCCAGCGGGTCTACCATCATTTGGGTACACTAGGCTTTGCTTACCTGTAAGAGGACTGTCTTGGATCAGGAGGTTGTGGTACCATGCAGAGCAGAATAGGCAATAGAGGTCCAAGGGGCCGGTGATCTGGTGGCACGTGCTCCTTCCTGTCTCCCTCAGCAACAGCATACTCCAGCCTTGGGACCCAGGCCTGCTGAGGCTCTAGGGTTGTGACATCAGCCCACGTCACAGAGGCCTGAGGGTAATAGAGTAGGCATTTCTTGCCTTTTACTTGTTTTATAATTTAGTATTGATTTCCTATTTCAGCATAGTTTATATACAGTGTTGTGTTTGAGTTCGACAGCAAGGTGATGAAGTTATGAATGTAGCTGTACCTCTAGTATTTTGGATTCGTTTCCCTGTTAGGTTATTGAAAAATATTTAGTAGCATTCCCTGTGCTATCAGGTGCGTCGTCGTTGATGAACTCTTTTTGATACATTAGTGTGTTTCTGTTAATCCCCACCTCTGACTTCATCCTTCCCCGATCCCCAATTTCACCCTCTGAGAACTGTACACTTCTTTCTTCCGTTTGTGAACCTGTGTTTCGTTTGTATACTACATCCTTTGTATCCCTTTTTAGACTCCACATATAAGTGATATCCTGGAATATGTGTCTTTTTATCTCTAAAGTACCAGAATTAGTGAGATCATCTACTGCTCCATCCATGTTGCTGCAAATAGCATGAGTTCATTTTGTTTTCTGGATGAGTGATAGTCGCCAGAATGTAAGTAGCACAACATCTTTATCCATTCATCTCTCGCTGGACATTTCGGTCATTTCTATGTCTGGGCTATCGTAAAGAGTAGCACAACGTCCGTTGGGGTGCAAGTGTTTTATTCCAATGATGGTATTCTCTGGTTATACGAACTGGAGTGTGGTTTCCGTGTCTCGTGGTAGCTCCAGTTTTTAGTTTAGTAAGGGACTTGCTTACTGATCTCCATACTGGCTGTTATCAATTTACATTCCCACCAACAGCATAGTAGGGTTCCCTTTATTGCCTGCCCTCTTGAGCACTTACTCTTTTTAGGCTTTTTGAGGACTGCAGCCAGGGAAAACCTCGTCTACGTTTCTTTGCATTCTCTAATCATGACAGATCCTGAGGATGTTTTCATTTGATGTGCTGTTTTTAAAATTACGTGTAAGTACCCCTGAGCTCTTGAAACATTTCTTCCTGAGAGTCGGGCCAGATTTGAGTTCATTTCAGATCAACTAGCTAAGGACATTTCTCGAGGGCAGGGGTCGTTTGTAGCCCCGCAGGCCTTGTGAATGTTAAGTGCCCTTGAGCACAGTTTTTCAAGTTGGTGTTACGGGAAAGCGCCACAAGGCGGCAGCACTTCTTCGTGTCCTCTGTGTTAACTTGGGCAAACACAGCCTTAGCAGGAGTCTTGGTGTTGGGTTGAAACTTGGAGTCGAACATGGATGCACACACACCGCAGGGCTTGTGTATCTTTACCTCTAACCCCTGACACTGCACCGCCACTTCCCAGGCAAATCCCAAGCCTTGCAAATGTGCTATTCGGAGGGTGGTCTGGTTTGTAGGTGGGGCGATTCTAAGGAAGGAGGCTGGAGGTGGATACCCCACTAGCAGGAGCTGTGGAGATCTGGTGTCCTTTCACAGCTCCTCCCTCCCAGCGGGTCTACCATCATTTGGGTACACTAGGCTTTGCTTACCTGTAAGGGGGCTGTCTTGGATCAGGAGGTTGTGGTACCATGAACAAGAGAATGGCCTTAGAGGTCCAAGGGGCCGCTGATCTGGTGGCACGTGCTCCTTCCTGTCTCCCTCAGCACCAGCATACCGCAGTCTTGGGACCCAGGCCTGCTGAGGCTCTAGGGTTGTGTCATCAGCCCACGTCACAGAGGCCTGAGGGTAATAGAGTAGGCATTTCTTGCCTTTTTCTTGTTTTATAATTTAATATTGATTTTCTATTTCAGCACAATTTATATACAATGTTGTGTCTATTTGAGTCCTACAGCAACTTGATGCAGTTCTAAATGTAGCTGTACCTGTAGTATTTCGGATTCTTTTCCCTGTTAGGTTATTGAAGAATATTGAGTAGCGTTCCCTGTGCTATCAGGTGCGTCATCGTTGATGAACTCTTTTTGATACATTACTGTGTTTCTGTTAATGCCAACCCCTTACTTCATCTTTCTCCGATCCCCAATTTCCCCCAATGGTAACTCTACATTTCGTGTCTCCGTTTGTGAGTCTGTGTTTGCTCTGTACATTACGTTCCTTGGTCTCCATTTTTCGACTGCACATGTAAGTGATATCCTGGGATATGTGTCTTTCTGTCTCTAATTTTCCAGAATTAGTGAGATCATCTACTGCTCCATCCATGCTGCTACAAATAGCATGAGTTCATTTTGTTGTCCGGATGAGTGACAGTCCAGGGGGTATAGGTAGCACAACTTCTTTATCCAATCATCTCTCGCTGGACATTCTGGTCGTTTAGGTGTCTTGGCTATGGCAAAGAGTACCACAACGACCGATGGGGGGGGTAAATGTTTTATTCCAATGATGGTATTCTCTTGTTATACAAACTGGAGTGGGGATGCCAAGTCTCGTGGTAGCTCCAGTTTACAGTTTAGTAAGGAACATGCCTACTGATCTCCATACTGGCTGTTAGCAATTTACATTTCCACCAACAGCATAGTAGGATCCCCTTTTCTGCCTACCCTCTTGAGCACTTACTCTTTTCAGGTTTTTTGAGGACTGCAGCCAGGGAACACCTCGTCTACGTTTCTTTGCATTCTCTAATCATGACAGATCCTGAGCACTTTTTCATTTCATGTGCTGTTTTTAAAAATACATGTAAGTACCACTGAGCTCTTGAAATATTTCTGCCTGAGAGTCGGACCAGATTTGAGTTCATTTCAGATTAACTAGCCAAGGACATTTCTCGAGGGCAGGCATCGTTTGCAGCCCCGCAGGCCTTGTGAATATTAAGTGCCCTTGAGCACAGTTTTTCAAGTTGTTGTTATGGGAAAAGGCCACAAGGCGGCAGCACTTCTTCATGTCCTCTGTGTTAACTTGTGCAAACACAACCTTAGAGGGAGTCTTGGTGTTGGGTTGCAAATTGGAGTCGAAGGTGGCTGAACACACACCGCAGGGCTTGTATATCTTTACCTCCTCTCCCTTACACTGCACCGCCACTCCCCAGGCAAATCCCAAGCCTTGAAAATGTGCTATTCTGAGGGTGCTGTGGTTTGTAGGTGGGGCGATTCTAAGGAAGGAGGCTGGAGGTGGATACCCCAGTAGCAGGAGATGTGGAGATCCGGTGTCCTTTCACACCTCTTCCCTCGCAGCGGGTCTAGCATCATTTGGGTACACTAGGCTTTGCTTACCTGTAAGAGTGCTATCTTGGATCGGGAGTTTGCAGTACCATGCAGAGGAGATTGGGCAATAGAGGTCCAAGGGGCCCGTGATCTGTTGGCACGTCCTGCTTCCTGTCTCCCTCAGCACCAGCATACCCCAGCCTTGGGACCCAGGCCTGCTGAGGCTCTACAGTTGTGACATCAGCCTATGTCACAGAGGCCTGAGGGTAATAGAGTAGGCATTTCTTGCCTTTTTCTTGTTTTATAATTTAATATTTATGTTCTATTTCAGCAGAGTTTGTATACAGTGTTGTGTCTGTTTGAGTCCTACAGCAACTTGATGCAGTTATACATGTAGCTGTACCTGTAGTGTTTCAGATTCTTTTCCCTGTTAGGTTATTGAAAAATATTTAGTAGCATTCCCTGTGCTATCAGGTGCGTCGTCGTTGATGAACTCTTTTTGATACATTAGTGTGTTTCTGTTAATCCCAACCTCTGACTTCATCCTTCCCCGATCCCCAGTTTCACCCTCTGGGAGCTCTACACTTCTTTTTTCCGTTTGTGAACCTGTGTTTCCTTTGTTTACTACATCCTTTGTATCCGTTTTTAGACTCCACATATAAGTGATGTCCTGGGATATGTGTCTTTCGGTCTCTAAATTATCAGAATTAGTGAGCTCATCTACTGCTCCATCCGTGTTGAAGCAAATAGCATGAGTTCATTTTGTTTTCTGGATGAGTGATAGTCGCCAGAATGTAAGTAGCACAACATCTTTATCCATTCATCTCTCGCTGGACATTTCGGTCATTTGCATGTGTGGGCTCTGGTAAAGAGTAGCACAACGTCCGTTGGGGTGCAAGTGTTTTATTCCAATGATGGTATTCTCTGGTTATACGAACTGGAGTGCGGTTTCTGTGTCTCGTGGTAGCTCCAGTTTATAGTTTAGTAAGGGACTTGCTTACTGATCTCCATACTGGCTGTCATCAATTTACATTCCCACCAACAGCATAGTAGGGTTCCCTTTATTGCCTGCCCTCTTGAGCACTTACTCTTTTTAGGCTTTTTGAGAACTGCAGCCAGGGAGCACCTCGTCTACGTTTCGTTGCATTCTCTATTCATGATATATCCTGAGGATTTTTTCATTTGATGTGCTGTTTTTAAAACTACGTGTAAGTACCAATGAGCTCTTGAAACATTTCTTCCTGAGAGTCGGGCCAGATTTGAGTTCATTTCAGATCAACTAGCCAAGGACATTGCTCGAGGGCAGGGGTCGTTTGTAGCCCCGCAGGCCTTGTGAATGTTAAGTGCCCTTGAGCACAGTTTTTCAAGTTGTTGTTACGGGAAAGCGCCACCAGGCAGCAGCACTTCTTCATGTCCTTTGTGTTAACTTGGGCAAAGGCAGCCTTAGAGGGAGTCTTGGTGTTGGGTTGCAAATTACAGTGGAACGTGGCTGAACACACACCGCAGGGCTTGTGTATCTTTACCTCTTTCCCCTGACACTGCACCGCCAGTCCCCAGGCAAATCCCAAGCCTTGCAAATGTGCTATTCGGAGGGTGGTCTGGTTTGTAGGTTTGGCGAATCTAAGGGAGGAGGCTGGAGGTGGATACCCCACTAGCAGGAGCTTTGGAGATCTGGTGTCCTTTCACAGCTCCTCCCTCCCAGCGGGTCTACCATCATTTGGGTACACTAGGCTCTGCTTACCTGTAAGAGGGCTGTCTTGGATCGGGAGTTTGTGGTACCATGCAGAGGAGAATGGCCAATAGAGGTCCAAGGGGCCGCTGATCTGGTGGCACGTGCTCCTTCCTGTCTCCCTCAGCACCAGCATACCGCAGCCTTGGGACCCAGGCCTGCTGAGGCTCTAGGGTTGTGACATCAGCCCACGTCACAGAGGCCTGAGGGTAATAGGTAGGCATTTCTTACCTTTTTCTTGTTTTATAATTTAATACTGATTTTCTATTTCAGCATAATTTATATACAATGTTGTGTCTATTTGAGTCCTACAGCAACTTGATGCAGTTCTAAATGTAGCTGTACCTGTTGTATTTCGGATTCTTTTCCCTGTTAGGTTATTGAAGAATATTGAGTAGCGTTCCCTGTGCTATCAGGTGCGTCATCGTTGATGAACTCTTTTTGATACATTACTGTGTTTCTGTTAATGCCAACCTCTTACTTCATCTTTCTCCGATCCCCAATTTCCCCCGATGGTAACTCTACATTTCGTGTCTCCGTTTGTGAGTCTGTGTTTGCTCTGTACATTACGTTCCTTGGTCTCCATTTTTCGACTGCACATGTAAGTGATATCTCGTGATATGTGTCTTTCTGTCTCTAATTTTCCCGAATTAGTGAGATCGTCTACTGCTCCATCCATGCTGCTACAAATAGCATGAGTTCATTTTGTTGTCTGGATGAGTGACAGTCCAGGGGTTATAGGTAGCACAACTTCTTTATCCAATCATCTCTCGCTGGACATTTTGGTTGTTTGGGTGTCTTGGCTATGGCAAAGAGTACCACAACGACCGTTGGCGGGGCATGTGTTTTATTCCAATGATGGTATTCTCTTGTTATACAAACTGGAGTGGGGATGGCCAATCTCGTGGTAGCTCCAGTTTACAGTTTAGTAAGGAACATGCCTACTGATCTCCATACTGGCTGTTAGCAATTTACATTTCCACCAACAGCATAGTAGGATCCCCTTTTCTGCCTGCCCTCTTGAGCACTTACTCTTTTTAGGCTTTTTGAGGACTGTAGGGAGGGAACACCTCGTCTACGTTTGTTTGCATTCTCTAATCATGATAGATCCTGAACATCTTTTGATTTGATGTGCTGTTTTTTAAAAAGCGTGTGAGGATCATTGAGCTCTTGAAACATTTCTGCCTGGGAGTCGGGCCTGATTTGAATTCATTTCACATTACCTAGCCCAGGACGTTGCTCAAGGGCAGGGGTCGTGTGCAGCCCTGCAGGCCTTGTGAATATTAAGTGCCCTTGAGCACAGTTTTTCAAGTTGTTGTTACAGGAAAGCGCCACAATGTGGCAGCACTTCTTCGTGTCCTCTGTGTTAACTTGGGCAAACAGAGCCTTAGAGGGAGTCTTGGTGTTGGGTTGCAAATTGGAGTCGAACGTGGCTGAACACACACCACAGGGCTTGTGTGTGTTTACCTCTTCCCCTTTACCCTGCACAGCCAGACCCCAGGCAAATCCCAAGCCTTGCAAATGTGCTATTCGGAGGGTGCTGTGGTTTGTAGGTGGGGCGATTCTAAGGAAGGAGGCTGGAGGTACGAACCCCACTAGCAGGAGCTGTGGAGATCCGGTGTCCTTTCACAGCTCCTCCCTCCCAGCGGTTCTACCATCATTTGGGTACACTAGGCTTTGCTTACCTGTAAGAGGTCTGTCTTGGATCGGGAGGTTGTGGTACCATGCAGAGCAGAATGGGCAATAGAGGTCTAAGGGGCCGGTGATCTGGTGGCACATGCTCCTTCCTGTCTCCCTCAGCGACAGCATACTCCAGCCTTGGGACCCAGGCCTGCTGAGGCTCTAGGGTTGTGTCATCAGCCCATGTCACAGAGGCCTGAGGGTAATAGAGTAGGCTTTTCTTACCTTTTTCTTGTTTTATAATTTAATACTGATTTTCTATTTCAGCATAGTTTATATACAGTGTTGTGTTTGAGTTCTACAGCAAGTTGATGCAGTTATGAATGTAGCTGTACCTGTAGTATTTTGGATTCTTTTCCCTGTTAGGTTATTGAAGAATATTGAGTAGCGTTCCCTGTGCTATCAGGTGTGTCGTCGTTGATGAATTCTTTTCGATACATTAGTGTGTTTCTGTTAATCCCAACCTCCGACGTCATCCATCCCCGATCCCCAATATCACCCTCTGGGAACTCTACACTTCTTTTTTCCGTTTGTGAACCTGTGTTTCCTTTGTTTACTACATCCTTTGTATCCGTTTTTACACTCCACATATAAGTGATGTCCTGGGATATGTGTCTTTCGGTCTCTAAATTACCAGAATTAGTGAGATCATCTACTGCTCCATCCATGTTGCTGCAAATAGCATGAGTTCATTTTGTTTTCTGGATGAGTGATAGTCGCCAAAATGTAAGTTGCACAACATCTTTATCCATTCATCTTTTGCTGGATATTTCGGTCGTTTGTATGTCTGGGCTATGGTAAAGAGTAGAACAACGTCCGTAGGGGTGCAAGTGTTTTATTCCAATGATGGTATTCTCTGGTTATACGAACTGGAGTGCGGTTTCCATATCTCGTGGTAGCTCCAGTTTTTAGTTTAGTGAGGGACTTGGTAACTGATCTCCATACTGGCTATTATCAATTTACACTCCCACCAACAGCATAGTAGGATCCCCTTTATTGCCTGCCCTCTTGAGCACTTACTCTTTTTAGGCTTTTGGAGGACTGCAGCCAGGGAACACCTCGTCTACATTTCTTTGCATTCTCTGAACATGACAGATCCTGAGCATTTTTTCATTTGATGTGCTGTTTTTAAAAATACGTGTAAGTACCATTGAGCCCTTGAAACATTTCTGCCTGAGAGTCGGGCCAGATTTGAGTTCATTTCAGATCAACTAGCCAAGGACATTTCTCGAGGGCAGGGGTCGTTTGTAGCCCAGCAGGCCTTGTGAATGTTAAGTGCCCTTGAGCACAGTTTTTCAAGTTGCTGTTACGGGAAAGCACCACAAGGCGGCAGCACTTCTTCGTGTCCTCTGTGTTAACTTGGGCAAACACAGCCTTAGAGGGAGTCTTGGTGTTGGGTTGCAACTTGGAGTCGAACGTGGATGCACACACACCGCAGGGCTTGTGTATCTTTACCTCTTCCCCCTGACACTGCACCGCCACTCCCCAGGCAAATCCCAAGCCTTGCAAATGTGCTATTCGGAGGGTGCTGTGGTTGGTAGGTGGGGCGATTCTAAGGAAGGAGGCTGGAGGTACGAACCCCACTAGCCGGAGCTGTGGAGATCCAATGTCTTTTCACAGCTCTTCCCTCCCAGCGGGTCTACCATCATTTGGGTACACTAGGCTTTGCTTACCTGTAAGAGGACTGTCTTGGATCAGGAGGTTGTGGTACCATGCAGAGCAGAATAGGCAATAGAGGTCCAAGGGGCCGGTGATCTGGTGGCACGTGCTCCTTCCTGTCTCCCTCAGCAACAGCATACTCCAGCCTTGGGACCCAGGCCTGCTGAGGCTCTAGGGTTGTGACATCAGCCCACGTCACAGAGGCCTGAGGGTAATAGAGTAGGCATTTCTTGCCTTTTACTTGTTTTATAATTTAGTATTGATTTCCTATTTCAGCATAGTTTATATACAGTGTTGTGTTTGAGTTCGACAGCAAGGTGATGAAGTTATGAATGTAGCTGTACCTCTAGTATTTTGGATTCGTTTCCCTGTTAGGTTATTGAAAAATATTTAGTAGCATTCCCTGTGCTATCAGGTGCGTCGTCGTTGATGAACTCTTTTTGATACATTAGTGTGTTTCTGTTAATCCCCACCTCTGACTTCATCCTTCCCCGATCCCCAATTTCACCCTCTGAGAACTGTACACTTCTTTCTTCCGTTTGTGAACCTGTGTTTCGTTTGTATACTACATCCTTTGTATCCCTTTTTAGACTCCACATATAAGTGATATCCTGGAATATGTGTCTTTTTATCTCTAAAGTACCAGAATTAGTGAGATCATCTACTGCTCCATCCATGTTGCTGCAAATAGCATGAGTTCATTTTGTTTTCTGGATGAGTGATAGTCGCCAGAATGTAAGTAGCACAACATCTTTATCCATTCATCTCTCGCTGGACATTTCGGTCATTTCTATGTCTGGGCTATCGTAAAGAGTAGCACAACGTCCGTTGGGGTGCAAGTGTTTTATTCCAATGATGGTATTCTCTGGTTATACGAACTGGAGTGTGGTTTCCGTGTCTCGTGGTAGCTCCAGTTTTTAGTTTAGTAAGGGACTTGCTTACTGATCTCCATACTGGCTGTTATCAATTTACATTCCCACCAACAGCATAGTAGGGTTCCCTTTATTGCCTGCCCTCTTGAGCACTTACTCTTTTTAGGCTTTTTGAGGACTGCAGCCAGGGAAAACCTCGTCTACGTTTCTTTGCATTCTCTAATCATGACAGATCCTGAGGATGTTTTCATTTGATGTGCTGTTTTTAAAATTACGTGTAAGTACCCCTGAGCTCTTGAAACATTTCTTCCTGAGAGTCGGGCCAGATTTGAGTTCATTTCAGATCAACTAGCTAAGGACATTTCTCGAGGGCAGGGGTCGTTTGTAGCCCCGCAGGCCTTGTGAATGTTAAGTGCCCTTGAGCACAGTTTTTCAAGTTGGTGTTACGGGAAAGCGCCACAAGGCGGCAGCACTTCTTCGTGTCCTCTGTGTTAACTTGGGCAAACACAGCCTTAGCAGGAGTCTTGGTGTTGGGTTGAAACTTGGAGTCGAACATGGATGCACACACACCGCAGGGCTTGTGTATCTTTACCTCTAACCCCTGACACTGCACCGCCACTTCCCAGGCAAATCCCAAGCCTTGCAAATGTGCTATTCGGAGGGTGGTCTGGTTTGTAGGTGGGGCGATTCTAAGGAAGGAGGCTGGAGGTGGATACCCCACTAGCAGGAGCTGTGGAGATCTGGTGTCCTTTCACAGCTCCTCCCTCCCAGCGGGTCTACCATCATTTGGGTACACTAGGCTTTGCTTACCTGTAAGGGGGCTGTCTTGGATCAGGAGGTTGTGGTACCATGAACAAGAGAATGGCCTTAGAGGTCCAAGGGGCCGCTGATCTGGTGGCACGTGCTCCTTCCTGTCTCCCTCAGCACCAGCATACCGCAGTCTTGGGACCCAGGCCTGCTGAGGCTCTAGGGTTGTGTCATCAGCCCACGTCACAGAGGCCTGAGGGTAATAGAGTAGGCATTTCTTGCCTTTTTCTTGTTTTATAATTTAATATTGATTTTCTATTTCAGCACAATTTATATACAATGTTGTGTCTATTTGAGTCCTACAGCAACTTGATGCAGTTCTAAATGTAGCTGTACCTGTAGTATTTCGGATTCTTTTCCCTGTTAGGTTATTGAAGAATATTGAGTAGCGTTCCCTGTGCTATCAGGTGCGTCATCGTTGATGAACTCTTTTTGATACATTACTGTGTTTCTGTTAATGCCAACCCCTTACTTCATCTTTCTCCGATCCCCAATTTCCCCCAATGGTAACTCTACATTTCGTGTCTCCGTTTGTGAGTCTGTGTTTGCTCTGTACATTACGTTCCTTGGTCTCCATTTTTCGACTGCACATGTAAGTGATATCCTGGGATATGTGTCTTTCTGTCTCTAATTTTCCAGAATTAGTGAGATCATCTACTGCTCCATCCATGCTGCTACAAATAGCATGAGTTCATTTTGTTGTCCGGATGAGTGACAGTCCAGGGGGTATAGGTAGCACAACTTCTTTATCCAATCATCTCTCGCTGGACATTCTGGTCGTTTAGGTGTCTTGGCTATGGCAAAGAGTACCACAACGACCGATGGGGGGGGTAAATGTTTTATTCCAATGATGGTATTCTCTTGTTATACAAACTGGAGTGGGGATGCCAAGTCTCGTGGTAGCTCCAGTTTACAGTTTAGTAAGGAACATGCCTACTGATCTCCATACTGGCTGTTAGCAATTTACATTTCCACCAACAGCATAGTAGGATCCCCTTTTCTGCCTACCCTCTTGAGCACTTACTCTTTTCAGGTTTTTTGAGGACTGCAGCCAGGGAACACCTCGTCTACGTTTCTTTGCATTCTCTAATCATGACAGATCCTGAGCACTTTTTCATTTCATGTGCTGTTTTTAAAAATACATGTAAGTACCACTGAGCTCTTGAAATATTTCTGCCTGAGAGTCGGACCAGATTTGAGTTCATTTCAGATTAACTAGCCAAGGACATTTCTCGAGGGCAGGCATCGTTTGCAGCCCCGCAGGCCTTGTGAATATTAAGTGCCCTTGAGCACAGTTTTTCAAGTTGTTGTTATGGGAAAAGGCCACAAGGCGGCAGCACTTCTTCATGTCCTCTGTGTTAACTTGTGCAAACACAACCTTAGAGGGAGTCTTGGTGTTGGGTTGCAAATTGGAGTCGAAGGTGGCTGAACACACACCGCAGGGCTTGTATATCTTTACCTCCTCTCCCTTACACTGCACCGCCACTCCCCAGGCAAATCCCAAGCCTTGAAAATGTGCTATTCTGAGGGTGCTGTGGTTTGTAGGTGGGGCGATTCTAAGGAAGGAGGCTGGAGGTGGATACCCCAGTAGCAGGAGATGTGGAGATCCGGTGTCCTTTCACACCTCTTCCCTCGCAGCGGGTCTAGCATCATTTGGGTACACTAGGCTTTGCTTACCTGTAAGAGTGCTATCTTGGATCGGGAGTTTGCAGTACCATGCAGAGGAGATTGGGCAATAGAGGTCCAAGGGGCCCGTGATCTGTTGGCACGTCCTGCTTCCTGTCTCCCTCAGCACCAGCATACCCCAGCCTTGGGACCCAGGCCTGCTGAGCTCTACAGTTGTGACATCAGCCTATGTCACAGAGGCCTGAGGGTAATAGAGTAGGCATTTCTTGCCTTTTTCTTGTTTTATAATTTAATATTTATGTTCTATTTCAGCAGAGTTTGTATACAGTGTTGTGTCTGTTTGAGTCCTACAGCAACTTGATGCAGTTATACATGTAGCTGTACCTGTAGTGTTTCAGATTCTTTTCCCTTGTTAGGTTATTGAAAAATATTTAGTAGCATTCCCTGTGCTATCAGGTGCGTCGTCGTTGATGAACTCTTTTTGATACATTAGTGTGTTTCTGTTAATCCCAACCTCTGACTTCATCCTTCCCCGATCCCCAGTTTCACCCTCTGGGAGCTCTACACTTCTTTTTCCGTTTGTGAACCTGTGTTTCCTTTGTTTACTACATCCTTTGTATCCGTTTTTAGACTCCACATATAAGTGATGTCCTGGGATATGTGTCTTTCGGTCTCTAAATTATCAGAATTAGTGAGCTCATCTACTGCTCCATCCGTGTTGAAGCAAATAGCATGAGTTCATTTTGTTTTCTGGATGAGTGATAGTCGCCAGAATGTAAGTAGCACAACATCTTTATCCATTCATCTCTCGCTGGACATTTCGGTCATTTGCATGTGTGGGCTCTGGTAAAGAGTAGCACAACGTCCGTTGGGGTGCAAGTGTTTTATTCCAATGATGGTATTCTCTGGTTATACGAACTGGAGTGCGGTTTCTGTGTCTCGTGGTAGCTCCAGTTTATAGTTTAGTAAGGGACTTGCTTACTGATCTCCATACTGGCTGTCATCAATTTACATTCCCACCAACAGCATAGTAGGGTTCCCTTTATTGCCTGCCCTCTTGAGCACTTACTCTTTTTAGGCTTTTTGAGAACTGCAGCCAGGGAGCACCTCGTCTACGTTTCGTTGCATTCTCTATTCATGATATATCCTGAGGATTTTTTCATTTGATGTGCTGTTTTTAAAACTACGTGTAAGTACCAATGAGCTCTTGAAACATTTCTTCCTGAGAGTCGGGCCAGATTTGAGTTCATTTCAGATCAACTAGCCAAGGACATTGCTCGAGGGCAGGGGTCGTTTGTAGCCCCGCAGGCCTTGTGAATGTTAAGTGCCCTTGAGCACAGTTTTTCAAGTTGTTGTTACGGGAAAGCGCCACCAGGCAGCAGCACTTCTTCATGTCCTTTGTGTTAACTTGGGCAAAGGCAGCCTTAGAGGGAGTCTTGGTGTTGGGTTGCAAATTACAGTGGAACGTGGCTGAACACACACCGCAGGGCTTGTGTATCTTTACCTCTTTCCCCTGACACTGCACCGCCAGTCCCCAGGCAAATCCCAAGCCTTGCAAATGTGCTATTCGGAGGGTGGTCTGGTTTGTAGGTTTGGCGAATCTAAGGGAGGAGGCTGGAGGTGGATACCCCACTAGCAGGAGCTTTGGAGATCTGGTGTCCTTTCACAGCTCCTCCCTCCCAGCGGGTCTACCATCATTTGGGTACACTAGGCTCTGCTTACCTGTAAGAGGGCTGTCTTGGATCGGGAGTTTGTGGTACCATGCAGAGGAGAATGGCCAATAGAGGTCCAAGGGGCCGCTGATCTGGTGGCACGTGCTCCTTCCTGTCTCCCTCAGCACCAGCATACCGCAGCCTTGGGACCCAGGCCTGCTGAGGCTCTAGGGTTGTGACATCAGCCCACGTCACAGAGGCCTGAGGGTAATAGGTAGGCATTTCTTACCTTTTTCTTGTTTTATAATTTAATACTGATTTTCTATTTCAGCATAATTTATATACAATGTTGTGTCTATTTGAGTCCTACAGCAACTTGATGCAGTTCTAAATGTAGCTGTACCTGTTGTATTTCGGATTCTTTTCCCTGTTAGGTTATTGAAGAATATTGAGTAGCGTTCCCTGTGCTATCAGGTGCGTCATCGTTGATGAACTCTTTTTGATACATTACTGTGTTTCTGTTAATGCCAACCTCTTACTTCATCTTTCTCCGATCCCCAATTTCCCCCGATGGTAACTCTACATTTCGTGTCTCCGTTTGTGAGTCTGTGTTTGCTCTGTACATTACGTTCCTTGGTCTCCATTTTTCGACTGCACATGTAAGTGATATCTCGTGATATGTGTCTTTCTGTCTCTAATTTTCCCGAATTAGTGAGATCGTCTACTGCTCCATCCATGCTGCTACAAATAGCATGAGTTCATTTTGTTGTCTGGATGAGTGACAGTCCAGGGGTTATAGGTAGCACAACTTCTTTATCCAATCATCTCTCGCTGGACATTTTGGTTGTTTGGGTGTCTTGGCTATGGCAAAGAGTACCACAACGACCGTTGGCGGGGCATGTGTTTTATTCCAATGATGGTATTCTCTTGTTATACAAACTGGAGTGGGGATGGCCAATCTCGTGGTAGCTCCAGTTTACAGTTTAGTAAGGAACATGCCTACTGATCTCCATACTGGCTGTTAGCAATTTACATTTCCACCAACAGCATAGTAGGATCCCCTTTTCTGCCTGCCCTCTTGAGCACTTACTCTTTTTAGGCTTTTTGAGGACTGTAGGGAGGGAACACCTCGTCTACGTTTGTTTGCATTCTCTAATCATGATAGATCCTGAACATCTTTTGATTTGATGTGCTGTTTTTTAAAAAGCGTGTGAGGATCATTGAGCTCTTGAAACATTTCTGCCTGGGAGTCGGGCCTGATTTGAATTCATTTCACATTACCTAGCCCAGGACGTTGCTCAAGGGCAGGGGTCGTGTGCAGCCCTGCAGGCCTTGTGAATATTAAGTGCCCTTGAGCACAGTTTTTCAAGTTGTTGTTACAGGAAAGCGCCACAATGTGGCAGCACTTCTTCGTGTCCTCTGTGTTAACTTGGGCAAACAGAGCCTTAGAGGGAGTCTTGGTGTTGGGTTGCAAATTGGAGTCGAACGTGGCTGAACACACACCACAGGGCTTGTGTGTGTTTACCTCTTCCCCTTTACCCTGCACAGCCAGACCCCAGGCAAATCCCAAGCCTTGCAAATGTGCTATTCGGAGGGTGCTGTGGTTTGTAGGTGGGGCGATTCTAAGGAAGGAGGCTGGAGGTACGAACCCCACTAGCAGGAGCTGTGGAGATCCGGTGTCCTTTCACAGCTCCTCCCTCCCAGCGGTTCTACCATCATTTGGGTACACTAGGCTTTGCTTACCTGTAAGAGGTCTGTCTTGGATCGGGAGGTTGTGGTACCATGCAGAGCAGAATGGGCAATAGAGGTCTAAGGGGCCGGTGATCTGGTGGCACATGCTCCTTCCTGTCTCCCTCAGCGACAGCATACTCCAGCCTTGGGACCCAGGCCTGCTGAGGCTCTAGGGTTGTGTCATCAGCCCATGTCACAGAGGCCTGAGGGTAATAGAGTAGGCTTTTCTTACCTTTTTCTTGTTTTATAATTTAATACTGATTTTCTATTTCAGCATAGTTTATATACAGTGTTGTGTTTGAGTTCTACAGCAAGTTGATGCAGTTATGAATGTAGCTGTACCTGTAGTATTTTGGATTCTTTTCCCTGTTAGGTTATTGAAGAATATTGAGTAGCGTTCCCTGTGCTATCAGGTGTGTCGTCGTTGATGAATTCTTTTCGATACATTAGTGTGTTTCTGTTAATCCCAACCTCCGACGTCATCCATCCCCGATCCCCAATATCACCCTCTGGGAACTCTACACTTCTTTTTTCCGTTTGAGAACCTGTGTTTCCTTTGTTTACTACATCCTTTGTATCCGTTTTTACACTCCACATATAAGTGATGTCCTGGGATATGTGTCTTTCGGTCTCTAAATTACCAGAATTAGTGAGATCATCTACTGCTCCATCCATGTTGCTGCAAATAGCATGAGTTCATTTTGTTTTCTGGATGAGTGATAGTCGCCAAAATGTAAGTTGCACAACATCTTTATCCATTCATCTTTTGCTGGATATTTCGGTCGTTTGTATGTCTGGGCTATGGTAAAGAGTAGAACAACGTCCGTAGGGGTGCAAGTGTTTTATTCCAATGATGGTATTCTCTGGTTATACGAACTGGAGTGCGGTTTCCATATCTCGTGGTAGCTCCAGTTTTTAGTTTAGTGAGGGACTTGGTAACTGATCTCCATACTGGCTATTATCAATTTACACTCCCACCAACAGCATAGTAGGATCCCCTTTATTGCCTGCCCTCTTGAGCACTTACTCTTTTTAGGCTTTTGGAGGACTGCAGCCAGGGAACACCTCGTCTACATTTCTTTGCATTCTCTGAACATGACAGATCCTGAGCATTTTTTCATTTGATGTGCTGTTTTTAAAAATACGTGTAAGTACCATTGAGCCCTTGAAACATTTCTGCCTGAGAGTCGGGCCAGATTTGAGTTCATTTCAGATCAACTAGCCAAGGACATTTCTCGAGGGCAGGGGTCGTTTGTAGCCCAGCAGGCCTTGTGAATGTTAAGTGCCCTTGAGCACAGTTTTTCAAGTTGCTGTTACGGGAAAGCACCACAAGGCGGCAGCACTTCTTCGTGTCCTCTGTGTTAACTTGGGCAAACACAGCCTTAGAGGGAGTCTTGGTGTTGGGTTGCAACTTGGAGTCGAACGTGGATGCACACACACCGCAGGGCTTGTGTATCTTTACCTCTTCCCCCTGACACTGCACCGCCACTCCCCAGGCAAATCCCAAGCCTTGCAAATGTGCTATTCGGAGGGTGCTGTGGTTGGTAGGTGGGGCGATTCTAAGGAAGGAGGCTGGAGGTACGAACCCCACTAGCCGGAGCTGTGGAGATCCAATGTCTTTTCACAGCTCTTCCCTCCCAGCGGGTCTACCATCATTTGGGTACACTAGGCTTTGCTTACCTGTAAGAGGACTGTCTTGGATCAGGAGGTTGTGGTACCATGCAGAGCAGAATAGGCAATAGAGGTCCAAGGGGCCGGTGATCTGGTGGCACGTGCTCCTTCCTGTCTCCCTCAGCAACAGCATACTCCAGCCTTGGGACCCAGGCCTGCTGAGGCTCTAGGGTTGTGACATCAGCCCACGTCACAGAGGCCTGAGGGTAATAGAGTAGGCATTTCTTGCCTTTTACTTGTTTTATAATTTAGTATTGATTTCCTATTTCAGCATAGTTTATATACAGTGTTGTGTTTGAGTTCGACAGCAAGGTGATGAAGTTATGAATGTAGCTGTACCTCTAGTATTTTGGATTCGTTTCCCTGTTAGGTTATTGAAAAATATTTAGTAGCATTCCCTGTGCTATCAGGTGCGTCGTCGTTGATGAACTCTTTTTGATACATTAGTGTGTTTCTGTTAATCCCCACCTCTGACTTCATCCTTCCCCGATCCCCAATTTCACCCTCTGAGAACTGTACACTTCTTTCTTCCGTTTGTGAACCTGTGTTTCGTTTGTATACTACATCCTTTGTATCCCTTTTTAGACTCCACATATAAGTGATATCCTGGAATATGTGTCTTTTTATCTCTAAAGTACCAGAATTAGTGAGATCATCTACTGCTCCATCCATGTTGCTGCAAATAGCATGAGTTCATTTTGTTTTCTGGATGAGTGATAGTCGCCAGAATGTAAGTAGCACAACATCTTTATCCATTCATCTCTCGCTGGACATTTCGGTCATTTCTATGTCTGGGCTATCGTAAAGAGTAGCACAACGTCCGTTGGGGTGCAAGTGTTTTATTCCAATGATGGTATTCTCTGGTTATACGAACTGGAGTGTGGTTTCCGTGTCTCGTGGTAGCTCCAGTTTTTAGTTTAGTAAGGGACTTGCTTACTGATCTCCATACTGGCTGTTATCAATTTACATTCCCACCAACAGCATAGTAGGGTTCCCTTTATTGCCTGCCCTCTTGAGCACTTACTCTTTTTAGGCTTTTTGAGGACTGCAGCCAGGGAAAACCTCGTCTACGTTTCTTTGCATTCTCTAATCATGACAGATCCTGAGGATGTTTTCATTTGATGTGCTGTTTTTAAAATTACGTGTAAGTACCCCTGAGCTCTTGAAACATTTCTTCCTGAGAGTCGGGCCAGATTTGAGTTCATTTCAGATCAACTAGCTAAGGACATTTCTCGAGGGCAGGGGTCGTTTGTAGCCCCGCAGGCCTTGTGAATGTTAAGTGCCCTTGAGCACAGTTTTTCAAGTTGGTGTTACGGGAAAGCGCCACAAGGCGGCAGCACTTCTTCGTGTCCTCTGTGTTAACTTGGGCAAACACAGCCTTAGCAGGAGTCTTGGTGTTGGGTTGAAACTTGGAGTCGAACATGGATGCACACACACCGCAGGGCTTGTGTATCTTTACCTCTAACCCCTGACACTGCACCGCCACTTCCCAGGCAAATCCCAAGCCTTGCAAATGTGCTATTCGGAGGGTGGTCTGGTTTGTAGGTGGGGCGATTCTAAGGAAGGAGGCTGGAGGTGGATACCCCACTAGCAGGAGCTGTGGAGATCTGGTGTCCTTTCACAGCTCCTCCCTCCCAGCGGGTCTACCATCATTTGGGTACACTAGGCTTTGCTTACCTGTAAGGGGGCTGTCTTGGATCAGGAGGTTGTGGTACCATGAACAAGAGAATGGCCTTAGAGGTCCAAGGGGCCGCTGATCTGGTGGCACGTGCTCCTTCCTGTCTCCCTCAGCACCAGCATACCGCAGTCTTGGGACCCAGGCCTGCTGAGGCTCTAGGGTTGTGTCATCAGCCCACGTCACAGAGGCCTGAGGGTAATAGAGTAGGCATTTCTTGCCTTTTTCTTGTTTTATAATTTAATATTGATTTTCTATTTCAGCACAATTTATATACAATGTTGTGTCTATTTGAGTCCTACAGCAACTTGATGCAGTTCTAAATGTAGCTGTACCTGTAGTATTTCGGATTCTTTTCCCTGTTAGGTTATTGAAGAATATTGAGTAGCGTTCCCTGTGCTATCAGGTGCGTCATCGTTGATGAACTCTTTTTGATACATTACTGTGTTTCTGTTAATGCCAACCCCTTACTTCATCTTTCTCCGATCCCCAATTTCCCCCAATGGTAACTCTACATTTCGTGTCTCCGTTTGTGAGTCTGTGTTTGCTCTGTACATTACGTTCCTTGGTCTCCATTTTTCGACTGCACATGTAAGTGATATCCTGGGATATGTGTCTTTCTGTCTCTAATTTTCCAGAATTAGTGAGATCATCTACTGCTCCATCCATGCTGCTACAAATAGCATGAGTTCATTTTGTTGTCCGGATGAGTGACAGTCCAGGGGGTATAGGTAGCACAACTTCTTTATCCAATCATCTCTCGCTGGACATTCTGGTCGTTTAGGTGTCTTGGCTATGGCAAAGAGTACCACAACGACCGATGGGGGGGGTAAATGTTTTATTCCAATGATGGTATTCTCTTGTTATACAAACTGGAGTGGGGATGCCAAGTCTCGTGGTAGCTCCAGTTTACAGTTTAGTAAGGAACATGCCTACTGATCTCCATACTGGCTGTTAGCAATTTACATTTCCACCAACAGCATAGTAGGATCCCCTTTTCTGCCTACCCTCTTGAGCACTTACTCTTTTCAGGTTTTTTGAGGACTGCAGCCAGGGAACACCTCGTCTACGTTTCTTTGCATTCTCTAATCATGACAGATCCTGAGCACTTTTTCATTTCATGTGCTGTTTTTAAAAATACATGTAAGTACCACTGAGCTCTTGAAATATTTCTGCCTGAGAGTCGGACCAGATTTGAGTTCATTTCAGATTAACTAGCCAAGGACATTTCTCGAGGGCAGGCATCGTTTGCAGCCCCGCAGGCCTTGTGAATATTAAGTGCCCTTGAGCACAGTTTTTCAAGTTGTTGTTATGGGAAAAGGCCACAAGGCGGCAGCACTTCTTCATGTCCTCTGTGTTAACTTGTGCAAACACAACCTTAGAGGGAGTCTTGGTGTTGGGTTGCAAATTGGAGTCGAAGGTGGCTGAACACACACCGCAGGGCTTGTATATCTTTACCTCCTCTCCCTTACACTGCACCGCCACTCCCCAGGCAAATCCCAAGCCTTGAAAATGTGCTATTCTGAGGGTGCTGTGGTTTGTAGGTGGGGCGATTCTAAGGAAGGAGGCTGGAGGTGGATACCCCAGTAGCAGGAGATGTGGAGATCCGGTGTCCTTTCACACCTCTTCCCTCGCAGCGGGTCTAGCATCATTTGGGTACACTAGGCTTTGCTTACCTGTAAGAGTGCTATCTTGGATCGGGAGTTTGCAGTACCATGCAGAGGAGATTGGGCAATAGAGGTCCAAGGGGCCCGTGATCTGTTGGCACGTCCTGCTTCCTGTCTCCCTCAGCACCAGCATACCCCAGCCTTGGGACCCAGGCCTGCTGAGGCTCTACAGTTGTGACATCAGCCTATGTCACAGAGGCCTGAGGGTAATAGAGTAGGCATTTCTTGCCTTTTTCTTGTTTTATAATTTAATATTTATGTTCTATTTCAGCAGAGTTTGTATACAGTGTTGTGTCTGTTTGAGTCCTACAGCAACTTGATGCAGTTATACATGTAGCTGTACCTGTAGTGTTTCAGATTCTTTTCCCTGTTAGGTTATTGAAAAATATTTAGTAGCATTCCCTGTGCTATCAGGTGCGTCGTCGTTGATGAACTCTTTTTGATACATTAGTGTGTTTCTGTTAATCCCAACCTCTGACTTCATCCTTCCCCGATCCCCAGTTTCACCCTCTGGGAGCTCTACACTTCTTTTTTCCGTTTGTGAACCTGTGTTTCCTTTGTTTACTACATCCTTTGTATCCGTTTTTAGACTCCACATATAAGTGATGTCCTGGGATATGTGTCTTTCGGTCTCTAAATTATCAGAATTAGTGAGCTCATCTACTGCTCCATCCGTGTTGAAGCAAATAGCATGAGTTCATTTTGTTTTCTGGATGAGTGATAGTCGCCAGAATGTAAGTAGCACAACATCTTTATCCATTCATCTCTCGCTGGACATTTCGGTCATTTGCATGTGTGGGCTCTGGTAAAGAGTAGCACAACGTCCGTTGGGGTGCAAGTGTTTTATTCCAATGATGGTATTCTCTGGTTATACGAACTGGAGTGCGGTTTCTGTGTCTCGTGGTAGCTCCAGTTTATAGTTTAGTAAGGGACTTGCTTACTGATCTCCATACTGGCTGTCATCAATTTACATTCCCACCAACAGCATAGTAGGGTTCCCTTTATTGCCTGCCCTCTTGAGCACTTACTCTTTTTAGGCTTTTTGAGAACTGCAGCCAGGGAGCACCTCGTCTACGTTTCGTTGCATTCTCTATTCATGATATATCCTGAGGATTTTTTCATTTGATGTGCTGTTTTTAAAACTACGTGTAAGTACCAATGAGCTCTTGAAACATTTCTTCCTGAGAGTCGGGCCAGATTTGAGTTCATTTCAGATCAACTAGCCAAGGACATTGCTCGAGGGCAGGGGTCGTTTGTAGCCCCGCAGGCCTTGTGAATGTTAAGTGCCCTTGAGCACAGTTTTTCAAGTTGTTGTTACGGGAAAGCGCCACCAGGCAGCAGCACTTCTTCATGTCCTTTGTGTTAACTTGGGCAAAGGCAGCCTTAGAGGGAGTCTTGGTGTTGGGTTGCAAATTACAGTGGAACGTGGCTGAACACACACCGCAGGGCTTGTGTATCTTTACCTCTTTCCCCTGACACTGCACCGCCAGTCCCCAGGCAAATCCCAAGCCTTGCAAATGTGCTATTCGGAGGGTGGTCTGGTTTGTAGGTTTGGCGAATCTAAGGGAGGAGGCTGGAGGTGGATACCCCACTAGCAGGAGCTTTGGAGATCTGGTGTCCTTTCACAGCTCCTCCCTCCCAGCGGGTCTACCATCATTTGGGTACACTAGGCTCTGCTTACCTGTAAGAGGGCTGTCTTGGATCGGGAGTTTGTGGTACCATGCAGAGGAGAATGGCCAATAGAGGTCCAAGGGGCCGCTGATCTGGTGGCACGTGCTCCTTCCTGTCTCCCTCAGCACCAGCATACCGCAGCCTTGGGACCCAGGCCTGCTGAGGCTCTAGGGTTGTGACATCAGCCCACGTCACAGAGGCCTGAGGGTAATAGGTAGGCATTTCTTACCTTTTTCTTGTTTTATAATTTAATACTGATTTTCTATTTCAGCATAATTTATATACAATGTTGTGTCTATTTGAGTCCTACAGCAACTTGATGCAGTTCTAAATGTAGCTGTACCTGTTGTATTTCGGATTCTTTTCCCTGTTAGGTTATTGAAGAATATTGAGTAGCGTTCCCTGTGCTATCAGGTGCGTCATCGTTGATGAACTCTTTTTGATACATTACTGTGTTTCTGTTAATGCCAACCTCTTACTTCATCTTTCTCCGATCCCCAATTTCCCCCGATGGTAACTCTACATTTCGTGTCTCCGTTTGTGAGTCTGTGTTTGCTCTGTACATTACGTTCCTTGGTCTCCATTTTTCGATTGCACATGTAAGTGATATCTCGTGATATGTGTCTTTCTGTCTCTAATTTTCCCGAATTAGTGAGATCGTCTACTGCTCCATCCATGCTGCTACAAATAGCATGAGTTCATTTTGTTGTCTGGATGAGTGACAGTCCAGGGGTTATAGGTAGCACAACTTCTTTATCCAATCATCTCTCGCTGGACATTTTGGTTGTTTGGGTGTCTTGGCTATGGCAAAGAGTACCACAACGACCGTTGGCGGGGCATGTGTTTTATTCCAATGATGGTATTCTCTTGTTATACAAACTGGAGTGGGGATGGCCAATCTCGTGGTAGCTCCAGTTTACAGTTTAGTAAGGAACATGCCTACTGATCTCCATACTGGCTGTTAGCAATTTACATTTCCACCAACAGCATAGTAGGATCCCCTTTTCTGCCTGCCCTCTTGAGCACTTACTCTTTTTAGGCTTTTTGAGGACTGTAGGGAGGGAACACCTCGTCTACGTTTGTTTGCATTCTCTAATCATGATAGATCCTGAACATCTTTTGATTTGATGTGCTGTTTTTTAAAAAGCGTGTGAGGATCATTGAGCTCTTGAAACATTTCTGCCTGGGAGTCGGGCCTGATTTGAATTCATTTCACATTACCTAGCCCAGGACGTTGCTCAAGGGCAGGGGTCGTGTGCAGCCCTGCAGGCCTTGTGAATATTAAGTGCCCTTGAGCACAGTTTTTCAAGTTGTTGTTACAGGAAAGCGCCACAATGTGGCAGCACTTCTTCGTGTCCTCTGTGTTAACTTGGGCAAACAGAGCCTTAGAGGGAGTCTTGGTGTTGGGTTGCAAATTGGAGTCGAACGTGGCTGAACACACACCACAGGGCTTGTGTGTGTTTACCTCTTCCCCTTTACCCTGCACAGCCAGACCCCAGGCAAATCCCAAGCCTTGCAAATGTGCTATTCGGAGGGTGCTGTGGTTTGTAGGTGGGGCGATTCTAAGGAAGGAGGCTGGAGGTACGAACCCCACTAGCAGGAGCTGTGGAGATCCGGTGTCCTTTCACAGCTCCTCCCTCCCAGCGGTTCTACCATCATTTGGGTACACTAGGCTTTGCTTACCTGTAAGAGGTCTGTCTTGGATCGGGAGGTTGTGGTACCATGCAGAGCAGAATGGGCAATAGAGGTCTAAGGGGCCGGTGATCTGGTGGCACATGCTCCTTCCTGTCTCCCTCAGCGACAGCATACTCCAGCCTTGGGACCCAGGCCTGCTGAGGCTCTAGGGTTGTGTCATCAGCCCATGTCACAGAGGCCTGAGGGTAATAGAGTAGGCTTTTCTTACCTTTTTCTTGTTTTATAATTTAATACTGATTTTCTATTTCAGCATAGTTTATATACAGTGTTGTGTTTGAGTTCTACAGCAAGTTGATGCAGTTATGAATGTAGCTGTACCTGTAGTATTTTGGATTCTTTTCCCTGTTAGGTTATTGAAGAATATTGAGTAGCGTTCCCTGTGCTATCAGGTGTGTCGTCGTTGATGAATTCTTTTCGATACATTAGTGTGTTTCTGTTAATCCCAACCTCCGACGTCATCCATCCCCGATCCCCAATATCACCCTCTGGGAACTCTACACTTCTTTTTTCCGTTTGTGAACCTGTGTTTCCTTTGTTTACTACATCCTTTGTATCCGTTTTTACACTCCACATATAAGTGATGTCCTGGGATATGTGTCTTTCGGTCTCTAAATTACCAGAATTAGTGAGATCATCTACTGCTCCATCCATGTTGCTGCAAATAGCATGAGTTCATTTTGTTTTCTGGATGAGTGATAGTCGCCAAAATGTAAGTTGCACAACATCTTTATCCATTCATCTTTTGCTGGATATTTCGGTCGTTTGTATGTCTGGGCTATGGTAAAGAGTAGAACAACGTCCGTAGGGGTGCAAGTGTTTTATTCCAATGATGGTATTCTCTGGTTATACGAACTGGAGTGCGGTTTCCATATCTCGTGGTAGCTCCAGTTTTTAGTTTAGTGAGGGACTTGGTAACTGATCTCCATACTGGCTATTATCAATTTACACTCCCACCAACAGCATAGTAGGATCCCCTTTATTGCCTGCCCTCTTGAGCACTTACTCTTTTTAGGCTTTTGGAGGACTGCAGCCAGGGAACACCTCGTCTACATTTCTTTGCATTCTCTGAACATGACAGATCCTGAGCATTTTTTCATTTGATGTGCTGTTTTTAAAAATACGTGTAAGTACCATTGAGCCCTTGAAACATTTCTGCCTGAGAGTCGGGCCAGATTTGAGTTCATTTCAGATCAACTAGCCAAGGACATTTCTCGAGGGCAGGGGTCGTTTGTAGCCCAGCAGGCCTTGTGAATGTTAAGTGCCCTTGAGCACAGTTTTTCAAGTTGCTGTTACGGGAAAGCACCACAAGGCGGCAGCACTTCTTCGTGTCCTCTGTGTTAACTTGGGCAAACACAGCCTTAGAGGGAGTCTTGGTGTTGGGTTGCAACTTGGAGTCGAACGTGGATGCACACACACCGCAGGGCTTGTGTATCTTTACCTCTTCCCCCTGACACTGCACCGCCACTCCCCAGGCAAATCCCAAGCCTTGCAAATGTGCTATTCGGAGGGTGCTGTGGTTGGTAGGTGGGGCGATTCTAAGGAAGGAGGCTGGAGGTACGAACCCCACTAGCCGGAGCTGTGGAGATCCAATGTCTTTTCACAGCTCTTCCCTCCCAGCGGGTCTACCATCATTTGGGTACACTAGGCTTTGCTTACCTGTAAGAGGACTGTCTTGGATCAGGAGGTTGTGGTACCATGCAGAGCAGAATAGGCAATAGAGGTCCAAGGGGCCGGTGATCTGGTGGCACGTGCTCCTTCCTGTCTCCCTCAGCAACAGCATACTCCAGCCTTGGGACCCAGGCCTGCTGAGGCTCTAGGGTTGTGACATCAGCCCACGTCACAGAGGCCTGAGGGTAATAGAGTAGGCATTTCTTGCCTTTTACTTGTTTTATAATTTAGTATTGATTTCCTATTTCAGCATAGTTTATATACAGTGTTGTGTTTGAGTTCGACAGCAAGGTGATGAAGTTATGAATGTAGCTGTACCTCTAGTATTTTGGATTCGTTTCCCTGTTAGGTTATTGAAAAATATTTAGTAGCATTCCCTGTGCTATCAGGTGCGTCGTCGTTGATGAACTCTTTTTGATACATTAGTGTGTTTCTGTTAATCCCCACCTCTGACTTCATCCTTCCCCGATCCCCAATTTCACCCTCTGAGAACTGTACACTTCTTTCTTCCGTTTGTGAACCTGTGTTTCGTTTGTATACTACATCCTTTGTATCCCTTTTTAGACTCCACATATAAGTGATATCCTGGAATATGTGTCTTTTTATCTCTAAAGTACCAGAATTAGTGAGATCATCTACTGCTCCATCCATGTTGCTGCAAATAGCATGAGTTCATTTTGTTTTCTGGATGAGTGATAGTCGCCAGAATGTAAGTAGCACAACATCTTTATCCATTCATCTCTCGCTGGACATTTCGGTCATTTCTATGTCTGGGCTATCGTAAAGAGTAGCACAACGTCCGTTGGGGTGCAAGTGTTTTATTCCAATGATGGTATTCTCTGGTTATACGAACTGGAGTGTGGTTTCCGTGTCTCGTGGTAGCTCCAGTTTTTAGTTTAGTAAGGGACTTGCTTACTGATCTCCATACTGGCTGTTATCAATTTACATTCCCACCAACAGCATAGTAGGGTTCCCTTTATTGCCTGCCCTCTTGAGCACTTACTCTTTTTAGGCTTTTTGAGGACTGCAGCCAGGGAAAACCTCGTCTACGTTTCTTTGCATTCTCTAATCATGACAGATCCTGAGGATGTTTTCATTTGATGTGCTGTTTTTAAAATTACGTGTAAGTACCCCTGAGCTCTTGAAACATTTCTTCCTGAGAGTCGGGCCAGATTTGAGTTCATTTCAGATCAACTAGCTAAGGACATTTCTCGAGGGCAGGGGTCGTTTGTAGCCCCGCAGGCCTTGTGAATGTTAAGTGCCCTTGAGCACAGTTTTTCAAGTTGGTGTTACGGGAAAGCGCCACAAGGCGGCAGCACTTCTTCGTGTCCTCTGTGTTAACTTGGGCAAACACAGCCTTAGCAGGAGTCTTGGTGTTGGGTTGAAACTTGGAGTCGAACATGGATGCACACACACCGCAGGGCTTGTGTATCTTTACCTCTAACCCCTGACACTGCACCGCCACTTCCCAGGCAAATCCCAAGCCTTGCAAATGTGCTATTCGGAGGGTGGTCTGGTTTGTAGGTGGGGCGATTCTAAGGAAGGAGGCTGGAGGTGGATACCCCACTAGCAGGAGCTGTGGAGATCTGGTGTCCTTTCACAGCTCCTCCCTCCCAGCGGGTCTACCATCATTTGGGTACACTAGGCTTTGCTTACCTGTAAGGGGGCTGTCTTGGATCAGGAGGTTGTGGTACCATGAACAAGAGAATGGCCTTAGAGGTCCAAGGGGCCGCTGATCTGGTGGCACGTGCTCCTTCCTGTCTCCCTCAGCACCAGCATACCGCAGTCTTGGGACCCAGGCCTGCTGAGGCTCTAGGGTTGTGTCATCAGCCCACGTCACAGAGGCCTGAGGGTAATAGAGTAGGCATTTCTTGCCTTTTTCTTGTTTTATAATTTAATATTGATTTTCTATTTCAGCACAATTTATATACAATGTTGTGTCTATTTGAGTCCTACAGCAACTTGATGCAGTTCTAAATGTAGCTGTACCTGTAGTATTTCGGATTCTTTTCCCTGTTAGGTTATTGAAGAATATTGAGTAGCGTTCCCTGTGCTATCAGGTGCGTCATCGTTGATGAACTCTTTTTGATACATTACTGTGTTTCTGTTAATGCCAACCCCTTACTTCATCTTTCTCCGATCCCCAATTTCCCCCAATGGTAACTCTACATTTCGTGTCTCCGTTTGTGAGTCTGTGTTTGCTCTGTACATTACGTTCCTTGGTCTCCATTTTTCGACTGCACATGTAAGTGATATCCTGGGATATGTGTCTTTCTGTCTCTAATTTTCCAGAATTAGTGAGATCATCTACTGCTCCATCCATGCTGCTACAAATAGCATGAGTTCATTTTGTTGTCCGGATGAGTGACAGTCCAGGGGGTATAGGTAGCACAACTTCTTTATCCAATCATCTCTCGCTGGACATTCTGGTCGTTTAGGTGTCTTGGCTATGGCAAAGAGTACCACAACGACCGATGGGGGGGGTAAATGTTTTATTCCAATGATGGTATTCTCTTGTTATACAAACTGGAGTGGGGATGCCAAGTCTCGTGGTAGCTCCAGTTTACAGTTTAGTAAGGAACATGCCTACTGATCTCCATACTGGCTGTTAGCAATTTACATTTCCACCAACAGCATAGTAGGATCCCCTTTTCTGCCTACCCTCTTGAGCACTTACTCTTTTCAGGTTTTTTGAGGACTGCAGCCAGGGAACACCTCGTCTACGTTTCTTTGCATTCTCTAATCATGACAGATCCTGAGCACTTTTTCATTTCATGTGCTGTTTTTAAAAATACATGTAAGTACCACTGAGCTCTTGAAATATTTCTGCCTGAGAGTCGGACCAGATTTGAGTTCATTTCAGATTAACTAGCCAAGGACATTTCTCGAGGGCAGGCATCGTTTGCAGCCCCGCAGGCCTTGTGAATATTAAGTGCCCTTGAGCACAGTTTTTCAAGTTGTTGTTATGGGAAAAGGCCACAAGGCGGCAGCACTTCTTCATGTCCTCTGTGTTAACTTGTGCAAACACAACCTTAGAGGGAGTCTTGGTGTTGGGTTGCAAATTGGAGTCGAAGGTGGCTGAACACACACCGCAGGGCTTGTATATCTTTACCTCCTCTCCCTTACACTGCACCGCCACTCCCCAGGCAAATCCCAAGCCTTGAAAATGTGCTATTCTGAGGGTGCTGTGGTTTGTAGGTGGGGCGATTCTAAGGAAGGAGGCTGGAGGTGGATACCCCAGTAGCAGGAGATGTGGAGATCCGGTGTCCTTTCACACCTCTTCCCTCGCAGCGGGTCTAGCATCATTTGGGTACACTAGGCTTTGCTTACCTGTAAGAGTGCTATCTTGGATCGGGAGTTTGCAGTACCATGCAGAGGAGATTGGGCAATAGAGGTCCAAGGGGCCCGTGATCTGTTGGCACGTCCTGCTTCCTGTCTCCCTCAGCACCAGCATACCCCAGCCTTGGGACCCAGGCCTGCTGAGGCTCTACAGTTGTGACATCAGCCTATGTCACAGAGGCCTGAGGGTAATAGAGTAGGCATTTCTTGCCTTTTTCTTGTTTTATAATTTAATATTTATGTTCTATTTCAGCAGAGTTTGTATACAGTGTTGTGTCTGTTTGAGTCCTACAGCAACTTGATGCAGTTATACATGTAGCTGTACCTGTAGTGTTTCAGATTCTTTTCCCTGTTAGGTTATTGAAAAATATTTAGTAGCATTCCCTGTGCTATCAGGTGCGTCGTCGTTGATGAACTCTTTTTGATACATTAGTGTGTTTCTGTTAATCCCAACCTCTGACTTCATCCTTCCCCGATCCCCAGTTTCACCCTCTGGGAGCTCTACACTTCTTTTTTCCGTTTGTGAACCTGTGTTTCCTTTGTTTACTACATCCTTTGTATCCGTTTTTAGACTCCACATATAAGTGATGTCCTGGGATATGTGTCTTTCGGTCTCTAAATTATCAGAATTAGTGAGCTCATCTACTGCTCCATCCGTGTTGAAGCAAATAGCATGAGTTCATTTTGTTTTCTGGATGAGTGATAGTCGCCAGAATGTAAGTAGCACAACATCTTTATCCATTCATCTCTCGCTGGACATTTCGGTCATTTGCATGTGTGGGCTCTGGTAAAGAGTAGCACAACGTCCGTTGGGGTGCAAGTGTTTTATTCCAATGATGGTATTCTCTGGTTATACGAACTGGAGTGCGGTTTCTGTGTCTCGTGGTAGCTCCAGTTTATAGTTTAGTAAGGGACTTGCTTACTGATCTCCATACTGGCTGTCATCAATTTACATTCCCACCAACAGCATAGTAGGGTTCCCTTTATTGCCTGCCCTCTTGAGCACTTACTCTTTTTAGGCTTTTTGAGAACTGCAGCCAGGGAGCACCTCGTCTACGTTTCGTTGCATTCTCTATTCATGATATATCCTGAGGATTTTTTCATTTGATGTGCTGTTTTTAAAACTACGTGTAAGTACCAATGAGCTCTTGAAACATTTCTTCCTGAGAGTCGGGCCAGATTTGAGTTCATTTCAGATCAACTAGCCAAGGACATTGCTCGAGGGCAGGGGTCGTTTGTAGCCCCGCAGGCCTTGTGAATGTTAAGTGCCCTTGAGCACAGTTTTTCAAGTTGTTGTTACGGGAAAGCGCCACCAGGCAGCAGCACTTCTTCATGTCCTTTGTGTTAACTTGGGCAAAGGCAGCCTTAGAGGGAGTCTTGGTGTTGGGTTGCAAATTACAGTGGAACGTGGCTGAACACACACCGCAGGGCTTGTGTATCTTTACCTCTTTCCCCTGACACTGCACCGCCAGTCCCCAGGCAAATCCCAAGCCTTGCAAATGTGCTATTCGGAGGGTGGTCTGGTTTGTAGGTTTGGCGAATCTAAGGGAGGAGGCTGGAGGTGGATACCCCACTAGCAGGAGCTTTGGAGATCTGGTGTCCTTTCACAGCTCCTCCCTCCCAGCGGGTCTACCATCATTTGGGTACACTAGGCTCTGCTTACCTGTAAGAGGGCTGTCTTGGATCGGGAGTTTGTGGTACCATGCAGAGGAGAATGGCCAATAGAGGTCCAAGGGGCCGCTGATCTGGTGGCACGTGCTCCTTCCTGTCTCCCTCAGCACCAGCATACCGCAGCCTTGGGACCCAGGCCTGCTGAGGCTCTAGGGTTGTGACATCAGCCCACGTCACAGAGGCCTGAGGGTAATAGGTAGGCATTTCTTACCTTTTTCTTGTTTTATAATTTAATACTGATTTTCTATTTCAGCATAATTTATATACAATGTTGTGTCTATTTGAGTCCTACAGCAACTTGATGCAGTTCTAAATGTAGCTGTACCTGTTGTATTTCGGATTCTTTTCCCTGTTAGGTTATTGAAGAATATTGAGTAGCGTTCCCTGTGCTATCAGGTGCGTCATCGTTGATGAACTCTTTTTGATACATTACTGTGTTTCTGTTAATGCCAACCTCTTACTTCATCTTTCTCCGATCCCCAATTTCCCCCGATGGTAACTCTACATTTCGTGTCTCCGTTTGTGAGTCTGTGTTTGCTCTGTACATTACGTTCCTTGGTCTCCATTTTTCGATTGCACATGTAAGTGATATCTCGTGATATGTGTCTTTCTGTCTCTAATTTTCCCGAATTAGTGAGATCGTCTACTGCTCCATCCATGCTGCTACAAATAGCATGAGTTCATTTTGTTGTCTGGATGAGTGACAGTCCAGGGGTTATAGGTAGCACAACTTCTTTATCCAATCATCTCTCGCTGGACATTTTGGTTGTTTGGGTGTCTTGGCTATGGCAAAGAGTACCACAACGACCGTTGGCGGGGCATGTGTTTTATTCCAATGATGGTATTCTCTTGTTATACAAACTGGAGTGGGGATGGCCAATCTCGTGGTAGCTCCAGTTTACAGTTTAGTAAGGAACATGCCTACTGATCTCCATACTGGCTGTTAGCAATTTACATTTCCACCAACAGCATAGTAGGATCCCCTTTTCTGCCTGCCCTCTTGAGCACTTACTCTTTTTAGGCTTTTTGAGGACTGTAGGGAGGGAACACCTCGTCTACGTTTGTTTGCATTCTCTAATCATGATAGATCCTGAACATCTTTTGATTTGATGTGCTGTTTTTTAAAAAGCGTGTGAGGATCATTGAGCTCTTGAAACATTTCTGCCTGGGAGTCGGGCCTGATTTGAATTCATTTCACATTACCTAGCCCAGGACGTTGCTCAAGGGCAGGGGTCGTGTGCAGCCCTGCAGGCCTTGTGAATATTAAGTGCCCTTGAGCACAGTTTTTCAAGTTGTTGTTACAGGAAAGCGCCACAATGTGGCAGCACTTCTTCGTGTCCTCTGTGTTAACTTGGGCAAACAGAGCCTTAGAGGGAGTCTTGGTGTTGGGTTGCAAATTGGAGTCGAACGTGGCTGAACACACACCACAGGGCTTGTGTGTGTTTACCTCTTCCCCTTTACCCTGCACAGCCAGACCCCAGGCAAATCCCAAGCCTTGCAAATGTGCTATTCGGAGGGTGCTGTGGTTTGTAGGTGGGGCGATTCTAAGGAAGGAGGCTGGAGGTACGAACCCCACTAGCAGGAGCTGTGGAGATCCGGTGTCCTTTCACAGCTCCTCCCTCCCAGCGGTTCTACCATCATTTGGGTACACTAGGCTTTGCTTACCTGTAAGAGGTCTGTCTTGGATCGGGAGGTTGTGGTACCATGCAGAGCAGAATGGGCAATAGAGGTCTAAGGGGCCGGTGATCTGGTGGCACATGCTCCTTCCTGTCTCCCTCAGCGACAGCATACTCCAGCCTTGGGACCCAGGCCTGCTGAGGCTCTAGGGTTGTGTCATCAGCCCATGTCACAGAGGCCTGAGGGTAATAGAGTAGGCTTTTCTTACCTTTTTCTTGTTTTATAATTTAATACTGATTTTCTATTTCAGCATAGTTTATATACAGTGTTGTGTTTGAGTTCTACAGCAAGTTGATGCAGTTATGAATGTAGCTGTACCTGTAGTATTTTGGATTCTTTTCCCTGTTAGGTTATTGAAGAATATTGAGTAGCGTTCCCTGTGCTATCAGGTGTGTCGTCGTTGATGAATTCTTTTCGATACATTAGTGTGTTTCTGTTAATCCCAACCTCCGACGTCATCCATCCCCGATCCCCAATATCACCCTCTGGGAACTCTACACTTCTTTTTTCCGTTTGTGAACCTGTGTTTCCTTTGTTTACTACATCCTTTGTATCCGTTTTTACACTCCACATATAAGTGATGTCCTGGGATATGTGTCTTTCGGTCTCTAAATTACCAGAATTAGTGAGATCATCTACTGCTCCATCCATGTTGCGGCAAATAGCATGAGTTCATTTTGTTTTTCTGGATGAGTGATAGTCGCCAAAATGTAAGTTGCACAACATCTTTATCCATTCATCTTTTGCTGGATATTTCGGTCGTTTGTATGTCTGGGCTATGGTAAAGAGTAGAACAACGTCCCGTAGGGGTGCAAGTGTTTTATTCCCAATGAGGGTATTCTCTGGTTATACGAACTGGAGTGCGGTTTCCATATCTCGTGGTAGCTCCAGTTTTTAGTTTAGTGAGGGACTTGGTAACTGATCTCCATACTGGCTATTATCAATTTACACTCCCACCAACAGCATAGTAGGATCCCCTTTATTGCCTGCCCTCTTGAGCACTTACTCTTTTTAGGCTTTTGGAGGACTGCAGCCAGGGAACACCTCGTCTACATTTCTTTGCATTCTCTGAACATGACAGATCCTGAGCATTTTTTCATTTGATGTGCTGTTTTTAAAAATACGTGTAAGTACCATTGAGCCCTTGAAACATTTCTGCCTGAGAGTCGGGCCAGATTTGAGTTCATTTCAGATCAACTAGCCAAGGACATTTCTCGAGGGCAGGGGTCGTTTGTAGCCCAGCAGGCCTTGTGAATGTTAAGTGCCCTTGAGCACAGTTTTTCAAGTTGCTGTTACGGGAAAGCACCACAAGGCGGCAGCACTTCTTCGTGTCCTCTGTGTTAACTTGGGCAAACACAGCCTTAGAGGGAGTCTTGGTGTTGGGTTGCAACTTGGAGTCGAACGTGGATGCACACACACCGCAGGGCTTGTGTATCTTTACCTCTTCCCCTGACACTGCACCGCCACTCCCCAGGCAAATCCCAAGCCTTGCAAATGTGCTATTCGGAGGGTGCTGTGGTTGGTAGGTGGGGCGATTCTAAGGAAGGAGGCTGGAGGTACGAACCCCACTAGCCGGAGCTGTGGAGATCCAATGTCTTTTCACAGCTCTTCCCTCCCAGCGGGTCTACCATCTTTTGGGTACACTAGGCTTTGCTTACCTGTAAGAGGACTGTCTTGGATCAGGAGGTTGTGGTACCATGCAGAGCAGAATAGGCAATAGAGGTCCAAGGGGCCGGTGATCTGGTGGCACGTGCTCCTTCCTGTCTCCCTCAGCAACAGCATACTCCAGCCTTGGGACCCAGGCCTGCTGAGGCTCTAGGGTTGTGACATCAGCCCACGTCACAGAGGCCTGAGGGTAATAGAGTAGGCATTTCTTGCCTTTTACTTGTTTTATAATTTAGTATTGATTTCCTATTTCAGCATAGTTTATATACAGTGTTGTGTTTGAGTTCGACAGCAAGGTGATGAAGTTATGAATGTAGCTGTACCTCTAGTATTTTGGATTCGTTTCCCTGTTAGGTTATTGAAAAATATTTAGTAGCATTCCCTGTGCTATCAGGTGCGTCGTCGTTGATGAACTCTTTTTGATACATTAGTGTGTTTCTGTTAATCCCCACCTCTGACTTCATCCTTCCCCGATCCCAATTTCACCCTCTGAGAACTGTACACTTCTTTCTTCCGTTTGTGAACCTGTGTTTCGTTTGTATACTACATCCTTTGTATCCCTTTTTAGACTCCACATATAAGTGATATCCTGGAATATGTGTCTTTTTATCTCTAAAGTACCAGAATTAGTGAGATCATCTACTGCTCCATCCATGTTGCTGCAAATAGCATGAGTTCATTTTGTTTTCTGGATGAGTGATAGTCGCCAGAATGTAAGTAGCACAACATCTTTATCCATTCATCTCTCGCTGGACATTTCGGTCATTTCTATGTCTGGGCTATCGTAAAGAGTAGCACAACGTCCGTTGGGGTGCAAGTGTTTTATTCCAATGATGGTATTCTCTGGTTATACGAACTGGAGTGCGGTTTCCGTGTCTCGTGGTAGCTCCAGTTTTAGTTTAGTAAGGGACTTGCTTACTGATCTCCATACTGGCTGTTATCAATTTACATTCCCACCAACAGCATAGTAGGGTTCCCTTTATTGCCTGCCCTCTTGAGCACTTACTCTTTTTAGGCTTTTTGAGGACTGCAGCCAGGGAAAACCTCGTCTACGTTTCTTTGCATTCTCTAATCATGACAGATCCTGAGGATGTTTTCATTTGATGTGCTGTTTTTAAAATTACGTGTAAGTACCCCTGAGCTCTTGAAACATTTCTTCCTGAGAGTCGGCCAGATTTGAGTTCATTTCAGATCAACTAGCTAAGGACATTTCTCGAGGGCAGGGGTCGTTTGTAGCCCCGCAGGCCTTGTGAATGTTAAGTGCCCTTGAGCACAGTTTTTCAAGTTGGTGTTACGGGGAAAGCGCCACAAGGCGGCAGCACTTCTTCGTGTCCTCTGTGTTAACTTGGGCAAACACAGCCTTAGCAGGAGTCTTGGTGTTGGGTTGAAACTTGGAGTCGAACATGGATGCACACACACCGCAGGGCTTGTGTATCTTTACCTCTAACCCCTGACACTGCACCGCCACTTCCCAGGCAAATCCCAAGCCTTGCAAATGTGCTATTCGGAGGGTGGTCTGGTTTGTAGGTGGGGCGATTCTAAGGAAGGAGGCTGGAGGTGGATACCCCACTAGCAGGAGCTGTGGAGATCTGGTGTCCTTTCACAGCTCCTCCCTCCCAGCGGGTCTACCATCATTTGGGTACACTAGGCTTTGCTTACCTGTAAGGGGGCTGTCTTGGATCAGGAGGTTGTGGTACCATGAACAAGAGAATGGCCTTAGAGGTCCAAGGGGCCGCTGATCTGGTGGCACGTGCTCCTTCCTGTCTCCCTCAGCACCAGCATACCGCAGTCTTGGGACCCAGGCCTGCTGAGGCTCTAGGGTTGTGTCATCAGCCCACGTCACAGAGGCCTGAGGGTAATAGAGTAGGCATTTCTTGCCTTTTTCTTGTTTTATAATTTAATATTGATTTTCTATTTCAGCACAATTTATATACAATGTTGTGTCTATTTGAGTCCTACAGCAACTTGATGCAGTTCTAAATGTAGCTGTACCTGTATATTTC